>NC_064627.1:206304564-206977898 GCF_023864275.1 Schistocerca cancellata
CCACACTGTTTAACTTCAAGTGTTTTCTCCCTACCTCCTTTAACAAAAAAGTTACAACTTTTTCTTTATCATTAAAATGAATGTCCAAGAAATTAACTCATAAATAATGCAAATGTAGGTCTTCAGGAGAACAGGTGATTTCAGCTGCCTACCACATTCTTGATATTTTGTCTTTGGAAACCATGGACCTTGCCATTGGTGGGGAGGCTTGCGTGCCTCAACGATACAGATAGCCGTACCGTAGGTGCAACCACAACGGAGGGGTATCTGTTGAGAGGCCAGACAAACATGTGGTTCTTGAAGAGGGGCAGCAGCCTATTCAGTAGTTACAGGGGCAACAGTCTGGATGATTGACTGATCTGGCCTTGTAACACTAACCAAAACGGCCTTGCTGTTGTGGTACTGCGAACGGCTGAAAGCAAGGGGAAATTACAGCCGTAATTTTTCCCGAGGGCATGCAGCTTTACTGTATGGTTAAATGATGATGGCGTCCTCTTGGGTAAAATATTCCAGAGGTAAAATAGTCCCCCCATTCGGATCTCCGGGGGGGGGGAACTACTCAAGAGGACCTCGTTATCAGGAGAAAGAAAACTGGCATTCTACGGATCAGAGTGTGGAATGTCAGATCCCTCAATCGGGCAGGTAGGTTAGAAAATTTAAAAAGGGAAATGGATAGGTTAAAGTTAGATATAGTGGGAATTAGTGAAGTTCGGTGGCAGGAGGAACAAGACTTCTGGTCAGGTGAATATAGAGTTATAAATACAAAATCAAATAGGGGTAATGCAGGAGTAGGTTTAATAATGAATAAAAAAAAATAGGAATGCGGGTAAGCTACTACAAACAGCATAGTGAACGTATTATAGTGGCCAAGATAGATACGAAGCCCATGCCTACTACAGTAGTACAAGTTTATATGCCAAATAGCTCTGCAGATGACGGAGAAATTGAAGAAATGTATGACGAGATAAAAGAAATTATTCCGGTAGTGAAGGGAGACGAAAATTTAATAGTCATGGGTGACTGGAATTCGACAGTAGGATAAGGGAGAGAAGGGAACATAGTAGGTGAATATGGATTGGGGCTAAGAAATGAAAGAGGAAGCCGTCTGGTAGAATTTTGCTCAGAGCATAACTTAATCATAGCGAACACTTGGTTCAAGAATCATAAAAGAAGGTTGTATACATGGAAGAATCCTGGAGATACTAAAAGGTATCAGATAGATTATATAATGGTAAGACAGAGATTTAGGAACCAGGTTTGAAATTGTACGACATTTCCAGGGGCAGATGTGGACTCGGACCACAATCTATTGGTTATGAACTGTAGATTAAAACTGAAGAAATTGCAAAAAGGTGGGAATTTAAGGAGATGGGACCTGGATAAACTGAAAGAACCAGAGGTTGTACAGAGTTTCAGGGACAGCATAAGGGAACAATTGACAGGAATGGGGGAAAGAAATACAGTAGAAGACGAATGGGCATCTCTGAGGGATGAAGTAGTGAAGGCAGCAGAGGATCAAGTAGGTAAAAAGATGAGGGCTAGTAGAAATCCTTGGGTAACAGAAGAAATATTGAATTTAATTGATGAAAGGAGAAAATATAAAAATGCAGTAAATGAAGCAGGCAAAAAGGAATACAAACGTCTCAAAAATGAGATCGACAGGAAGTGCAAAATGGCTAAGCAGGCATGGCTAGAGGACAAATGTAAAAATGTAGAGGCTTATCTCACTAGGGGTAAGATAGATACTGCCTACAGGAAAATTAAAGAGACCTTTGGAGAAAAGAGAGCCACTTGTATCAATATCAAGAGCTCAGATGGAAACCCAGTTCTAAGCAAAGAGGGGAAAGCAGAAAGGTGGAAGGAGTATATAGAGGGTCTATACAAGGATGATGTACTAGAGGACAATATTATGGAAATGGAAGAGGATGTAGATAAAGGTGAAATGGGAGATACGATACTGCGTGAAGAGTTTGATAGAGCAGTGAAAGACCTGAGACAAAACAAGGCCCCGGGAGTAGACAACATTCCATTAGAACTACTGACGGCCTTGGGTGAGCCAGTCCTGACAAAACTCTACCATTTGGTGAGCAAGATGTACGAGACAGGCAAAATACCCTCAGACGTCAAGAAGAATATAATAATTCCAATCCCAAAGAGAGCAGGTGTTGACAGATGTGAAAATTACCGAACTATCAGTTTAATAAGTCACAGCTGCAAAATACTAACATGAATTCTTTACAGACAAATGGAAAAACTGGTAGAATCTGACCTTGGGGAAGATCAGTTTGGATTCCGTAGAAATGTTGGAACACGTGAGGCAATACTGACCTTAAGACTTATCTTAGAAGAAAGATTAAGGAATGGCAAACCTACGTTTCTTGCATTTGTAGACTTAGAGAAAGCTTTTGACAATGTTGACTGGAATACTCTCTTTCAAATTCTAAAGGTGGCAGGGGTAAAATACAGGGAGCGAAAGGCTATTTACAATTTGTACAGAAACCAGATTGCAATTATAAGAGTCGAGGGGCATGAAAGGGAAGCAGTGGTTGGGAAGGGAGTGAGACAGGGTTGTAGCCTCTCCCCGATGTTATTCAATCTGTATATTGAGCAAGCAGTAAAGGAAACAAAAGAAAGAATTGGAGTAGGTATTAAAATACAGGGAGAAGAAATAAAAACTTTGAGGTTCGCCGATGACATTGTAATTCTGTCAGAGACAGCAAAGGACTTGGAAAAGCAGTTGAATGGAATGGACAGTGTCTTGAAAGGAGGATATAAGATGAACATCAACAAAAGCAAAACAAGGATAATGGAATGTAGTCGAATTAAGTCGGGTGATGCTGAGGGAATTAGATTAGGAAATGAGACACTTAAAGTAGTAAAGGAGTTTTGCTATTTGGGGAAAAATAACTGATGATGGTTGAAGTAGAGAAGATATAAAATGTAGACTGGCAATGGCAAGGAAAGCGTTTCTGAAGAAGAGAAATTTGTTAACAATGAGTATAGATTTAAGTGTCAGGAAGTCGTTTCTGAAAGTATTTGTATGGAGTGTAGCCATGTATGGAAGTGAAACATGGACAATAAATAGTTTGGACAAGAAGAGAATAGAAGCTTTCGAAATGTGGTGCTACAGAAGAATGTTGAAGATTAGGTGGGTAGATCATGTAACTAATGAGGATGTATTGAATAGGATTGGGGAGGAGTTTGTGGCACAACTTGACTAGAAGAAGGGATCGGTTGGTAGGACATCTCCTGAGGCATCAAGGGATCTCAAATTTAGCCTTGGAGGGCAGTGTGGAGGGTAAAAATCGTAGAGGGAGACCAAGAGATGAATACACTAAGCAGATTCAGAAGGATGTAGGTTGCAGTAGGTACTGGAAGATGAAGGAGCTTGCACAGGATAGATCAGCATGGAGAGCTGCATCAAACCAGTTTCAGGACTGAAGTCCACAACAACAACAACAACAACAACAACAAGTAGAAAACATTAATTGGATACAGTACCTTGAATCTGTGGAACCATTTCAAAGACAGAGCGTATTAGGAAGAATTTACAAAGAAACATGGTATACCAGTAGCAGATATATGTTTCAGGAAACTCATGACACAAAGCTGGTAACACAGCTTTGTGTAATGAGTTTCCTGAAAAATTCATTCAGTTTTACCTGCATTGTTAACATTTAGTGATATGCAAAGGTAACTGATAAGTGTCATGGATATTAAATGAGCTGCGAATTCGAACAAATAGTAGCTGTGAACAAGTGTGTCATTGAAACTATCAATAGAAACTGAACTTCTTTTTACAGAGTATGATCATGTTGTACCATGTCACCTGTTTGCCTGGTGAGGTACAGATTTGGCAGCTTTCAATATAATAAAAAATAAATAAATAAATAAAACTTGCGATGTGTCTTAGCAGATAAAATTTTGACATTATGTTTCTTTCTGTGTATTATTCCTGTGTAAAAAATTTGAAGGCAGGTTTTGACATGTCAGATTGGAGTGTTCTGTTATGAGAGAGGAACAATATGGGTTTAGACCAGGAGGGTTGACAGTTGATCTAATTTTCAGTGTATAACAACTCCCAGAGGGATGTTAGCATTTGGTAAGGATTTAGTAAGACTAAAGGAAATGTGTCAAGGAAGAGTGAGTTGTGGAAAAGAAAGAGGAGAGGAGCCAGACTAGATTGAACAGTAAAATGGGCTAAAGCAAGGGAGTGCACTGTCCCTCTACTTTTCATCACCATTATGGATGAGATAATGGTTCAAATGGCTCTAAGCACTGTGGGACATAACATCTGAGGTCGTCATCAGTCACCTAGACTTACTACTTAAACCTAACTAACCTAAGGACATCACACACATCCATGCCCAAGGCAGGATTTGAACCAGCGACCATAGCAGCAGTGTGGCTCTGGACTGTAGCATCTAGAACCACTTGGCCACAGCGGCTAGCGATGAGATAATGACCAGCGTGACAGTGTGAAAAGGAGATGAAAATATGAAAAAATGGTGTTTGCAGATGATTTAAAGGTGTGCAGAAATGGAGAATGAGAGATACAAGAAACACTAAAGCATGGGTGGAAATGCAGAACAATGTGAACTGAAATTTATTGCAATGACTTGTGAAGTGATGGTGACAAGGAGGAATTAGAGGAAAGTAGCAACGGTTATAAGTATTACAGGGCAAGTACTAAAGAATGCCGAAACTTCTAAGTACCTGGTGATCATAGCAGAAGACAGTGGAAGGAATGATAAGATAATAGGTGCAAGAAAAGGCAAGCCCATGGTTTTTTGTTGTGTATAAGAAGCCTGGTTTGGTGCAAGGGTATACCCCAAAAAGGAAGCAAGTGTGTTATGTTCCAGTACTCACATATGCATCAGAAATGATGGTAATAAAGAAAAGGCACTTGAACATGGTACAGATGTGTGAGATGAATTAAAAACAGAATAAGATTTACTAGAACGGACAGAGTAAGGAATGACACAATGAGAAAAACAGTAAAAGAGTAGCCCATGCAAGAGGCCATGGCAAAAGACAAGAAGAAGATGGTATGGGCATGTTAAAAGAATAGGGATCTGGCGGGATATTGAGACAGGCCCATGAAATGACAATAGGAGGCAGGAGGCCTAGAGGAAAAGTGAAAGACAGATGGATCATTGGAATGAACAGATGTATGATGAAGAGAGGAGAAGACCAGAACAGAGTGAAGAGAGAAATGTACTTGGTGGGAGAACAGGAAGAGATGGAGAGACTTATGTTCCAAACAGACCAAGACAAGGTCTGGAAGCTGTAGGAGGTGGTGGTGGTGGTGGTGGTGGTGGTGGTGGTGGTGGTGGTGGTGAAGATGGGAGGTGGGTAAGGTGATCACGTATGACAATCGTGCCAAACTGAAAGTCCATTAACAGATCCTCTACATTTGATCACCATCTTAAAATCCAAATCTGTTATTTTAAATGGTATTGTATCTTGGATGACAGCTTGAACCTGGTACTATTTTCCAATGTCTTATTACTTTGTAAATTTGCCTCCACTCTTGTCATTGTGATTTATTAATGTAAAATACAAGAAACTCTAACCTAGCCTCCTTTTCCATGAATCTGATTAAAAATAGTCCATCCACTCTTGTCTGCATCTACATTTATACTCTACAAATCAGTGTGAAGTGAATGTCAGAGGATACTTTTTATTGTAGCATGTCTTACAGTTTCTTCCTGTTCCACTCAGAGCTGGAGCATGGGAAGAATGGCTGCCTGTGTGCCTCTGTGTGAGCTATTATTTCTCTGATTTTATATGCATGATCTCTGGTGAGTAGGTATGTAAGGAGAGATAATATTGGGCCCTGAAAGACAGTTACTGAAATTTTCCAAGCAGGATCACCAATCAAAGAAGCCTGTGACCATTTGCACTGCCATTCTCTGAATGTCTGCCATGTAGCCAATTAGTGTGACCTGGTACAGGTCCCGTACACTTCAGCAGTGTTACATTATGAGCATACAGGTGCTTTCTTTTTTATGCATTCTCGTGTAAAGACTAAGTGCAGTTTGTAATGGTTGCCTGGTCGTAGATATAGCTAATTGCTATAATCGCACTATTTCACTCCCATTTATGGAGCTTGTTAGCACTTGATGTTAGGTTGGCGCCATTAAAATGCATTGTGTTGTGGTAATCGCTGCTACTTGCTGGATCGCTGCTGTGTCTCGATGCTGATGCTGGCTCTAAATCTGGTTGTCTAGGGTTAAAAACATGAGGTCCCGTGTTTTTTATGTGCTTTTGATGATAAAGAACGAGCGAAACCAACAAATATGTAAACTTCAAATATTTATTATTCTGGTGGCCATCTTAATTCCACTGTCCACCAAAGACCATGACACAACACAAAGTAGTATTTCCGTTACATGTTCTTTGCATTGTTTATCCACCTCAAACAATAACACACAAACACACTTTACCAAAGTGACATTCCGACTGCTTCCCGGCCGTTCTTGCTGCTTGTATTTATAACATTGTCAAAGAACTACTAAAAAGAGATATAGTTTATAAGTCACATGTACATCTGTTATCATAATTTGTGCAGAAAAGTTATTAATTTGCATCGAGTGACATAATTTAACATGTTATTAAAATGACAGACAGATTTGTTGACTTGACAGAATAATTCTTTGTTACAAAAAGGCCGTTTTTTAGAAGTTTGTCAATTGACTTCTCTAATTTGCATAAATAAGTAAATAACATGAATTATTAAGAATTACATTGGTTTTCGTCTAAAATAGGATTGATTTCGTGAATACTGAGTGAAAACGCTCCTAGTGAACAAATAGGTTTCACTGGGTGATTTTTATTTAAGGAGATCCAAAATACCTAAGTTGTCCACTATTTTTCGTACTTCATATTAATTATTTAAGATGAACTCAGTGTTTTTACATGATGACATTTGCTGTATCAGTGATCAAGTGATATTAACTTTTGTGTGGGTCAGTTATTCAGTATAATTTAATGGGTTGACTGTTTATGGAGACATGTTATGCAATCATTGTTAACATACACAATAACTTTTCTATAATCATAAATACTCGTTAAACTGGTTGAATTTGGAGGGTATCGCATACTTCGGTAAAGTAAAGCCTTTAATATGTTCCGTTACAAGTTCCTCAGTGCTTTATCAATAAAAATAGTAGCTGCAACTGAAGCTATGTGATAATTCTTCCTCATCTTTGTACACATTGTTATTATTTATAACTACTTTTCAAGCCCTCTGTGGCGTAGTGCAATTTATTGCTACATCTGCATTGTAGTGTATTATTCCAGTGTCTGTGTGAATATCTCCAAAGAGACTGGGTCTTCTGATTGGCAACAAGTCCAGTGTATTTTGATAGTGGTAGTATGCAAAACCATCTCTTCTAGGTATCTTTTATAATTGTTTTGAAGGAAGCTTTCCCTTGTCCACCATCTATGAAGTTGCAGTTTCCACCAGCAGTTGTGCAACAATGCATTGTGTTTGACTGTGTACTATTTTTTTGTTCTATATAAATTTTTAAAATGTGTTATTTATTTCTTTTTCCCCATGATGACTTCATTGCATTGCCTCACTGATAACTAAGTGTTCACCCACAGACTTAATGAAATGAGTTTCTTTCTATAACTGATCTTCGTTGAACTCTGAAAAATTACAGGAAATGCCTTTATTTTGCAACTGATACATTAAGTGATAAATTGCCTTACAGAAGCAGACTGACTTAATGAAATCTAGAATTTTATGCATATAGATAAACACTGCATTTTGTGCTTGCAGCCTGCTCCGGGACCTTATGATCATTCCGTAGATGAAAGGGAGCACACTGTGGAGCAATGGAAGGAACTAATTTACCAGGAGGTTATGGAATACGAGATAACTCATGGTCATAATGCTTTGAGTTCCGCCCACTGCACTGCTCGTGGTCCTGGTTCTGAAGATCAAGAAGATATGGTCGATGGGCAGAGAGCTGCCCGTCGGTAGACCCCTTTGCGCTCAGCTTTGAAGCTATTGGTTAATCCTTGAATTATGATGTAGTTATCTACTCGAGATTGAGAATATTCTTAGAAAGAATGCTGCATATTGCTATGAACTGTATGTTTTGTTGAAGACAAGATTGCCTTCCTTTCTGAGATGTATTCGAGATTGTAAGAATGACAAGCACTTCTACATGTGAGCAGTGATTGTAAGACTGATGATGCCGCATAGTGTGTGGTGTGTTGTACAAAGAGTTACCCTACGTTTAAATAAAAGATACAGCCCAGCTTGTTGTGGAAAGTAAGCAGAATGATATATTTCAGTGGTGGCTTCCTTACTGAATGTCAACAAGTTCAAGTTGCTGTGTATGAGCCAGTCAGCGTAAAATGTTAGTGTTGTGTATGTGCTGATGCATTAGAAGGGTTGGAACTGCTTGCTCTTCCAGTTTCCTTAAAAAAAATTTATGTTGACTTAGTATGATAGTAACATCCTTTAGGAAAAATATGAACCTGTTCCCCCTCCAGTGCTTGAATGCATATTTGAGTTGTTTACATAAGCGCTGGTAAGGGAAATATGTATTAGTACAAAAAAATAGCTGTACCGAGCAGAAATACAGAATGGAAATTAAATATCAACTGTTACATTCTCACCTCTTTAGGAATTAGCCCAACTCTTAATATCTATTACTGGTCAGTATAAATATCCTTACTCGTAACAGTTCTCTGAGAATTGTTTTTGTGATAGTCTAGCTTAGTTCTACCGTGAATTCAACAAAAACACCATTGTACGAGTTGTAGAAGTGCTACCAGTGGTATCTGCTAATAACATTTTACCAAAATGTGCTCATTTGTTTGATTTTTGAAGAGTAAGACAATTTTTATTGCTTGTTCAAATTTTGGACACTGTTTCCACATTTGAGACAAGGAGAAGAACTTGTGGTGTGAATATATTTTTATTGTTGTTAAAATGTTCAAGATGACATAAATATGTTTTTATAAGAGTGGTTCTGAGTGGTGATAAGAATGCACTGATCTAAATAGTTGAGTGAACGTTGTGCATCATTTTTGGTTCAGCTGTTTCAGTCTTGAAATGCTAGTGATCTTTTTCCTGTTATGTATGGAACTTCCAACAGTCCGGTCCAGTATGGTGTATTTGTACATTACAGTGAACTTAAACAAGGACAACAATCTGTGGTGTTACTTTTTTTTCATATTTTATGTTGTGCATAGCAAAGTGACATTAATACATATTTGTGTGCTATCGTTTTTCTTTCCCAGTTGAAGATTAATGTTATTTCTGTAAGGAAAAAGAAGGTGAAACTTGTGTTTTTGATTTACCCTTAATGTCTGTGATTTTTAATAGGGCAAGGTGAAATGAATGTGAGATAGTTAAGTGAGAACGTATTTATCCCTGCCCCTCGTCCATTGACCACGCTGGTGGCCAACAGCAGGGATCGCTCTACACCTTAATGTAATCAGTTTGTCGGTGTCCGTGTGGGCTACAGAAGTGTCAGTGTTTAGTAACAGACATTGCCCCCATATGAATGTAGAACTGCCACTTACCTTTAGTAAGATATGATTTTGAAGTAATGAGTCAACCTAAAAATAAAAAAATAAAAAATAAAAAGTTATACTCTTGCACTTGTGGATATTCCACAAAATGTAAATATGGTACCGTTCCGTTCCTTTTGTGAATAAAGTATGTAAATCTAATTATTATATAAATATGAGTATACTGTATTTCCAGTGTAGTATATTGCAGGAAAATGCTGTAGAAACCTTTTAAAACGTCATGTATGTGATTTAAGAAGGCATATATGAAATTTGTTTCAGTAAAACTTTGATGCCTCAGTACTGTACTTATTAGAAAATTTACAATAAGTTTGTAGCTCTTATAGTAATTATAATAAGGCTTGTATAATTTGAGCACATCCTCTTTTAATTGGTTTTTATCCATTATAGCAGACACTGTGCTCAGAATTTAAATGAAAGGTGCAATATCAAAGTAAATGCTGAGCCTCTTCCATATAGATGTTGTTTAGGTCATTGACTGAAGTTATTTATTCATCTAATTGTTTAGGCCAATGAGATGACAGTACAGATATATGGCAGCAAGCATATTATTTGTTGTCTACTTCTTTATGTCTGTAATTCTAAACTTCATGTGAAGTCGTCTCTTTGTTCTTTATTGTTAGCATCTTTCTTACATCATAATATTGCAGAGTTCTGAAGAAAACACACTTCCATATTGCTATAGAATTCTGTTAATTTTTCATACAGCTCTTGACCACAAATCCCCGTATGTGACAGAACAGGATTGTAGGTGTTCATGCTGACAGTAAAACAAAGCAGGTTTAAAGTGGCAAGGATAATTTTTTAAGCAAGAAAAGTATTAAGAAAAACAGAAGTTGGTGTTTTAACAAATTTAATGTATTCTGCACATTAAAGACTTCCACATTAACATTACATTGCATTTGCCATGGATACTGCATTGCTAAAAAGGCAGTTATGTGTCTGCTGCTGAAAACATAGTGTTTCATTTGATTTGACTGTACACAATAAATATAATTTTAATGCTTTGGACAAATGATAAACAAAATTTTGCCATACTATCATTATTTTTTGTGACTCAGTAGTTCGGTCACTTTATGGATTTTCATTAACGGATTCCACAATACTAGGCAATTAGTCTAGATTCATAGAAATTTTAACGTTTTTGTCTTTCAGTGATCTCTCTTCTATTAGACATAAATCGTGCTAAAATGTATGCTATAGAATTTAAAAGAGACATTGTATATGTTAGCATTGATAGTCCTACTCCCCACATTTTAATTTGATTAGTATGTTGGTATTATAAATAATTAGTTGATTCATGTCATACATTTCCTTTTTTCTTTGTACATGGGCATGGAAGGGAGAATCACTGGTAACAGCTAAATTTGACACATAACATTAATTGACTACTTTTGAATTAACAGTTAACAAAATTCAGAATTTGCAAATGATGATCACTTTTTGAGAAACTACATGTTTGCTCCAGCGTATTTGATATACTGAACATACATTATTGTATGTTGTGAACTGATGTATTGATAAATTGTATGTTTTCATAAATATGAACAAACTCTGATGTTAATTCACTTGATAGCTGTGTTTTGTTTCTGTACACCAATGTTCACCCTACTCCTAAAATAACAACTGCCATTACAAAAAAGCAAGTGCAGTATAATGCAAATTTAAGTATGTTAAATAAAATTATGTTTCTTGTACATGTTAATAATACTTTTGTAACTGATAAATTGCTGTAAAGGAACTAGGGCATCTCTATTTTTTCATGTGATACGGAGTTTGAACTCCAGTACATGAACAACGGCTTTTCAATGAGTTTCATAATGTGATTGCATGCAAAGAGAAAGATTTATCATTACTGCAGTGTGGACCAAATTCATCACCTATTTTATAAAAGTTTAATTTTTTGAATAATCATATTTTGATACACATGGGCAGCTGTTTCTATGAATACTGTCATGTAAAAAGTCATAAACAAGTTAAATATTTCATTTAATCTGATATTGGTTTGATTGTTGAAAAGTGCAATAGAACATTGTATTCTGAGTGTTGTTAATGAAAGTAACGATCTTTTATTTAAAAGACTGATGTTTTCTGTTGCAACAAGTGGACTATTTCCTTCATTTTATTGTTTGTCTACTTGTTTGTTTTATACCTTCCTTTCCTTTATGTACAAGGAAATTTATTTCACAAAGAAAATATTTTTTCCAGATAGTTTATAAATACCACCTGTCACTTAAAAGTTTTCAACATTGCTAATGTGATGCTGCTTCTATTATTAAAAAAGTGACTCCTTTTTACAGCATATGCACCCATTATTTTGCTACACATAATTAATGGTTGGCAGCTTCCTCAAGCAAATTGCACCAAAACACCACCTGTACCAGCCAACACTTTATTAAAACAATGCAAATACTGAAACTATCCTTCAGTTTTGTACCTATACAGTGACATTCTGGAAGTTAATATGAAAATTTCATGCTTCAGAATATTTGTAGATACATTTTTGTACAAAATTTCAGAATGTGGAATAAATTGGAATTCATTAAACCTCCTGTCTGTTTATTGCAGGAGAGTTATATCACTTACGACTTTTTTCCTAGAATGTAATAGGTTTCCCTACCAGCAGTCACTATTTAATTAGATAATATTCAGCACCACTTTAATGTATGCATACACAGCAGTAAAGTAACCAGAAAAAGATATCCTGATTTAATAATACCTGAAAACAATTTGATCCTCTTGTGTATACTGAGAAATTATCAAATAGGGAACACAGTGCACAGAAGTACATGCGTGAGTAGTGTTTATGACCAGAAGAAAAGTGCACCAAACTTTTTCTTTCTCTTGAAATATATAGATATCTAATGACTGCCTAGGTAAGCTGGTTGTGTGTACTACAAAGGTAAGATCTTACTACCTATAAGAGGATCATGATTGTTCAGGTATTGCTGGTACAAGCAGAACATAATATAATGTTTTCTGCCCCATTTGTCACCAATATGAAAGAATTCTGTCTGTAGCTACTTCCTTCTAATGAGACATAAGTACCCTGATGGAACTGTTAGAATGAAATTTGGCACAGCTTGAAACAAAAGCCAGTAGACTGGCATATATACTTTCAAAAATTCATTATCTGTCTGTGTGAATGAAGAGTATAATTGAGTAAATAATCTGCTTGCCAGTTTATTCAACCCAAACAATAAGACCTCTTATATTTAATTCTTTACCAAATACCAGAGTCTATATATCTCAAATTTCAATTAAAAAGCTCTACAGTTCCACTGAGACTATGTTCTTTGAATGTAATGTTTTATTTGTCACTGTTGTCAAATTTTGCCGACATGATCATTACGTGTGTGTGTGTGTGTGTGTGTGTGTGTGTGTGTGTGTGTGTGTAATTTGATTTTTTAATTTATGGCAGCGTGTACTTTCACCTATATTTGACCGTTTGTACATGAAATGTTATGATGACTATGTGGGCGAACTTCCCTGGTAGTGATAGATGAAATGTTTTATTAAAATGAGACAGCAGAACAAAGATGTCTTTTTTCACTGATATAACATTTGATAATTATTTTTAGATTATCAGCTAAAATTCTCCATCCCTGAGTGTATCTTAAACTTAAAATAAAACTAATTTCACTTCCTTGCCCCCCCCTCTCCCTCCCTCCCCTCCCTCCCTCCCTCCCTCCCTCCCTCCCTCCCTCCCCTCCCCCTCTCTCTCTCTCTCTCTCTCTCTCTCTCTCTCTCTCTCTCTCTCTCACACACACACACACACACACACACACACACACACCTCCCCCAATAAAGCAACTTGTTGCCTGTATTGATGGTAATATAATCACCCTACCATTAGCAACAGTATTACAAAAGTGTATGTTAATATATCCATCTTAAAGATGGTTGAGATTTTACACGGTGGATTGAATTACTTTAAGAAATAAAGCAACCAGCCACCCTAGTGTATGCATGTGTTTGTATATTCCACAAAAGCTATGGAATTCACAGACCAATTTCAAAAAAACTTGGTGCAGTTGTGACTTGATACCAGGTGAACAATACCTTGAGGTTACATGCCCCTTACATCCGTTGGTGGGTGGGGTGGGAAAGTGGTGGCATACAATCATAATCTTGTTTACATCTGGAAAATGTATGCTGTTGGGGTAAAGCACACCAGTAAGGGAGAAGTGCAGATGTGAAGGTTGGGACATGTAAAAGTAATAAAAAATCAACAATGCTGATGTCAAATTCAATATTCTCAGGTTTTCTTGGCTGATACTTAACTGTCTCAATGGCATTTAACTCTTTTAAGTGGTGGTGGAAGGTGGGGTGGGGGGGGGGGGGGGGGCAGTGACATATAACTCTGGAACTCTAGGAGCAATTTTAAGAGGTCATGGTACACACATGATTTATCATCTGAAAAAAAAGTACCATTGGATTAGTACACTCTTAGTATTTCTAGTGATTCTGCTCAGGAATAGCGGATGAAGGATGGTGTCACAGAAGTGTAATTCTAGATTGCATAGAGAAATTTCACCAAATTTAGTACATGCATGGCTTACTTGGTAAAAAAAAAAAATGCTGTGGGGAAAAGCTACCTCTTGCATCCCTATGCCCCCCCTCTCTCTCTCTCTCTCTCTCTCTCTCTCTCTCTCTCTCTCTCTCTAGGGTGTGGCATGGAAATTAACTAAACTAACTCTGCTTTATTATGGTTACTGTACAACCCCTAGGTTTCAGGTTATAAGCCCATTTTCAAATACATTACTGATTCCAAAGATAATGCGGAGATACACACAATGATAAGGCAACGATAATCATCTCAACTTTTTAATGAATCAATCCTTGGCTGAAGCAAAATTACTTCAGTGACAATTTTTTTAGACAAAATACAAAATGGAATTACAAAATTCAGCAATTACACTAACATGACTAAACATACCTGGGAATAAAGAAATGCATCAGCCTAGAACTTTTTATCTACTGATGGAGTGAGACCCAAAATTTTATTCCTGTCCCAGAGTTATGATATCATCTAAAAGAGTTAAATAATTCAGTTGAGTTTGCTTGTTTAATAATAAGTGTGGGGATGTACACATCTGTTTTTTAATTTGTAGAATTTCTAACTGACTGAGTTTAGCCCCTTTCCTCTGTGTGTAAGACTTGAACATCTACTATGTATTTGTGGTTTTTGTTTAGGTAATGTTGCACAAAGGCTGAATCAGGCTTCTTCAATGTCCAGCTTCTATGATGATCTTTAAGTCTGGTGCACATTAACCTCCCTTATGTCCAGCGTAGCAAGGTTGACACTCCTGGCGTATGGTACAGATATGGGGATAATATTATTTGTATGTGGAAAGGTTCCAATAGACAACTCCACAAATTTGGGGAAAATATGAATCAGTGGCACACTAATATAGAGATCAGCATGGAGTTGGGGGGGGGGGGGGGGGGGCAACATAGATTTCATTGACACTAGCTTAAAGATGAAGCCAGCAACAATAATAAATTTAAAATTTATTGAAAAGACTCCTTCACTGACATATTTGGCCGACTTCCTCACAACATCCTACAGCCTATAAACGTGCAGCATTCCACCACATGATTTATCATCTCCTTTTATCCCTATGTCCTAAAAAGACTTTGACCAGTTACTTAAAACAATAACCACAAATAATAAATTTGACCCCAACATCATTGACAAAATTCTATGTAAAAAAGATAATGAAGTAAGCGACGTCCCTGTGGTCCCCAACGAAAAACACAGACAAACTGAAAAAGAAATGGTGCAAATTATCTTTTTTAGGGAAAATGTCAAACACGATAAGTAGCATTTTGAAGGCAAAGGTTTTCTCTGTTTTTCAATATCACAGAACCTGGAGACTGAAGAAACCTGATTCAGCTTTAGCAGAACATTGCCTTAACAGAAACCACAAATACATAATAGACATACAAGTCTTCCACACAGGAGAAAAGGGGCTAAACTCAACCAGTTTGAAATTCTAGAAATTGAAAACAGATGTGTACATCCCCACACCTGTTATTAAACGAGCAAACCCAATTCAGTTGTTCGCCTCTTTTAGATGATATCACAACTCCAGGATGGAAACAAAACTTTGGGCCTCACTCCATCAGTAGATAAAAAGTTCTAGGCGGATGCATAACTTTATTCCCAGGTATGTTTAGTCACGTTAGTGTAATTGCTGAATTGTGTAATTTGGTATGTAATTTGTCAAAAAAAAAAAAAGTCATTGAAGTAATTTCACATTAAGGTAAGGTTCAGTTCATTATGAAGTTGAGATGACTGTCTTCACCTTATCATCATGTGTGTCTTTGCATTATCATCTTTGGAATGAGTAATGTACTTGAAAATTGTCTTATAACCCAAAACCATAATAAAATTTGTGAAACAAGCCAAAAGAGCAGAGTTTGTTTTGTTAATAAAAATATAGATCTGATTGCACTTTACCCGTAGGTGTCTGGAAAGGGGAATGAGAAGGGGATGACAAAAAATAATTGAAAATGACAAATATGGATCCACAATATCCAAGATTGTTGGACCGAATGGTAATGTTCTGGACAACAGCTGACCT
This sequence comes from Schistocerca cancellata, assembly GCF_023864275.1. Classification (NCBI taxonomy): domain Eukaryota; kingdom Metazoa; phylum Arthropoda; class Insecta; order Orthoptera; family Acrididae; genus Schistocerca; species Schistocerca cancellata. The sequence goes on from NC_064627.1 coordinate 206,320,713, forward strand.
ATAGTGGTGGTAGTGAGGGTTGGTGTGGGAAGAGGGTGACATGGAGAGCATGAGTGTGAGATCAGAGGAGCAGTCTCAACAGGACTTTCTACACACATCACCTACTGTCTGGATAAACTGTGGAGTTATGACATGCCTAGCATCCCTTATCATTAGGATCAAGGTGGGGAGTTATTGATATTAGAGTCAGATCCATAGGTGTTTAGGGTTGTTTGTTCACTGGTAGCAATCCTCATGATATTTCACCCATTGTGTCAAATTAGGTGTGAAAATAAGATGAGAGAAAAATAAGTGATGTGGCAATACCTGGTAATCAACTTGCTAAATAACGAAAAATAATGAGTGAAACCAAGTGAACAGAGCAGTGGCGTTGAAGGCTCATATTACCCTATAAGGAAAACATTGAGAGGTGGTGAAACTTGCAGTTAATAACTGTTGTTCCGTTGAAGAATTACTTATCTTTTTTTAGCAGAGTAGTCACTGGAGATTTACAGTTATTTCTTCTTGCAAAGCATAATGTTGGAGGAGATTTTTTTGTATAATGTTGATGGAAACTTTTCCAATTGTTTCTATTTATCTTCCAATTACACGTCTGATTCACATCAAAAACCTCTTTTCACAGGACAATAATGCAGGCTGAACCCATACATTCATCACAAATATCATACGTAATTATCTTATTTTGTGCTGGCTATAAAATAAAACAACTGTGTGCAGGTAACTACTAAAGTTCTGGTTGGTGATGCAGTGTGCTGCTGACCTGGGTGGTTGTATATTTTATGGCAAGGAGCAGTCAGGTTACTGCCACATACTGCCTAAAGCAACTCTCATTTGTAATGAAATGACATCAATTTAAATTAATTTCTTATTCTTCATTGCTCATCAGGCTTTTTTAATTTGACCTACTCCTCAAAAATAATTGAAACTGATATTATACTGCTCTCTCTCTCTCTCTCTCTCTCTCTCTCTCTCTCTCTCTCTCTCTCTCTCTCTCTCTCTCTCTCTGTGTGTGTGTGTGATGTGTGTGTGTGTGTGTGTCAGAGAGAGAGAGAGAGAGAATTGGCATTTATTCGTACAAGACAAGTTTTTGTAAGTCAGCTGTTAGATAATTATAATGAAGCCCTGAATACACATTCAGTTTATTTGGAATCATTTTAAGTGTTTCAGCTTTTTCATCTTCATTCAGATCTGTAGTACAGTGAAATAACAACAGATCATTACAAATGGATGAAAACTGAAAATTGTGAGAGTAAACAAATAAATAGAGAATTTTACATTGAAGAAAGTGCTATGTTAGCTAGCATGCTTAAGATTATTTCTTATATGCTGAACAGAATAATTGTGGACTTCTACAAAATTCTTACATATTTAGTCCTCTAAATGTTTGGCTATACAATACTGTATGTATATTACTTTTATCTAGTGGTTTATTGACTGATTGAAAGAAGAGTATTAAAAGGAAAGTAATGGTTTACACTACTGTAAAGCCCAGTGGAAATTGCAAAACGAGTAGGAATTTAAAAGCTATACTGAAGAGATTAAGTAAAGGGGAGGTGATGCAAAAAGAGGAAAAGATGGTATGTGAGGTAGTACTGTCAGACAAGGTATAGTGAAAGGCAGGAAGGGAGAAGGGCTGGAGAAAAAGTTATATGGGGCAAACTATTTGCCAAGGCACAAAGGTAAGAAATCATATGTCTGATAATATAGTGCCTGAAAAAAAGTGGAACATACATGAAATATGGTTGGGTGTAAATGTAACTTCATACATGTACACACCATTGGCAGTTGTGTAAATTATTAGAGCTGCAACACATTATGTCAGATAGAATGACCACCAGAGTGCAGTAGTGTTGTTCAGGGTTAGTGCTGTTACAAGGTGCGATAGGCTGTATAAGAGGCGTAAACAGCATCAGATGTTGGATAATCACTGTGAAGGACATTGAGATGCTATGTACTCATGTGAAACAGCATTATTGGCACCTGGCATAGGTTAAAAGGGGCCTCATTTTGTGCCTTTTGCCTAACACTTGACTTTTCCACAGAAATCGCAATTGAAATCTGCCCTACAGGACATTATTTGTTTTGAGATATTGGCTGAGCGATTTTGTGAACTTGAAAGAAATGACTCTGTGTGGCACAATACTTTGAAGATTGGCTTTGGATTTGACCAATCTTGCCTTAGAATTCTGACTTTGACGCCTGGCTTTTTAAAAAATAAGTCTTGAAGAAAACGAAGTCTGTGGACTCTGGCATGTTGTTACTAACGCTTCCTATGTCAACGTTATTAGCTAAGAGAAGTGTGCAAGAATCGTTGACTCAGTGGGTGGAACACCTTCGTACACAGCAACGATGAGGTGAGTACCACATAGCTAAGCCATACTGGTCTTGGGTTGAGGACTGTTACGATGTATATTTTGTCTTTCAAACTTATCATTGTGTCTTGGATCTGGCTTTCTCTTGCTATGGAACCTGTCTACAGCGTTACAATTTATAGGTGGGGTAGTAGTATCCACTTCAAAGTGATAATGGTGTTCACACTAAGACAACTGATTTACAGAAACATGTTCCGTGATTTTTGTATATTAAGGGACTCTAAGCATTGACAATGTTGTTCTGTTTGTAAATCTACAGAACATTCAGGCCGAAAGAACTCACCACAAACCAGTGCCGCCGAGTGCGCAGGCTAGGCTAGCAGGAAACTCGGAAGACAGTGGAGCTGCACCCAATTACTTTGACGTTTTACAAGAAAGTAACATTCAGCACTGACTTATGCTGAGATTTTGCCTCATGATTAAACCTGTGAAGTAAGTGCTTTTGTAGGCAGTAATTGGAATGTAGGTTGAATAGACGAGACATCTAAAGCCTTTAGTAGTGCTTAAAACAATGATGCATCTGTATCATTGGTTTCCGACACAAAACGGTCACTGACTTCCAAATTGGATAAGAAGCAAGATAGACAGAAAACAGCTCATGGAGATCAAGGAATCTTTAAAACAGACCCTGAAAAAAATGCAAAACTTACAATATAAGAATCCAGTCAGTTTTCCAGTTCTGGCAATGCACAAAAAAAGTAAATCCTCTGACAAAGATAACAGTAAGAAACTGTTCTCACCGAACAACAAGAAAATTTGTATCACAAGCGGTAGGGCTGCCAGTGTGACAGAGAAGTTACAGGCAATAATAAAAACTGTAACTGAATTCACTCTAGCCCAAGGCATTATTGTTGCGAAAAAGGTGGCTGACAACTCGGGTGAGGAAATGCATACTGATGAGATTCCGGATTGTAGCTAGGACAACTGGCGCAAAGACCAAGATCAGGATATGTTGGATAATACAGCAGTCACTCATAATGATACCAACAAACATGGAAAGCCAGAAAACCACATAATCACCAGCAAAATAAACTAGATACTAATTGATGTCAAATTTGAAGACCTTAAGAGATTTTTTTGTATGGAACTTAAGTAGATATGGCACTTCTTTAAGAGGTTTTAACTGTAGATTTTTTATGTACTTGGGTACAAACACATCCTTAATCTCTGTCAAAAGAATGAAAGTAGAACTGTGATTTTAATTTCTGATGGTATTCTACATCATATTGTTCAACATACTTTAAATCATAATAGCATTATTGTGAATATTAACAGCATTCTGGTTTTAAATCTCTGTGCACCACCTAGAAGCCAAAACCATCACTGTTGAGCAGACTTTTCCCATGTAGATATTCTAGGATTACTTGCCAACTGCAATGACGGCTTATTTTCGGCAATTGCAACTGTGTCATACGAAATAAGAATAAAATCTCAAATCCAAACAAGTGCACTGAACTAGAAAATCTCAAGCACGGATTACACATAACTGACACCTAGGAAAAACTAAGTAGTGGTAATGTAAAATATACATTCATGTGTGCTGATTGGACAAGAATTAGATGGGACGTATGTTGCACTAGAGCTTAATAGCAATATCATAGACTGTGACTTTGCACCTGTTAATATCTGCGAACACTGTGCCAACCAGTGTTACATTAATTTGCACTGTCAGACTGTATACTGTAGAATAAAATATAGGCTACTCAGTGCAAATTTTCTCAGTGCTCAAGAACTAGATGAGGTGTTAACAGTGGAAATGGCAGCTGATCCTTCAACAAAAAGATAGATTCACCAGCACTCTGGCTCTGTTAGCAAAACCACAATTGCAAATTACTTTTTATGAACTCAAATCAAAAATATTTCTGGCAAAAACAGACAGTGAAATTTTATCATGTGCTTCTTTGAGAATTTTATCAAAGTGGAAACGTTCTTAACACTGACATCTTTTGCAAAATTAAAAAAAAAAATACAAACCTAAATTATAATTATTAGACAATAACATATGGAAGGTATTAGTCATAGATCCAAATAAAAGACGTGGCCAAAGATGAAACAGTGTCTCTCTACCATATTTTACAATCGGTGTGATGACGCAATGCCATGATGATAGACTGTAGGCAGTCCAGACAACTCTTACTTACACAACACGAAATAATGTCTCACACGCATGTCTACTAACATGATCTTTACTGACAGTCAACTACCAAGCACAGCATGATGAAATGCTTTGGAAAGAGGAAACAATCTCACATAGAAAGAGAACGCTTTACATATGAGAATCAAACTAGCAACTTTCAGTGAACAGACAGGAAAATCACTGTTTCTAATGGCCTTTCTGCTGATTTTTCACCAAAGCTTTTTGGAAATTGTGAGAGTGTAACTGCTGGAATTGTCAAAAGACATGTGGCATGCTGAGTGAATACTCGAACTGAAAGAGGGAATTGCACTCGTAATACCCCAAAAAGGACAAGGCCCAGAGAATAGAGCAAATGAGGCCTATCCCACTCTTCAATGTGATTTCACAGTAGCACTGTGAGTGGTCAAACTGTGGATTTAATCTTCTTGGATAAAAGCCTTGGGATGTATCAGCACTGTGCCATACCTGGACGAAGCATTATAACTACAGCTAATATGCTTAGAGATGTTGCCTGCACAGCTGCAGAAAGGAAAATAAAAAGTGGCTTACTATTTTTTGGATTTGAAAAAGTTTTTGACCACATCAGTCACAGATATCTACCACAGATGCTCCTGGAAATGGATTACGGAGATATATCGACAAACTTAATAAGGAAATTTATCACAAATGCTAGCTCCAAGATCTTGCCAAATGGATACTTAAGTAAACAAGTTTCTATTGATCAGTCATGAGGAAAGGGTGTCTGTTGTCAATGGCAATGAATGCTATCACTGTTGAACTGTTATTAATTAACATAGCATCACAGATACAAGCCTAGTGCTCCATAACATCAAAATGACTTGTATAAGTTGCACAGACAACATCTAGATAACTGTCTCATTACCTGAAGATATCACAAAACTGGCACATATTCTCAGAGACTTTGCAACAGCAACAGGTGCCAAGTTCAGTGTGAAGAAAATTACTTAAACATCAGACAAGGCATCAACATTATTGCCAGCATGGACTGATGCAAAACTGGTTTATCACAAATGTCTTGGTCCCTGTCTAAATGCAATTCCAGCACAGCTGATAATCTACAATGGAAGAGAAGTACTAAACAAAATAAGACCTGTTTTGAAAATTCATTGGGATAGGGAACTAGACTTACTTCCAAAAGAGAAGACTATAGGCTTGTCAGCAGCAAGTAAACTATATTATGTGGGGACAGATATTACCTATCCCAGGCCCAATGGCCAACAACATGAATGAGACTTTTGAGCATGAGACAGTAATTCCATAAAAAAGAAGTAAGAATAAACCAAAGTCTAGTACTCAAACATAAGGGGTAGAGTATCGCTCCACCAATAAACCTAGCTGAAATTAGCTATTTATATGGACACATCAGGCAATATTACCATAAGTTTAATTTTATAAAGAGCAAATGCGATGAACCAAAACTGCTTAACCAAAAGAGACATTTACAGTATTAAGACATATACTGCCCACCGTAACCACTGTGTAGGGAAATAACGGAAAACCTAAATCAGGACGCCAAACACGGGTTTGAACCATCATCCTCACAAATGTGACTCCAGCAAGCTAACCACACACTCAGTAAACAAAATCTAAGAAAAAATATTCTTGATCAAAATGGAACATTGACTGGAAAAATGTAGACAATGCTGCTCCAGTTGTCCGTGAATCTAAATCGTGCATCACCATCATCAATGACAAATTTCTGCCCAATGAAAAGCTCCACAACGCACACCGTAGTCAGACTGACAGTGGCATTATATGTGGAAATGTTCATACATTACCCACAGATTTACTTATGGACATGCAGGTGACATGCGGAATTGTCTCTGTCAGAAATTGGCAGTGATCAACTGAATTGACTTGACCGGAAAGATTCAAATTTTTGAGAACAAAGAACAGTGTCACAGTCTGGATGCTTGCACATGTAAGTCATCACCCAACTAGTAACATACTATGAATATTTATCATACACTGAAAAGAAACATTGGAAAATCACAAGATACATCATATGTATGGAAAGTTTACCAACATGCTAAAAATAATGACCATGCCAGAAGAAGAAGAAGAAGATGATGATTATGATGACAATTATCTTCTGTTAGTGATGATAGTGTATCATACGTAAAAGAAAGAAATGTTTATTATTGTAGGGGAAAAACCTGCAAATTTTTAATGTACCAAATAGAAAAGCTGTTTTTGTGTTTTACTTGGTCTGAATATATGTTGTTAAATTGTACTGTACTATTAATAAATTAGTTTCCAAAGAAAAACAAATTGTGAGTCTCCATTTGGGCATCTGGTAAAATTGCTCAATATCCAGATTTGTGGGGCTTTCAGATGTGACAGTTGCTCGATGTTGGACTGCAAGGAAATGTGAGTGCAGGCACACTTATCGTCAAGTTTCTGCTCAGTTACTTCTGACTCCCATAAGGGAGGATTGCTGCAATGTACCCCAAGCACATTGTAACTCCTACTCATTTGTGCCAGCCCTCTGAAACAACTAATGGACTCCTGCAACATTCATTGTCATCCCACCATTGACCCAATACTTGCACCGGCTGAACTAGGGAATTCTGTCCCATGCTTCAAATACTACAGATCTTCGTCTTTAAAATGACATACTAATCTTACCTATAGCTCAACTCCACGTATTGAAAATATTATTTTCAATAATGTGCTGTAGAGGGCATGTCACGACATTGAATTTCCATGGATAGATGTTAATTGAAAACATAGTTTTTCAAAAAGCTTCCGTTAACATCTCAACGCAAATGGCTGCTTTGAAGTGGTAACATGAATGGACAGCATGGACTGCTAATGCATGGCATTGCATTGTTTTCATTGATGAATCATGGTTCTGCATTTTCCCAGATCGATGCCGACAAGTATGGCAGCTACCTGGGTAGGAATCCTAGTCTTCTAATGTTTTGAAGAGGCACAGCTATGTTACTCCCATTGTTATGGTGTGGGGAGCCTTTGGGTATGACTTCATGTCATGGCAGGTAGTGATTGAGGGAATGCTGTGTAGTGCCCCCAGAATTTTACGAAAGTCTGGAGACACTTCATGGCATACTACACCCATTTATTGCTTGTGCAGGCGAAACTGGAAGGGAGATAATTCATTGGCACTGGCAAGTGTTCAGCGCGACCTGCCAAGAATAAGCAAATACGGCCCGGAAGCTCTGTGGCCGGCTGCAAAGAGTAATGTCGCATTGTATTGTTAAAAAACAAATGGAGAGACTCAAAATAATGGCTGTTTAGTAGACGCTGAACTGCCGTTGAGAGTACGTGGACTGGATGTGGATAGTCGGCCACAATAAAAGCTTATGTATTAATTGTGTTCAAAAATGTGTAATTAACTGATTCTGGGTGCCCGGTAATGTGTGGGCTTATGTCATAAATTTTATTTGTTTTTTGTACAAAGTGGAAATAAATATGTTCTGGTGGATTGAATGATATTCCAAGAGTAGTGTATTTTTTGAATAAGAAGATAGAGAGCGAGAGAGTGAAAATTTCCCCTTCCTAGCATTGAAATCTTCGGAGAAGCGTCTGGTGCTAGCAGAAGACATCGGTGCTGCAAGAAAGCAGAACCAGCATTCTTCAACAAGTAAGCCCACGAAAACGCTTAAGGGAACCCAGAACCTAAAAATGATGAAATTTTGGGTTTTCAGTTTATTATGAAATAAAATACTACAGATCTTCCTCTTTAAAACGACATATTAATCTTAACTGTAGGTCAACTCCAAGTATTGAATTATTTTCAATAATGTGCTGTAGAGGGCATTGAATTTCCATGTTAATTGGAAACATAGTTTTTCATAACTTCCGGTCTTTCCAAAGACTTCATATTATGTTGGCAACACGATTTGATAGGCAATTGTTTTGTCTGTATATTGTAGTCTTTGGATACTGTTGTTTACATTGAGCATTAGGTGGTTATTGCACGATTTGTGTTGTACTTCTATTGCGTAACTGGAACTTATCAAATATGCCTCGATTTAGTAACAGAGTTTACAAGAGGAAGAAGCCTCCTCCGAGGTACACTAGTGGAACTGTGACAATTTCTCCGACCTTGGGAAATGATTCTGAAAATAGCGAGGTTATTCATGAAGTGAAATCTACTCCTGTCTCTAGCACAAGCAAGAAGTTGCATGGATCAACTGAAAAATACTGCAGTTTTTTGGAGAAGTGTAGTGAGGATAATGTGAACGAAATAATTAACATTTCATTGCTCTCAAAGGTGATTGAGAGTTCAGTACTGTGTAAGGAATGTTGCAAATTGAGTATGTCAGTAAATGTCAAGCGACATATAGGACTTGCGGCAGAAATCTGTCTCCAAGTACTAGTCATTACAGTGTTTTATTTTGGAACTCAGAATATGTCGAAATAGGCCAAGGTGAAACTGATAGTGAGGAAAGCAAGTACTATGGTGTAAATATTAGATGTGTTTATGCTCTAAGGTCAATCGGTAAGGGATACCCTGCTGGTCAAATGTTTTGTGGTGTCATGAATCTACCACCACCACCACCACCAACGAAATTCTCAAAATATAACTTGGTTGTTCGATCCTGTGTTGAAGATATTGCCCAAGAATCCACGAAAGAAGCAGTGCAGGAGGGTGTGGCGGTGAATGAAGAAATTCCAGATGTTCAGAATCCTTGGGGCCTGACTGTCGCACTAGATGGTACGTGGCAGAAGAGCAGGCACACTTCACATAATGGTGTAATAACGGCAATAAGTGCTGATACTACAAAAGTTATAGATGTTGTAATTAAATCCAAGCACTGTAGGTGTCCTAAAAGAGTGAAGGATGAGCATGCAGAAAACTGTCGAAGGAATTACAGTGGGTCTAGTGGGGCCATGGAAGTCTCCGGTGTGAAAGACATTTTCAGTCGCTCTCTTCTGTGGTACAAGGTCAGATACCTACAGTTCCTGGGTGAGGGTGATTCGAAGTCTTTTGCTGCTGTATCTGAGCTGATACCTTATGGAAATGATGTTACCATTACTAAACAGGAGTGCATAGGTCACGTTCAGAAACGCATGGGAACAAGGCTGTGTCAACTGAAGACCACAATGAAAGGCCAGTGATGGAAAACCTTTGGGTGGGCTAAAAGATTGACAGACGAGGTAATCAACATATTGCAGAGAGACTATGGACTGGCAATAAGACAAAATACTCACAGTGTTGATGCAATGGAAAAGGCTGTAATGGCACATTACTACCACACCTTATCGACTGAAGAGGAACCACTACATGGACTATGCCCACAGGGACCCAATTCGTGGTGCAAGTACAAGAAATATCAGGGATCTGAACGTGTATACAAGCATCATCACAGTCTACCAGAAACTGTCATGAAGGCTATAAAACCAATTTTCAGAGATCTTTCTGCAACTGAACTTTTGAAGAAATGTCTCCATGGACGTACACAAAATCAAAATGAGAGTGTGAATAATGTAATTTGGACCAGAATCCCAAAAAATGCGTTTGTGGAAATTCATACTCTTCATTTTGGAGTATATGATGCCATTGCTATGTACAACAGAGGTGACATTATAAAGTGCAATGTGTTGCAGAAGTTGGATGTGATGCCCAGAAAGTACATGGTGAGTGCAATGATGTCGATGGACAATGAGAGAAAAACGAGATGCTGAAAGGAAAGAAAAGGAGTGTGAAAGGCAAGCCAGACAAAGAATGAAAGGTGTGAAAAGAAGGCTAGATGGGGAGATGTCTATTGACAGTGAAAACCCCTCCTATGGCGCTGGACTCCACTAAAATGTTAGTGAAACTTTGAAACTCGTTTTCCACAAGTTCACTTTTTTGCCATATAAGGAACGTTTTCTGCTAAACTATTAGAGATGAAGACTTAAAATTTTCAAGGAATGTAAACAGTGCCAATATACACCTTGTATCATAGCCTTTTTGTGGTATATAATTGATAACAAATTTTATTTCAAAGATACTGTGCCAAAAATGTGTCAATTATTTTCAGTAACAAAATAATTAATATCTTCCCAAAAAAACACCAATAAATTAAAATCCATATGGTACATAGTATTAAATATATGTAATATTATACTGTAAAAGTTTCATCATTCTGGTGTTAATACACTCCTGGAAATTGAAATAAGAACACCGTGAATTCATTGTCCCAGGAAGGGGAAACCTTATTGACACATTCCTGGGGTCAGATACATCACTTATCACACTGACAGAACCACAGGCACATAGACACAGGCAACAGAGCATGCACAATGTCAGCACTAGTACAGTGTATATCCACCTTTCGCAGCAATGCAGGCTGCTATTCTCCCATGGAGACGATCGTAGAGATGCTGGATGTAGTCCTGTGGAACGGCTTGCCATGCCATTTCCACCTGGCGCCTCAGTTGGATCAGCGTTCGTGCTGGACGTGCAGACCGCGTGAGACGACGCTTCATCCAGTCCCAAACATGCTCAATGGGGGACAGATCCGGAGATCTTGCTGGCCAGGGTAGTTGACTTACACCTTCTAGAGCACGTTGGGTGGCACGGGATACATGCGGACGTGCATTGTCCTGTTGGAACAGCACGTTGCCTTGCCGGTCTAGGAATGGTAGAACGATGGGTTCGATGACGGTTTGGATGTACCGTGCACTATTCAGTGTCCCCTCGACGATCACCAGTGGTGTACGGCCAGTGTAGGAGATCGCTCCCCACACCATGATGCCGGGTGTTGGCCCTGTGTGCCTCGGTCGTATGCAGTCCTGATTGTGGCGCTCACCTGCACGGTGCCAAACACGCATACGACCATCATTGGCACCAAGGCAGAAGCGACTCTCATCGCTGAAGACGACACGTCTCCATTCGTCCCTCCATTCACGCCTGTCGCGACACCACTGGAGGCGGGCTGCACGATGTTGGGGCGTGAGCGGAAGACGGCCTAACGGTGTGCGGGACCGTAGCCCAGCTTCATGGAGACGGTTGCGAATGGTCCTCGCCGATACCCCAGGAGCAAGAGTGTCCCTAATTTGCTGGGAAGTGGCGGTGCGGTCCCCTACGGCACTGCGTAGGATCCTACGGTCTTGGCGTGCATCCGTGCATCGCTGCGGTCCGGTCCCAGGTCGACGGGCACGTGCACCTTCCGCCGACCACTGGCGACAACATCGATGTACTGTGGAGACCTCACGCCCAACGTGTTGAGCAATTTGGCGGTACGTCCACCCGGCCTCCCGCATGCCCACTATACGCCCTTGCTCAAAGTCCGTCAACTGCACATACGGTTCACGTCCACGCTGTCGCGGCATGCTACCAGTGTTAAAGACTGCGATGGAGCTCCGTATGCCACGGCAAACTGGCTGACACTGACGGCGGCGGTGCACAAATGCTGCGCAGCTAGCGTCATTCGACGGCCAACACCGCGGTTCCTGGTGTGTCCGCTGTGCCATGCGTGTGATCATTGCTTGTACAGCCCTCTCGCAGTGTCCGGAGCAAGTATGGTGGGTCTCACACACCGGTGTCAATGTGTTCTTTTTTCCATTTCCAGGAGTGTAGTTCATACGAAAATGCTCCTTACATTTAACATTGGAGGTATAGGACGTTCTGGGTCCCCTTAAGCTGTATAGAGAGAGCTTGAAATTACACCGGGCCACCGCAAGAACGTGGCGACCGTAAAGAACGGACCTGAGAAAGAAAGGGAAACGTTAAAGCAAAAAAAAGAAAAAAAAAAGTTGGGAGTTGCCATAGCAACCGATAACAGCGATGCTGAAGAGCGATTCCACGATACTTATCCAGAAATATCGTGTTGATAAATGGTGAAACGATTAAGGGAATCAAGAAAATCGCACAACGCTGCAGTGAGTCTCAAATCGCCGACGCCGCCGCACACCAACGCCGACGCCGCCGTGGGTCTAGTTTAGCAGGGGATACAACCCGTCGGCTTTGACCAATGACGTCAGAATTCGCCAGAGAGCATGTACTACAAAGATAAAAGAGCTGTGAAGAATGTTCAGAAACAAAGGAATGCGAGAGAGAAAAACTGTATTCCACATATGTGTAGCGACGCTGCTGCGCGCTAATTCAAGCTCGCCGGTGTGTGTGTGTGTGTGCTGTGCGCGTGCGTCAGTGCAGTGGTGTGCGGTCGTTTACTTTACGCGACGTTTGTGTAGTTCCGCGCCCAGCCTCTAGAGGCGCTGTGTTTTCTAGCTTTTATATACGTTCTGTTTCTTATTATTATTCCTTCTTTTTTGAGTTAGTAGTTCCGTGCCTCCTGACTTGTGTGGACGAGTACTTCTTTTCTCTCCTAGCTACGGAAGTTTCCGAGGATTAAGGACCCTCTGTATAGGCCGGAAGCAAATTTTATAGCTCCGATCGGTCCATGCATGCCGGGCGTCGTCAGATACGCGCTTGCAATAAAGTTATTGTTGCTCAACTGAAGCTCTTCATTCTTCTGAACCACGTTAAGCAAAGGTCGGACAGCCACCAGTTTAGCTGAATCCGACAAGTGGTGACACCGACGTGATCCAAGCAGAGACCAACGTGATTAAGAAGAAGCAGCCGTGAGCTACGTAAGTAACAAGCACATAATGACCGAACAGCAGGCCATCTCCAGGATTGCAGTCCGTTTGCCGCCGTTCTGGCCCGACAACCCGGCAGAGGCAAGTTTTAACTGCGCTGGAATAACGGTCAAAGCAACTAAATTTGCACTGAGTCTGAGCCAACTCGACCAACGTTATGCAGCCGAGGTGCAGGACATAATCAAAGCACCGCCAGAGGCTGGAGCTTATGCCAGGCTAAAATCAGAGTTGATTCGACGGGTGGCCGCGTCACAAGAGGACCAGATACGTCAGGTTCTGACACAGGAAGAAATTGGCGACAGGAAGCCTTCTCAATACCTGCGACATCTACGCAGCAAAGTTGACACCGTTACGGTGCAGACAGTCTGCTCAGAACGCTGTGGAGCAATAGGTTGCCGCCGCAAATAAAAGCCATAATCGCCTCACAAACGGACATGCCGCTGGATGCCGTAGCGCAGCTAGCAGACCGGATTCAGGACGCGATCACACCGGCTCCGGTCAGCGCAGTCGTGGTGTTGGACAACAGTGCAAACAGTACCGCGTCTGTAGCACGGGCCGACCATGATTCTCTCGCTGCCAAGGTTGAGCTTTTGTGCGCCCAGGTCAGTGCGCTGCTGGCACGTGACGACGACAATAATAGAAGAAGCCGATACAGACGGCGGCGTTCGAGAAGCAGATCTTCCGGCGGTACTACCACTCCGCAAGGCGAGATACCGTTGTGCTGGTACCACCAACGATTCGGCGATCAGGCAAGGAAGTGCACATCGCCATGCTCGCACCCAAACGCCACCGGCGGTCGACAACAGGCGCAACCGACTGCCAGTTATCCTCCAAGCGCCTGTTCGTTACCGATAGGAGTTCTGGCGTAAAGTTTTTAATTGACACTGGGTCGGACCTGAGTATCATACCACGAACAGCCGTACATCGTTGCCAGCCGCCAACTGCCTTCCGTCTGACGGCTGCCAATAATTCTTCCATCGCAACATATGGCACACAGAGGATGGAGCTTAATCTCGGCCTACGTCGCGCGTACGAGTGGAATTTTACAGTGGCTGACGTCACGGAGGCGATCGTCGGGGCCAGGGCCGGCCTTAGCCATCCAGGTGCCCCGGGCGAGTCGTCCAGTTGGCGCCCTTTATTGTATAAATAGCGAACCTGGCAGTGCTTTGCAACACGGTATTTGACTGTTTTCTAGAAATCGTCTTAAGTGGTTAATGGCGTCATCTTATGATCATAACATGGTTTTTTCCAGCGTAAATTTGAGTATTTTATTTTTTTAAATGGAAATGAAATCCAAATAATCTGAAAGCCCGCTAAGATGCTCCATGTGAGTCTTGTGTAGCCTGTGACGTCAGTCCAGCATGCTGCTGTCGCTGCCGTAACAGTCAGTATAGCAGTGATATATTGTTTGGGCATTCACGTTTTGGGAAATTGTCTAAAAATATTGCGTAGTACTGCACTGTACATCTACAACAACTCCAGAAAATTGTTTTTGCGTGTTCCAAACAAAGAAAAGATGCGTAAAATGTGGTTGAAACAGGCTCGTATATCCCAAATATTTCTTTTCTGAAGCACCCCTGTACTAAAGCGAACAAAACAAAACAAAAATTATTCAAATTGGTCAAGCCATTTCTTTGTTTTGGTGAGACTAACACACAACAATTGATTTTTATGTATAGGAGGTAATATGTATAACGAAAAAACACTAATTTTGAATTGGGTACCATATTTTTATTGAATTTAATATAACTGTAAGCCATAAACCTATATTTTCTGTCAGTCATCTGAACACAAAACATATTACGCCTAATGAAAAACAATTATAAACGACTAAAATTTTACTTTTCTCGCTTTTCTGTCGACAAAGTCTCTGATCAGATTAGCAAAGTCCAGGTTTTCTGCAACTTCATTTTCAATGGACAGTGAGGCCAAACTGGTTAGTCTTGTTTGAGACATTGTAGACCACAAGTACGTTTTTATCAACTTCAATTTGGAAAAACTGCGTTCGCAGCTTGCGACAGTCACTGGTATTGTTAGCAAAATACGTAACGTTATCCAGATGTTGGGATATAACTCTTGAAGATTATGCTTTTTCATGAAGTTTAAGGCTTCTATAGGCGTTGCCTGGCTGTCTTCGAGATAGTGTTGCAGGCCTAAAATTTCGTCGCACAGCAAATTTCCATCAATATCTGACTTCATGTTGACAGTTAACTTTTCTTGTAATTTAGAACAGCATTGTATTAGTTCTTCTTTATTTTGATTTTTTTAAATGTCAAACAAGAAACTCCACGTCGCAGAAAATTCTTGCATCTGTTCAAATCTTTCTTTCATGGATATGTGCACGGTGTCCAACAGTGCATTGAAAAACTCTACTTTAAGCTTCTTTTTTGGGTCAGTTATTTGATCATCAACAGCCTCTTCACCCGGCCTGCGTTTAATACGTCTTAATCAAATTTGTGGTTTAAATAATGGCTGCGTATCAAGATCCGAAGCCAGTTCAGTTGCTGTTACAATAGCTTGTTCGAAACCTGTTTGTCTATATGTTACCAAATAAGAGCAACATTTGTCAAGGATTCCCATAAACTCGACAAAGTTGATTGTGGGTGACTGACTTGCCTTACTCACAACGTTAATTTGAAACAGAACATCATACCATGTCACGAGAGAAACAATGAAGCTGAAGTCTTTTAATTGTCCTCCTAGTGTTGTCGCTTCGTGTGACACCGCAGCATCGCTTTGTTCAGTAGCATCGGCCCAGGAAACCAAAGCGTCATGCATTTCGCATAATTGATAACGAACCGCTTTGACGCTATCAATTCGAGCTTCCCAGCGTGTGCCACTTACATTTTTCAGGGTGTATATCTTCAAATGGTCGGTCAAAATTTTCCATCTATTTACCGATCCAGCAAATAGATTAAACATTTTTTATAACATTCCGAACAGTGTCACGGATTTTACTGATGATTTTGCCGCATCACACAATACCAAATTATAACTATGGCATCCACATGGCACAAAAAAAGCTAGTGGATTTAACTTCTTAATTATGTTCTGGACGCCTTTATTTTTCCCCTTCATGTTCGCGCCGTTATCGTAGCCCTGTCCTCTGCAGTCATTAATGTTAAGGTCAAGATCACTCAATGTTTTTAAAATGCTTTCTGTGAGGCCTTCACCGGTTGTATCATCTATTTGCAGAAATGAGATGAAATGTTCTTTTACACTTACGCCATCCTCTGTTGTCGGCGCATCTTAAAGTTATCGAAAGTTGTTCTTTGTGGCTTATATCTGGAGTACAGTCAGCTATGATTGCATAATACTTTGAACCCTTTATGCGGGATACGATTGTAGACATAACGTGTGATGCCATGAGTTCTATTAATTCATTTTGTATATTTTTGCCGCAATAATGGTCAGCCAAAGCACCGTTCAATGCCAGGCTGACGTGCTCTTCCATGATTGGATCAAACTTTGCCAATAACTGTACAAGACCTGAGAATTTTCCATTATTTGGGGTAAATAATTTATCTAACCCTCTGAATGCCATATTATTTTCAGCCAAATACAAAGTAATGTGCATCAATCTTTGAAGCACATTGCTCCTTCGTAAACTTTCTTTAGAAATTAGCTTTTGTTCTTCCTTGTCAATAGTTAATCCAGCTTTAAACCTGATTTCAGCTTCAGTCCATTGAGTAAATGCTTTTTTGTGGTTAGGACTATTTTCATGCAGTTTCAGAGCTTCACTTAAATGTTTCCAATTTCTGAAACCCACAGTGGTAGTCAAATTAGTAGTTGACTTTAAATCAAACAGTCGACAACAAAAGCAAAAGACACTGTCGTTTGATACAGAATAAACTAGCCACCGTCGTCTGATAGTTTCTTCGTTTGATAGTTTTCTTGTGTAATGAGTTGAAGAGAAATGACGCCCATTTTCATCTTTTGGAAAGTTATTTAGACATACTTGTGAGGGTCCACATATTATAATGCGATCTATATCTCTAGCATTAAGTACTTTTGGCCACGTACCTACATCAGAAACATTGTATTCTTTTATTGCAAGAACGTTGATACTTTCATCGACCACAGATATCATGTGTTGATTTTGACTTGGAGAAATATCAGAGGATTCATGCAAAGATGTACTGCGCTGGTCAATTTGCTCACCTTCAATAGGTGATTGTATATTTTTTGTGTATAATTGTTCACAGTCTGAAGAAATATTTGCTGATACATGGACTTTTGATTCAATATCTGAAGTATTTGCCTTAGAATTTCCTTTAAGGTACTTATAAATATTCATGTGCTTTTTAGTTTCTTCAAGAACTTTTTCTTTTTCAGCTTTTCTTTTCCGATTTTCTGAACCAGAAAGCTTTTTTTTTAATCATTTCCTTCTCTTCTGGCATGATTTAATAATTTGACAAATTATTGCTTGGACACTGCTCTATTTCGCGACCACAATATTCGATCTATAACAAATAAAGAAATTCACCTATCAGTAGACGTAACTAGAAAAAAACCTGAACTGAAAGATAAAAATGTTTTTCGCACCTACCAGAAAATTAAAATGTTGACACAGTCACGACACTCGTTTCACTCACAATTATTCAGCCACGAAAACATGACCGCTGCCTCCGACTCTTACTGACAATTACTGACATGCGGGTGCAAATCGTAGCGCTGCCAATATGCAGTCTAACAAACATTGTGTGGCGCTGTATTATTTCAGTAAGTTAGGGGAGAATTCTCTATGAATGCAGTGCACGCATTGCATGATCTATTAATTAATGTACATGAGTCATTAAGTCACAAATATTCGATATAAATACATTCGTATTAATTAAATTATAATGTAATGTATATTTCACAGTCTGTATTTTCTTTTATTTGGAGCGACCGGTAGTTTCTGTTGTAAACGAGAGATGGTGCGGCTGCATGGGCTCTTCCTTGTTGCAGTTCTTGAAACAAATAAGAGAGGCGCTTTGGTAGAGCCCGTGCTAACCCGCGTCAAACATGGATGGTTGCAGACAATACGAAGATTGCATTCAGCATGATTTCTCTTCTGCTACCCCGAATTCATCGCGCATTCGTGAGATTAGCGACGTATGTTGAATGAGACTGAATAATATTTTAGTTTCGCGAAATGGGTGATTGTAAATTGTAATTTTTTTTTTACATGCGTTTAGTACGTGGCGCCCCTTGGGCCCCGGCGCCCTGGGCGACCGCCCGAGTCGCCCCACCCTAAAGCCGGCGCTGGTCGGGGCTGATCTCCTCGCGCACTACCACCTGCTGCCAGACGTCGCGAACGCACGCTTGGTAGACAGCGTCACTGGCTTAGCAGTCACGGGTTTCCGTCGCAACACCGCAACACAGAGTGCCAAGTTGGTCCATGCTACGGAGGGTGAGTACACTAAATTATTGCTTAACTATCCGAACTTGACCAGGCCGCCCGGCACTCCCAGGTGTATACCACATGACACGGTGCATCACATTCAAACGACTGATGGTCCCCCAGTAGCATGCCGACCTAGGCGTCTCGCTCCGGACCGATTGAAGATAGCGAAGGCAGAATTTGACGCCATGATTTGCGAGGGCATAATGCAGCCATCTAAGAGCCCGTGGTCCTCCGCATTACATCTTGTTCCGAAGAAGAGTGGAGCTTGGCGCCCATGCGGTGACTACCGTGCGCTTAACGCGCGAACAGTGCCGGACAGATATCCCATTCTGTTACTGAGGGATTATAATCACGCTTTACATGGTGCCACGGTGTTCACAGTTCTGGACTGCGCTAAAGCGTATACACAGATTCCGGTGGCCAATGACGACATTCCAAAGACTGCAATAATAAAGCCTTTCGGTTTATTTGAAAGCAAATTTATGACTTTCGGTTTACGCAATGCCGCTCAGACCTGCCAAAGGTTTATAGACTCGGTTCTCCAGGGCCTGCCATTCTGTTTCGCCTACCTGGACGATGTGTTAGTGTTCTCTGCTGACCACGAACAACACCGACAACATCTGCAAGAGATTTTCGAGCGATTGGAGCGTTACGGTGTCGTCTTGAACGTGGACAAGTGTGTTTTTGGGCAGTCAGAGGTGACATTTCTTGGCCATAAGATTTCTGCTGAAGGCTCTCTTCTTCTGTCCGAGAAGGTGGACGCTATCTTGCAGCTACCCCGACCAACTACGATCAAAGAATTACGTCTTTTTTGGGGATGATCAATTTTTATCGACGACACCTTCCTCACGCTGCGGAGCTGCAGGAACCTTTGACGGCGGCATTATCAGGCCCTAAAGTAAATAGCAAGTCTCTGATACAGTGGACAGAGGACATGTGTTCTGCGTTCGAGGCAACAAAGAGGAGAATGGCCGACGCGGCCCTTCTCGCACACCCACGGCTCTACGCGCCATTAGCAATTGTCGTAGATGCGAGCCAGACGGCGATTGGTGCCGCGTTACAACAATGCTCCGACAACGCATGGCAGCCACTGGCGTATTATTCCCACAAGCTTTCGCCTGCACAAAGAAAATGGAGCACATATGACCGTGAGCCCCTGGCAGTATACCAGGCAGTGAAATATTTTCGCCCCCAAGTGGAAGCGCGAGCTTTCACGATATATACAGACCACAAGCCACTCACGTTCGCCTTCCGTCGGAATAGTGTCAACTGCTCTCCCCGTCAATTTCATCACCTTGAGTTCGTGGCCCAGTTTACTACCGACATTAGACATATTTCTGGGATCGACAACATTGTTGCGGATTGCCTTTCACGGATCAGTAGTGTTTCCAGTACCATAGACTTTCCTGCACTGGCACAGGCACAGAGAGACGACGAAGAACTCCTTGCCTATCTTAAAGAGACGGCTTCCGCATTGCAACTGAAACTCGTTGATGTTCCGGGGGAAGATACACAGCTATACTGCGACATTTCTCGCGGCCGACCTCGTCCCTTTCTGATGCTGGCTTTTAGAAGACAAGCCTTTGATATAGTACATGGATTGTGCCATCCCGGGGTACACCCGACACTCCGCCTAGTATCGCAACGTTTCGTGTGGCCAGGCATGCAAAAAGACTGCCGCGAGTGGGTCCGATCTTGTCTTGAGTGCCAACGCTGCAAGATTAACCGCCATGTACACGCACCGATCGGCGATTTTCCGGATACCACCACCCGCTTTGCCCACGTTCATTTAGATGTAGTCGGACCACTTCCACCTTCGACGGGCAAAGATATCTGTTTACAATGATCGACCGTTTTACACGTTGGCCGGAGGCAGTGCCGGTGGATAATATCACAGCAGATACATTAGCTTCCGCTTTTGCAATGACTTGGTTGGCAAGATTTGGATGCCCACTACATATTACCACTGACCGCGGACGGCAATTTGAATCAGACCTGTTCTCACAGCTGGCCAAGTTTTGTGGTTACACCCACCATAAGACCACAAGTTATCACCCAGCAAGCAACGGAATGATCGAACGCTGGCACCGTTGTTTGAAGGCCGCGCTGATGTGCCACGAAGAAACCTGGACAACCGCACTACCAGTGGTCTTGCTAGGCTTACGGACTACTTTCAAACCAGATCTGGGGTCGTCAGCGGCAGAACTGGTTTATGGAGAAACACTGCGCCTTCCTGGGGACTTTGTAGACGCCGATGCCACAGAGACAGTTGCTACTGGCCAGCCGGATTTCTTGCGACGATTGAGGGACCATGTATCAAAGATTCGCCCTCCGAAAGCCACACGTCATGGCAAGCCGGCCACTTTCGTGCACCAGGACCTGGAACAATGCCGTCACGTCATGCTCCGCACTGAGGGCGTTAAACCGCCTCTACAAGCTCCTTATTCTGGTCCATATTAAGAGCTACGGCGCAGTGCCCACACCATGGATATCCTAGTGAACGGCAAAACCACGACTGTTGCGTTGAATCGGGTTAAACCTGCGTATGTTTTTCCTGACACCCCATTAGCGGCACCTCGTCGTAGGCATCCACCTACCGCTGTTCCAGATACTGACGCCACATCTCCGGCGCCGGCTCTTCAACATCCGCCACCCAACGCAGCACAACATCCGCCTCCTGACGTTGTTCCTCCTCCTCCGACGAGGACGTTCCGTTCTGGACGTCGGGTGCACTTTCCGGCGCGGTATCTCGACGCCGACGCTCCGCTTCCGCCCGGGGGGCTGATGTAGCGTCGCTGCCGCGCGCTAGTTCAAGTTCGCTGGTGTGTGTGTGTGTGCTGTGTGCGTGCGTCAGTGCAGTGGTGTGCGGTCGTAATTACTTTACGCGACGTTTGTGTAGTTCCGCGCCCAGCCTCTAGAGGCGCTGTGTTTTCTAGCTTTTATATACGTTCTGTTTCTTATTATTATTCCTTGTTTTTTGAGTTAGTAGTTCCGTGCCTCCTGACTTGTGTGGACGAATACTGTTTTCTCTCCTAGATACGGAAGTTTCCGAGGATTAAGGATCCTCTGTATAGGCCGGAAGCAAATTTTATAGCTCCGATCGGTCCATGCATGCCGGGCGTCGTCAGATACGCGCTCGCAATAAAGTTATTGTTGCTCAACTGAAGGTCTTCATTCTTCTGAATCACGTTAAGCAAAGGTCGGACAGCCACCAGTTTAGCTGAATCCGACATATGTAAGAGCCAGTAGTATTTTCACGTTAACGATATCGGGTATTTATATCTTAGTATTTCTCCGCAAAATACAATGGAAAGAAATGAATGAAATATGTGAGATGTATGTCAGTTGTATCTCGAAACTCTTTCGAACTATATTGATTAAGTGCAGTACGGTATACAAGTTAAGCGTACGTCGATTTCTTAGTTTTAAGTAGCGTTATTGTCCTGTTGTTCACTTGAACTATGTATTACCTGTTTCACTAAACCGTAAATGAAACATCAGATACAAATTAAAAGCTCATTCCAAGTGTGTTGTCTAAGTACAGTATGGAATACGAGTGTCTTGTAAGTCGATTTCTTCGTTTTCATTAGCATTACTGTTGTGTTCTTCACTTGAACGACGTATCCTCCGCTTCAGTAAACCCTAAATGAAACACGGGATACAAATTTTAGTTGTGACGGGGGTTTCGCAAGTACACATTCGAAAATGTCGTACTGATACTAGAGCTGGAAAACGAAACAAGATCGACAGCTGTCAGATTTCTGTTACGTACTTCACAACACGAAAATATACATATTGGTGGAACAAAACAGTAAAATATGGCAAAATAGTGAAATACAGGGAAAGAAGAAAATGGAAAAGTGAATTTACCACACGGAAATATCGAGGAATAACGGAAGCTCGCCTAGACAGACAGTAACGAAAATCACACACCTACACCCACATTCACAACAAACACGACATTACGAAACCTCTCTCTCTCTCTTCCATAGACACACACACACACACACACACACACACACACACACGCACACACACACATCCACCAACCCCCCCTTCCCTCCCCCCTCTATGAAATTAACTGAGATGTTTGGAACAGTACATTTTGTCAACACGTTTAATAACACATTTAAACGGGCAATATGTCCGCGGAATACTTTGTCTCCACGAATACTCATCTAGATTGAAGAGTCAAAATCTGACGTTTCCCTTTCCCTATAAGAAATTTTACCGCTGACCAGTACCCCTCTATGCTGTTAGTGCAGGCGCCTGTCGATATAGATTTAAATTCATTGTTGTGGTTTACTACTACATGTTGATAACCCCTATCCCCTAAATCCCTATACGAAGAAAACCCGTCTGAAATAACAATAGAACCCTCTGCAACCTGATCTTCAATTAACCTAACCGAAACTTCCTTACTTCTATTTGGTACTACTCTGAACACTACATCGTCACAATGCTGACCTGAAACTACTGCCCCCCACACTCATAATCACACCGGAGGTTCCCCCATATTGTATTTCCTTTTCCCAAAATGCGATTCGTCAATTTAGACCATAACACCCCCCCCCCCCCCCAAACGGCCCCTTTATTTCATATATTCCCCACAAACTTCCCTACAAAACGAGCTCCAGTCTACCACCGTACGCTTACTCACACGACATTCATGCACACAAGATATCTTAAACACCAACAGTATGTGATTTTCATTATGTCTCTCAGGGCAAGCTTAGATTTCTCGAACCACGTTCCCCTCCTAATAGATCGCCATAACCGGTCTCTGCTGCACCTCCATACAAATAAGTCGTGAGTACGGCGACTTGATACACTGGTGAGGCGCATATGTTAACCGCACTCACGACATCGGACGTATTCCGCAATGAGAAGAAGCAAATTGTGGTCAACATGTCTTGGCCCATGGATTCTCTTAAATCGTCAAGATTCAATGGAATAGACAAATCCATTCCTATAAACGAAAATAAGACACGAAAAATTGTTCTACAATAAAAAACTAATACTCACATTACCTCAATATCATTACGAAAAATATTAAGTACCGTCTGAATAAGAAACAAACAATTAACTTAATTAAATCACACGTTTAATAATTTAACGAATATCAAGCGATCGCTTTTAGATTCACATTCAATTATTTTAATGATAGCGCTTATTAGAACACAGAACTGTTTTATTATCTATGCCTCGAAGTGAAGACATTACTATCTATGACTAAGGTATGACGTCATTGGTCAAAGCCGACGGGTTGTATTCCCTGCTTCACTAGACCCGCCGCCGTCCACAAAAACGGACGCCGCCGTCTACCTACGCCGCCGTCGCATCACACCAACGCCGACTGAAGACCACAAAAGCCGACGCCGCCGTACACCGGTGCCAACGCCGCCTTCCACCGACGCCGGGTGAGCTACTACTGACTCACCTTTGATTGTTTGTGAAGTGTGTGTGTGTGTGGGGGGGGGGGATTGTGGAAATAAGCGAGTGTACTTTTAATGATAACTATGTTAAAGGCAGAACAAAATACAATGGAAAAAGAACATCAATCCGTAGAGTCTGTTGGGGCAATAGGAATTGAAAAACAGGGGCCAGATTTAGGCGAGTTAATGAAGTTTAATGAAGTATATCAAAGCGCAGTTTGAATCACAGAACACAAAACAGGACGAACTGAAGGCAGAATTAAACTCTAAGTTAGATTTGCAAAACACAAAACTAGAGGCTCAAGTTAATATCCTAAGTAATCAGATGCAAGAATGGAAAAAAGAAATGAAAAAAGAATTGTCCGATTTCCTGAGTGAACAGACAAATATTTTATTTAAGGATTTGGAACAAAGAAACAAAGCTCATCTAAAAGTGTTAGTTCAAAAATTAGAATATGATGTAGACTGTAAATGTAGTAATTTGTAAACATAATTTAACGAAAAATACGACTCTTTGAAAAATGTATGTAATGTTACATTTGATGTGGCCGTACGAGAATTAACTACGCTACAAACCAATGCCCAGAAACAAGATAAGTTGCTCCCCCTAATATAGGCGCAAATTTCAGAGGTCAAATCATGAGTGGAAATCGTAGAACAGAACTTCAAAGAAAAGTTAATGACTGCAGAGCTTATAAATTTGAATGGCTTAGAAGAACAAGTAGAAGAATTAATAGGACGAAAGGTTGAAGAGAAACTGTTGATATCTCTTCGCATATAGTAACTTCCGATTTAGGTAACACTAAGAAAGACTTAGAAATTTTGAGGAACGAATTCATGCTTATGCAGGAGAAACTAGAGAAAGGCACAGTTTCCCAAAATATTATATTAAATAAGGACATGATAACTGATTTGCAGTGGGGATCAAATGCAGGCTTGTCGAGACAGTTTCCTAAATTCAAACCAGAGGGGGAGGTACACCCCACCCATTTCTTAAAACGGTTTAATCAAGGCATACCTAAAAGTTGGGAGGATGCTAAGAAAATAGAGTATGCGGTAGGTTATTTGGAGGGTGAAGCTTCAGAATGGGGCACAGTAAATATTGAAAACTTCACATCCTGGGAAGATTTTCAGAGAAAGTTTAAGGAAAATAATGGTCTTCAAGTGCACAAGAGAAGTTGATCTCAGATTTGTGGGATCCTAAATACTATAGTAATGCCTGGGGTACAATGCGCAAGTATTTTGACTGGCATTTGACAAGGGCGAAATATTTAGATCGACCAATGGAAGAAGAGGGATTAGTTAGAATTTTAATAAGACGTCTATCTACTTATGCTAGAAAAGATATTATATGCAGTAGGTGGAAAACAGTGGAGGAGCTGTTATCCTTTGTAGATGCACTCGATGCAATCAATAAAGACAGGAACGAGAACTTGCATTCGAAAGAAAATCCGAATTTTTGGAGGAATAATATGAATCATAATAATCAGTCAAAGCATTATGAATCCAATCTTGTCCGAGTCCACTGACCTAACAGGAATGTAAATAGACGGGGTTGCTCACGAGGACCATTAACGTCCAACCTCGGTACGGTAACTGCGTAGGAATTCGTGCCCAGCAACAGTTGTGGAGCAGGGGGTAACGCAGTTCCAACGTTTGGAAATAGTCCTGTGGTTGCTACCCATGAGGAAAACGTGGAGCAATCCAGGGCCGGGGACCAGGTCGTCGAAATACATTGAGAGGCCTAAATAAGAGGGTACAGGTTTCCTTTATGCATAAAGTACCTACCAAGGAGTGGTTACTGCTGGAGGAAACGAACAAAATAACTACGCCACCACAACCTATTAATACAGGAGAGACAGAAAACCACGAAGTAGACATATTCATCGATTCTGGTAGTGAAGTATCACTTATTTCTAAGGAATACTTTAATACATTAAAAACTAAAAGTAATTTACCTTTTTTACCAGTAACTCAGGTATACATAGTTGGTATAACTGGAAAGAAGAGTAAGGTTGTTAAATATGAAATCTTAGCACACTGCCGTATAAGTGACATGACGTTTCGACAACCTTTGCTAAAGTGCGCGTCATTTATGACGGCGGCCGAGTTTAGGTTCGTTCTGCGCATCTGACATCACAAAACACAGTCAGCCAATGAACAGAGAACGATGTTGCCAGAGCTCGATTGCAGTGCAGAGCACAGACGAGTGCCTTCAGTTTTAGAAACCTTCAGTCATAAATAAAGTAATTGAACAAAAGCAGTGTCTTGATAGCAGACTTTCTTGCATAGAAAGTTTGGAAAAAGCATTCTTTATACCAATTGCTTCATATTCTATTAATTAATTAAACCGAAGGAGCAATAAGCCTCCTAATTCAGGCGATAACAAGGAAAGGTGTTTGTATCATTCTCATAAACCGCTTTTTCGCAATAAAGAACAGCGGTAATTGTTTATTTCCTATTGTACTTCGATGAAACGTGAATAATTCATGGTCATACCAACAGTATTTGTCGGTATTTTGCGTAAGATTTTAAAGTCCTCCGGGAGATATCTTAAATGACGAGCTGCGTTAGCGTAATGGTTAAAGTGTATGGCTGCTAAGCGAAAGGTACTGAGTTCAAGCCTTGATTAGTGCTTAATATTTTCTTTATTTAAAACCAATATCGAAGTGTCTTACTTCATGAATTTTGTTCGTTTGAATGTAATTTTGTGAAATTTCAAGTGACAACTAAAATCGACTATACGGAAAGTATACGCTATGGACTTTTACCTCTGCAAACTCTTCAAAATTTCGTGCAATGGTTTACTACATCTAATACTGCACAATAACTGCGTTGAACTTCGAAACAAAATTAAGTCATTTATGGGGGAAGGTATCAGTCAAGAAGATGTGTAAAAATCAAATTTTTGGGCCAAATAGTTTTTGTGAAATCGAATGATAAAGTGTGTCAAAGCAGTCGAAACACCATGTCTGCACAGGCGAGCAGTGCAATGATGACAAAATCGCGCACATCGCGGAATGCGGGGAGCACGTCTCTGTAGCAGCGAAAGGGTTAATGCGTCCGTGGTGGCTTTACTTCATGAACTGCGCGCTCCCCCTCCTAAACGTGTTTGCGAACTATACTATGGCGCTGCTTCTCTTGGTGCGTACAACTGGCAACCCAGCAATCACCCGCGTCTGGGCGGGCGTGCGTGAACCGCCAAGATAAATGAATTGAACTATAGTAGTGGAAGACATAAATAGAGACGTACTGTTTGGTTTAGATTGGTTAACCGATTTTAATGTTATACTAAATTTCGACGAGAACTGTATTTATGTGGGGGAACCCGAGAATAAACATTGCATTAAGTTTGTGACGGACAGCTGTGTGTATAAACAAACATCTGAACACCAAAGATTACAATTAACCGCGTCAGCTCAGTTGTCTCCAGAGATATAGTTAATTAATACTGCATTTCCACAAGACGACTGTCACAAAAAGGTAAGTGAATCTGAAGTGTTAAATATTGAACAGCAAACGGATTTAGTGAGAATTTTGTCTAAATACCATTCAGTATTTTCAGAGAATCCGGGTACCGTTAGTGATTATGTTTGCAAATTTAAGATTAAGGAAGAGACTCCGTTTTTTTTTGTTTTTTTTTTGTTTTTTACAAACCATACCCTATACCTATAAGTCTTAAAGAAGCGGTTAGGGAGGAGATTAATCAAATGATTGATCAAGATATAATAGAGAGGAGTATGAGTGTCTATAATAATCCCTTAGTAGTAGTGAAAAAAGCTACAGGTGGAGTGAGATTGGTGCTAGATGCACGCACTCTCAACCATCATATTGAAACCGAAAGAGATCGTACGGTTAATACAGATGAATTATTAACTAAATTTAAGGATGCCCAGTATTTTAGCTCCGTTGATCTGACGGCTGGGTACTGGCAAATCCGGTTACATCCCGATTCAAAAAAGTATACTGCTTTTTCGTTTTACGGAAAATCTTACCACTTTAATGTACTACCTTTTGGACTAAATATATCAGTATCGGTATTTATAAGAGCACTTGATAAGGCTATTGGACGAGAGTTATTGAAAGAGCTAGTTATTTATGTGGATGACATCTTGATTATTTTACCTACTTGGGAAAAACATTGTAGGACATCGAAAAAAACTTTGTAGCGATTTAAGGAAAAGGCTATCACCTTAAAGTTAAGCAAATCTCACTTTGCTAGGCAGGAATTAAAGTTTTTAGGACACATCGTGGGAGTAAAAGGCATTAAACCAGACCCCGAGAGAATCGAGGCTATTAAAAACTGTCCATCTCCTCGAAATGTTAAACAACTAAAAGGGTTTCTGGGAATGGCAGGTTATTATCTACGTTGTGTGCAAAGCCAAGACCTGAACGACCCTTGACTATTAAAGGTATATCATGGAATTGGGACCAAGGGACCCAAGAAGCTTTTGACAAACTAAAACAAGCTTTAGTAAATGCACCTATCTTACAACATCCCGTAATGAATGAACCTTTTAAGATAGCAACTGATGCCTCAGATTACGGTATTGCAGCAGAATTATTCCAAGGGAAATGGGGGATAGAAACCTATGATCATAGATCTATAGCGTTTATTAGTCGAAGCTTAAACAAGCATGAATGAAATTATACTGCTACCGAGAAAGAATTGCTAGCGATAGTGTGGAGTATACAAAAGTTCCAAACTTTGATATGGGGTTCGGAAATCTACATTTATACCGATCACCAGGCTTTGTCATTCCTAATGAGTAGCAGATTATTACACAGTAGACTAATGAGGTGGATGCTGTTTTTACAAGAATATGATATTATAATACAATATATACAAGGATCAGAGAATATAGTACCCGATGCTTTGTCACGACTACCTCAGAACATGAAAGATCTACAACGTAAAGGAGGACCTGGGGTAGTTTTCGCGATCAATTTTATAACAACAGAATATCCAGGAAGTTAAGTACACGAGTTAGCCCAAACGATAATGGAAAATATTAAACACGACTCTTATTTTACAGAGATCTATGCCATGTGTATAAGAGAGTCATTACCAGTAAACAAAAGGGAACAGTGGAAGGTAACAAATCACAACTTGTTCTGGAGAAACAGCAAAGAGTCAAGCTATTGGCGGCTGTGTATACCACAAATAGCAGAGTCTAAATTAATACAGTACATTCATAGTGGATATGGCCACTTTGGAGTGAAAAAGTGTATAGCTCACATGAATAAGTTTTATTATTTTAAGCTATTAGGACTTAAGGTAACTGCTACTATTAAAACGTGTGACATCTGTCAGAAAGCTAAGGAGAATAATACCCATGTAAAGTATAAGATGTATCCAATTATTACTAAAGCATTACATGACCTCACAGCTGCCGATTTTTTTGGACACATACCCAAAGGGACGGGAGGCGTGGCTTATATATTAGTACTTATAGAATGTTGGTCGAAATATGTAAGACTGTATCCTATTAAGAAGGCTAATGCGCAAACCCTGATCAAGTGTTTGCAAGAATATTTTATAGCTACAAGTAAAGAGGCGTTTTCTTTCTGATAATGGACCTCAGTTTACCAGCCATGAAGTTAAGGAATTTTTAGCCTGGGAAAATATACGACAGATTTTAATATCCAACTATAATCCATCTTCGAACCCTTGTGAAAGAGTAATGAAATTGGTAGGTTGTGCCGCACTTATTGCCACGACACTCATACCTCATGGACGGAAAGAATTAAAGATTTTGAATTTATTCTAA
This sequence comes from Schistocerca cancellata, assembly GCF_023864275.1. Taxonomy (NCBI): domain Eukaryota; kingdom Metazoa; phylum Arthropoda; class Insecta; order Orthoptera; family Acrididae; genus Schistocerca; species Schistocerca cancellata. The sequence continues at coordinate 206,350,391 of NC_064627.1, forward strand.
ACGAACTACAGCATTTGTCTACAGGAATGACGCCCGTAGAAGCCATTGGCAAGTCATTTATAGGAGAACCTCTAATTAAGTGTTTTAGGTGGCCGGAGCAAAAAGCTACTGATCATCGAGCAATTCAGGAAAGAATTGGTAGAAACTTACATAGGAGCGCCCAACAAAGGGTAGATAAATACAATGCAACCGCAACTGACCCAGAATACCACGTAGATGACTTAATAAAACAACACCTTCGAAGTTCAGCACTGAAAAAAGAAACACACAAATTTTTCTGAAATACGTAGGACGTTATCGTATTCATTCAATAGTACACCAAAAAACCTTACATTTAGTAGATCCTGTGACGGGAGATGGAAAGGGAATGTATGATGTTAAGGATCTAAAACGATATGTACAAAACCTCCAGGAACGTTGACGTTCTGTGTCAACGGGCGGAGTGACGTCTGCCGGTTCCCGAATTGGGTTCGGTGTTACTTCCACCATTGGTTTTCCTACACCGAACCCTCTTCAGATCTTCGACTATCCCGTAATCTAGTTATAGCCTTTAAGCTATCCTATCATATTAGTATTAAAAGAGACCAATTTGACTGTACGATTATGACTAATTTAAGGAGTCAAAATAAACAGTAACCTCTAAGCATGAGATAAAACTAACAGGGTAACATTCTAACAGGAGATATAACATGATGGTACTGATTAGGAAGAATGATACCTAGATGACATAAACTGAACATGTGTATGAAATATAGAGTGAAGTGACTAACTGAATAACTATTTGATTATAGTGTATATAATTTCTATTTTTATAGAATGTTTTATATTTTTTGTAAAGTGTGATGTGATTGGGGAGGGTTTATATCTAATTTTGAAAGGGGTGGGTAGCATAGGCACAGACACGACCTACACACCACGCCCTTCATACAGCCCTCGCAAACAAGTGTGACTGGTTCTTCATCATTTGCCGTTCCATAGTAGTTCCTAAGATCTTTTCTTCGGGGACTTCAAAGGTGACGGTGAGAATGTCCGTTCTGCAGGAGACGCCGAACATCATACCTCCTCCAGCTTCTCACTTAAGTACCGGCGAAGTGGGGATCCTGGGAAAGGGGGGTGGGCAGGGTTTCCTGTCTTTAGGGCTGTCTTCTTTCTTTCTTTCTTCGATCTTAGCAACCAATTCTTTTATTTCCTTTCTTACTTCTCTTAAGAGTACCAATATATCTTTCGCTCTATCTACATTCATATACTTCTATCGCTGAAGTCCTTCTCTTTTCCGTGACTTCTATAAATCTTCAGCTAAGAACCTTAGTGGGCCGAAGAATCAGACGCACGATCACACTTCCACACTCGAACAATTAAATACAAATGAAATGGACACCCTAGCTGCAAACAGGCGTTGATGTACTTCATTGGGGACATGTTGAAAATGTGTGCCCCGACCGGGACTCGAACCCGGGATCTCCTGCTTACATGGCAGACGCTCTATCCATCTGAGCCACCGCGGGCACAGAGGATAGTGCGTCTGCAGGGACTTATCCCTTGCACGCTCCCCGTGAGATCCACATTCCCAACATGTCCACACCACTACATTCGTAGTGCGCCTAATAGATGTTAGGCACACATTTTCAACATGTCCCCAATGAAGTACATCAACGCTTGTTTGCAGCTAGGTTGTCCATTTAATTATCATTTCATTTCTAGCGAAGCTGCATGGTCATCCACGGTAACTGTTCTTTCGGTAACAGATACTACCGTCATATATAGATAAAATATGGCTTCCCGGCCATTGACCGTCTTGTGCGAACGCACACGCTATGCCCGAACTCGTACGGGACTTGGTAGATTAATCTGCCACGAGTAATGAGTATGATGGGCAAACATCTATTAGGCGCACTACGAATGTAGTGGTGTGGACATGTTGGGAATGTGGATCTCACGGGGAGCGTGCAAGGGATAAGTCCCTGCAGACGCACTATCCTCTGTGCCCGCGGTGGCTCAGATGGATAGAGCGTCTGTCATGTAAGCTGGAGATCCCCGGGCACACATTTTCAACATGTCCCCAATGAAGTACATCAACGCCTGTTTGCAGCTAGGGTGTCCATTTAATTATCATTTCATTTCTAGCGAAGCTGCATGCTCATCCACGGTAACTGTTCTTTCGGGAACAGATACTACCGTCATATATAATTAATTACACAGACGCAGACAAGTAATACACAGGGAGATGTAACAACCGTCACAGATAAGGGGGAAGTAGTGCTCAGGAAGGGCTCGAGCACATGTGCTGAGTAATGACGGTTGCACATCTCAAGTGAAATGGTATAGTAAGCTTAAGCTAAAGGAACAAGGGGGGACGAAGTGTATATCCACCTGTGTTCATAGCTATAGTAGTACAAAGTAATATGAATGGAGATAAAAAGAAATAGATATTAAGCCAGATGTTGTTGTTGTTGTTGTTGTCTTCAGTCTTGAGACTGGTTTGATGCAGCTCTCCATGCTACTCTATCCTGTGCAAGCTTCTTCATCTCCCAGTACCTATTGCAACCTACATCCTTCTGAATCTGCTTAGTGTATTCATCTCTTGGTCTCCCTCTACGATTTTTACCTTCCACGCTGCCCTCCAATGCTAAATTTGTGATCCCTTGATGCCTCAGAACATGTTCTACCAACCGATCCCCTCTTCTTGTCAAGTTGTGCCAAAAACTCCTCTTCTCCCCAATTCTATTCAATACCTCCTCATTAGTTACGTGATCTACCCATCTAATCTTCAGCATTCTTCTGTAGAACCACATTTCAAAAGCTTCTATTCTCTTCTTGCCCAAACTGTTTATCGTCCATGTTTCACTTCCATACATGGCTACACTCCATACAAATACTTTCAGAAACGACTTCCTGACACTTAAATCTATACTCGATGTTAACAAATTTCTCTTCTTCAGAAACGCTTTCCTTGCCATTGCCAGTCTACATTTTATAGCCTCTCTACTTCGACCATCATCAGTTATTTTGCTCCCCAAATAGCAAAACTCCTTTACTACTTTAAGCGTCTCATTTCCTAATCTAATTCCCTCAGCATCACCCGACTTAATTTGACTACATTCCATTATCCTCGTTTTGCTTTTGTTGATGTTCATCTTATATCCTTCTTCCAAGACACTGTCCATTCCGTTCAACTGCTCTTCCAGGGCAGGTCCTTTGCTGTCTCTGACAGCCAGAGGTATCGAGTCAAATAAGCTAAAGGAACAAGGGAGTTCAAATGGCTCTGAGCGCTATGGGACTTAACTTCTGAGGTCATCAGTCCCCTAGAACTTAGAACTACTTAAACCTAACTAACCTAAGGACATCACACACATCCATGCCCGAGGCAGGATTAGAACCTGCGACCGTAGCGGTCGCGCGGTTCCAGACTGTAGCGCCTAGAACCGCTCGGCCACCCAGGCCGGCGAACAAGGGGGGACGAAGTGTATATCCACCTGTGTTCATAGCTATAGTAGTACAGATTAATATGAATGGAGATAAAAAGAAATAGATATTAAGCCAGAGGTATCGAGTAAAATAAGTTTCTGATGAATAATAGGATTCTGCAGACGGAATAGCCCGAAGAAAAGAAATAAAGTTACAACCATGGACGAAACATATTTAGTTATTAAGGCTATATAAGTGAGCTGTAAGCAATGAACAAGCGAAGTACTGAAGCAGGTAGGCTGAAGGACTCAGGAGGAGGAAAGGAGAGGTAGATAGAAATTTTACCAGGAAATTTTAAATAAAATAGTGTGCAGAGGAGTACGAAAGAGGCAAGACTATGAATCATTGTTAGAGAAGATAGGGAGGGCGCATCCGATATAGATGAAATGAGAGAAAGAGCGGCAGGTAGGCAGACCCAGAGGAGGCTGACCTATACTGTGTGGGCAGGGGCACCAAAAAGGGGATTGACCTGTACCATAGTTTAGTATAAATGGAAGGGGCGTACCTACCCAAGGATGAGGAAGATGTTTTCATAGTATCAACCCTTACGTAGATTGGAACCAAAAGGGAAAGGGTGGTATAGCGACCTGATATTGTAGTGGAAAGTTTCTCCTGGTAAATCTGAATTCTAAAATTTTTTAAATAGAAAAGACGAGTCCTGCGCGAGAAGATAGAAAAAAGAGAAAACCCCCAGTGCAACTAATTTTTTTTCAGACCCGGAAAACCGGTGGTTATCATTGCAACAGCTTCTTAAAAAAAAGTAAAGACTCTACTCAGAATAACGCCTGAACTTTGAAACTGGCTAAGGGGAGGGATTTATTTTGGCTCAATCCTGGAAGCAAGAGTAGATAAATCTATTGGAAATAGCTAATACTTATTGTACTACTAGTTTATCGTACTACTATGTCTATGAAAGATATTACCAACAGCTTAATGAAATACCGGAGATGGAATAGAGTTTTTGTATCTAATGTTTTTATGTAGTACAAAGTAACAAGATAAGTGTTACGAAAAAAAATTATTAAAATATATGTTGTGCGCAAAATAACGAGTGTTCGAGCTAAGGGGAGGGATATGTAGTGCCCCCAGAATTTTACGAAAGTCTGGCGACACTTGTGTTCCAGCCGTTTCGAACGCGCGTTATTTTAAAGCAGGGCGTAAGGATGAGCATGGGATACTGCACCCATTTGTTGTTTGTGCAGGCGAAACTGGAAGGGAGATAATTCGTCGGCGCTAGCAAGTGTTCAGCGCGATCTGCCAAGAATAAGCAAATACGGCCCGGAAGCTCCGTGGCCGGCTGCAAAGAGGAATGTCGCATTGTATTGTTAAAAAACAAACGGAGAGACTCGAAATAGTGACTGTTTAGTAGACGTTGAGCTGCTGTTGAGAGTACGTGGACTGGACGTGGATAGTCAGCCACGATAAAAGCTTATGTATTAATTTTGTTCAAAAATGTGTAATTAACTGATTCTGGGTGCCCGGTAATGTGTCGGCTTACGTCATAAAGTTTAGTTGTTTTTTTGTACAAAGTGGAAATAAATATGTTCTTGTGCATTGAATGATATTCCAAAGTAGCGTATTTTTTTTTTTTTAATAAGAAGAGAGAGAGCGAGAGAGTAAAAATTTCCCCTTCCTAGCAGTGAAATCTTCGGAGAAGCGTCCGGTGCTAGCAGAAGACATCGGCGCTGCAAGAAAGCAGAACCAGCATTCTTCAACAAGTAAGTCCACGAAAACGCTTAAACTGTATAGAGAGAGCTTAACATTACACTGGGGCACCGCAACTGGTGTCATAAGAGTACAGTACTGACATCTTTCAATAGGGCAATGCTCATCCACATATGGCACATGTTTCTATAAATTGTCTGTATGATGTTGAGGCAATCCTGTGTTCTGCAAGGTCCCCAGATTGGCCCCTGATAGTACATGTGTGGGACCAACTCTGATGTCAGCACCATTATCCAGGATATTGAGGATCAATTACAACAGCTTGTCTCAAGAGAGCATGCAGTGTCTTTATGAAACTCTTCACGACTGAACCATTGCCTGCATCAAAACCAGAGGGGGTACTACATCATACTGATAAGTAGGTCCATACTGCCAAGTTCTTTGTAAATTTGATTGAATCTTGTAATCATTGAACTAACATCACATACTCTCTCAACATGTGAAGTTTCCTCCCCATCTCGGAGCTTTCCTTTATGTATCAGGCAGTGTACTGACAGAAAATGAAAAATGGGCACCATGAAGCAATGGTCATACATGAATGTAGTTTATTCATGTACTCAGTGGTTGTAATTAAACTGACAATGTTGAGAGTGCTGCAGTGTGGGCTGTATATATCACAGGATGCTGAAACATTGTAGGTATATTCATTAATCAAGAATGAAAAAAATAATAATTCCAATTTCTGCCACCAGTTGAAAATATGGCGCTCTAAGTAGTGAGAATTTGGGGTGGGTGCAGGAAAAGGAGAGGAATGATCAAACACATGGTAGTGGTGGTTCTAGCATGTTTCTTAGGATATGGTCACAAACTACAACATGTGTTCAGTACAGCCTCCAAAATATGTAACTGCTTCATCCTGCATGGTTGACACTTGGTCATAGCATGTCCAGTGTAATTGGAGGAATACATCATTGTTGTATGCTGTCCTTCATATCAGGAAGAGTCTAGATACAGCCCTGATGTACACTATTTTCAGGTATCCCAACAACCAGAAGTCACATGGATTTTAGTGAGGGGGGGGGGGATCTGGAAGACCAAGCATCTTGAAATTGCCAAGAGATGATGCAGCTGTTACTGAAGATTGCTTGAAGCAAATCTTTCATCTGACAAGTGACATGTAGTGCCATTATATCTTGCATGAAAACAGTGGTGCGGACACAGGTACATTCTTGCAAAGCTGTAATCACATGATGGACAACAGGATCATTACAACATTCAGGTGTCACTGTACAGGCCTGCAAGGCATCATCTCCTTGGGGAGGATGGGACAGAGAAGGAAGGAGCTTGTGAAGCCCCACTACACAGTCACATAAGCTAAGTGCAGTGGATGTTCTTGTTTAACACATGGTAGGGTAGAATCCCATACAGGACACTTCTGTGCATTTACGGTACCAACTGGAGCAAAATGTGCCTCATCCATCCAAAGAATATTCCGCAGCCACATGTCCTCCATTTCCAAGTTTCCAAAAGACAAAGGGCAAAGTTTTTAGTCCAGTGTAAACTGTGCCACAAAATCTTTTGAGCTGTTGACCAGACCAGGTGAGAGGCAGTTCCCGTGACATGTCTCAAGCACTGACTGTAGAATTTGAGGCTTGGGCTGCATGCTCGGCTATACCTACAGCAACTTCATCAGCAACTGCAATGAAAATGAGCCACATCCCTCTCTATGCTGCATCACCCAATTCACCTGTTTCTTCGGATTTCTTGATTGTACTTTTTAACCTACAGCTGTTTGTGTCCGTGATATTCCCACAATACAGTGCTGCTGTTGCTGCCATTCTGATAAAACAACTCTACTTTGTTCTCAATAGCCATTGCATTTCATATGGAGAACTTCAGCTGTAAGAAAACGTCCCCTCATCGGCACCCCGTAAGCGTATACTCGCGTTTTCCTTGTCGCATTATCGACAATGAGTTGATTACGGTACACCAACCCGTATCGGTGATATCTTTCCAACCCTTTCGACCGCGGGGGCGTTGTTGATTATCACATAGTGCCGGACGCCAGTGCTTTATAACACTTGTTTGATAGTGTCTTGACAGGATGCAGCACTTTCTGGAAGTGCTGACTGGAAAACTTAAACGCAAATAATTTCCTAGAACTGAAGAGATTCGAGACACGTAGCTCGTGTGAATGTGGGCATGCCATAATTTTTTCAGGTGCTATACACATATAAACGATAACTGCACTGTTTGTCTCAAATGCGCATAGATTTTCAGGGTGTATACGCGGACAAGGAAAAAAAATTCCCGGATTTTAACCCGGATTTCCCGATTAAAAATACACTTTCTCCCGGGTGAAAACATACTTTTTCGCTGTTAACTGACAGTATATTTTCTCTCGGAACTGTATAACTTTTTAGTCCTTTGAATGGTTATGGTTTTATACATGGGCCTAGAAGTTCCCGGTGCCTTAGAAAACGAAACACAGGGGGAAAAAAAACACGTTTTGGAAAGATCTGTGATGAGCAGCAACATGTATGCTGCATATTTTCGTATTACGAAAGTATAGATTCGAATTCCACCAGACACCGCATGTCACTTTCCGAAGCATTGAAATCGAGATTGGCCGGCCGGAGTGGCGGTGCGGTTCTAGGCGCTACAGTCAGGAGCCGAGCGATCGCTACGGTCGCAGGTTCGAATCCTGCCTCGGGCATGGATGTGTGTAACGTCCTTAGTTTAGTTAGGTTTAAGTAGTTCTAAGTTCTAGGGGACTGATGAGCTCAGATGTTAATTCCCATAGTGCTCAGAGCCATTAGAACCATTTGTACCATTTGTTTACCCAACACAGGGATCGTCGTAATGTCACTATCCTGCAGTGGGTTAAAGTATGATTATTACATACTCCATTTGAACCATTTGAAATCGAGATTGCGACGCGCTTTTGTAAGCCAGGCATAGCTCGTGTCACGTGATCTCGCCAGCCGATGACAGCGGGTATTCAGAGCTGAGGACACGTCATGTAGTCAGCCAGTAGCAACATCATTGTCAAGAAGCGCGAACACACAAACAGAAAAAGCTAATTAATATACATAGTGTTGCTGCACGAAAAGCAAACCTTTCACATGTAATATTGGTCTATAAGATTAATACGCTGCAAGAGAAGCTAAGCTTTCACATATAATTGGTCTTTTATGCGCGTATTACAATTAAGATATATCACACAAATGTGCCAGTAAAATTTTTAATAACACATAAATGTCTGATCTGGGCTCAAAATTCATCTAAATGGCTCGTCATCAAAGAGTTGATTTTTAAATGAGAGTCAAACGCTCTGTGATTTAAGAAATTCATCGTGCATTCTAGCATATAGTTCAACTTGCGTAAAAGGAAATTTACTTTGATAGCAACGCTTTTCAAACCACCATTCGGAATATATTCCCGCGACCTATTAGAAAAAGGTTCGTTTCAGCAGTTGCCAGAGAACGCCAGATGACAGGCGTCACCGCACTTGCGCAGCTACGATGTCGTAGGGAGCTCGTATGTTCGTTCATGTAAAACATTAAAAGATCTTACATTATGTCATAAAAGAAACAAAACTTCAGAGGATACTCCAAGAGCATCGGAATTTCGTGACCCATACTAAAATGTGCACATTTAAAGTGCACATTCGTATGTCCAGATTCCCAGTGAAGTAGGCCACGACCTGATATTAAGCTTTACTGTGTAGTCTTCGGGATGTAAATTTTCTTGGAGTACCAGTACTGTGTTATCTCATGTTTGGTTCTTTATTATGGCATAATGCCATACGTGCTAGAAGTTGAAAACGTGCACTTGAAATGCAGCGAACATTGTGTGGAATTAAACACTTGGTTTCAAATATATTGTCTGCCTCAGCGGAAAAGATTAATAAAAGAAAATTGCTTTAGCAAACCGACAAAAATAACTTAACTTTTCTGCAAGGCGATTAATGCTTGAATGTCTGAAAGGTGGAAATAAAATAAAATCTGCACCTAACAACACATTTTAGCCTTCCGTAATTATGTGAATGTATTTTAATTCACTTGATAGCCCCCGGCCACAGAAATCTTGTTTTCATTTGACGTGACAGCAGTAAACGAAGAGGAAACAGCAAAATCGCTAAATGTAAACACGGGTCACGTGGTGACTACCCACTTCCCCACTGTAACTCAGACTGCTCTGCGCATCAGCCCCGGATCTACGGTATTTCCGAACCGGGGCAATACCCCGCCACTCCCTCGAGCGTTTGAGATAGGAGTAAAAAATTAGAAAAAATCGAATTTTCAAAACTATATTCATTTTGTAGCGCACATCTTTTTGAAGAGTCTATTGCATGAAACATACGTGCCGGCCGGAGTGGTCGTGCGGTTCTAGACGCTACAGTCTGGAACCGAGCGACCGCTACGGTCGCAGGTTCGAATCCTGCCTCAGGCATGGATGTGTGTGATGTCCTTAGGTTACTTAGGTTTAACTAGTTCTAAGTTCTAGGCGACTGATGACCTCAGAAGTTAAGTCGCTTAGTGCTCAGAGCCATTTGAACCATTTTGAAACATACGTGTTCGAGGAAATGTAAGGCATGTTATATTTGGTCGTAAGTCTGCCAAAGTGCAGTGCCACACCTCTTCACACAGCATTCTGCTATCGTACATCACTGTATTTCGCTTTGTGGAATTGAAACGTGTATATTTTGTAGTGGATGCCATCAAACCATATTCAGGACAGTGGAAATTAAAATGTCCTGTGGTGCCTCTCATGCTCACAGTCGGCCGGTTTGACATCCTGTCCCTTATATATATATATATATAAAAACTCTTCAGAAAATTTGCACTCTCTATTCCCTATCAGCTAAAAACTTGCTGCTTTGTGTGACATAAAATTAAATATAGGATACATAAAACCATTAAAGACATGAGACTAGCAAGACAATACACATTTCTTAGGATACATAAAACCATTAAAGACATGAGACTAGCAAGACAATACACATTTCTTCAATCCTTAGCTCCTAGAATTTTTTTCTCTCTAATCTTGCTACAGCTTTACATGGCGTGCTTTCCTTTCTGCGAAAGTATCTGTTACCTCATCAAAGTTCGTCAAACGTTTTGCTACAAGAAAAATCGAAATGTCGTTGTCTGATACTGAAAAAGCTGTTAATACAAATAGGATCCAAGACTGGTGTGGTTTCTCGATCTGATTACGTCTGTTTTGTCACTCTCTGCTTGATAAAACAAAATAGGCCTTTATAATACTGCAACAATTTTAATACACACCAAATAAACGAGACTGTTTTGGCACAAACAGTCATTTTTTAACGACAGAACATAATTCACAAAGTACCAATATCAAATGCCTGTTAGGCCTACGACAAGAAAAAAGCTTTAATTTAGGAAATAGTTTCACACTTCATTCATACGCTCCGGTTTCTCAAGCATGAGATCGAAAAGTAGTAGTACGGAATTTTTATACAAACTTGGAATATTTATATTGTTCCATAATTTGTGACGTCCCCGTTTCTTCTCCTTCCTCGTTCTAACAAAGAGTCTTGTTATCACTAATTCTGTAACTATTCCTGTAAATGTCAAAGCTTATTCGCCGGTTAACTGCACTAACTCTGCCAGAATCACCGGTTTATTTATCCCGCGATTATTCTCCGGTTAGGCCTTGTTACGTGTTCGTACAACGCGTTATCCGTGCTACTTCCAGACTAGAACTTAAAGCGGCTGCTAGCCGGGGACTGTACAACTGGCCCTTACTAGTATAGCGATCTGGCCAAAAAATTTTTGTCAAAATTTCATTTTCTTGGATACACCGAGAAGGTAACAAGTAATCGCCCACCGCAGTGGCCGAGCGGTTATAGGCACTTCAGTCTGGAACCGCGCGACTGCTACGGTCACTGGTTCGAATCCTGCCTCGGGCATGGATGTGTGTGCTGTTCTTAGGTTAGTTAGGTTTAAGTCCTACGGGACTGATGACCTCAGATGTTAAGTCCCATAGTGCTCAGAGCCATTTTAATACGTAATCTTTCTTGCCTGTTATTCGTTTATTTCCACTCCAGTAGTCTGAATCTATGGATTTCGCTAGTAATTATAACAACGCTCATCATTCGCAAACCCAATCAACCACAGAGATAGTGGTTGGCACTCATCCGTTCGGCCTTACTCCGCTCAGCTCGTATAGCCCATTTTGTCTGTAGGAAAGCTTGTTTCTGCATGCGACGAGGATTCCCCTGACAGAGACATCATGTACACTATGCACGAATTCACAAATCAACTTACGATTCATTCAGAAATCAACTTAGAATGTGTTCAAAAATGTTCAAAAACCGACAGGAATGCGTTTCAAAGTCATATGAATAATTGATAGACTAACGTGCGCTGTATGCTAGGCGCTTTGTGAAACAGAGTTTTTTCCCTCAAGAATATAATTTACCCCCCCCCCCTCCCCTAGATCTGGGCCTGCTGCGCATGCATGAAACTGGCAGCCTGGGCGCTCCAGTAAAATTTTTGCCGGTAGCATCTAGCTGCTTACTGCGACTGCTTACACAGCCAACAGCCATATTTCTGTAGCGCGAAGCGGTAGAAGCTACTACTCAACTGCGCATACGCATGATCCCGCTCGTAACTGCTAAAACGAACCTAATGTAAACAGTTGTGACGTCACGTTCATCGGAGGCAATTTGTTGTTACGAAGCATTGCATAGTCTTCCTAAAGCCTTTGACATATTTTGCTGTTGGCATACGCTTGTATGAGCACTGTGTTTTGTTGTTGTATATGGCGCATTTCCTTTGCAGTTTATGTTTTATTTTCGTTTTTTCTCTCGTTCGTGTTTTATTGCTGCAGTATTACTCTGCAGTAGCGGGATACAGTAATATCCTTTGTTAGAGTATCGATTCTTACCAGTCAAGATTACAAAAATTTAACCTGAAACAAAAACAATGAAAAATTCCCGGATATTGCACGGTTTTCTCCCGCATGAAAAAATTGCCGGGTTTTTCCGGAATCTCCCGGTTGTCCCGGGTCGTATACACCGTGATTTTCTTTTTACGTGGAAAATTATGTTCGTTATAGACACTGATATTCGTTCCAGAACCACGGTCGTAAAGAGGTGACATATCCAGTACATTGCATGGTGTCAGACTGTGGCAGCAATCCAAATATTTAATTGTAGTTACACCAGACTGATTCGAACAAGATGGAAAAAAAGGTATCTACGGAAAGTTCTGAGAAAGCAAGTGTTCAAAGACAAGTTGAAGTAGATAATTCATTGCGAGGTGCTGGGTTGGGGAAGAGTTTGTACCTCTTTAATTCAGACGAATTTTGCATGAGATCGAGACATGCACTCGACCCCCCCCCCCCTTATCTACCAGCTAATTAATTATGCGCACAACGGTAACGGAAGGAAATGATGGTGGACCCTGCTAGATGGTAAAATAAGGATTGCACACTCACAATAATTTAATAAAAATCGTAATCTACTCAAAAAAAGAGAACTTTATCATAATAAACAACAGGAAATGGGATTCTGCCATTATCTACGAAATGATATGCGGATTAAATATTACAATGAGATTTATTATACATCAGAACATAAATGCACATGACTGTCGACGCATACAGTAGGTTAAAGGATAGGGTATACTGAAATATTATGAGAAGAGTTGGCTCAAGAACAAGGGTCTCCTACTCTCTGTCATGCAATATATTTACGATAGTAAATGAATCAAATATTAATCTCCCGACTATATAGCAGTATCGCAATTAGTAGTGAGATCTCAAATGGGATCACATGGAGAAACAAGCAAGGTGGACTTGTAGCAAAGCGAGCGCTGTGCTGCTGAGGGATTCAGTATAAAATTGATAAGGTCCTACAATGCCGGAGCCGTAAAATACTGTACCAGTACTGAAATCCGCAGCACGTCGTCGGTAGGCAGCGTCCTGATGATGTAGGTGCCGACTTCTGCCGTGCAGCAACTCTGTGTCAACCCCTAGCCTCGAAGGCTGTCCGAGAACTGTAAGTTCTTCCGAAAAAGTGTGACCAAGTCGCAAGACTGTCCGACTCCAATCAAGATCAGATCCCGAATTCCACTCTGTGGTGTGATGCAAGAGCATTGCTCAACTCCCTACTCTCCTCGAAAACCGTGAATCAGCATTCAGTGCTGATTCCAAAATTCCCCCACACTGCCTCGGAACATCATTCGCGCCAATAGCGACCGTTCCCTCCAATTTAGAGCAGGACTTTATGACGTCTACTAGCCTCAGTTTAAGTTGACCAATAATGCCTCTGCTATTCAGCTGAACCTGCCATTTGACTGGCTACGAAAACAACCTGCCTAGACCACTGGCCATCCGGCGCCAGACTGTCGCACTCTACAGGGCACAGCCCACAAGTATTCACAGAATCAAGAGGACAATGCAGTCAGTCGTTGCCAGGAATCTTCGTTCCGGACGTGCCGGAACAGTAAACACACAAACTGCGGCGACACTCAGACGTCTCATAGGTCGTTTCGCCCTGCATACAATAGGCGAAACTCGACTGACGTCAGTCGTTCTGCCAGGACGTCAGTCGTTCTGTTAGGCGCTTAAGCCTATTGTACGAACCCCTTAGAATTCAGGGAAGTGCAGCCACCAACCAGAAATGCCGTGCGCCGTATCCTCCGATGATTGCCTCGCACAGGCCACCCAGGAAAGTAACCCAACATGTATAGGATACAAGTGAAAAGTATTTTTTGAACACTCAATGCAAATACTCTCATTACAATAACCTTATTCGGTCTGTTACTACCGTGAAATGACAAGGAACATTAATAAAATTGATGAAAATGAGAGGAGACGTGCAAAAGAGGGCATGGAACCTCTCACCATCTGTGGTGGGGATGCTGTCACTCATCAGCGACTGTGGCATTAGGACATCTCGAGACCAGTAGCTGTAGCACACCGAAAATTCCAGCATTTTTCTCTTCTGTAGGAAGTTGCTTCGAATTCTGTTTGCGTAATTGTTCCAATTTCCCCATCTGTGCTTAGACAGTGCTCTCTTTCCAAGGAGGGGAACAAATGATGTCTTGTTAGGACCATCGGGAAGAATGCATTCAGTGTTATTCTGGGCTATTTTCGTAAACAGGTCCTGTTAGGGCAAGAAAGTTCATGCAGGCAAGCTGAGACATCACAAAAGTGACGGTCCACTATTTCAGCAGCACTTTACGAATTCCAGGAAGGGACAGATAAGTAATGGACGAGTTGCCCCGTTACATATCTCCAGCGCTGGACCTGCAGCACTGCGTCATCACGCCAGCAATGGTGCCTAGGTGAACAGGTAGTTTGACATGTATTTCTCAGGTGTCATTATCAAAGGGATGCCGCTGCCTCATCCTTGAGGGACCCAAAGTGACACCTGCGCATGGTTCGGCAGCTGATGGCCGCATCGTCACTTCGCGGGGTGGCTGGTGTATCCCGACTCCTGGGGGCATGTGCGGTAGCATCCTGTAAGGCAGGCGGTGTGTGCTTCGTGATCAAAAGGTTTTTAACTGTGTGTAATTACGTGTGATGTGTGTTTCATGATGGTATTCCTTGCCCAATCGGAATTTTAAAAAATGCGATCAATGCAATTACTTCTCACAAGACCTGCATCTTTCCAAATAGCAGAGAATGATGAGCAAGTGAAATCCAAGCCACACAAACTGATTTTTTTAATAAAAAGCAATATGCCCTTGAATTTCCCCTCGTGAGATTCCTCCTTTCCACCACAGAGCTGCTGGTTTGCAGATAGAGGAGGGGAGGGGAAGAGGGGAGAGGACGAGTGTTTCAGGTATGGTATGGCGGGGATGGTGATCTATTTCCTGAAAAATTCCTTAAATAAACAATTAAACTATATTCCATACACTGCATTGAATCCCCTAAATTGTTTAAATAAACAATATTCGATACGTTATATAAATTGTTTAAACAATATTCCATACACTACAATCGAATTCACTCCAAAAGTCTTTTTCTGGCCAATTATCGGGAGGAAGGGTGGGATGGGAGGGGCTTTACCAGAGGGGGAGAGGTTAATTAATTGATTAATTTAATTAAGTAGTCAATCAAGTTGATAAGAATAGAGGGGCTATTCCAAAATCTCAGACCTAAAAGTGTACCTGCAACAGCGTGGGGGGGGGGGGGGGGAGAGGGAGGTTTCCTGAGGGGTGGGGGGCTGGGGACAATAGGTTAAGGACCTGGTCAAAAGGAAGGATCCTTTTAGCAGAACATTAGGTTAAGGACCTGTCTATCAAAGGAGAACAGCAGGTTAATGACCTGTCAATCAAAGGAGACTAATAGGTTTACTCATGAGTTCATACCTGCCCCTGATGTAGGCAACCCGCACTAACAAAATGCGCTGAAACGAAGTCTGCCCTACTACTCAGCTGCAGATTAAATCGATGACAGTTCTGCAGGGTGGGCTGGTAAAAGACAATGTGGGGAGATCTTTCAGTCTCTACCTTTATCCTAAGAATGCGAGAATGCCCTGTGACTCCCATCTGCGTAGAGGAAGATCCTAAATTAACGTACTATCTCGAAGTACTAGAAATATGCAGATCACTGTTTGGTATACTTTGATGTATATGTTTGAGAATTAACAATGAACGAAGATACTGCACAGTCATCTATCTACATTTGCAATGGTACTTGCAAAGTAGAGGAGGGGCAGTTTAGTGATGACACAGAATTAGGGAAGCGTGTTACCGCCTCATTTGTCAGTGTTGAAATTATAGTAAAATGGCTAAAATTGTGCGCACTATCAACTGTGAAGCTTATTATTCCAGTACATTGAGGGTGTCTTCTACATCCCATCCATTTACTGGTACACTGCTGATTACCACTTAATTGTTGACTGACATCACTTGGAGAAAGATTGTTGGTGGAAAGGTAACATCTTCTGAGGATGGGTAGCATTGAAACAGTGACTGTGTACGTGACTACAATACGAGGAATCAATCAAAATGGAACACAGAGCCATCACTGTGCAGATGAGTTTAAATTCAGAGGCCGTCAGTCAACTTTGGACAGCAGTTTGGATACACTCCACAACACCACAAATCTATTCCAGTTTTATTTTGTTGTGACTATCTTTTATTTAAACTCATGAAGTGTGTGTGTGTGTGTGTGTGTGTGTTTTGGTAGCAGCAGCAACAACATGATTTACACCATGCAATGTCCAGTTTTCTGTGAGAGGCAATGGATCAGATTGTGTTAATGTCAGTGTAGAACCTGACACAGACCTCGAAGTCCTGGCAGAAAAAACAAAATTTATGGCAGCATACAAAGCGTGTTACAGCAGAGAAAAACGATGTTTCAAACAACGACATGCGAGTCACAGAGATCCTCTCTTGTGACTGATAATCTATGGAATATGGTCCTCCTCCTCCTCCACCTCCACCTCCACCTCCACCTCCACCTCCACCTCCACCTCCTCATTGACACTTTACACTGGTCTGTGCAATGGTTCAATACCTGCACACTTAACAGGATCGCCGCATATGCTCTATGTCGGCACACATACGATATTTGTTTCTGATGTATCGGAAGAGAGGGATGCGGCAAAATTCTTATCGAGTTCTCTATCGGATGAAGTTAGCGGAGCTTTTATAATTCATAATTTTTCTCTATTGGATGGTACAGAACAACAATGATAGAATGTTGGTGTGATAGACGTCAATGGACCCTGAGGTACACGTATCTGCTGTGGACTGCAGTACCTGTGTGATGATGAGTCTTTCTAATTTTCCTAATAGGAAGCACCACTGTAACTATTCGTATTGTCTTTTATACTGCCTTGGGCTTGGTTTGGTGCTGACCTTACACAGTGTACACGGGTGGCGGAGCTATGACAGCATGTTCCCATTTCCACCGAATGGTCAAAACATGGTCCTGCTGCACTGACTCAGTTTAGCCTGTTGCTGCAGGGGTTACAGAATGTGGAGAATGTGGTAGATATAGCTCTCTCTGACTTCTGCTCAATTCTGACTTAAACTGGAATGACCACATGCGCAAAACTTCAGGGATGGCAGAGTAGAGTCTGAGGAGCAAGATGCATAGGGACCATCTAAAACCACGTTGGATTTTTACTGTAACAGACAGTTCGAAAAAGGTGACTCGTTTCGAGATATGAGAGTGGCTGTAATCATTAGAAGGGTTCTCTGTAGGAGGCTACGGAGGTGTGTGGTTGAATGAAAGGACATGATTCCAAATTGCAGACAGCATTTCTACCAGAAAGCATGACAGTATAGACCTGAAAAGCCTATGTACATTTCTTACGACCTCAATCAGCCCACCATCTACTGTATGTGATCATTCTCAATAACCGTCGCCTATAACCCAGTGGATATATCCCAGAACCCCTGACATGGCATCAAGACAGAATGCGTTACAAATACTGGAGAAATATTTAGCGGTGGGATGAGGAAGTTCCAAATATTATATTATTATATTACAAGCTTATGCCGCTGGCAATGTATAACCACAGTTTTGGTATGCTGGTACACACTCCGGCGATCACCGTCTGTTATCATTGTCGCAGTATTTGTGTGGAAAAACTAATTCATTCAGAGGTAAAGCCATACCTCGATTTATAAAGCTTGTATAGTTTTTAACATGGATACTTGTGAGCACCTGTAGAACCAAGACTGATTGTCCCCTTAACATAGTTGTTGGATATGTCCTGTCAAATATTTGACGTCGAAAACTGTGATAGCCGCAAAGGGGATGAAAGATTTTTTTTTGCTTGTAAGATTATATCAAGTCATAAGAATGGTACAGACATTTCTATTTCCAGAGCCGCCGTCGTCAGGAGGGGGTATTCCAATATTTCGCTCATTGTCAAATATCGTGCGATTGAGGCTGCAGTCGTAATATTTAATTATAAGTACAGGTATCAAATATATATGTGGCTGGTTTCCTAGGACGATTCTGTCGGGGGATGCGTGGCGCGTGGCGACGGTGGCCTGTGTCAGGAGTGTTTCGCGTTTCTGGCTTGCAGCAGGAGCCATCTGAATGGAAATGCCTGTTGGGTTACAGCTGACCGTACTGTGTCGCCCTTTAGACCGCTGAATAGCGAACTAATGCTCAATATCTGTTGGACAGCCTTTGTGATAGCGTGTGTTCTCCATGGAAATTTGAGAAGATTCAATATGAATGTGTGTTTGCGCTGGAGCTTTATTCCCTACCATGTAAATTGTCCAGTTGACTGTTTCTGCATATGTCCCATCTTTATTTGGTTGAGAGAACACCGATTGTGGTGTATGTTGTGTGCATGTAGCAGGTGGAACGCACTTTTTGTGGTTCTCTAGAGATGAGAAACACTTTAGTTGACTTTGTACATTTATGAGGATGATTTGGGATCTGTTACATCACTGACATTGGTATTTTTTAGTTTAATTATCAGTTTCCTCTATTTTTTCGCATAAAAGTCTTTGCAGATGAGATAAGGTTTTTGTGTCTCGCGGTTTACAGCACGTGCCACCTCGCTGCATCTCGCTCAAGTTTCGGGTTTCTACATATATGATTTCCAGTCCATATCTTCGGAATTATGCCGTTCAACCGATACTACTATGCAATCGATATTGCTATGTGCTTGATATCGATAAGTATCGCAGAAATGGTATGATATTGTGAAAATACACATGTTCTTGTAATCACAGAGTCTGGAGATGGGTGTAGAAAGCAAGCAAGCAGGGAGGTCAGGGTAAGAAACAGTAACGCCTTTGTGCCGAGGGGGCCGGCCTAGCCTTAGTACGACAGTTTGGGGAGTGGCCTCGGTCCGCTGAGGGTGCTCTGTTTACACGTCAGGCCAATGTGTGTGCGGTGGCAGATGACTTGTGACCGTTGGCTGCAGTAGATGACCACCGGGTTCGCAGGAAATATCTAGTTCTGCGAGTAGTATGTACGGTGTGTTTGCTTACGCTGTCTGTCTTCGTGGTACATGTGTGAGTGTTTACTACATCGATACGGTATGTGGTGATATAGCCTGGTTGGAGATCGGCTTCATGCTGAAATATTCAAGCTTTTCTCGACAGTAGCAGAGCAGTGTAATTGAGGAAGTATCTTTCTGTATTTGATGATCTGTAGATCACTTTTGCAGGTTTAACTGTCAGTGCAATATGGCAATCTGTGCAAAATAGTTTTGCCTCTGAAAGTCATGTCTGCAGAAGAAAAGGCGGACAGTGCTCCCACACCGGCAGCAGCAGCAGTTTGGCAGGTAAATTCAGTAAGAGCCAATCAGAATGCTCCATTCTTTCACAAGACATCCTTTGTGGTGGGGCATAGGAGTCTCTAGAGGCTGGTTCGAACAAGATGGGCGCAAGGTATCTACGGAAAGTTCTGAGAGTAACATGATGTCTTCTTTGTTCATATGTTCAAAGACAAATTGAAGCATACTATCCAACTCTGGCGGGATGCTGTCTTTTATCCACCATTGCAGCATTAGGAAGTCTCCAGACCAGCAGTTGTAGGACACCTAAAATTCCGGCCATTTTCCTTTTCTATAGGACAGTGCTTCGAATCCTGTGTGTGTAATCGTTCTGCTTTTCCCGTCTGTGCTTAGACAGTGCTCTCTTTCCCAAAAAAAGAATGCTTTTACGATTAACGGTGTTTTCACAAGCATGCACAGACGTGATGAAGGATTTTAGCGGTGAGAACATGAGCGAAGGTTAACCATTTGTTGAAAGCAGGACACTACTATTTCTGGGAAGGGTTACACGTGATGGACGGGGTACCTCGCAAGGACCATCAGGTAGGATGCATTCAGTGCTATTCTGGGATATTTTCGTAAGCAGGTCCTGTTAGGATAAGAATTTCCACACAGACAAGCTCAGACATCACAAAAGCTCCTACAACAACAAAAGCGACCGTTAACTATTTCTGCAGCACTTTACGATTTCTGGGAACGGTTGATGTGTAATGGATGGGCTGCCCCATTAGGATCGCTAGGAAGAATGCATTCTGTGTTATTCAGGGATATTTTCGTAAACAGTTTCTGAAAGCATTGCAAAAGATTTCTCTATCGCGTCCAGAGGGAGACTTGGCTGTTATTTACATAGACATGAGACATCAGTATAACACTGACAACCATTTAGCTGCACCTGCAAGTGAGTCACTAGGGAAACATCTTGCTCAGCAATTAGGCCAACGCTGGACCCTCAATTACGAAGGCTATTCATAAGCGCACAACCAATGCTCGTGTTGCCCCAGCATGCACGCCTTGGATGTCTGTAGGGAACAGATTGCAGATATCTCATGCTCGAATTTCTTAATGATAGTTCGAAAGCGTTTTTATGTGCAATGAGTGTCTGTGAACTGCATTGTTTTGGCTGTTTAAGCGTTGTGAGTGTGTTTGCAGAGTGTTATACTTTTGTTATTTTGACAGTTTTACGCGTAGTGAATGTGTTTCTACGTTGGTGTACTGCTTTATTTTGTGAACATGTCTGTAGCCTGTGCAATGCATTATTTCGACAGTTTACAACTGGTCAGCGTGTTTGCAGAGCGTTTTACGTGCATATTTTGACAATTTTCGAGTTTTTCACGTGTCTGTACATCAGTGTGCTGCATTATTTCGGTAATTCATGGGCAGTTTCCAGGTCTGTATGCTATTTGTTGTGACCCAAAGCACATCAGGACGAGTGTTTTGTGTTAGCATAATAAATAAACTACGTGAAATCCTTCCCTAAATAAATTTTTCCAATTTCCCACTGAAAATAAATAAAGTACATTCCTTCTTTTTCAGCAGCTGGACACAGATTGAGTCCTTTTCCCGCCATTTTTCCCCAGACAGCCATCTTGGATTACGTCGTGGGAGGGACAACAGTGCCATATGGTCGTGGTACTGTGTACTAGGTCAGTTGGACTCTGGACCTCATGGTGAACATACTGGATGGAGCTTCTGCCTATGACAATGCAAATGGTTTAAATGAAAAATGCATGCAAAATAAAGGCTCACATCCATCCTATCCAGCAGCCCAGCACAGACTGAGTCCTTTTCCCGCCAATTCCAAGGAAGGGGTGGTGGTTGAATTACTCAGGTTAGTGGAGATAGCCCAAGTGAACTTTCTCCCGCCAAAATTTGAACTGCCTGTCAAGACATCCATCTGACATCGATACATCTATCGCCGCCATCTTGGACCTGCCGTCTGGAACAAGTTTGGCAACAATGAAACTTGGGGCCACATCCCTGTTCCACTGCTACTCTCGTCTTCACGTAAGGAAACATCTATAGTGGAGTCATCACCTGGACAGTTGAACAGTCATCCAATGTTCTTCTCGTAGATGAGCCTCGATTTGATCTGGAGAGTGATTCTTGGGGTATTAGCATCTGGAGGGAATGTAAAAACGATTTTGGTAAACAAATATTGTGGAAAGAGACCGATATCAAGGAGGATGCTTGAGAGTGTGGGCAGGGACTATGTTGACCACTTGAACACCTCTTCATAAAATTGTATGTGTGAATCAGAAACATTTAAGTGCAGTCAGGTATCGTGATCAGATCTTGCGACCTCAAGTGGGGCTGTTTGCTGGATGCTGGGGGCCCAGACCTCATACTGATGAACGATGATGCTTGAACTCATAGAGCATGGCGGGGGGGGGGGGGGGAGGAGGAGGGCTAATGTTTTCTTGGAAACGTAAAATATTGCATGCATGTCACTGCCTGCTCACTATCTCGATTCGAATCCCATAGAGCAAGTCTGGAATGCCGCAGAGAGACAGGTTGCATCATGTCAGCATTCGTAGACTTGTGAGCAGCTCTGCAAGAAGAAGGGGCATTATTGCCTCAACATGAGAGTGATGGAATCATTCACAGCATGCCCCATTGTTGTCAGATTTGTAATGCTGTTGGAGGTGGTTATACCCCATACTGAGCACATTAACCTGTTGTTGGAATATGTGTGCATATCTATTAGGTTGGAAAAAATGAAGAACATTCTTGTCCTCCGCTATGCATATTGCAATTGTTTGTTTTCTTTATGTATCTAACCACTTAATGATCAAAGTAGGTCTGTAACTGTGATATTGTCTCTCTAACCAAGGTGATTAATGGTTGGAGAGATGACATCACAGTTACAGGTAGTCTGCGTAAACCAGTTGTTTTTTGCCAGTGATGCATTGTGTATATGGATAGTGTTAACCCGTTCAGCATCAACTAAAGCCTGAAGATGATGCACTAAAGTGTCGAAGTTGGTAGCCACACAATAAATGACACCATAAGGGCAGCTGTAGGTGTTTAATTTTCTTACAGTAGTGAACGGCCATAGTTCTCCTAAACCTCCAGTCAAGAGGATGGACATACAAAAACTCTCCTTTTTTGACTCCTGAAACATTTACATAAGTTTTCACCATAGAACGATTGTGCATCTCCCTAATTTAGAGTTTATGTCCAAGATGTTGGAAACAACTCAGGGCTCTATAACATATGTGTGGGCTACTGGTCATTTCAAACTTAAGACAATTTTGAATATCCTACCAATTTCCAATTTGGGTTAGAGCATACGTGTGCTGTTGTTTTTTCAAATTTCCCCACCATTTTAACTTCGATCAGTGTAGTACCATCACAGACAGCATACTGCTGGCGCAAATCAGAAGTACTATCCTGCACTTTGTGTTAGGTAGTCAAGTTGCCTGCTGTACCGCTGGGTGTTGAGATCTCACCAGCCAACAGTAGCATGGCTCCCAGCTACCTGGCCAGTGTTGTGCCAGACTCATATGTCTGTGGAGGTGCTCGAGAATGTTTATATGGCTGTTGCTAGAGTGTATGCGCCATGTTCAGACACTCGATGCTCCAGACTTCTTGGCTGGCACCTGAGGATGATGGCAGCGGAAAGAGGGTTCTCTGAGTGTAATATTAGTTTACATAAATACAAATATGGTTCAAATGGCTCTGAGCACTATGGTACTTAACATCTGAGGCCATCAGTCTCCTAGAACTTAAAACTACTTAAACCTAACTAACCTAAGGACATCACACACATCCATGTCCGAGGCAGGATTGGAACCTGCTACCGTAGCGCTCGCGTGGTCCCAGACTGAAGCGCCTAGAACCGCTCTGGCACACCGGCCGGCTTACATAAATACATAAACACTTCTGTCCCATTCCAGAACTGGTGGCAGTTGTTTAAACATAGCATAAGTTGGATATAACGTATAATAGTAGTTGGGGACACAAATGATTGTTTTGAATGTCCTACCATTTTAAACTTAACCTGGGCCACGGAAATGTCACTTCAAGGTCACTCCCCAAGTGCCTTAAAGTTGGCAATATAATATACAAACAAGTGAGGAACGTGAGGTGCTGCATCTTCTGAACCAGTTACAACATCACACATGAAGCAGGTTCCAGTGTCGACTCTACTACACTATGTGATCAAATGTATCCGGACACCTGGCTGAAAACGCCTTATAAGATCGTGGCGCCCTCCATTGGTAATGCTGAAAGTCAATATGGTGTTGGCCCACCCTTAGCCTTGATGACAGCTTCCACTTTTACAGGCATACGTTCAATCAGGTGCTGGAAGTTTTCTTGGGGAATGGCAGTCCACTCTTCATGGAGTGCTGCACTGAGGAGAGATATTGATGTCGGTCGGTGAGGCCTAGCACGAAATCGGCGTTTCAAAACATCCCCAAGGTGTTCTGTAGTATTCAGGTCAGGACTCTGTGCAGGCCAGTCCATTACAAGGATGTTATTGTCGTGTGACCACTCCGCTACAAGCTGTGCATTATGAAAAGGTGCTCGATCGTGTTGAAAGATGCAGTCGCCATCCCCAAATTGCTTTTCAACAGTGAGAAGCAAGAAGGTGCTTAAACATCAATGTAGACCTTTTCTGTGGTAGTGCCTCGCAAAACAACAAAGGGTGCAAGCCCCCTCCATGAAAAACACGACCACACCATAACACCACCGCCTCCGAATTTCACTGTTGGCGCTACACTCGCTGGCAGATGACGTTCACGGGCATTCGCCATACCCACACTTTGCCATCAGATCGCCACATTGTGTACCGTGAATCGTCACTCCACAAAACGTTTTCCATTGTCCAATCGTTCAATATTTACGCTCCTTACGCGGAGCGAGGCGCCGTTTGGCATTTACGGGTGTGATGTGTGGTTTATGAGCGGCCGCTCGACCATGAAATCCAAGTTTTCTCACCTTCTAACTCTCATAGTACCTGCAGTGGATCTGATGCCGTTTGGAATTCCTGCGTGATGGTATGGATAGATGTCTGCTTATTACACATTACAACCCTCTTCAACTGTTGGCAGTCTTTGTCAGTCAACAAACAATGTCGGTCTGTACACTTTTCTGCTGTACGTGTCCCTTCACGTTTCCACTTCACTGTCACATTGGAAACAGTGGACCTAGTGATGTTTAGCAGAGTGGAAATCTCACGTACAGACATGTGACACAAGTGACACTGAATCACCTGACCATGTTCGAAGTCCGTGAGTTCCGCGGAGTGTCCCATTTTGCTCTCACACGGTGTCTAATGACTACTGAGGTCGCTGGTATGGAGTACTTGCCAGTAGGTGGCAGCACAATGCACTTAACATGGAAAAGGTATGTTTTTGGGGGTGTCCGGATACTTTTGATCACATAGTGTACATTGACGGCTTCCGTGTGAACATTGTATGTTAGTACGCGACCGCCTGTTTTTGTTTTGTTAGCACCGTGACTACAATTTCTTTACATTAAAGAATGTGCCGGCCGCGGTGGCCGTGCGGTTCTAGGCGCTGCAGTCCGGAACCGCGGGACTGCTACGGTCGCAGGTTCGAATCCTGCCTCGGGCATGAATGTGTGTGATGTCCTTAGGTTAGTTAGGTTTAAGTAGTTCTAAGTTCTAGGGGACTGATGGCCTAAGATGTTAAGTCCCATAGTGCTCAGAGCCATTTGAACCATTTGAATGTCACCAAAAAATCTCGTTCACCAAGTGACAATCCATTGTGCCGTGGAGAACGTTAAATAGTCAGGCTTTGGGAATTGCTATGGAGGACGTGTGAGTATTACAAGCAAGAAAAATAATTTGTTTCTGTTCTTGGATACGCATCGATTCCTGCCGAAAAAGTTTTAAAGTTTACCTCAAAAACTCTTGGTCTCAAAGAACAATTATAAGGAAAGGAGTGCTGCTTCAGGACTTGAAAGATACTGAAGTAAACAGTGCAGAATAAAGCCCTTTTGGAGAAAACAGCGTGTTTTTAAGTACTCATGGAAAGAAAAGAAAAGCAGTCTCGTCCAGTTGCAGATCTTGATTCTTTCCAAACCATTGCAGTTCGTTGGCACATTTAAGAATATTATAGCAAATATAAGTTTAACAAGCTGAAGAAAATTAAAGGAAAATTAAACATAGAAAATGAAAGAAATATTTTAAATACGTATTAGATATAAGTGAAAAATAAGAGGTTGTTTGTAAAATATTGAGATAGCAAAATGTAACTGGGCAACTAAATAAGGTC
The DNA here is from genome assembly GCF_023864275.1 of Schistocerca cancellata. Classification (NCBI taxonomy): domain Eukaryota; kingdom Metazoa; phylum Arthropoda; class Insecta; order Orthoptera; family Acrididae; genus Schistocerca; species Schistocerca cancellata. Next base: position 206,376,002 of record NC_064627.1, read on the forward strand.
TGGATGTTAATTTTATGTAGGGTAATAATGGTATCTACATAACAGAATGTTGGTTCAAAACACTATAAAATAACAGAATAATACAGTGCAAAGAGTAGTCAGGTCTAGTAGGACAGGAGTGTGATGTGAGGGATTGAATATCTTGCGGATTAGGATTAGGACAGTAGCTGTGTTGTTGGTGGGATGAGTTGCTGAGCTGGTGTTAGCTGTGGGGAGGGAGTGGGAGGGGAAGGGGCAAAGGGGCAGTTAGAGGTACCCTAGCCAAGGGTACAAGCTGTGTTTTTGTTTGGTGTATTCATTGTGTGCATATTGGTGTGTGTGTGTGTGCATGTGTGTGTGTGTGTGTGTGTGTGTGTGTGTGTGTGTGTGTGTGTGCGTGTGTGTGTGTGTGAGAGAGAGAGAGAGAGAGAGAGAGAGTGGATGCGTGGTTGAGAGGGGTCACTGCTTGGCATCGAGATGGGATGATGTGGGGGGCATTGTTGATGAAAGGGTCATGGTGGGAGCGGAGTTAGAGAAGTGTGCAGAGGTATTTTGTGTCTCTGTGCATATATTTATTTGTACTTTGGGCAAGGTTTTTTCGGTGCCTAGTTGTTGGTAAGTCCAGTCTTTTCATTAGAGAGTTGCATACTCTAAGACTGGTCTGACGAAGGTCCTCTGCGTATGCAGCGTTTCTAGGCTGCAGCCGTGACGGAATCCTTGCACTTGTCGGATTAGTACTTGTCTCTTACGTGTCATGTTAAACAGGTAGTCAATACGCATTTGCTAGTTTAAGTGTTTGTCCAGGAACATGCCAAGGTACATGGTTGAGTTGGTAAGTGTTAGTTGTGTGTTCCATAGGATGTGTCATATGTCCATGTCACCCTGCTGTCCTTTCCCAGTCAGGTTCTGTGTTGGGAAAATACCATCTGTGTTTTGGTTGGGTTGGGTCGGGTCTGATCCTCCATTTTGTCATCCATATCTGTAGTTCTCAAAAATGGTTCAAATGGCTCTGAGCACTATGGGACTTAACAGCGAAGGTCATCAGTCCCCTAGAACTGAGAACTACTTAAACCTAAGGACATCACACACACCCATGCCCGAGGTAGGATTCGAACCTGCGACCGTAGCGGTCGCGCGGTTCCAGACTGAAGCTCCTAGAACCGCTCGGCCACATCGGCCAGCTCTGTAGTTTTCAGAGGTATGTGGATGTCTTGTGTTATATGGTCACTGTGATTGGAGCAGTGCACCAGTATGCAGTGCTATCCGTGTACAGCACAACTGTCTAGTCACATATCGTGGGATGGCAGCATTACACAGTGCCAGCAGTAATGGGGAGAGGATACCTCCTTGTGGAAAGCCTGCCTGGGTTGTGAATTCTGTGGAAGTTTTGTCCATTGTACATATCCTGCACGTTCTGTTTGTTATGTAGCTTGAGTTAGCTTAATTACTTTTGTGGGGATACCCAAACAGCAGAGTTCGAGGAGCAATACCAGTTGTCACATTGTATCAAATGCATGCTCAATACGAAGGAACACTGCGAGCATGCATCGCCCATTGTTGAAACCTTGTGTGATGCTATTTGTCAGCTTAAAAAATGGTTCAAATGGCTCTGAGCACTATGGGACTCAACTGCTGTGGTCATAAGTCCCCTAGAACTTAGAACTACTTAAACCTAACTAACCTAAGGACATCACACACATCCATGCCCGAGGGAGGATTAGAACCTGCGACCATAGCGGTCGTGCGGTTCCAGACTGTAGCGCCTTTAACCACTCAGCCACTCCGGCCGGCTTTGTCAGCTTAAAGGGGTCATTTGTTGATTGATTTCGTCTAAATCTTGCCTGGAGCATGCGGAGTAGTCCTGTGTCTTCTGCGAAGTGTCTGAGTTGGTCTGTTATTAAACATTCGAATGTTTTCCCTATCACGTTCAACAGAGAGAATGGTCTGTATGATCATAGGTTTGTCTGCTTTTAGTATCATGATCGTTTTGCTGGTTTTCCAGGTCATCAATAGGGTATCGTAGGTGTTGCAGTAGTTAGATTTTTGGTAGGATAGCGACACGGATGTGTGGAGAGACTGTTTGAAAGTGTAGTCGTCTGATTTCATTTTATCCAGGAGCAGAGTTTCGTCCTGAGTGGATGGCTTCAGCGATTTTTTTTTCTTTTGTCAGGGTGCATTCGTCTTCCGTTTTTGCCGTTGCTGTTGTAAATATTCGCGTAAGCTGGAGTTCTACAATTCGTCTGAGGACATCGTCAAAGAAGTTGTCATGGGGAAAGGAGTAGACCGGCTGCAGGACCTGTTTGAAGAAACTGGTCTGCTCTCGTTTTTCTGTTTTCAGTTCGTTGTTAGTTAGGGTGAGTGTTTGAGTTTTTTCCAGAATTTTCTTCCTGTCTTCTAGTATGGTTGTCGACAGGTATTGTTGCGCTTGGATTGTCTGTATGTGATTATGTTTTTGACTGTTTTTGAGTCTGTTCCACAGTCATCTTAGTTCTAGGTTCTTAGTATATCGCATCTCTCTCCATAGTCTTTCTTTTTTATCAGTTTTAGGACTTTGCGGGGGATTATTGGTCTCTATTTGTTAATCCTCTTAGTTATTATGGCGTTGTCAGTAACCTGTTTGATTGCTGACTGTAGACAGTCGGTTATGAGCTGTAGGTCATTGTCGCCTGTGACGCTGACTGGAAACAATAGCTGCTCTGTAAGGATATTGTTGTATTTTTGTCAGTCAGCGTTGGAGTAGTTTGCTGTGGACCGTCTGATAGGAGGTGGGTCACAGCCGGGGGGGGGGGGGGGGGATCGGTCGGGTGCGCCAGATGGAGTGCTGGTCTTTCGCTTCATTCCGCTGCATCTGTCTACATGCTAAAGGCCGGTTCCCACTAGGGCTGCCGCGCGTCAAAACCGCGCGTCAGCGGCGTGGTTGCCATGGAAACGGCGTCAGCGGCACGGCGCGGCGGGCTCTGCGTCGCGGTTTGACCATGTCGAACCGCTTCCGCTGCCGCGTGACGCGCCCCAGGTGCGCGCCGCCAATCACAGACCGCGCTGGGCGTGACGTCAGGTACGGAACCCCAGGCCACGCGAACTTTCGCCGAACCGCTGGCGCGGACGCGGCGGCAGCTATGAAATACTTATCATCCGATTCCAAGGAAACTATTCGGTAGAAAAATTTGATTCTTGGGCATGTTACAGCCTGATATCTTCTCTCGATAAAGAACCGAATTTCTTTTCGTTATTCGTGGTGGTTACTTGCTGTAGCGCATTTACGTAAACCTTTACACGAAATTTTAATGAGTGTGCAGAGGTAAAAACGCATTGCGTGGATTTTGCGTACAGTTCATTTTAGGTAATACATTATTGCGTATGAAATTTAGTCAACATATCGAAATTGTTTTTAAAGCTGAGAGCACATCGATAGCTATCACCGTTCTCGAGATATTGACTGATATGTCGACGGACGGGCTGTGCCGTGACCGCGCGCAGGTTGCTCGCGACGCGACCGGTACTTCGTCCTGCTCTTCGTAAACCATGTGGTTGTATCAACCGCAAATTTCGTAAACGGTTCAAGAAATCGAAACGTGTTTTTTGCAAACGATAACTTGTGAAAAGTCATGTATTTCGTCGCATGATAAATATCCTAAATCTGTTTATCTACCGAGATATGAAAGTAACTACAGTTTTTCAGAAGGGATAGATGAATTTTTTTAAATGGCATTAATAGCATGTCGAATGAGAAGTTAAACCGAAACTAATTTGCTGGTATGTCATAAGATGTAATTTACTAAATATGTAGAGCTATTGATTATTTCATTTCTTTTTTTTTTATCCAGTGTACTTTACTGATTCAAGACGCGTTTCGCCTTTTACTTTAAGGCATCTTCGGTGGAATCTAGAATGACTCAGTTTTGTTTTGATCTGTGATACTTGCAGATTATAAAACAGTTCACATCTTTTTTTACGTGAATGACTGATTACTCACAGTGAATTGAGTTTTTGGCGGACATATACGTTTCCCCTCACCTGGTCACATGCTGGAGGTTGAACTAAAACTTAGATTATGGAACATAAGCACATCTTCATGTTCGCTCTTTTTTCTTCTGTCACTAGCAGTAGACGTTTTACCGAAAACTCTGATTTAAAGTCGTAACTACAGTGTGTTCACCTCATGTCCCTTCCTGTCTGCTTTGTTTATTTCCATGTTGCCAACCTGCAGAATTATATGCTGAAAACTAATGTTTGTTTATTTTTGTTCTCCTTATATCTGTATGTGTGTGTGGCTAGCCAGTGATAGTTATAGAAAGTTGAAAGTGAATCCAGTAGTTGTCAGACAGTGGTTGAAAGATTTGGTGTTCAGCTGATTTCAGTTTTGGTTTAAATGTTTTAAAGAGTGCATGGAAGAGTAAATTCACTGCTTACATTAATAGATGAAATAGTAGAATAGTATTTCACCAGATGATTATTATCTGAATATTATCACCCAACCCCTTTTTCCTCACTGTTTGACGCCCCATAATACGTCCTGTCAACTAACCCCTATTGTTGTCAAAGTTGTGCCGTAATTTCCTATTCCTCCTCTATTTAATTCCATACCTCTTCTTTAGTCACACGATCCTCGTATCTAATGTTCAGCATTCTTATGAATCACCATGTTTTGAAAACGTCCATTGTCTTCTTGACAGAACTGTTCATCGTCCACGTTTCACTTACATACAAGGCTGCTCTCCACACAAATACCTTTGTAAAACAGTATCCAACCATTAGCATTTATATTCGGTGTGAATAAATTTTCTTTTTCAGAACGCTTTTCTTGCTATTGACAGTCTTCAGTCAGGTTTGCGTCTGCACCAGGAAATGCCTTACAATTTAAAATCTGGTTTCGAAAACTGTTCCAAATATATATTATTCTTTCGTGATTCTTAAGCAAGGTGCTGGCGATGATTACATTATGCTCTGTGGGAAATTCTATCAGGTGGCTTCCACTTTCATCCCTTCCACCTAGCCTTTGTGTTCTTACTGTTTTCGTGTACCTGCTACCGTACCACATTTTAAATTTTTGTCTCGCTTAACTATCTGAATAATCTCTCTTGTTGTACATTGCTTCAATGTGTTAGGAGATAGTGAACAATCGTGAACGGTAGTCATGAAATCTGTTTATGGTGAAATGAGAAAACATGAATAATGAAATATGTGAAAGAGTACATTGTACAGAAAATGAAAAATTGGTATGTCTTCACCCAACTTCGTCTTTCCTTCATGTAGGTGTAAGATATAGTTAATCAAACGCACCGCGCGTTTCAGTGGGTCCTGCCCCGTACCTCAGTGGCTGTCCGTCATTGGCTACCGCTAACGTCTGCCGCTTCCAAATGGGAACGCCAATTCCGCGAGCCGCCGCGTCAACGCGAAAAACGCTTGCCGCTGCCGTTTCCGCACGCCGCGCTGCCGCGCTCTAGTGGGAACCGGCCTTAATGTTCTGTCTCGCTCCGGTGCAGTTCTAGATGTTCCGTCTGTGGTCCGCCCCTGCTAGAAGCGTCTTGTGACGATCCATCTTTGGTCTGGTGCGCCTGGTGCTATGTGTGGAGTTCATTCCCCTTGTCCACACCTCAGGTCTTCTTTTTTGTGAAGTTCTGCTGCTGTCCCCATTTCGTTGGCAGTAATTCTAGCGCAGTATCCCAGGCTCTACTGAGTTGGTACTCAGTATCATGAATCGCCTTTATCTCAACAGATCTCTTCTAACACCCTTCCGGTCTCTGAGGAACTGTTCCAGAATCCTCGTTTCATCACAGTTCATGGAATGACTTAGTTCCAGAAAGCGTTCGTCAATGACTGATTTAGTTGCTTGTTTTAGACAGATGTACCTCTGATGCTCTTTGCATCTGATGTCCACTTCCAAGTTGTTTGGCGAATGTACGACACGCCACTTTGGCTAGGAATAGTATAAATCCCTGGTTTCATTGCTCAGGTCAATTTCAAATTTCCCATTGGTGGACATCACACACACTTGATGTTATGCTTCCTAGGAACCTTTCTGATTCTGGTAGAAATAGCTCCTACAAAGGGCAGGTATGCCGCAGTCTTTGCTTCATCTTGCTCTTCTTCTAGACCAGGGCTTAACAACTGGCCGGTTTTGAAGCCGGTTTTGAGCGCGAGTACTCGCGTCTGCTCAGGCACGTGCTCGCGAGCAGGTGCAAGGTCGCGGAGTAGGGAGGGAGGGGAGGGAAGGGAAATGCGCGCGCACGTTTGAATAGGGCCGCAGCGTGCCTATTGAATTCGCGCCGACTGTGTAACGTTTAAAGTACTACGATCAGCTCTTAACAGTCACTTCACTGGTTAAGAATCATGTGAAGTCACCGTTGTGTAACCCCAACCATGCTTTCGCAGTTCAACCCCCATTGGGAGGAATTGTATCTGTTTACTGAAAAAGATGGTGTTGCAAAATGTTTAGTATGTCACAAAACGCTGAATTCTTTTACGAAATTTAATTTGCAGCGACATTATATGTCGTACCACGCGAAAGACTACGGACGTGGAAAATGTGATTGATCAGATCGTAAACAGGAAGTTATTAAACTTAAAAGGAAGCTATCCGAAGAAGATCTGGACGACGAAGAAAAATCAACTGAGGCAGCTCTCAGAGTGGGTTACAAAATTGCTTTGCTTTTAGCAAAATCCCTGCGCCCCTTAACTGATGGCGATTTAATAAAAGAATGTTTGGTAGTTGCAGCGGAACATTTGTGTCCATCTCAAGTTGAACAGTTTCGGATTGTGCCATTATCTAACATGACCATTATGCGTCGCATACAGGGCATGGCAGACGACGTCCAGAGCCAGCTTGCAAATATTTGTAAAGATTTTATGGCGTATTCTCTAGCTCTGGACGAAAGTGTTGATATCACTGGAACAGCGCAGCTTGCCATATTTATTGGAGGTGTTAATAAAGATCTTCAGGTGAGGGAGGAGCTCCTCGATGCAGTAGCCATGAAGAACACTACAACTGGAGGTGATATTTTAAGTAGTGTTGAAGAAAGTGTTGAAAATTTGGGATTGTCGTGGAATTATTTTGTTTCAGTGTCTACAGATGGTAGAGGCATACACTAAGCTAATAAAATTATGTGGCACGTGTACATTCTCCTTTATTTGTTTCATTTGTCGCAGTAATAATTCGTGAGTGATATCCCTGCAGGTGGCCGCGGATTTACACCGACTGGCGGCAGCTGTTGTGTGCCCCACGTGACTCTCCCCACTCTCCGCTCTGGTCCGGTAGTGGGGGTAGCGTGCTCGCGCTGCTCCGTGCTTGCGCCTTGCTGCTCACAGCTTGCTCCGCGAGCACGTATGTTGTGAAGCCCTGTTCTAGACTGTGTGGCGAAGTGACTCGTTGAAGAACCTTTTGAATGTGTTTGGCTGTGTGTAAATGTTTGCAGATCACTGACCTAGACGCTCTACTTCTGCCTCCAAACTCTCTACGTCTGACAAGGCGTGTGCCTTGTGGACGTTGTCGTATTGTTGTACATGAACAACTGTGAAATCCGGCAGAATATCCGACACCTCAGGATGTCGTCTATAGCTATACATCCACTGTGGAATGCACTGCAGAGGGTACTTCCCAGTGTTGCAGTTATTGGGGCTTCTTTCCGTTCCATTCACGTTGGAGCACAAGAAGAATTTTTAAAAGCCTCATTTCCGCAACATACGCAACTGTTTTGAACGAAATTTCCGCCATTAAACTGTAAATTAATATTCATTTATTTCAAACAATCATGATTTCTGCTTTGTGTCCACGCTCAGGTGCAAACTGAAATGTCACAGAGTGTCCGACCTGCCTAAATGACAGAAGCAACCATTGGGAATTGCGATTATTATATACCAATAAAATGTCTACTTATTTAGCAGTGAATATTGTTCTATTTATACATTCATTTATGTAGACAAAACTTTTTTGAAGGCTACTGCAAATCTGTTTTAATATTCAGTGGATGTCTAACAATTATGCTGACATATACACACTTTCGAGGCGTTACCGAGTCTGTAACGAGTACCAGAAAATATGACATGAGGATGAAGTGGAGTCTCTAAATGGTGATTAATTATTAAAATAAGTTACACAAATAAATGATATGCTACGCATCTCACTGATAGCCCATAAACACTAGTTGCCGTGACCTAATGAATACGGAAATAGCGCGTTTTTTGTCACAGGGATATAACAATGACGTGCTTTGTCCCTAATTTTCGTTTGGCGCAACATACGTTCTCAACATACGTTCTCATGTGGGGATGGAATAAACAAGAATACAACCATGTTGTTTTCATTTGACGGAAATGGTATGTATATCGTCTATAGCATGAAACTGATTCCACGTATCACTGGCCGGCCGCGGTGGCCGAGTGGTTCTAGGCGCTTCAGCCCGGAACCGCGCTGCTGCTACGGTCGCAGGTTCGAATCCTGCCTCGGGCATGGATGTGTGTGATGTCTTTAGGTTAGTTAAGTTTAAGTAGTTCCAAGTCTAGGTGACTGATGACTTCAGATGTTAAGTCCCATAGTGCTTAGAGCCATTTGAACAATTTTTATGGACAGTTGACTCATATATATACTCCGCATTAAAAGCATTTCGTAGCACAGTATTGCATATGGCAGGAGCAATTCAGTCGTGAACAATTGCGCAGTGCAGTGACAATTTTGGCGTCTTGATCAGTCGTAAAATGAATGTCTTTCAAATTAGGAGGGGCAAGGGACCAAGAGACATAAATCGTCTCAACAGTTCTCTTCGAATGTTATCGCCCGTTTTTGGTTCATCTGGAAACTGGGTTGTAAACAACACTCGAGATCTGAGAATCCAATCGACAAAGTAGGAGAGCGTACACGTCGGTTGTAAATTTGTGGTAAGATCTTATGGGACCAAACTGATTAGGTTATCAGTCCCTAAGATTACACATTACTTTATCTAGCTGAAACTAATTTACGCTATGGACAACACACACAGCCATGCCCGAGGGAGGACTCGAACCTCCGACGGGAGGAGCCGCTCGGACCGTGACAAGGCGCCCTAGACCGTGCGGCTGCCCCGGGCGGCAACATGTCAGTTAATGGTTTCTTATTGCGCTGCATGTCCACATGTCTGTTGTTGCTGCGCATTCACTTTCTGTTATATGACCAATTACCTCAGGCATAACTACGAGGGTAATCCCAGAAGTAAGGTCTCCTATTTTTTCATAAGTACATAGACCTGTTTATTTCTACAATGGTTTACATCAGTTTACAGCTTCAACGTTTAGCTATTTTTCTACATAATTACTATTTCAGTCGATGCATTTTTGTAGATGCTGTTTTTGTATGCCCATGTCATACCAGCTCGCCGCCATGCTGTTCAGAAAGTTATGAACCTCTTCTTTCACCTCGTCGTCGGAGCTGGAACCACAATTAACGCTGACAGGTACTGTGAGACTCTGAAAAAACTCAAACGGGCAGTTCAGAACCGGAGAAGAGGAATGTTGAGCAAGGGCGTACACATTCTCCATGACAACGCTCGCCCAGACATCGCTCGGCAAACCGTTGCTCTCCTGCAACAGTTTCAGTCGAACATAATCACCCACCCACCCTATAGTCCTGACTTGGCGCCCAGTGACTATCACCTGTTCCCTAGGTTAAAAGAACATTTGGCCGGAAAGCGATTCAGCTCCGACGACGAGGTGAAAGAAGAGGGTCATAACTTTCTGAACAGCATGGCGGCGAGCTGGTATGACATGGGCATACAAAAACTGCCTCAGCGTCTGCAAAAATGCACCGACAGAAATGGTGATTATGTCGAAAAATAGCTAAATATTCAAGCTGTAAACTGATGTAAACCATTGTAGAAATAAACAGGTCTATGTACTTATAAAAAATAGGAGACCTTACTTTTGGGATTACCCTCGTATGTTTCTTAGGCTTCTGGCACATTCTGTCAAGTGCCGCGACATGTTTGTGGGATGGTGTACGATAGCCTTTGCGGATACTTTTCTGTAAGTCGCTCCAGTGTCGACTAAAGGCCTCACGCACACGTAGCCATGCATTTATCAACAGTTATCTCCTGAACAGGTTTAGGAAGAGGTTTCTCGTCCACAGAAGTCCGTTATTTGTTGGACACGCACGGACGGCGAGAAACGCGCGAAGTAGCACTTGACGCTTTAGCATGAGAGTAAATTTTAATGCAGAGCGAACGGCAAACAAAATTAAAGTTTTTCCCATCGCCATCCGTTATAGGCTTACCGTCCTAATTGAACTTTCAGGATTCGTTTCATACAGTGTGGTTCTATACCCGATTAGTTTTTCTCTTACTTCCCTTTTTCTTGGCAAGCGCTCCTTCCTCTGCAAACCACGTTTAGTTTCCGCGCTGATTCTCTGTATTAAGAAATAGATGGAAAAGTTGCGTCACTTCAGTAAGCACTGCTCTACTCTCCGCTCGAAGACCGCAGCTCGCAACAGCGGCCAGTTCCACCAACAGCCCGGAGACACTCCCGGGCTCGCTCAGCGCGGAGCAGCGCGGCCGCAGCCCGCGGGCTTCTGTGCACGACTCTGGTTTGCTGCCACAGCCCATTAACGCCAAATTTCGCCGCACGTTCGTCGTACGTCCCACACTGATTTCTGAGATTTTTTCATGCACTGTTGCTTGTCTGTTAGCACTGACAACTTTACTACATAAACACTGCTGGTCTCGGTCGTTAAGTGAAGGCTGTCGGCCATTACGTTGTCCGTGGTGAGAGGTAATGCTTGAAATTTGGTAGTCTCGGTACACCTTTGACACTGTGGATCTTGCCATATTAAATTCCCAAACGATTTACGAAACTGAATGTTCCATGCATCTAGCTAGAACAAACGATTCTGCATTCAAAACCTGTTAATTGCCGTCGTGTGGCCACAATAACATCGGAAAATTTTCATACGAATCACATAAGTAAAAATGACAGCTCCGCTTTTTTTTGGCATGTTGTGTCCAAAAAGCGATCGCCTTTGGCGATTTTTTCTTCTGGAGTGGCAACGTGTGAGAAATGGTTTCACTTTACTGTGTATTCGCTTGCAAAGGGGCTTGGGCTCTCTGTGGGTCCTTGAGCCCTTTGAGGGTGTCGGTTAGGTGACAGTTCGCTACACGACGTATGGAAGAGTATGATAATGGATGAGTGTCGGGGGAATAAGCACAAGAATTCTGTTCAGCAGATTTCAGCAATGCAGAGGGATGGAACCAGGATTCATCTCGTAACCAGCATATGCTCATGCACGTGCACAAAGTGCCGGCATATTTATCATCAAGCATTCACTCTCCCAAAACGAAAGAGACGTCCGGTCGATGCCAATTGGCCTCCATCGATGAATTATCGGTGTCTGACCGCGATGAGTTTTACAGCTGTGCAGTTTGCAAGCATACAGTCGAGGACTGCCTCCACAGCCTCCTACATGTGGACTGGAAACGTGCATTAATACTCGAGCATATGAACAGGAACAAGAATACAGTCCTGCAAATAAATTCTTTACATCGATATTCTTTAAGAATGCATTACCCATCTCATGGAACCATCTGCTACTGCTGGAACTGTCTGACTTTTCTAAAGTCTACGTATAAGCTCCCGGACCGCAAGACACAACTGCCTCCAGTTTTTTTTCTTTATTGTGATTTCATTCCCCTGCCCCATATGGGCAGGGGAGGGCTGTCAGCAGCACAATCCGCCGCTCTTCAGCCGAGTGACATGACAAGTTAAAATAAGAATAAAATGTTACATACATAAGGCGATAAAGGGGAACTTAAAACAGAATAATGGGAGAAAAATGGAGGTAACAAATAGACTAACACAGAGACGTTCATGGAGGACAGTTAAAAAAGTCACCAGAAAGTTAAAAAAACACAGTTGGCGATTCTTCAAAACTCAGAGAAGACACTGAATGGACATGCACAGGTTAAAAGTCGGCCACAGTAGTAAAAACACTCTGGAACAACACACTTAAAACCGACTTGGAACACACAGGACGAAGAATAAAACTGCCAGGCGGGTCCTGCCGAGGGAAAGGGCAGAGAGGATGGAAAAGGAGGGGAGAGCAAGGGACAGCAGGGGAAGCAGCGGGATGAAGAGAAGAGGGGCATCAGTGGGTACATGAAGAGGCAGGAGACACGTGGGGCGGGAGAGGAAGAGAGAAGACAGGGCAGGAGGAAGTGCAGGGACACTGAAAGGGGGCACAAGAGAGGGAGGGGGAGTAGGAGGGGGAAGCCGCTCAGGAGGACGGAGGAGGAGGCAGAAAGATAGGGTTAGTGTTGGTAGGAAGGGTAGATGTCAGGGCGAAGCTCATCTTCCGGGAAGGGTAGACGGTGGAAGTTGCGTTGGGAAAGGAGATGGAGGGTGTGGAGATGGGAGAGGGTGGGACACAACGGTAAAGGCGCGGCAACTGGTTGACTGCCTCCAATCCAGCTCCGCCTTTTATACCTCATGTTTGCGCTTCTAGTGCCATCTGTCTGTGTGCTTATCGCTATCCCATGAGTATTGTCACGTCAGCGTATATAAGGGCTATTCGTAAAATAACATAGCCTGTTCCGGCGCAATGACAAGCGCCGGCACGAAGATGAAGAGCGCAAGAGCAGAGAAGGCTGTGAGAGGACGTGAGTCAATAGCTCGCTGACAAGGACCGCACCACGACAGGGGCGGCCTCTAGCTGAAGAGAATATAAGCGCCGCTCCTACCAGCCTAGGCCGGACAGTAGAAGACGGATACGGTACTAGTAGAAGTTACTTGTGATCTATATGCACTATATATATGGACATTTTATATAGCGGAAGACACTGATTGTTTGCACGTCGCCAATTGCTTCCGACACGTTGTTGTAAACCAAAGTTACGTATTGTCAATCTACACTCCTGGAAATGGAAAAAAGAACACATTGACACCGGTGTGTCAGACCCACCATACTTGCTCCGGACACTGCGAGAGGGCTGTACAAGCAATGATCACACGCACGGCACAGCGGACACACCAGGAACCGCGGTGTTGGCCGTCGAATGGCGCTAGCTGCGCAGCATTTGTGCACCGCTGCCGTCAGTGTCAGCCAGTTTGCCGTGGCATACGGAGCTCCATCGCAGTCTTTAACACTGGTAGCATGCCGCGACAGCGTGGACGTGAACCGTATGTGCAGTTGACGGACTTTGAGCGAGGGCGTATAGTGGGCATGCAGGAGGCCGGGTGGACGTACCGCCGAATCGCTCAACACGTGGGGCGTGAGGTCTCCACAGTACATCGATGTTGTCGCCAGTGCTCGGCGGAAGGTGCACGTCCCCGTCGACCTGGGACTGGACCGCAGCGGCGCACGGATGCACGCCAAGACCGTAGGATCCTACGCAGTGCCGTAGGGGACCGCACCGCCACTTCCCAGCAAATTAGGGACACTGTTGCTCCTGGGGTATCGGCGAGGACCATTCGCCACCGTCTCCATGAAACTGGGCTACGGTCCCGCACACCGTTAGACCGTCTTCCGCTCACGCTCCAACATCGTGCAGCCCGCCTCCAGTGGTGTCGCGACAGGCGTGAATGGAGGGACGAATGGAGACGTGTCGTCTTCAGCGATGAGAGTCGCTTCTGCCTTGGTGCCAATGATGGTCGTATGCGTGTTTGGCGCCGTGCAGGTGAGCGCCACAATCAGGACTGCATACGACCGAGGCACACAGGGCCAACACCCGGCATCATGGTGTGGGGAGCGATCTCCTACACTGGCCGTACACCACTGGTGATCGTCGAGGGGACACTGAATAGTGCACGGTACATCCAAACCGTCATCGAACCTATCGTTCTACCATTCCTAGACCGGCAAGGGAACTTGCTGTTCCAACAGGACAATGCACGTCCGCATGTATCCCGTGCCACCCAACGTGCTCTAGAAGGTGTAAGTCAACTACCCTGGCCAGCAATATCTCCGGATCTGTCCCCCATTGAGCATGTTTGGGACTGGATGAAGCGTCGTCTCATGCGGTCTGCACGTCCAGCACGAACGCTGGTCCAACTGAGGCGCCAGGTGGAAATGGCATGGCAAGCCGTTCCACAGGACTACATCCAGCATCTCTACGATCGTCTCCATGGGAGAATAGCAGCCTGCATTGCTGTGAAAGGTGGATATACACTGTACTAGTGCCGACATTGTGCATGCTCTGATGCCTGTGTCTATGTGCCTGTGGTTCTGTCAGTGTGATCATGTGATGTATCTGACCCCAGGAATGTGTCAATAAAGTTTCCCCTTCCTGGGACAATGAATTCACGGTGTTCTTATTTCAATTTCCAGGAGTGTACTTTATTGTAATAAAAACCAATTGTTGTTTAGCTATCCGAGAAACCAGCAACCCTTAGGCACCCTATAAGAGACGAGTGGACAGGCCCGCACATAGCCCATGCTCACTGATGCGACAAAATGTTATGGCGACTGCCCAGAGCGAGACTGTCACCTGCTGGCGCTGCGGGCGCGAGATGCGGCAAGGTGAAATACGAGGGGCGTTCAATAACTAAAGCAACTCTATTTTTTCTCGGCCAATTTCTGGTGAAAAAATGCGAAATTTGTTGTGGGACATCGTGCTATATTCCCGCTTCAGCCTCTTTAGTTTCATGAAGTTTCGATAAGTGGCGGCGCTATACGTGGCCTTCAAAATGGTGTCTGTAACTGAGGTGCGTTCCAAGCAGAGAGCTGTCACTTGAGTTTCTTTTGGCTGAAAACCAGAGCATCGCAGATATTCATAGGCGCTTCCAGAATGTCTCCGAGATCTGGCAGCGAACAAAAGCACGGTGAGTGGTTGGGCGAGGTGTCTGTCGTTACCGAAACAAAGTCGCGCAAACCTGTCCGATCTTCAACATGCCGGCTGGCCCCACACAGCTGTGACCTCTGCAATATTGGAAGCGTGCGGACACTCTCATTCGAGGTGATCGACGGATCATAATAAAACACATCGCTGCATAACAGGACGTCTCTGTTGGTAGTGCTGACACATTTGTCCACCGGTTGGAGTTCTGAATGGTATGTGCCCGCTGCGTTCCTCGCTACCTTTTTTTAAAAAAATTTGTGAAATCTTATGGGACTTAACTGCTAAGATCATCAGTCCCTAAGCTTACACACTGCTTAACCTAAATTATCCTAAGGACAAACACACACACCCATGCCCGAGGAGAACTCGAACCTCCGCCGGGACCAGCCGCACAGTCCATAACTGCAGCGCCTAAGACCGCTCGGCTAATCCCGCGCGGCCCTCGCTACCTAACAGAAGGCTGTAACGAAGGACCATGTTACGTTATATATATATATATATATATATATATATATATATATATATATATATATATATATATATATATATATATATTTTATTTTTAATTTATCAGGTGAATATTTTTTGTTATAGCATCATTCTTTCTCTCAGAGATATTATCTTTTCTTGTCACTTTTCACTTTTATTCCAGCGTAAAGCTGCGCGGTCAACAACAGTAATCTGTTCTTTCGAGGACAGTTGCTGTCTTCATATACGTATATAGTTAAAGGCTACCCAGCCATTGACCTTCGTCTGTGCGAATGCGCACAGGTTGCCCAAACTCTTACGGGAATCGACAAAGCGTGCGCGAGTAATGAGTGAATGGGCAAATGTCTATAAGGTACATTACATTTGTAGAATTGTGGACAGTTGGGAATGTGAGTCTCACGGGAAGCGTCAAGGGATAAGTCCGTGCAGTCGCGCTATTCATCTGTGTCCTCGGTGGCTCAGATTATGCTGGCACGGTAGCTCAGCGTGTTCGGTCAGAGGGTTACGTGCCATCTGTAATAAAAAAAACTGAGTTAATCGATCATCAACGAACTTGAACGGATGTCTTACGACGTCCGCACCGAGCAGACGTAACGAGCAAAAGCGAACAAAATGAGATTAAAAAAAAAAAAAAAGATGGATAGAGCGTCTGCCATGTAAGCAGGAGATCCCGGGTTCGAGTCCCGGGCACACATTTTCAGCTGTCCACATCGAGGTATATCAACAACACCTGTCGGCAGCTGAGGGTTTCAGTTAGTCATCATTTATTCCAGGGAAAAGCTGCACGGTCAACAACAGTAATATGTTCTTTCGAGAACAGTTGCTGTCTTCATATATACTTACATATATACATATATACTTTTACTTACGTCCATAAGTAAATATGAAACGGGGTCTTGAAGGGCCGCTGTTATTCATGTACCAACTTTAGATTTTAAACGTGATGACTAAGATATAGATGCCGTTAACTGAATTGAATGTAATTTTGTTAATTTCTATTTATTGATTGCAAAGCAAGGCTCGAGAGAATTTCGATTGTTGCCGTGGAGCGCCCAAGATAAAACTTACTGAACTCATGGAATCTGTATAATTTAAAAAATGAACTTTAACGTTAAATTAATTATCTCTGTTGCAATTTAGAAAGGTTCTCACAACGAAATCTCACACGTTTACAGTTACTGTTAACACTTTGAAAAATAAATTAATACTTCGGCGCGTAATGGCCGACCAGAGGCTGCACCGGAAGATGAGCTTTCCGCAGCACAAATTACTGAAAAAAATGCTTATTAAAAATAATTAGCTACTGCGACCATTTGAGGTGACAACTGTTACAAAGAAATTCATTTTGTGATAACAATAATTAGTTTATTTTAGCAGAATACAGAATAACTTACGTAAAATATGTGTAGCCACTCAATGGCTGCCTTCCGTATCGCGAAACAAAACAGTGTTTGTACCATAAAGTACGTCCGTCCTCCTCGGCCGTACAATCGCGTCTCTCAGCGATCCTTTTTTGTTTTCATAGACATGTTTTAAATAAAGACGCTACTTTTAAATTATCGCTGCATATCAGATTTTTTCCAAGAACATAAACTGTATCTTTTATACTAATTATGTTCATAAAATACGTTAAGTGTTTACAAATAATTTTTAGTTCCCCCTTAACACTTCACAGTATTGTTCACTGCTTACAACCGATAAAAATATCAATATTTATGTGACGCACCATCACAACCATCTGTGCGGAATTGCTTGCGCGTTACGAGATTGATCGTGACATTTATTTCTCGAACTTCTCACAGGCAATGAAACATGGGTTCAACACTTCGAACCGGAAACAAAACTGCAATCCATAGAGTGGCGCCACACCACCTCTCCTCCGAAGAAAAAGTTCGAAGGCGCAGCCTCAGGCGGTAAAATCATGGCGACGTCCTTTTGGGATTCTGAAGGGTTTATTATGTTTGATGTCCTCCATCATGGTACAACGATCAACTCTGACTGTATATTGTGTTGCCCTCGGGAAATTGAAGAAACAACTTGACAGCGTGTTCTCCACAAAAACGCAAAACGAATTTCTTCTTCTCCATTTCAGCGCAAGCCCTCAGTCTGCACACCTGAGAGGAGCTCACAGAAGTTCATTGGTCTGTTCTTCCTTATCCACCATACAGCCCGGATCAAACCTAATGTGACTTCCATCTCTTTGGCCCAATGCAGGATGCACTCCGCAGGAGACAATACATGAATGATAGGGAGGTTATTGATGCTGCAAGACGTTGGCTCTGACATCGACCAGTAGAGTGGTACTAAGTGGGCATACAGGCTGTCACAGTAAGGTGGCCTAAAGTCGTCACATAGATCGGAGATTATGATGAGAAATAGAGTTTTGTAGTCAAAAGACTGGCGAATAATGTGGGGTACTGGAATCATAAATAAAACCAACCTACTTTCAGAAGAAAAGTGTTGCATTACTTATTGAAAGCCTTCCCCCCATCCCCTCCCCATATATGAACGGAGCAGCCATGTTTGAGGGAAATATTCTAGCGAAGATCAGAATGGGGAAACTCCGCTGACATAAGCATAGAGTAAATATCTCTGGAGTGAGCATTGCGTTCTGCGCATGTTTTCAACATTAAACCAGGATTGTCACGTGTTTTCGGGACTTCGCTGTGCGTGTGTGCCGGCCAGAGTGGCCGTGCGGTTCTGGGCGCTACAGTCTGGAGCCGGGCGACCGCTACGGTCGCAGGTTCGAATCCTGCCTCGGGCATGGATGTGTGTGATGTCCTTAGGTTAGTTAGATTTAATTAGTTCTAAGTTCTAGGCGACTGATGACCTCAGTAGTTATGTCGCATAGTGCTCAGAGCCATTTGAACAATTTTGTGCGTGTGTGCTTTCCGCAGAGTTTGAAGTTTATAATATCAAGAGTCTTGTTCTGTTTTCACCGTTTGTTGGTAGTGTACTAGCGATGGTGAATTACTGTTGTTGCTACGGATGCAAAGAAAAATATGTGAAAGGAGGGATAGCAACTTTTCATGGGTACATACCAAGTAGCTCTAATTATAGTTATCATATTAGTAAGAGACACTGTATATGTTTAAAAATTTCGAGACGCATTATAATTAAGGCTTGATTCTGTAGAACTATTTTTCTACGATTTTATGACTATATAATAGATATTACGACTCGTACAAAAGCTTACAAACAATCACTTCCTCTCGTAAATTTGCTAGTGGAACAGTAAAGGGAATTGTTAGTTGTTTCAGAAAATTCTATCCTCCATGCATTTATCAGTGACTTGTCGATTATGTATATAAATTTGAAAGACGGGAGACAGATAAATCCAATAGAGTAGAAGTCTGTAATTGTCTTTGTATAATATGTGTGTCCAAACCTTTTTGTTTACTATAAAGTTACAGTAGGAGATCATGTTAAGTGTGTCGAGGACATGGAGACTGATTATGTGTGATTTATATTTTAGTTTCCCGAAGGATGAACAACGAGTAAAGATGTGGCTCCAGAAAATAAGGAGCAGTAATTTTATCCCCACAAAATATTGCAAAGTATGTTCAAAACACTTTGAAGAGGAATGTTTAGACAGAGAAAAATTTGGATGTGTGTGGCTAAAGGTAGATGCTATATGAACTATTTTTAATTTTCCACAGCACCTACTACCAAAAGTACCCACACGAAAACCACCTGTAAAACGAAATTTTGTCAGGTTCGTATATATAACTTGTGGTTATCATATTTGCTACTTTCTTTCACTGAGAAATGTGTTTCATTCTGCATTATTTGGCATAGGTTTGTACACGGAGGTGTCTGTTTCATCTTTACACTCAGAAACCTTGACAAACTGTGATGACAATCGTGCAAAAAGTCAAGATGAGCGTAAAATATTAGTAAACATGTCACCAAACTCTTTCATTTGTGTCACTTTCCACTTCCCTTAATGGTGTTATATGGGTTGACTTACATGACCAACTGTATTTGCTTTACAGTACATTTATTCTCCTATCGCATTCCCCCCCCCCCCCCCCCCCACCTTCTTACTCAGTCTACTATTTATTTAATAAACTGGGAGCAAGTACATAAAATGCGTTAAATAAATACTTCAAAGTGTCTCCAGTAAGAAAAATTGTGCTTTAGGTCGCAAAAACGAGAAAATAAATACGCAGAAATAGCAGAAAAAAGGACGAATTAGCAGGGATATAATCGATAATATGTGGCAAATTCGGTGTTTTTCGGACATTTGCAAAAGTACTAGCGTACTGTCAAGTCGTTTTGCAAGACCATCACTGCAAAAATGTACGTCAGGCTCTGTAATACCATAAAGTGCCGTATCATGCCGACAACTACCAAAAATCGAGTGCATCTGAACTGTGACACCTATCGCAAAGAAGCAGAATGCAATATCACTTGCCCTTAAAAGTTACGTAGCTGGTTTATTCCCGGTATCAAATGGATAATGTTAAAATGTCAGTGCAACATATGTAAATAATCCGCGACACGTACGAAAAGAATCCGTCTGTACTAGGGATGTAGTGACATTCTAAATATACAGGGCGCTATACGGACAAACACACGACGTCCCGAGAACACGTGACCAGGCCAGCAATGTATATTGACAATACAAAATCTGTTCTGCGCATGTGAATGCTCACTCCAGAGATATTTACTCTATGGACATAAGCGATCTTCACAAAGGGAACTGTAATGGCCTGGTGCCTGCAAATGGGCGTCTCGGAAACGGCGAAACTGGTCGGCTGTTCGCCAGCTACTGTTGTGAGCACCTATGGAAAATGGTTGAAACCACGAGTGGGCGACAAGATGTTGGACGTGCACGTATCACAGAATGTGGCAGTCCGAGGGTTGGCAGCTCCGTAAAGCAGGATAGGCGGCTACATGTAACACAGTCTACAGTCAGACAGAAGCCGGCCTTACAACTTATTGAACCGCAACCAGGTACGTCTAATATTCAAAATACTCATCCAATTACTAGACAAAACTAGATACCTTTTCTTCAAAGAATTGCCGACGCGAGGATCAGCAAATAAATAACTACGAGGCGTGCTGAAGAGTAATGCCTCCGAATTTTTTATTTTTATTTTGTTCTCAATATCGGTTGAGGGACTGCATATTACTCGGTCGACTTTCCTGCTTCGCTGGCGGAAGTTGCAAACCTCTGCCGCCAGAGGGTTGCAAATTGTAGCGTGTAACATGGCGGTGTGGAACGTAACTACGTCGGTGCGTGAGTTCTAACGGAAGAAAACGTGACTCCAACTACAATCCCACTCTATCAGCATGACAAGACGAGACCATACTCGACTCCTATGCGTGTCCGCAGCTCGTGGTCGTGCGGCAGCGTTCTCGCTTCCCGCACCCGGGTTCTCGGGTTTGATTCCCGGCGGGGTCTGGGATTTTCTCTGCCTCGTGGTGACTGGGTGTTGTGTGATGTCCTTAGGTTAGTTAGTTTTCAGTAGTTCTAAGTTCTAGGGGACTGATGACCATAGACGTTAAGTCCCATAGTGCTCAGAGCCATTTTTTTGACTCCTACGCCGGCCGTTGTAGCCGAGCGGTTCTAGGCGCTGCAGTCTGGAATCGCGCAACCGCTACGGTCACAGGTTCGAATCCTGCCTCGGGCATGGATGTGTGTAATGTCCTTAGGTTAGTTAGGTTTAAGTAGTTCTAAGTTCTAGGGGACTGATGACCTCAGATGTTAAGTCCCATAGTGCTAAGAGCCATTTGAACCATTTTTTAGACTCCTACGGCATTTGCAACATTCTGAGGGTTTGGTGCACCGTCATCGATCATCATCCATACAGCTCCGACTTCACCCCAACTGATTTCATCTGTTACCAAAACTTCGAGGATTTCACTTTGATAGTGATGAAGTTGTGCAAGCAGAAGTGAAATTGTGGCCCCGCCAACAATTTCAAGCATTCTATCAGCAACCTGGTCTCTTGTTGGGGGAAATGTATTCCTCACCAGGGTGACTATGTTTAGAAATGAATGTGTAAACATGAAGAATAAAGATGTACAATGTTAATAAAGTTGTTTTATTTAAAAAGCTTTAAGAGTTTCTACTTAAAAATTCGGAAATATTACTTTGCAGCACGACCTTGTATATTGTGAAAATTTTGGTTCCACCTATAAATCACAAATTTCCTTGTGGAAAAAGAAATGTGAAATTTAGACATCTGTGGTTTTCAGCGTTTCAGTGGTTAGCGTATTTAGAAGCAAATGAGGCGCTTCCTGTAAGTTCTGTGTTATTTATGCACCTGAAATCCAATTAGGGAAAGGGGAACACGTTCATTTGAGCTCGTAAGTTAAAACACCATTCACAAAATAGAAAAATGCAAAACGAGAATTCAGGGATCATGAAAGACATCGTATCACGTGAAAGCCTACAGTTCATCTCAGAATTTTACATTAGGTTTGAAAAGAAGACAGATAATGTTCAACTAAATATTCATTTGAAAAATAATAAGTGAAAAAAGAGCATAGCTTTTCACTATTGTTAGTACTGTTATGTTTCGTGGACGAGAGGTTTTATCTTTGGGAGGGCTCAGGGGCTATAGACAGCTGTCAGTAGATGAAGGTGCAAATGGAAATGATGGTAAATTTAGGGCACTGTTAAGAATCCGAACTGAGGCAGGATATGCAACTCTAAAGGCAGGCGTTAATGCGACCCATCTGACACTGCCGGTCGTTCAGTGGGCAAACAATCGTTGTGAAAATTAAGAAATCTATACACATAAAAAAAAGTCTTGTATCATCTGTGTTCCGAGAGTTCCGGAACCTGTACAGAAAATTGGAATAGAGATCAACATAAACGTCATTTACGCCCATTTTATTGCTCATGAAAACCACACATTGCATGTTGGACCACCATACAGCGAGACCTTCAGAGGTGGTAGTCCAGATTGCTGTACACATGGGTACCTCTAACACCCAGTAACACGTCCTCTTGCATTGATGTATGCCTATATTCGTCGTGGCATACTATCCATAAGTTCATCCAGGCACTATTGGTCCAGATTGTCCCACGGCTTAAGGCGATTTGGTGTAGATCCTTCAGAGTGGCTGGTGGGTGACGTCGTCCATAAAGAGCCCTTTTCAATCAATCCCAGGCATGTTCGATAGGGTTCATGTCTGGAGAACATGCTGGCCACTCTAGCCGAGCGATGTGTTATTGCCAGCCTGGATGGCTGAGCGGTTCTAGGCGCTACGGTCTGGAACCACGCGACCGCTACAGTCGCAGGTTCGAATCCTGCCTCGCGCATGGATGTGTGTGATGTCCTTAGGTTAGATAGGTTTAAGTAGTTCAAAGTTCTAGGGGACTGATGACCTCAGAAGTTAAGTCCCATAGTGCTCAGAGCCATTTGAACCATTTGATGTGTTATCCTGGAGGAAGTCATTCACAAGATGTGCTCGATTGGCGCCAACTGTCGTCCATGAAGAAGAATGCCTCGCCATTATGCTGCCGATATGGTTGCACTATCGGTCGGAGGATGGTATTCATGTATCGTAAAGCCGTCACTGCTCCTTCCATGACCACCAGTGACGTACGTCGGCCCCGCATTAATGCCATCCCAAAACAGCAGGGAACCTCCAACTTGCTGCACTCGCTGGACAGTGTGTCTAAGGCGTTCAGCCTAACAGGGTTGCCTCCAAACACGTCTCTGACGATTGTCTGATTGAAGGAATATGCGACACCCATCGCTGAAGAGAACGTGATGCCAGTCCTGAGCGGTCCATTCAGCATGTTGTTGGACCCATCTGTACCGCGCTGCATGGGCCGTGGTTGCAAAGATGGACCTCGCCATGGACATTGGGAGTGAAGTTGCGCATCATGCAGCCTATTGCGCACAGTTTAAGTCATAACTCGACGTCCTGTGGCTGCACGGAAAGCATTATTCAACATGGTGGCGTTGCTGTTAGGGTTCCTCCGAGCCATAATCCGTAGGTAACGGTCATCCACTGCAGTAGTAGCCCTTGGACGGCGTGAGCGAGGCATGTCATCGACAGTTCCTGTCTCTGTGTATCTCCTCCATGTCCGAACATCACTTTGGTTCACTCCGAGATGCCTGGACACTTCCCTAGTTGAGAGACCTTCCTGGCACAAAGTAACAATGCAGACACGATCGAACCGCAGAATTGACCGTCAAGGTATGGTTGAACTACACACAACACGCACCGTGTACCTCCTTCCTGGTGGAATGACTGGAACTGATTGGCTGTCGGAACCCCTCCGTCTAGTAGGCGCTGCTCATGCGTGGTTGTTTACATCTTTGGGCAGTTTTAGTGACATCTCTGAACAGTCAAAGAGACTGTGTATCACAGACGCAGTCTCTTTGATTATTCAGAGATGTCACTAAAACCGCCCATATATATATATATATATATATATATATATATATATATATATATTCGGTATTGATGGGGCAGCAAATAAGAACGGTGTATTGAGTTGACGTGCTGCAAAATCCAAGAGTCCTGTGTGCAGGCAATTTATGTTTATTGTGCTAACCTTCATTAAATTTAGGTCTTAACCGATCAGTGTGTGGTCTCTGCAATCAAGAATTCTTTCGGCGGCATAAACAAAATGATCACATTCTTCAGAGCTTTCCGTAAAGGGAAAAAATGCTGAAGGTTCACGCCAAAGCAAGAAGAAAAAGGCTTGTTACATTCTGTGAGATTCGATCGGTAGAAAGGCTCGATGCAATTTCGTTGTTTATTGATTTCCTCATGTCATTAAATTTTTGTCCAAACTACAAGAATTCCCAGCTATAGAAACCTCAAGCCATGCACTTTAATTTTTGGCAGCAATACAGAAACCGACATTCTTGGTGTCAATGGTTATAGCTAGTCAAGTTTTTCGCCTGTCACATGGTTTAGCCAGTTTACTACAATCAAAACAGATGGACCTTAATACATGTGTTGATTTATGTGAGATTCTAGAAAAGGAAGTGCAAGACTTTCGATTACATTTCCATCCAGTAAAAACAAGCAGAAAATGCGGCTGAACCTATTAGAATTTAGCTGTAGATACCAAGAGCCACAAGGAAACAAACACAGCGCCCTAACTTGGAGACAGAGTGTCCTGAAGAGAAGTTTACGCTTTCAGTTTTTCTTCCCTTCATACATTATTTCATCAGCCCGCTCAAGGTAAAGTGTTTAGAACATAAGAGGACCCTAAAAAACATACATACGTTCTAACAGAAAAATTGTGTGCGAATATCAGATGAAAACTTACAACTATTGTTGATACTAAAGCAAATCAGTGGGCCGGCCGGGGTGGCCGAGCGGTTCTAGGCGCTACAGTCTGGAACCGCGCGACCGCTGCGGTCGCAGGTTCGAATCCTGCCTCGGGCATGGATGTGTGTGATGTCCTTAGGTTAGTTATGTTTAAGTAGTTCTGAGTTCTAGGGGACTGATGACCTCAGAAGTTAAGTCCCATAGTGCTCAGAGCCATTTGAACCAAATCAGTGGCCTAATGATGTCGATACATTACCAAACACTTTCTTCAATGAAATAAAGATGTGCAGAAGAATCCCCCTTAACCAGAAATAACTTCACTTATTGTCCACTAATTTTATTACATCCTCAAATATATGTAATGAAATTATTTTCCCCTGCAATCATATAAGGCACTGAAACTGTTCTGCACTTTGTTGGTAACTACAGTAACACCAGAACGTTCGTTGTCAACACATGCAGCATTGAAGACTCTCTAATGGAGCACAATGGTAGTAGACAGATTAAATGGACTGGCCTTGATGTATATTCACAAAAATACATAAACAAAAACTGATGAATTACAGGATGAAATGTATAAGAAGCCTCGTCGCCGTCTTCTGTAAGTCCCATTTTGTCATTGTTTTTTATATTAAAGTCATTATAATGTTTGTGAGCCTATTACTTTAGTTCTGATTATTACATTTTACCGATTCCTCAAATCACTTCCCACTCCCCTGAAAACAACTCTGCATCTGCTACTGCCGTGCCACATCCCTTCTATAAAAATTCATATTTGGCTTATAGGGAACCAATGGCGATGTCAAGTGGGGGGGGGGGGAGGCTATAGCCCCCTTCTCCCCTCCCCCCCCCCCCCCCCCCCCCCCCATGGCCCCATGGAGTATCAAATTACCACTGGATAAAATGACTTCAGAAATCAGCGAATATATTACTCCAACAGATTCAATCTTTTTTTAATAATTATGTAGCAATATAGGCTGCAATATAGGCTGCAATGCATTTTAACAAAAGAATAAGAGTGGCAAATAGCTTACTACCTAAACCAATAAATATCATTTAACTTAAAATAGGTGCCTTATTACTCATTAATACACATTTTTTACCCTGAACTCCAAAACAGTTGCCAAAAACTACATAGAACAACACCAAATTTTACCAATATGTCGGTAGAGGACTCCAACTCTCCTATTGTTATGCCATATTCCATTCCCCTCCCCCCCTCCCCAATTAGCCCTCCCCCCTTGACCGACTTCTAGAATCGCCCCTGTAGAGAACGTCGTATTTTTTGTGTTGTCCACTGCCTTTTCGTAGAGCGGCTGCTCACGCAATTTGCTGACGACTTATGTCCCAAAGTCACTCCATGAACAATGTTGTCATTGTTGTTGCTGCTGATGCACATTTCTTCTGCACGTATCTCTTGTGGAACCTTAAGTCCAACTTATTTCTTTCACACACCGGTGACTGAAGATGAATAGCGAACAAAACAAAATGTGTACAGCCAAGTACTCCATTTTCATTTACTGTGCGGGATCAATTGATGGGAAGGATATTGTCTTAGAGCATTCTGTTGCAAGTGAGAGGGAATTTTACAATTACAAATGGTTATTTAGTACTGCGTTGCTTGCTGTTGTTGACGCGAGTTACAACATTTTATATGCTGATTTTGGCTGCCAAGGAAGGAGTCTGGGTGGAGGTGTTTCAAAGAATGCTTATGTAACTGAACTGATTCACAAATCATGAATGTTTACCTGGCGGAACAAAGCCACTATTATATATATTCCTGGCAGATGATGCAGTTCCTTAACAGGAAAACACCAGGAAGCCATGGCCAGGAAGGCACAAAAATGGTTCAAATGGCTCTGAGCACTATGGGACTTAACATCTGAGGTCATCAGCCCCCTAGAACTTAGAACTACTTAAACCTAACTAACCTAAGGACATCACACACATCCATGCCCGAGGCAGGATTCGAACCTGCGACCGTAGCGGTCACGCGGTTCCAAACTGATGCGCTTAAAACCGCACGGCCACACCGGCCGGCAGGAAGGCACAACCAAGGCGCAAAAGAAAGAATTTCCAACTATAGATTGTCTAGGGCAAAGATGATTATAGAAAATACATTCGCTATTATGATCTCACTGTTTGTGTAGTCCTAAAACCCTGATGATGCAATCTGAGAAGGCACGAACTGTCACTATGACAGCAGTGTGCCTCCATAACTTCTTAAGCAGAAATTCTGAGGCAAGGAACTGTTAGACTCACGAGGGAGTGTCTTTCTTATTGCCTACAGACAGGTGAAGTGATCTCAGGGGCACGGAGGTGAGATACTGCTGCATCATCTATTACTTCACTACCAAATATACACAGAGAACTTCAAACACATACAGAGAAATTCGTGACGAATATGAAGATTATTTTTTAAGCCTACAAGGAGTAGTTCTAATGAAACGCATGAGGCTGGAATCATTCTGTCATTTCATTTTTGTTGTCTTTGATCATACAATAATTAGATTCATTTTTCATCTTTTTGATTATAATACCAGGTGTTATATGCAAACTGTGGCACAGACAACTGCAGAGGTCGTAACACCACTCAAATAATATTATTCTGCTTATATTTGTATTATGTTTGCTTTTTGTACTAGGCTGGTAAATTAGTAGAGTCACAGTGAGCTTTCACTGTATCGGATGGCCAGTTGAGCATAAGGGGACCAACTTTCTCGAGTTCCGAAGGTCCCATACGCAGGGCGACCAGTTGGCTCGTCCGCCGACAAGATCTGCACCGATCTATGCATTTCGTGCAGGTGATGGGTTCGTGGTCAGGTATGTGGTCCAGGTGGAAGATTGGCGAACCTCTACCTGTTACCCCCACCCTCCACCCTGACTGCTACCTGCCAGCCCAAACTCCATCACTGCAGGCAGGTAGAGTCTGCTAAGCAATCGCAGTCACACGGATCGGCGAGGGGTTGGTGAGTGAGTCAGCGCACCAGTCGGCCTGTGAATGGGCACCTGTAGATGAGGCAGCGAAACTTATCTGCAGAAACTGGGAAGGTGTCCAGCAGATGGTCTACACAAAATAGACCACAGCAATGTGGAATTAAGGAATAACTGCAAGTGGTTTGGTAAGTCTGGTAAATTTCCATGAAAGAATTTAACATTTTTGTTGTGTCTTCATCCTTGGTAAGTTTGATTGATCCAAGAGTCGTATAAAGAATTTCAACAATGTACAGCGTGCAGTTCATTGTTGACAGCTGTCTGAATTGGCTGATGTGTCATGGAGACAACGGAATTTTGTGATGTTATTAAACATCTTCATTTTAAGGGTTGAACTGCCACGCAATTCAAAATAGAATTAGATAAATAACGTTCTGCATCGTCATTGAAGACCATTTACTTTTGGGTTAATGAAGTTAAGCGTAATTGGACAAGCATCAACGATGAAGCGCGCGCTCCTGGCTTCCAACTGAGGTCACCAGAAAGGAAACCATTGACAAAATCCACGATATAGTAAAGTAAGACCTCTGAATAAAAGTTAGTAAGATTGCTGAGACTGTAGACGTCTCGACTCAGCGAAGGCTTTGTATCCTGCACGGAGAATTGCCTATGAAGAAGCTGTGTGCGAAATGGGTGCCGTGATTGTTCACAGCAAACAAAAAGTACATCTGGCACAATATTTCAGCGTAATGTCGGGCGATGCCTAATCGCAATCCACTAGTCTTTTTGCGCCGATTCGTGACTGCTGATGAAAGCTGGATCTGTCATTACCCACCAGAGTCAAAATGGCAGTCAAAACAATGGAAAAAGGCTGGTGAAAGTGCACCAAAAAAGACAAAGACTATTTAGTCATCTGGTAAGGCGATGGCCACTGGTTTTTGGGATTCCCAAGGAATAATCCTCAGAAATTACTCGGAAAAAGGCAGAACTGTAATGGACCCATTATGCTTTATTGTTGCATCGTTTGAAGTTTGCATTGGCTGAAAACAAACCACAGTTGACACGCAAAGAAAGGCTCGTTCATCAGGATAAAGTCTGCCTCCATAACTGAGTCCTCAGCGCAGCAGAATGCCATATGGAAGACCTGGGTCCGATTCCTGGCCAGGTCAGAGATTTTCTCTGCTCAGGGACTGGGTCTTGTGTTGTCTTTGTCATCATTTCATCCTCATCGACACGCAAGTTGCCAAAGTGGGGTCAACTAAAAAGACTTGCACAAGGAAACTGGTCTACCTGACGGGAGGCCCTAGCCATACGACCATTAGCATTAACAGGATAATGCACCACCTCACACATAAGCGGTAACAATGACGAAAGTGCATGAATTTGGATTGGAATTGGTCCCTCATCTAACCCATTCACCTGAATTAGCCCCAAGTGACTTCTTCCTGTTCCCTAACTTGAAACTTTGGCTTACTGGGAAAACTTTCATCAAATGAGGAAGTTATACTTGCACTCAATGAGTAATGTGCGGAGTCTGACAGAATCTATTTTATCGATGGGATGAAAAAGCTGGAGGATCCCTGGACCAAGAAGACTATTTCGAGAAGTAACTTGAATTGTTTATGAAACAAACATTTTTTCGTGCTTTTTTGACAGGCTTATCAAACCATCCTCGTTGCCCATAATTGTGTGGCATGAAGGAATAGCTGGAACTGTAGGGGCCCGTGCATAGCCTTATTGGCTGTTCTATTCAAGCCAATTTCGCGCTTTAGCGCTTGCTAGCCACAGACTGGACGATTGCCACAAAAAGAACAGGCTGGGGGAGGATGACTCGGGAGATAACATCACCAGGTCCGTGAACTGTGAAACGTTCGGCTTGTTTGGCTCGTTCTTTGAAGGAATTCCAGCATGTGTTCTTGTCGTTTTTTTTTACTTGCAAGATTTAGAGATTGGCTAGTGGATAAATAAAATTTTTGGATGACAGAGGGAGAGATTTGTTGTCCAGCATCCCACTGGAAACTCGTCCTACAACCAGGTGGGCTGGGAGAACATATGGCTGTTCGGCGATTTTCCTTGGTAAACAAACTGGTTTGCAGCATCTCCATGTGGAACTCTGAAGAGTGGGTGCTCTTTGTCATGACTTCTCTTCAAGACTTCTTTGGCGGATTTTCCTGCTGATTCTTCGGATGACTTTCTTGCAGGCACTTCTACTGAGGCACTCAGTCTCCAGTACTGACTTCCACTTCAGGCTTTGCAGCGTCATGGCGAGTTCACGCTGCCCATGTGATTGCGGATTGAAAGTGATGATGATGTTTGGTTTGTGGGATGCTCAACTGCATGGTCATCAGCGCCTGTACAAATTTCCTTTGCTACATAGTCCATTTTTTTACACAGTCCAATCTAGCCAATGTCATGAATGATGATGATGATGACTATGATGATGAAATGATGCAGACAACACGAACACCCAGTCCCTGGGCAGAGAAAATCCCCAACTCGGCTGGGAATTGGACCCGGGATCCCATGATCCAGAGGCAGCAACTCTAGCCACTAGACCATGAGCTGTGGACCGGGACCGCAGATTGAAAGTGTCAAATCAGTGTCAGGCGAGTTTTGTTCTAAAGTTGCGGAAATCAAGTCACAAATTATGTTGTACTCTATGGCTCGCTCACGACTCAGGTATTCGGGGTTCCTGTATGCATTTTCCATCACCCCACAATGATCGGTGCTATCATCATGTGTGATTCGGAATCATGTGTTAAAATTCGCAATTGGGTACACTCATTTATCATGTATGAAACTGATGTTCACACCACCGATTTAATACAGGATGTACATGAAGTCCAGGAACACTTTCAATTAGTTATTGCACAAGAACTAAACATTGTACAAATGTCATACATATTGCATTTTGAAGGGAAACACTGAAAATGTTTTACAAAAATTTGATATGCGAGCCATGAATGACCAGGCAGACCTCAATATGATAATCCAATTCTTGCCATACCCATCCCAGCATGGAATCGTCAACTGTGGCAGTCGCTTCCCATATTGTCTCCCAGAGTTCTGCTACATCACATGTAGATCTTTAATGTTTCCCCACAGAAAACAGTCACAGGAATTGAGATCTGGTGATCAGGGAGCACATTTCAAGAAACAGCTGTCCACTTCTGTAGCATGGCCAATGCATTGATGCATCAGCTCCGTGTTCAAGTACCCACGAACATCACGATGAAAATGTGGTGGAGCCCCATCCTGCTGAAAGATGAATGGAGAGTCTAGGGTACTGTACAGATCCTGATGCCTAATTTTCTCTAACATCTGTTTGGTTGGCAAAGTTATTATTTTGTTTATAAACCATGTTTTGGTTTGGTTTTTCCCTTTGAATTTTATAACAATAAATGTTGGTCAAAGTGGACCTACCTTCGTTTTCAATACTTCGATGAAGGATGATCTGCATTCTGAGGCAGTCACTTGATATAAATCACAGGCACAGTTTTCTTTTAGTCATGGCCCATTGGTGCCTTGAATTCACAGACTTGGCTCCAATCAGGGTCTTGCATGAAATTGGCAAATCAGAATATATTCCTTCTGGCAGGTAATTCAGCCCATACTCCTTCTGGCAGGTAATCCTCTGACCACATCAGGTAAGTTTCACCTTGCATTAAATTGTGGACTTTCCATCAGTGCTTGATGTTTGGTATTCTCTGATAGAGTCACATAAAATTATGCTTTATTGGACTGCATTTCATCCAGTTTGTTCTTTTTCCATGGTAGGATAGATTGCATCAGTGAGAATTTTGAAACCTCCTGGCAGACTAAAACTGTGTGCTGGGCCAAGACTGAACCCAAGACCTTTGTCCTTCACAGGCAAGTGCTGTACTGACAGAGCAACTCAAGCACGACTCACAACCCATCCTCACAGCTATAATTCTGTCTGTACCTCGTCTCCTACCTTACAAACTTAAAGAAATTCTCCTGCGAATCTTGAAATACTAGCACTTCTGGAAGAAAGTATATTGCGGAGCCATGGCCTAGCTACAGCCTGGGAGATGTTTCCCAAATGAAATTTTCATTCTGCAATGGAATGTACACCAATATGAAACCTCCTGGCAAATTAAAAGTGTGTGCTGGACCAAGACTCTGACTCCGAGAGAGCTAGTGTCCAAGTTTAGCAAGTGACTCCATTTCCTTATCTGACACTAAACACTAGCAGTGGAGTTCACTCTGTGAATCAAGTGTGTTATTTCGTGTTGTCTATCATTTGCGATCACTACGTACCGGAGCTACTCATTTATCTTTAGGTTGTTAGTGTATTTAGTGATTTGCCACCAACAGCATAGATGCACAGTATCGGATTCTTCCACATAAATATGCGCAACATGTTACAGTCTTGTGCATTTGGATTCAACTGTGAGTCTTGTACCAATTATCAATGGCAGCAGAACAACAGTACACAGTTATTTCCTCTTATAGGCTCTATCTTCAGACTCTGATGTTACTGACACAAGGTACCATATCTCATACTGAGACATAGGTCTTTCTCCATCAGCCCAGAGACTTCTTATCTTCATGGAATATTCTACAGGGCATAGTGCAGAGGACTTTGTAGCCTTGTTAACCATCCCTGTGTTTATCCAGTGGAGTATGGAGTGAAGCAGCAAGGCCTGTGAGCCTGCTGTAAGTTACTACATGGCTAATATTAATATACAATGCCCTCTTGGAGGAAAAATATATCTCCAATAAAATAGTGTACGTTTGTTATGACAAAGATGTCCTATCCTTTGCACCTTTTTTCACTGGCCCTCAGTGAGATCGTAGATGAAGATCATTCTAATTTGTTGTTTTGTATCGAACCATTGGCCATAAAGATGTGCTTTTTGGGGAAAAAAACATATCAAGCAATATGCAAGGAGCATTGTTTCAAATTGTATTATGTCCACCAATGGACAAAACTGAGTTTGATACATTTTCGTATATGGTAGTTTCTGAAGTGAACTTTCATGCTGTGAGGTAACACTTAACTAATAGTATTCACTAAATGTGTTGCTGAAAACTATCTGTTGTGTCAAATGGTATTCAGTACTCAGTGACTGTTTCAAATCACATTGTGTTTAATATAACCAGTTATTCTACGTAAAGTTGATTAGTTACTTTGCTCAGTTGCTATGCAGACAACCAGTGTACTTTTCTCAACAGTGTCAACAATGCTACATTGCTATGTGTTCATTTACTTGTGGACTGTGCATGAGGAACATCTTTTTTGATTATGGAGGAAGAAATTGCTGTTAACTCAAGAGGAAGCCGAAAGAGGGTAAAGAGATCCAGACATACCAAGCAACCTAAGACAAGGTAACAAGATATACTGGGATTGTAAATCTCACTACAAAAGTTAGCCTGACACTGCCAAAATTCTAATGAATATTGATATCCTATAATTTAATTCAGTACTAAGTCAACATTCTGCATAAAATTTTACTTAGGCAGTGGTGGCATAGAGTGCAATGCCCAGCCATGAAGTAAATAATTAATGCTGTTCTTGTGTGTACCCTTGTCCGCTCAGTAAATTAGTTATCCCCATAAAACTAACAATTCATAACAAAATGTTTGCATTACTATAAACCTCACATAATTTCCAACATTCAATGGTTGTTGCCAACACACCACTGCCGGTGCAAGTAAAATTTAACACATTCTGGTTTATGACTTATTTGCATACAAAAGATCATTTCCTTTGTTGTATCATGTTCAATAGTATTGCAGTAAATGGTCTGTGGACAAATAAATAAATACCAGTATACTTCCTACTAAAGACCAGACTCAAGTAGGCGGAGTTTTAAACAGAAGTAAACAGGATCAGTACTAAGTACTGCTAAGTTTTTTTGTGACTTAACATTTTTCATATTAATATAATGTTCATACTGCATAATTATAACAGTGAGAAAGTTGGGATAAATGAGATTTATCTGCAACAGAGCACTATGAAAATTATATCCTTTTTCTCTGATATGGCTGTGGGTTTCTTGACACAGATGAAATAGCTGAATACGATTCTCTAAGAACCGACTTCTTCTTTTTGTTATTGATGTGCATTTGGATGCACTGTTTATTATTGAAAGGTCAGTGATATGGATGACAATGGAAAGAATATAAATGTATATTAATTCAGCCATTTATTCTCTCTCAGTACACAGAATACTGACACATCACATCCATTTCTCATGTAGCTTTCATCAGTCTTCATCATGCCTGCTAACCTGGATTGGTGCAGTCTGTGTATCTTTTATTGTCTGGAAAAAAAGTCGTAAGATATTACACATCTAACACAAATGTAACTGGACACTGATATACATAACAATAGAAAATATTTATATAACATGTAGACAAAAATGTGGAAAGGATAGCACTCATCTGCAACTGCTTTATGTATGGTGCTTGGAAACACTTAACAACACACAGAAACTGCTAACTTTTGAGTTACTGTTGTTTTGCTTGTGTAAATACATACTCGCATACAAACAATTATGCAGATACGTAAACAGATCCAGCTGCAGTCAAGGTAACACTGTTGACACCTTTCGAAGGGACTGAGGCTTCTACAAGGATGTTGGGTATCTAGAGAGGGGATTTAGGAACATTGCATTTTATGGGTGGTGAAGTAAGCTTCTGAGATGTGGGAGACATGGGCCATTGGGAGGGATACCACCTGCCAGACAGGTGCATTTTGGTCTGCTTGTGTAGTCCTATATGTTGTGCAGTAGTATACTTACACTAGGAAAAAAGTGGTAACTCAAAAGCTAATGTGTCTGTGATGTTATGTGTTTCATATACACACTAATTGCTCACTTCTCACTAGCCTGCAGTGACTGTAAATGATCTGCTAGTCAATTTGAAACTGGTCATCAATAATAAAAAATTAGTTATCCAGACAATATTTTTCATTCATTATACCAATGGAGACAACAGTTTCCAGAGACATTCCATCAGTTATGAAACTATTTCTTTGTGCCTTGTGTCTATCAGTTGAAGGTGAGTGGTTTTCTCAGTTATGTTTACTGTTTGTATCCTTGAATTTATATCATTTTAATATTTCATGTTTAGTTATGACAAAACATCATTTATTTTGTTTCTTTACAGCAATTAAGTTTTGTATTTATAAAATTATTAGGAGACAGAATGGCAAGTCAATAATTACCTTGAAGAGGTGAAATCCAAATACTACTGATAGAAACAAATAGAAAAGTTGTACCTAGCCACCAGAAGTGCTAGCTCCTTCGGAGAGGAAAAACAGATTGTTTGGGGAAGGATGGAAAGGAAGGGCAGGACACTCAGATCACAGGTTGGAAGGGACTTAGCTGTTGTCAACACCAACATATCACACTCTTGTTGCTAATGAAGCAACAAAAAGTTCTGAAAGCTAACTTTTTTAATTTTTTTAAAATTTGTCTATTAACAGTACTTGGAATTATGCTTCCTGATGGTTGCCATATTGTTCACTCATTCATTCATCCCCCATTTTCCTGATTCCATAAAGGTGAAGAACCTTCATGGATGTGTAATAAGTCAAGGTATACATTCACAAATGACAAGCAAACCTCACAAAAATAGTAGACTACGACCATACTGCTTAATGCCCTGTGTACTGATGCCAGCTAAATTTAATCAAGTAAATCAGAAAGAAAGCTGGTACTCTGATAAAAACTGTTGTCTCTTTATGATTTGGCAGTTTTCTCAAGCAAGTCTTGTGTTGTGCAAGAAGGTGACCTGTAACGGAACCCTTTCCTTATGTTTCACACATAATGACATTAAAAGCACTACTCCAATATCAAATTGATATTTTCACCACAGAAACTACACTGAAGTGCCAAAGAAACTGATGTAGGCATGAGTATTCAAATACAGAGATATGTAAACAGGCATAATATGGCACTGCGGTTAGCAACACCTATATAAGACAACAAATGTCTGGCGCAGTTGCTAGATTGGTTACTGCTGCTAAAATGGCAGGTTATCAACATTTAAGGGTGTCTCATGATTTTAAACATGGCTGCGGCAGCAACTGTTAAAATTCTTCACAATAAAGGATGACAGCCAAAAACAGTTGCAGGATAAAATTTTTTATTAAAATTCTTGACCAAGGTTTCGGTACATATAAATATACCTTCATCAGAAGTAAAACTTCTAAAATTACATCATGCAATGGAGAATAATAAAAACAATTATGCCGACGCCTTTGGCATAATTGTTTTTATTATTCTCCATTGCATGATGTAATTTTAGAAGTTTTACTTCTGATGAAGGTATATTTATATGTACCGAAACCTTGGTCAAGAATTTTAATAAAAAATTTTATCCTGCAACTGTTTTTGGCTGTCATCCTTTATTGTAAAGATTTAAGGGTGTTTGATTGTAGTGTTACAGTCAGTGCATGAGTGATGGGACACAGCTTCTCCAAGGTAGTGATGAAGTGAGTTTTTTCCTGTACAACCATGTTATGAATGTACCACGAATATTAGGAATCTGGTAAAACATCAAATATCTGACGTCGCTGTGGCTGGAGAAAGATCCCGCAAGAAAGGGGCCAACAACAACTGAAGAGAATCAGTCAGCATGACAGAAATGCAACTCTTCCGCAATTTGCTGCAGATTTCAATGCTGGGCCATCAACAAGTGTCAGTGTGCAAACCATTCAACAAAACATCATCGATTATGGGCTTCCAGAGCTGAAGGCCCACTTGTGTACCCTTGCCTGGGTCCATCAGTACCAACATTGTCTGTTTATGAGTGGAAACATGTTGCCTGATCAGACGAGTCTCCTTTTAAATTGTGTTGGGCTGATGGATGTCTACAGGCATGTAGACAACCTTATGAATCCATGGACCCTGCATGTCAGCTCTGTTCACACTGGTAGAGGCTCTGTATAGGGGGAGGTGTCTGCAGCTGGAGTGATATGGATCCCTGATGCATCTAGATACGACTCTGACAGCTGACATGTATGTAAGCATCCTGTCTGATCACCTACATCCATTCATGTTCATTGGGCATTCCAATGGACTTGGACAATTCCAGCAGGACAATGCAACACCCCACAATTCCAGAATTGCTACAGAGTGGTTCCAGGGACACTCTTCCGAGTTTATACACCTCCGCTGGCCACCAAACTCCCCAGATATGAACATATCTGGGATGATGTGCAACGTGCTGTTCAGAATAGATCTCCACCCCGTCATACTCTTACAGGTTTATGGATGACCCAAGTCCATGAAATGCCAAGCTCTGGCACTTCTGTGTGCTTGCAGGGGCTCCACACGATATTAGGCAGGTGTACCAGTTTCTTTGGCTCTTCAGTGTATTTGATAGTTTTAATTTGACTCAAATAAGGGGCAAGCACACATCAGTGTGTTTCCTGTGTTCAATTAAATAAGTTGCTTACAAACACCGAAAGGAAGATATTAAGTTTGGAAGAGAGTGCAGACTAGCAGAAGCAAAAATTTTTTTATTTAGTTTTTCCACAGTGTACAAGCAGCCTTTCTCATGAATATTGTATTTGTACTGCACCATTTGTAAGGGTGAAATACAGTCAATACTTTTCATTTGTATCTCTAGTTATAACATTGACAGTAATGGCTACATCCTCCACATTCATGAGGAAATCCTAATTATGGGCCCATGGAGTTGAAATTGAGCATAACCTGGATAAAAAGTAAGAACAAGGAAAGAATGTGAATTATTTTGAATTGAACAGTCTTCCCTGTAAAACTGCTGTGTAAAAAATCCAAATAAAGTGTACAGAGAGTAACTTTCTCCAGAAATGGAAACCACACTTTAAGCTCTTCATATGTGCAGAATGTTCCAATGCGTTCAGAATCTGTTAATGAGATCAGGAGCAGCCCATATTCAACAAACTACTTCAGACAAAATGTGAGTTGTTGTTTCATACTTGTAGGCTGCAAGAAGGTGGTTAAAAATATTAACCCAATAACATTGCAGGAGATTGTGGAACATAGTTAGTTCAGCAAGCTGTTCTTTATTACAGAAATCAACCTGAATGAATTTACTTAACGTCAACATTTTGATCTGCTATCATACTCAGTATGTATCTTTTTACATTATAATTTTTGTGTTACATGAAGTTAAACTGACTAGGTTTTTTTCATCACAATTTGAAATATTCTGTTTAAGCATTTGATATTTTTTTCAGGCAAAAGTACAGAAAGATAAGGTGACAATACATCTCATTTTTTTTCAGGACAATCATGCATTTTTTTGAAAGTAATACAGGACACTTATTTGTCCCAGAATTAACAATTATGAAAGGATTTATTCTGAATTAGATATTTATTTCACATGAATCAGTATGTTTTATTATTAGTTGTAGTTAAATTCGCAAAACTATGTGACAAAGAAATTGTACTTTTACCAAAGAGTACCCACTTAAATTGTTGGGCACAAGGCACAAAGCTAGTTTATACCAGTTACCAAAGTAATATCAGATTGTAAGGTATGTTGTGTAGTATTATGCTATATTGAATTATTATGTGAATTCTTGTGAAACCTGTGTTGATCTTGGTCATATGTTGTTGAAGAATACAGACATGCTGAAGAAAATTCACAGCACTTCTTCATCATGGAAGATACTAATAAAGTATAAATTAATGTACATTGTGTGACAAGCAAAGAGAAATTTTGTATTTATTACACTTAATTAAGATTCTTTGCAGTATCAGAATTTTTTAAAAGTTCCCTGAATTTGGATCTAGAAAATATGGTCACTTTAAGAAAGAACACCATTAATTTTAAGATAAATCACAATGCAACAGAAACTTGCAAAATATATTTCTTACCTTGTTGTTTCTTGTGGAAACATTTCTGATTTGAACTAAATCACTTAGGAAGTCACTCTGACATCAAGTCCTATTGCCGGAAATTGAGAATAAATTGTCATACTGAAGAAATTTAATTTTGAAAGATTATTTTTTACCATTTTGACCAGAAAATATTCTGGGCATATGTATCAATTTTCCATTATTTCCTCTGAAATAAGTAATCGGAGTGCTATTTGTCCCGACAGTTTCTTCAAGTGACAGTCTGAAAGAACCTGCACCTAGGGAATATAAAAAGTACAATATGAAACATGACAAGACAGGAAATGAATGCGAAACTTAAAATGACATTTCCATAAGAAAAGATGGCAAGGTTAATATGTACCACAAACACAAAACATGTAAAATCTGACAGCAGGAATATGATTAATGATGATGTATAGTGCTGATGCATAATCTTGGAACATACTGACTATAAGACTGGGGGCAAAAACTGAACTGTGATGTCTAATGCACTAAGTTCATAATTTAGCAAACTATTGAGTAGGATTTGACCTATATGCATTTAGTTCCTTATGTTTGCCCAATAACACAGTTATTAAATGGAATCCGGCCCATGAAATAAAAAACAGTACTGTCATTGACTGAATTTTATTATAGTTAGAGTTTACAGGGTAATATCGAAAACACAATCTCCACATGCACTTTTCTATTACTGGTAATATATCACACTTATTACTCCTGGGTAAGCCAACTTCTTGAATGCAATCACTTAACTAATTCCCACTTATAAATCTCTTGGTCCACTGTCCTCAGTTACATGATCTATCTTTTTTTTCTGCTCCAAACTCATTATGATGATCAAAGCATTTTGACACATCTTCTTGGGTTAGTGTCACACTTGATACACCCTTAGCCATTAGCTCACAAGTGCCTAAATAATGCCTGATAATCCATGCTACTTAGGATGTGCAAGAGACATGTGAAAAACTTACAGAAAATATCTACCACATAACTCGCTACCAAACTCAAGGAAGCACAAAGTCAAGGTCATGGTAGTCTGCCCAAAGATACTGTAACATTACACAATACACTAAACAAGAAATGACTGTAAAAAGAGGGAATGAAGATCAGGTTTTATCATCCTGTCAACACAGCTGTAATTAGAACAAGCTCTGACAGATATGGGAAGTGGAAGGAAGTCAACTATATGTGACTTAAACAAACTGTCCTATCATTCATCTTTACCTATTAAAGGAAACTGTGGAGAGTCTGAACATGGATTATTGCCCTGGGATTTGAGCTTTGATACTCCTATGTGTGACTCCAGTACCTTACTATTTTGCCATCTCACACTGTGAAATGACATAAGAATTAAACATTACTCATTTGCATCCCATGGTGAGCTTCACATATGTAGTCTCAGCCAGTGACACAAAGGGCAGTTGGTCCATGGGTGACATGGCTGCCAGATCATGTTGGGAACTAGGGGGTTTGTGTGCAGGTATAGGTTCAGTTATATTCCCCTGAATGACCTTGATGCATGAGCAGCTATGCAAAATGGTGTTGGAGAAATCTGACATGTTCAGTGATGAACAGATGTTGTTCATAGCCTTTTAATTTGAAGTTTTAAATTATGTATAGAGGAGCAGCACATTTTTGTGGCAGCATGAACCTAAAAGGCATGGGGCCCATAAGACAGTACTTACTGGGCATAATGGATAATGCCACACTGCCTCTAAAATAAGTACCAGCATTTAAGTGTAACATATGAGGACATACTGGAAAGTAATGCCTCTGAATATTTTATGTGAAAACTCTTAAAACGTTTTAAATGAAACAAATGTTATTGACATTCTATGTCTCTGTTCTTCATGTCTACATATATTCAGCCCACTGCCACTAGAGGGCTCTGAATTGTAGCATGTAACATGGCAGTGTGAGACATAACTACGTGTATGTCGATGTGTGAAAAACTGTGTACTGTAATCAAGTTTTGAATTTGAAGAGTTAATCCACACAAGGAGCACCATCTACTTGAGCATGACAAGGTCAGACCAGACACAAGCACAGTGACATCTACAACAGTCCAGTGCCTTGGGTTCATTGTCATTCTCCATATAATTCCATCTTCATCCTGTCCTATTTTCCTCTGTTTCTGAAACTTAAAGAACACCTTTGAGGACTTCACTTTCATAGTGATGAGGCGGTGCATGAAAAGGCGAGGTAATATCTCCATTAACAAATTTGATCATTCTACAGTGACAGTATACTCAACTAGTCCCTCATGGGAGAAAAGTGTTTGTTGCTATGGTGACTATGTTGAGAAATAAATAAATGAACCATGGACTTTGCTGTTGGTGGGGAGGCTTGCATGCCTCAGTGATACAGATAGCCGTACCATAGGTGCAACCACAATGGAGGGGTATCTGTTGAGTGGCCAGTCAAACGTGTGGTTCCTGAAGAGGGGCAGTAGTTGCAGGGGCAACAGTCTGGATGATTGACTGGTCTGGCCATGTAACACTAACCATAACGGCCTTGCTGTGCTGGTACTGTGAATGGCTGAAAGCAAGGGGAAACTACAGCCGTAATTTTTCCCGAGGGCATGCAGCTTTACTGTATGGTTAAATGATGATGGCGTCCTCTTGGGTAAAATATTCCAGAGGTAAAATAGTCCCCCATTCAGATCTCCGGGCGGGGTCAACTCAGGAGGACATTATCAGGAGAAAGAAAACTGGCATTCTACGGATCGGAGCGTGGAATGTCAGATCCCTTAATCAGGCAGGTAGGTTAGAAACTTTAAAAAGGGAAATGAATAGGTTAAAGTTAGATATAGTGGGAATTAGTGAAGTTCAGTGGCAGGAGGAACAAGACTACTGGTCAGGTGAATACAGGGTTATGAATACAAAATCAGATAGGGGTAATGTAGGAGTAGGTTTAGTAATGAATAAGAAAATAGGAATGCAGGTAAGCTAGTAAAAACAGCATAGTGAATGCATCATTGTGGCCAAGATAGATACGAAGCCCACACCAACCACAGTAGTACAAGTTTATATGCCAACTAGCTCCACAGATGATGAAGAGATTGATGAAATGTATGATGAGATAAAAGAAATTATTCAGATAGTGAAGGGAGGTGAAAATTTAATATTCATGGGTGACTGGAATTTGATAGTAAAAGGGAGAGAAGGAAACGTAGTAGGGGGGGAAGAAACAGAAGAGGAAGCCGCCTGGCAGAATTTTGCACAGAGCATAACTTAATCAAGATAATCAAGAATCATGAAAGAAGGTTGTATATATGGAAGAAGCCTGGAGATACTAGAAGGTATCAGATGGATTATATAATGGTAAGACAGAGATTCAGGAACCAGGTTTTAAATTGTAAGACATTTTCAAGGGCAGATGTGGACTCTGACCACAATCTATTGGTTATGAACTGTAGATTAAAACTGAAGAAACTGCAAAAAGGTGGGAATTTGAGGAGATGGGACGTGGATAGACTGAAAGAACCAGAGCTTCAGGGAGAGCATTAGGGAACAATTGACAAGAATGGGGGAAAGA
Source organism: Schistocerca cancellata (assembly GCF_023864275.1). Classification (NCBI taxonomy): domain Eukaryota; kingdom Metazoa; phylum Arthropoda; class Insecta; order Orthoptera; family Acrididae; genus Schistocerca; species Schistocerca cancellata. The sequence continues at coordinate 206,417,832 of NC_064627.1, forward strand.
AATACAGTAGAAGAAGAATGGGTAGCTTTGAGAGATGAAATAGTGAAGGTAGCAGAGGATCAAGTAGGTAAAAAGACCAGGGCTCTTAGAAATCCTTGGGTAACAGAAGAAATATTGAATTTAATTGATGAAAGGAGAAAAAGTAAAAATGCAGTAAATGAAGCAGGCAAAAAGGAATGCAAACATCTCAAAAATGAGAACAACAGGAAGTGCAAAATGACTAAGCAGGGATGGCTAGAGGACTAATGTAAGGATGCAGAGGCTTATCTCACTAGGGGTAAGATAGATACTGCCTACAGGAAAATTAAAGAGACCTTTGGAGAAAAGAGAACCACTTGTATGAATATCAAGAGCTCAGATGAAAACCCAGTTCTAACCAAAGAAGGGAAATCAGAAAGGTGGAAGGAGTATATTGAGGGTCTATACAAGGGCGATGTTCTTGTGGACAATATTATAGAAATGGAATAGAATGTAGATGAAGATGAAATAGGAGATATGATACTGCGTGAAGAGTTTGACAGAGCACTGAAAGACCTAAGTTGAAACAAGGCTGAGAGAGTAGACAACATTCCATTAGAACTACTGACAGCCTTGGGAGAGCCAGGCCTAACAGAACTCTATCATGTGGTGAGCAAGATGTATGAGACAGGTGAAATACCCTCAGATTTCAAGAAGAATATAATAATTCCAATTCTAAAGAAAGCAGGTGTTGACAGATGTGAAAATTACCAAACTATCAATTTAATAAGCCATGGCTGCAAAATACTAACATGAATTCTTTACAGACAAATGGAAAAACTGGTAGAAGCCGACCACGGGGAAGATCAGTTTGCATTCCGTAGAAATGAGGCAATACTGACCCTACGACTCATCTTAGAAAATAGATTAAGAAAAGGCAAACCTTCGTTTCTAGCATTTGTAGACTTAGTGAAAGCTTTTGACAATGTTGACTGGAAAACTCTCTTTCAAATTCTGAATGTGGCAGGGGTAAAATACAGGGAGGGAAAGGCTATTTACAATTTGTACAGAAACCAGATGGCAGTTGTAGGAGTCGAGGGGCACAAAAGGGAAGCAGTGGTTGGGAAGGGAGTGAGACAGAGTTGTAGCCTATCCCTGTTGCTATTCAATCTGCATATTGAGCAAGCAATATGGGAAACAAAAGAAAAATTCAGAGTTGGAGTTAAAATCCATGGAGAAGAAATAAAAACTTTGAGGTTCACCGATGACATTGTAATTCTGTCATAGACAGCAAAGGACCTGGAAGAGCAGCTGAATGGAATGGACAGTGTCTTGAAAGGAGGACATAAGATGAACATCAACAAAAGCAAAACGAGGATAATGGAATGTAGTCGAATTAAGTCAGGTGATGCTGAGGGAATTAGATTAGGAAATGAGACACTTAAAGTAGTAAAGGTGTTTTGCTATTTGGGGAGCAAAATAACTGATGATGGTCAAAGTAGAGAGGATATAAAATGTAGACCGGCAATGGCAAGGAAAGTGTTTCTGAAGAAGAGAAATTTGTTAACATTGAGTATAGATTTAAGTGTCAGGAAGTCGTTTCTGGAAGTATTTGTATGGAGTGTAGTCATGCATGGAAGTGAAACATGGATGATAAATAGTTTAGACAAGAAGAGAATAGAAGCTTTCGAAATGTGGTGCTACAGAAGAATGCTGAAGATTAGATGGGTAGATCACATAACTAATGAGGAGGTATTGAATAGAATTGGAGAGAAGAGAAATTGTGACACAACTTGACTAGAAGAAGGGATTGGTTGGTAGGGCATATTCTGAGGCATCAATGGATCACCAATTTAGTATTAGAGGGCAGCGTGGAGGGTAAAAATCATAGAGGGAGACCAAGAGATGAATACACTAAGCATATTCAGAAGGATGTAGGTTGCAGTAGGTACTGGGAGATGAAGAAGCTTGCACAGGATCGAGTAGCATGGAGAGCTGCATCAAACCAGTCTCTGGACTGAAGACCACAACAACAACAAGAGTAAAGATATAGAATATTAATAATGTTTATTTCATTTCATAAGCTTAAAAGGCTTTAACATAACAAATTTGGAGACAGTAATTTTCAGCACATCCCCATACATATCTTTTGCAAAAGGGGAGAGGTGTTCTGCAACTGGAGAAGATAATGTAATTTAGCACTATAACTTTTGAATTTTTACATAGCAAAAAGTAACTAAAAAAGATTAGGTTCACTTTTTACTGTGTTCCATCTTTAAGGTAAGTAATAATTGTGGAATATCTAATATAAGTCTTCCTTCAAGGAACCTGTCTTCCACTTAATGTCTCCTCTATGTAGTGAATGGAAATTGATCCTGTTTTGTATTGTTATAATTGTATTTAGCATTATTAGTTAACAGTTCATTTGTAATAAATTATGTCTCACCTTAGATATATGTAGCATTTGAGTACTTTGGTTCAAAATTAGTAAATGATTTCCAGATATAAGATTTTCATTTTAGTCAAAGGAAATTCATCCTTTGAGTTAAATGGTCTTCCATGTTATATGATAGATAAATGATGATTTTGATGAGACATTGTGTAATCCATTGAATCTGCAAGTAAAATTAAAGTTTAGACCTGTTTCTTCACTATTTCCACTATTTCAAAGAAAGGAATTTTGTCCCTAATTAAAAAAAAATAAGTTTAATTCATGTGTTGAATGTAACAATATAAAATGTAATGATTACTTGTTATCAGAAATTGAAGTGCTACATTAAACACACACACACACACACACACACACACACACACACACACACACACACACACACACACACCACAGAGTCTAGCAGTTCTTGAGCAATACTGTCATTTTCATTGTCATACTGCCTAACTTCTTCATTAGCCGTAACGTCTATGCCTTGAGAGTCAGACCTACAAATGAACCAGGGAGCAACTCCCAGACAAAAGCTGTGCCCCTAACTTGAGTCCAGATTCATTGATGATATCTTTACAGCCAGGACTTACGGAGAACAACAACTCCTTCACTTTCTACAATAGTGTAACTCCTTTCCCCAACTCAAATTGTTTTGGCTGTTCTCAAAATAAAAAGCCACCTTCCTTGATGTTGGCCTGCATTTCAGTGAAATTTAAAAAGAAAATTTGATCCATGTCAGACCAGCCAATAAGTTAAAATATCTCCACATATAAAAAGGTTGTGGTTACCTTGCTAAGTCGGATTTCAAATTTGACACTATAAGTTAACTGAGAACAATTTATCCAAGGACCCCAGCATGAAAGGCTCCATAGCAACAATATCTGCACTTTGACAGCTGCAACTCCTTCCACATCTATTGTTTCCTTACTTATACACATTCATGGCAAACATATTTACTCTAACGTCAAATCCCTGTACCAGCAGTCTCTCCTTCACTTTCCTGTCCTGCAGCAGTCCCATAGACTGTAACATAACAAGCTGTAACCTCCCCATCCTTTATGTTTTTTACTCCCATCAATAATTAATTTTTCTAAATGTTACTCTGTTTTCAATGCAGTTACCTATGTGGTATGTGACATTCAAATGTTTCAAATGCTTAACTGAGCTCTCTCATACTTTAATTTATTATCGAGATCGTTATTTTGATTTTTCTGATTTCATTAGTGAGTGTAGTTTTCATTAGAGCATTATTAGTTAAAAGATGTGACTAACTGAAGTTACAATAACAATATTTAGTGCAAAAACATTTTGAACTAATTGACAGAATCTGAAGTACTGATCCATTCTTTCAAAACCAGTCACTCCACTCGATGTCTGAGTACATATTTTGATTTACTTGAAACTAATTAACTTGATAGATATTTGCAATTAAAGTTGGGAATGAGCTATATGTACTATTATCTCCTGTGCCATGCTATATGTTAGGTTCCTGAGGTAGCTTTTATACTTGGTCGAATGACACCCTTCATTCAGCCATTAATAACTAACTAAAATGTGTTAAAATTCATATAAAGTATTATAAATTTAAATATGGCTGCCATACTTGTAGTTAGGGTATTCCCAATGTGGATGGGTAAGGTGGTTTTATGTATTTTCATAATTAATTGATCTTTAGCATAATTTACATACCACCTTACTGTCTCAGTATAAAGTTCACTCAGGGGGTGGGGGTGGGTGGGGGTGGGTGGGGGTGGGTGGGGGGGTGGTGGTGGGGGTGGGTGGGGGGTGGGGGGGAACACCCTAGTTATTTTTCAAAACATTATGCGAATTCTAAAATCAGCATATATCTCTATGCTAGTCTTTATAAGACTGACTTCATCCCAGAATCACCAGTCTGCACTGCAACAACACTCAGGTAACACTATGTCAGTTTGCTTGCAATTAGTCTCGGCTCAGGTATAGCAACAGTAACCTTTGAGTGCAGCTAGACCATAAAAAGTCTCGGGTGAGCTAGTAACAGTGTTAACATCTTGTGTTAGAGTGTTAACTTCCTACATGACAAAACAATGTGCATGGAAATCTGTTTCAATATGGTGGCCAATGCAAAAGTATGTTGTGCATCTCCTCGGAAAAATGGAAATATTACCAGTAAAAAGAAAACATCTGCAAATTGTAAGGATGAAATATCCAAACTACACAAACGAGTATCCAGTCTACAGTTTATTATCAGTTCACTACATATGGAAATTACTAAACCTCAAACACCAAAATGAGAATCACCGACAAAGAAAAGTGCGCTGAAAATTCCATCAGAAACATCCCCCTTTCCTGATGAGTGGACTAAAGTGTTCAAGAATGAAGTTTAAAAAGTGTTGCAAGAAGAAAACAGTATTATGAAGATTAAAATAAAGTATCCAGAAGCACTAATAAATCACTGTGAACAAGGTGCAGTGAAAAATACTTATCACATTTCATGTGAAAACTCATGATATCTTAGGCCTCAAACAACTGCTACAAAAGGTGAAAGAGTGCTTATTTTAAGTGACGGTCATGGCAGAATCTGTGAGAAAATTAGTTAAAAAATTCAGTGTGCAAAATATTATGAAACCAGGTGTGCCATTAAGGAAGTTGTCAAACATGTGGACAAATTAACTGATAACTTCTCCGTTAACGATAAATTAATCAGTATTAGTGGCACAAATTACACTGAAAAACCTCTGGAAGAATTTTGGAAGAACATTATAGATTCTGTGTAATAAACAAGGTGAGCCACTAACTATTTCCACCAAGAATAATTCCAAAAGTATGATAGGAACTGAAAAGTTTGTGGGACAAATATTGCATGGGACAAAGGGGATCATAATATGATGTTGGTTTTTTGTTGCTATGTGGGGTCAGGTCAGAGATATGAAGGACAGCTTTGTTTTTTTAAATGGGATGCTATAGTTTAGTACTTATTCTCTGATAGCAGCTATAGAGATGAATCCAGAGATGTGTAGCAGTAAGGTAAACGAAGGTCAAAAAGATTGCATGAACATCCATTTTCAGGTGTTTGAAGTGTGACCATTGATATCAATGCAGTCGTGCAATATTCTTATCATGGATTGAGTGGTATTCGTTATCACATGGGCACTTATCGAAACACATACTCTGACAATTCTCTCTCGCATATCTTCAGGTGTACTTGGAAAGTCTTTATAAACAATGTCTTTTACAAATCCCCACAAGAAAAAATCCAGAGGCATCAAGTCTGGCTAAGAAGCCAGCCACAACACATCTCCTCTGCATCCAATCCAATGATTTGGCAGTTGTCTCTGCAACTCATTTCTAGCCATCAATGAAAAATGTGCCAGACACCCATTGTATTGATACCACTTTCTGTTCCTTGTTCCTAAAGGTATTTCTTCCAGTAACAGACCTAATGTTTCCTGCATGAATGTGGTGTACTTCCTACCATTAAGATGAAATAGGGGCCTATAATTCTGTCCTCCAGAAACCCCCCCTCCCCCCCTTACATTCACCAACCACAGTTTTTGGTGTGCAACTTGCCGCAGCCAACATGTATTTTCAGTTGCCCAATAATGCATGTTATGCAAATTAACATTTCCATGGCACATGAATGTAGCCACTTCAGTAAACAAAATGAAATGCATACATGAAGTTGAGCCCATCAGCAGAATTCAGTGCAATGCATACAATCCATACTTAGCTAATTCTTGGTGGAGACTGATACTGTAAGGACAGTATTTATGGTGATGCAGAACACAAACATGCCAGATTCCCATGTGATATGACATGAACTAACACAAGGATCTTGAACCACAGTGGCAAGAGTACCAATTTCCATTTCCTCGTTAGTAACTTTCCTTTGCTGGATATGTTTCTGATGCGTCAAAGATCCAGTTGTTCTCAATTTATCATAAGCATATTTAAATGTACAACATGTAGGGTGAGTACGTTGTGGATATCTTTCAGTGAATGTCTGTAGCTCTCACTGAATTTCTTTGGCATTCTCCATAAATGAGAAGCATATCAACTTGTTCTTCAGAGGAATACATCATTAACATTTGCTTGATTTGACAATACTAGTCTTACCACTAATATTAGTATTGTATTGTATTGTGAAACCGTTAAATGGTGTTTACATGTCAATGCACGTTAGGTGGGTATGCTGTATTCAGAGAATATTTACTATTTCACAATAAAAAAGAGAGAATTGTCAGTGCATGTGCTTTGATAAGTGTTGAGGTGATAAGTGATAAGGAATACCACTAAATCCATGATAAGAAGATTGCAGCATTGTATTGATACCAATGGTCATCACTTTGAACACCTTCTGTAAATGGACATTCATGCTACCTTTTTGACCTTCGTTGATCTTCAAAGACCTTACTGTTACACATTACTGGATTTGTCTCAATAGTTATTATCAGAAAATAAGTACCAAACTATATCATACCATTTAAAAAGAAAGTTGACCTTCATATCTCTGACGCAACCCCACCTAGCAACAAAAGACCAATGTCATATTATGGCCCCTGTTGTCCCATGCAACCTTGTCCCACAAACTTTTCAGCTACTATCATACTTTCAGAGTTATTCTAGGTGGCAATTGTTTGTGACTCAACCTGTATACTTAAATTCATGTGCAAAATGAATGTAATAATTCATCCAATACCGCTTTGACATTACACACAAAGTCTAATGAAAAAAATCAGATCTGTAAATCGTGTTATGTTAGAAAAAAATCAACACTGCCACAGGCATATGTAGGAAGACATTATTTGTGAATTTCGAGATTGAAAATTTCAAGCCATCAAATGCAGCAACAAGGCAGTCGTTAATGGACAGATGGGTGAAAAACGACAGAAAAAACTGGAAATTTGGAACATTTCAACAGAAGAAAGGCAGGAACCCACATATGGTGAACCAACAAGCCATACACCAAACACCATTAATGCCATCCCTGGGAAACATGAGGATTTTTTTCCGCTAAATACTCTAGCTCAAATAGTGAGGTAAGTGGTCAAGCAAGAAATTATTTACTCTCTGTACCTAATTTTAAATTACTCCATCAAAATGTTCACTCACTCTCAAATAAACTAAATGAAATAGAAATAATATTAAATGACCTAAATGATATTTATGTTCTATGCTATATAGAACACTGGCTCAAACAAGATAGGTTAGTGCAAACATATATCCCTCAGTTCAAACTTGCAAGCATGTTCTGTATGAAAATATCAAGTCATGGAGGTACCTGTGTATATGTTAGAGAAAATATTGAATTCAATAGTGTAACTGAATACCATAAACTGTCTGTTGAAGAAGATATAGCACTCTCTATAGCTGAACTACCAAGGAAAAATACAGTTATTATTTGTGTATTAAGATCACCAGATGGAGACAAAAAAGTATTTTACAATCACATGGAGGAACTCTTGGAAGAAATTCACACTCCCAAGAAAAATGTAATTATATGTTGTGACTTTAATATTGATTTCTCAAAATCCAATAAATTCAGAGGTCACATTATAAATCTACTACAATTTTTCAACATCAGTGCAATGGTAACTGAATCAACTAGAGAACCACCAAGCTCTGCACTATTATTGATCAGATCTTGATAAATACATGCAAATATGCCTATAACATACAAATTGTAAACACAAGTTTTAGTGATCACAGTGCTCAAATTCTTGCAATGAATATTTCAGGACACTCATTTCCCAGTAGTATACACCACACTGTAAGGAATTGCAGTACAAAAAGTGTGGAATATTTTTGTTCTCAATGGGTGTTGATGAGATACCAGATGATGTTATCAAAGCTAGTGCAACATTTATTGTAGAACCACTAACAGACATCGTATATTCAACTTTTGAGAGTGATGTGTTTCCAAACAATCTAAAAACTGAAGTAGGAACGCCTTTGCATAATAAGGGTGCAAAAATTGATATTGCTAATTATAGGTCAGTTTCAGTATTTCAGGCTTCAGAAAAATTATGGAAAAAAATGTTCCTCAGACAGCAAATTTTGCCTTCTTAGATGAAGTATTAAAAGCAGTGAGTGATAAATACCATGTATCTGGGATATTTCTGGATCTAAGTAAAGCCTTTGATATTATTGATCATGACATTTCCTTGTGTAAATTAAGTAATTATGGAATTAGAGGCCTGTCTGAAAGGTGGCTCCAGTCGTACCTCAGTAATCATCAGCAGATTACAGAAATAAAGCACAAAGATAGTGAAACACAAAAAATTTCTGGTTTTTACAGTGATAAGGTGAAAATCAAGTATGGAGTCCCACAAGGGTCAGTTTTGGGACCTGTCCTATTTCTGCTGTATATAAATGACTTGGCTAGTAAAATACATGATGGAACCACTGTACTCTTTGCAGATGACACTAATATTCTAATTAAATGACAGAATGAGGAAAATCTGCAGGAGGCTGCAATACCAGTTATGCATACCTGCCACAGTTTGGCAGTTAACTTCCACACCACACAAAACCTCCATCCTTGAAAACCCTGTTTTCACTATTGAAGGAAAAAATGTGTCGAAGGTCAGTCATACAAAATTTCTAGGTATTCATGTTCAGGCAGATCTGAAGTGGGAGGTGCACCTAAACAATTTAAATGTTGTTGTTGTGGTCTTCAGTCCTGAGACTGGTTTGATGCAGCTCTCCATGCTACTCTATCCTGTGCAAGCTTCTTCATCTCCCAGTACCTACTGCAACCTACATCCTTATGAATCTGCTTAGTGTATTCATCTCTTGGTCTCCCCCTACGATTTTTACCCTCCACGCTGCCCTCCAATATTAAATTGGTGATCCCTTGATGCCTCAGAACATGTCCTACCAACCGATCCCTTCTTCTGGTCAAGTTGTGCCACAAACTTCTCTTCTCCCCAATCCTATTCAATACTTCCTCATTAGTTATGTGATCTACCCATCTAATCTTCAGCATTCTTCTGTAGCACCACATTTCGAAAGCTTCTATTCTCTTCTTGTCCAAACTATTTACTGTCCATGTTTCACTTCCATACCTGGCTACACTCCATACAAATACTTTCAGAAATGACTTCCTGACACTTAAATCTATACTCGATGTAAACAAATTTCTCTTCTTTAGAAACACTTTCCTTGCCATTGCCAGTCTACATTTTATATCCTCTCTACTTCGACCATCATCAGTTATTTTACTCCCCAAATAGCAAAACTCCTTTACTACTTTAAGTGTCTCATTTCCTAATCTAATTCCCTCAGCATCACCCGACTTAATTCGACTACATTCCATTATCCTCGTTTTGCTTTTGTTGATGTTCATCTTATATCCTCCTTTCAAGACACTGTCCATTCTGTTCAACTGCTCTTCCAGGTCCTTTGCTGTCTCTGACAGAATTACAATGTCATCGGCAAACCTCAAGGTTTTTATTTCTTCTCCATGGATTTTAATACCTACTCCGAATTTTTCTTTTGTTTCCTTCACTGCTTGCTCAATATACAAATTGAATAACATCAGGGAGAGGCTACAACCCTGTCTCACTCCCTTCCCAACCACTGCTTCCCTTTCATGTCCCTCGACTCTTATAACTGCCATCTGGTTTCTGTACAAATTGTAAATAGCCTTCGCTCCCTGTATTTTACCCCTGCCACCTTTAGAATTTGAAAGAGAGTATTCCAGTCAACATTGTCAAAAGCTTTCTCTAAGTCTACAAATGCTAGAAACGTAGGTTTGCCTTTCCTTAATCTTTCTTCTAAGATAAGTCGTAAGGTCAGTATTGCCTCACGTGTTCCAGTATTTCTACGGAATCCAAACTGATCTTCCCCGAGGTCGGCTGCTACTAGTTTTTCGATTCGTCTGTAAAGAATTCGTGTTAGTATTTTGCAGCTGTGGCTTATTAAACTGATTGTTCGGTAATTTTCACATCTGTCAACACCTGCTTTCTTTGGGATTGGAATTATTATATTCTTCTTGAAGTCTGAGGGTATTTCGCCTGTTTCATACATCTTGCTCACCAGATGGTAGACTTTTGTCAGGACTGGCTCTCCCAAGGCCGTCAGTAGTTCCAATGGAATGTTGTCTACTCCGGGGGCCTTGTTTCGACTTAGGTCTTTCAGTGCTCTGTCAAACTCTTCACGCAGTATCGTATCTCCCATTTCATCTTCAACTACATCCTCTTCCATTTCCATAATATTGTCCTCAAGTACATCACCCTTGTATAGACCCTCAATATACTCCTTCCACCTTTCTGCCTTCCCTTCTTTGCTTAGAACTGGGTTGCCATCTGAGCTCTTGATATTCATACAAGTGGTTCTCTTATCTCCAAAGGTCTCTTTAATTTTCCTGTAGGCAGTATCTATCTTACCCCTAGTGAGATAAGCCTCTACATCCTTACATTTGTCCTCTAGCCATCCCTGCTTAGCCATTTTGCACTTCCTGTCGATCTCATTTTTGAGACGTTTGTATTCCTTTTTGCCTGCTTCATTAACTGCATTTTTATATTTTCTCCTTTCATCAATTAAATTCAATATTTCTTCTGTTACCCAAGGATTTCTAAGAGCCCTGGTCTTTTTACCTACTTGATCCTCTGCTGCCTTCACTACTTCATCCCTCAAAGCTACCCATTCTTCTTCTACTGTATTTCTTTCCCCCATTCCTGTCAATTGTTCCCTTATGCTCTCCCTAAAACTCTGTACAACCTCTGGTTCTTTCAGTTTATCCAGGTCCCATCTCATTAAATTCCCACCTTTTTGCAGTTTCTTCAGTTTTAATCTACAGGTCATAACCAATAGATTGTGGTCAGAGTCCACATCTGCCCCTGGAAATGTCTTACAATTTAAAACCTGGTTCCTAAATCTCTGTCTTACCATTATATAATCTATCTGATACCTTTTAGTATCTCCAGGGTTCTTCCATGTATACAACCTTCTATCATGATTCTTAAACCAAGTGTTAGCTATAATTAAGTTGTGCTCTGTGCAAAATTTTACCAGGCGGCTTCCTCTTTCATTTCTTAGCCCCAAACCATATTCACCTACTACGTTTCCTTCTCTCCCTTTTCCTACACTTGGATTCCAGTCACCCATGACTATTAAACTTTCGTCTCCCTTCACTATCTGAATAATTTCTTTTATATCATCATACATTTCTTCAATTTCTTCATCATCTGCAGAGCTAGTTGGCATATAAACTTGTACTACTGTAGTAGGCGTGGGCTTTGTGTCTATCTTGGCCACAATAATGTGTTCACTATCCTGTTTGTAGTAGCTTACCAGCATTTCTATTTTCCTATTCATTATTAAACCTACTCCTGCATTACCCCTATTTGACTTTGTGTTTATAACCCTGTAGTCACCTGACCAGAAGTCTTGTTCCTCCTGCCACCGAACTTCACTAATTCCCACTATATCTAACTTTAACCTATCCATTTCCCTTTTTAAATTTTCTAACCTACCTGCCCTATTAAGGGATCTGACATTCCACGCTCCGATCCGTAGGATGCCAGTTTTCTTTCTTCTGATAATGACATCCTCTTGAGTAGTCCCCGCCTGGAGATCCGAATGGGGGACTATTTTACCTCCGGAATATTTTACCCAAGAGGACGCCATCATCATTTAATCATACAGTAAAGCTGCATGCCCTCGGGAAAAATTATGGCCGTAGTTTCCCCTTGCTTTCAGCCATTCGCAGTACCAGCACAGCAATGCCGTTTTGGTTATTGTTACAAGGCCAGATCAGTCAATCATCCAGACTGTTGCCCTTGCAACTACTGAAAAGGCTGGTGCCCCTCTTCAGGAACCACACGTTTGTCTGGCCTCTCAACAGATACCCCTCCGTTGTGGTTGTACCTATGGTACGGCCATCTGTATCGCTGAGGCACGCAAGCCTCCCCACCAACGGCAAGGTCCATGGTTCATGGGGGGGACAATTTAAATAAGGGACTGTATTCACTAGCATTTGCTGGTAGGATCCTCACACAGAATGCGGGCTGCTCATCAGTGTTGACAATGTGCCATTGTAGTATACAGTCACTACTTATGTATGAAATAAATTTTTGGGGGAATTCCACAAATTCTACAAAAACATTTAAAATACAGAAAAATACTATCAGGGTGAGAAAAAAGCTAAATGCAGTGATTCCTGGAGATCCCTATTTAAAACTCTCAAAATATTGCCGGTGCCTTGCTTGTATATATACGAAATAGTAATTTTCACAAAAGGGAGCACCTTAAAAAAGGAAAATCTCTTCAGACACAACTGTGATATACACACATATGAAACTAGGTAGAAGATGAACTCACACGTGAACACAGCAAAAACAAACTTATGCAAAAGAGGAGTGCATCTTACTGGAGCTGTGTTATATAACCATTTGCCTTCTTACCTAAAATGCGTACCAACATTAAATGCATTTAAAATAAAGTTAAAACAGTTCTTGCATTCTTTGCCTGAATTTATGGAACATCTTAATAAGTAAACCTCATTTACCGAATTTTACTAATTGTCAATTCATAATATGGTTTATGTTGTGCTTATCATGTCATCTCACTTAATAACTGCTATTATCAGATTTAGAAACAATGTAGTACACCAACCTACATATTATGCATTTTGATTACATCAACAATGTGGTAAAAATGACTACTGTATTGTAAATTAACTGGGTTTACCACTGTCCTATGTCACATGTACAAATAATGTGCCGAAATGATTCTTGAACAAATAAATAAATTGTCCCTTGTATTATCATCCCACTGTGCCATATCATTATATTCATTGAATATTGTACCACTTCACTGAGATAATGTTATAAACGCTATGTTTGGATTCAGAAGTCTGAGGTACCTACCTGCATATGACATGCAAATGTGAAACTGAGCATTGCATAACTTGCTGTGGTAATAAATGTGGGAATAGCCACATAACTGTAACAGCTGTGGTGTGTAGTTCTTTTCCATTATCCTAGAAAACAGTTTTCAGATGTTCCAGTGAGACATCGAGCTGTGAGTTATAAGACTAAAAAGACAATACAAGTAGGGAACTGTCTCAAGATTTTGTCAACCAACAAATCTCCCATGCAGTCTCTTATTCCAAAAAAAGTTAGTAGCATCCTTTCTGTTTCCTATTTCCACTCAAGCCTAGGATGTGTCATTAGATTTCTCTACCCACGTTATGACTTTTTCAAGTCAAGTCACTCACTATCACCTGCTATTAACCTGTGCAATATCTTTGTCAAACTCTATTACATTCCCAGACCATTTTCCCAACCCCATGATTTTACCCATTCCTGGTGTAATACCTGCCCTATGTACTCACACTTACCCACTACCACTAACTTCAGCATGGTGAAAGTTGAATTGTACAATATTTAATTCATAACAATACTTGATTCTAATATTGTTGTTTACCATTTCTATGGTTTTATGAATAAGGAAGAGCCCCCCCGCCCGCAAAAAAAAAAAAAAAAAAAAAAAAAAATGCCTTAGTAGACATAAAAGGGGTAGTAATAAAATCTAAATTGTTACCTTAAAAATATGGAGGTATATAATTATTTTGTTTGTTTGTTTGTGGTGCAGCCCATTCTGTGACTACCCCTCATGTGTGAATTGTCCACCTTACTGATTTCCAAAATACCCAAGTAAGGAGCATGCTATACAGCAAGAGTCTGGAAAGTTTGCTGTACTACGTGTGGCACTGTGATCCTCTCACCTGACACTAGTTGTCAGGAACTCCAGAAATGAGTACACTCTCTCCACAATAATTTTTTAATCTCATTACCCTCCTGGACTTAGCTTCCATTAGCCTACTCCCCACTTTCCTGTATGATTTTTGTTAAAATGCTACCTTATTATTTACTCATTTATTGTCTCCCTCCAAATGGGAAGCACTCCTTCTTTCTCACTTTTCCTTTCTTCCATTCCTTTAATTTTCTCTTCCTTTTCAAATTCGTCCTTACTTCTTACTCTGTTCATTTCTGAACTGAAGCCAGAGTAGTGCAAATTAATGTAACATCTTCAACATTTTACATTCTCTAACCACTCATAAGTAAGAGGTTGATCCCCTTTAGCCTGACATTTATCCACCGTCCCCCTCCCCCTCTTGCCCCCTCCACCTGACCTGTCTCTCAGTTCCTCTTTCTCATCATTTCGAAAGCTAGACATGCTGCTTACTACTTCATAATGTAAACTGATAGATAGTAGCTGATTACTTTGACCAGACCATGGCTTCCTAAAATAATGCCCTGAAATGAGATCCATTCTGTCTGAGATTTCACCAACCAAACCTGGAATACCTTTTATTGCTCTCAATCTCCACAACATCCTCGTCAGACCCTATGCACCCTCCTACCACCACCTATTCCAGCCCTGTAACTTGCAAAACTTATACAACCAAAGGGAGAGCCACCGGAGCAAACTCTACGACATCACAGTCATGAGCTCCGTGTCTGTTTCACCACATGCGCCACCTGAATTCTTCCCCCAGACACCAGTTTCTCAGAACTCTGCAGATGGGAACTAGCACTACAACATGTCCTTGATTCTAGCCTGCCACCTGACCCTAATTTATATGAATTCCTTCCATCTCAGCATTTCTCCACAGTTAACTATTACCTTTCTTCATTCCAATTTAGTTTTTTACTCTTTATTTTTCTGACTTGTCTGTTTGTTGCTGTCTCCTCTCCCACCTCTGTTACATACAACTGTCGTGGGCAAGTGCTGTATCAACTGAGCTATCCAAGCATGACTCACAACCCGTCTTCACAGCTTTACTTAGCTTTTCACTCTTATTAACTTGTGCATGATGTTTTAGTAGTAATCCCTGTCTTGAATATTATGTTGTTTTCCACCTTTAAGCTCTCAGGGTTTCAGATCTCATCCAGTGCAGTCTCCAACAATCAGTCTTTCTGTCTCATCCCGTCCAGTAAGTATCCCCTGACCCGGGGTTCTGGGTTACTTTTCTGAATTGTACCACTTTTCCTAAACCTCTCCAGTCCTTTTCCTTCACCCCTCTTCCATCCCCTTCAACTTTCCACCAGAAGAAGGAGCTACTGGCTCCACAAGCTTGTAAAATTAAATCTTTGTGTGTGTGTGTGTGTGTGTGTGTGTGTGTGTGTGTGTGTGTGTGTGAGTGCACGCGCGGGCACACACGCTCCTTCCATTGCTTGGTGAGTAGATTTTTTTTCTATCAATTTAAGATATATTGTTAGTAATTGTGCACTACTTAAAGTGTTTATATTGGCAAGAGCTATTACTCATAATGGCAGGTTCTGGCCAACCTACCCATCTCTTTATGATTTTGGTGATGTTCTGTTCCTAACTTATCAAAATATGTACAATTTTCTCCTTCTTCCTCCTGTTTATTTGACCAACCAATTGTAAATTAAAAAATTAATTGTTTCAGTTCATATGCTTGTATTACAGTGCCATTGCTTTTTAAATAAACAGTTCCTCTTAATCTCAAGATATTTTGTCAGCTCCAGTTCAATCTGTTTTATCCAGAATAAATTGGCCTGTTCTACAAGAGTCTGATTACTAGATGAGGTAATAGTAATCTCAAGGGCAAATCGGGTAACTATGTAGAAGTTTATTTGTTTTTCAAGGTGAATGTGTCTTCAGATTATTGATGTCATTTACAAACATATATTGTAATTTTTTAGTGTCTGATAAAACTGAGTAATGGAAAAGGAATAAATGAGCATACGGTTTTGGCAATTAAGTCCAATGCATTGCATGTAAATGGCAATATGGGTTGTACCTACTGATATCTTCACAAACTGAACTTGAATCTTGCCCCACTACACAGATGGACATATCTAACAAATCCATAAGCAATGGGCACCCACATGGCACCCTCCTATACCAACCGTTGTGTGGGTTTTGTAGAGGAAACCTTCCTAGACTCCCAAATCCTGAAACCTCTTGTCTGCTTCAGTTTCATTAATATCATCTTCAGGCTCTGGACTCAGGACCAAGACACCCTACTTTCATTCCTTCACAACTTCAACATCCCTCTCATTTGCTCCACTTGGTCCTTCTGAACATAATGTGCCACATACCTGGACATTGACCACCTGTCTGATGGCTCCATCCACACGTCTATCCATATTAAATCTACTAATCATTAACAGTACCTGCCTTTTGACAGCTTTCATCGCTTCCACACCAAAAAAATCCCTCCCATACAACCTGGCCACCTGTGGATGGTGTTTCTTCAGTGGGGAGAACTTCTTTGTCCAGTAAACTGCAGGTCTCATGTGGGCCTTCAGAGACAGGCAAACCTAATCCACAAACAGATTTCCTGTGCAGTATCATTACACACCCCCAATTCTCACACCACACCCAGGAATTGGCCACATAGGAGCAGCCTCCTCCTCAGCGAGTACCACTCTGACTGGAACAGCTGAACCATATCCTTCACCAGGGCTTCAATTATCTATCATCATGCCCTGAACTGAGATTCTCACTCCCTCTAAAGTATTATTCCATAACCCACACATCTTACAGAATATCCTAGTCCATCCCTGTGCCACTACTACTGCCAACCTCTTGAAACAGGGATCATAAACCTGTGGAAGACTCAGTTGCAAGACCTGCCAAATACATCTACCCAGCACTTCCTACTCCAGTACTGCCACAGGCTTATTCTATCCCACCAGAAGCAGGGCCACTTATGAAAGCAACCATGTCATAATCAACTCTGCTGCAATCACTGCTCAGCTTTTTATATCAATATGATGACCAACCAACTGTCCAGCAGAATGAATGGCCTCTACTAAACTGTTGACAAGTACAAAGTTGACCACCCAGTGACACGACATGCAGCAGAGCACAAAATGCTCAATTTCAGAAGCTGCTTCATAATGCAGACAGTCTGGATCCTTCCCACCCTATCACCACCTGCCAATTAAGTCCACCTTCATCGTATGCCGCTTCCACTTGTTGCGACACCCGTGCACCTGTGCCATTCCTCCCTTCCACATCCCTAGCTAGCAAACCAGCTGCCTCCCTCCAAGCCACTAGCTACCAACCCCAATCCCCCTTCCTGGCTCCCACCTATCTTCCCCTCTATCGACTCCATTCCATATGATTCCCTAACCCAATCCACAGGTTGAACTGCAATCCTGGCATTGTGCATCGAACCGAATCGGCACCACGTAGGGGAATAGCTCTGTGTGTGTGTGTGTGTGTGTGTGTGTGTGTGTGTGTAAAGACATACCATGTGATGATAATTCATGCAACAATATTTCAATTCGTCTTACATGCTGCCATAGCCACTCATGGAAGAATTATGCTGAACAAGGAAAAAATAATAATAATCTGAACTCAAAAATTTAAAATAACATGGTCAAACTACAAAGCCTACAAAGATAGCAAATTGTAATTTAACATGTTAAGTGCACAACATTAGCGATAAGTACTTGATTGGACATTTCTTGCCATGCCATGACTGAAGAGTCTGAGTGGGCTGATAATATATTTGTTTCTAATGTCTAGTTTCCTACAAACTAGTGTCTCTAGTCAATTGTTTCTTGGTGGTGGCCCAATAAGCCAAAACTAGTTCAAAATACACAAATATTAGTAGAACATAAAACACAGTTTGTTTTCAGCCTTAAACAAGGCTTAGGTTTTGGGTGATTGTACAAGTAATGTGGAACATGTAACAAAATTTTACAGCAGATTGGGATCTCTTGGGAAAAGTGGACTTTTGGTATTAAAAGAAGGACATGAAAACAATGATACTGGCTTGAGGGCACTTTGATACATTAGAAAAATATCTGTCTGATCAGGAACTATTGTTAAATCACATCAGTGTTAGTAAGCATGATTATTGTAACACTGTTGCTGAATCTTTTACATGAAATTCCTTGTAGGCAGTCAATTTAACAACATAATATCTAAAAACAAAGATGATGTGACTTACCAAAAGAAAGCGCTGGCAGGTCGATAGACACACAAACACACACAAACATACACACAAAATTCTAGCTTTCGCAACCAACGGCTGCTGCGTCAGGAAAGAGGGAAGGAGAGGGAAAGATGAAAGGATGTGGGTTTTAAGGGAGAGGGTAAGGAGTCATTCCAATCCCAGGAGCGGAAAGACTTACCTTAGGGGGAAAAAAGGACGGGTATATACTCGCACACACACACACACACATATCCATCCACACATATACAGACACAAGCAGACATTTTTCCACGTGGAATGTTTCCCTCTATTATAACAACATAATATAGTAGATATACATTTCATCTATTAGTTAACATTTTCATTTGATGTGTTGTTCAGTCATAACTCCAGAGGATGAGACAGATGGAGACTGGATTTATACTGAGGCACATTCATTTCCTGGATAAATAAGTTGCATTGTAAGAGGCATGTGCAAAAAGTAAGTTTACTGTGACCAGAACGAATTCCCATTTTTCATTTTTTTAGTGATACAGACAGATCCCCTGAACAAAGGGGGCATTGCAGGAACATGGGGATGAGGATGATGTTTGGTTTGTGGGGCGCTCAACTGCGTGGTTATCAGCGCCCGTACAATTACCCAATCTTTGCTCAGTCCAATTTCGCCACTTTCCTGGATGATGATGAAATGATGAGAACAACACAAACACCCAGTCATCTCGAGGCAGGTGAAAATCCCTGACCCCGCCGGGAATCGAACCCGGGACCCCGTGCTCGGGAAGCGAGAACGCTACCGCGAGACCACGAGCGGCGGACGTTGCAGGAACATGACAGTATGTAAACTCACATTGTAGAGTCCAGTTGTGTGAAAGATGTTATTAAGAAATTGCACCAAGTGTGGGTCACATGCTGTGATCTGTATGTAAACTTACATTGTAGTGTCCAGTTGCGTGAAAGATGTTAGTAAGAAATCTCACCAAGTGTGGGACATGTGCTGTGATCTACTTCCTATTCATGGAAGGAATAACACCTACTGAAATTTTTTTATGAATCATAATGGTTTACGGCAAAGGTGTTATGAACAGAATGAGTGTGTATAAGTGATGAAGGGAGTTTAATGGAGGCAAAGCAGGTGTTCATGACTAACAGAAGAGTGGAAGATCTTCCATTTTGTCCAATGAGTTGGTGCAAAAAATTCAGGAAATTGTTCATGAAGGCTGCTGATTGGCAGTGGATGAAATTTCTGTGATATTTCCACAACTCTCCAGAACGCTCTTATATGAGACACTCACAGAAATGCAGGGATGCCAGAAACTGCTGAGATGGGGTCCAAACCAAATGGCAGAACAATATAAGAAAAACTGTATCAGTAGGGTTTGCGTTTCTTGAGCAACCTGAATTGGTACATCAGGGTTTTCTGAGCTCTTCTGTGACTGAAGATGATATATGACACACCTAAGACAGACAGACAGATGTCACAGTAGCATCATACCAATTCCCCATCTGCCAAAAAATTCAAAACCACAATTTTGGGTAAAAAAATCATGGCCTCAGTGCTTTGGAATGTTAAAGGTATCATTTTGGTTGAATTTATGCCTCAAGGGGATATCATCAGTGTACAACGTTATTGTAAGACCCCAAAAAACTCAAAACAAGCATTTAAAAGAAAAGATGGGGAGGGGGGGGGGGGGTTGCAGATGAGGGGCATATGCTTGTGGCATGACTGCCCATCCTCACACAGCCTTAGCCACCAAAGCGCTCTTGGACTCATTTCATTCGAATGTTTTGAACAACCCCCCATCCCCTTGACATGGCACCTTCAGATTACTATCATTTCATCTCCCTGAGGAGACACATGTGTGTAGTTAAATTTGAAAACAAAGAGCAGATGCAGAAAGAGGCTCTGAAGTGGGGGAAGGAGCTGGCAGGATAATTTTTTGAGAAGGGCACAAAGAAGGTTGTGCTACGGCTTGTCACATGCATTTAATGGGATGGTGAATATGTGTAAAAATAGTCAGCTAGTATGTCAGCGACATCCTGTAATTCTTTAAAAACACTTTTTTCTAAAAAAAAAATAATATAAAAATCTAGTACATTTACTTCCTAAACATGCCGCATAGTTACAGAAAAACTGAAAGTGAGGCACTTTCAGACTGGGCAGATGTAATCGCCCATAGGAAGTCTTGAGAAACTGCTGGCAGATTCTCAACTTAGCTTGTATAAAACTGGACATGATAAACCTGAATGTTAGGTGCTGGTTACAATTCAGACAGGTTATTTGTAGAAAGTTATAACCATGACTGAAATTACTATACTTCATTACTGCCCATGATCATCACTCAAGAAAGTGCTGTTTTTGTTGTGACACATTGATCTTTCAAAGTGCCGCCGCGCAATTACGCATGTCCTCTACATGCGGCGCTGTCTGCCAGCCATGCAGCAGCAGCGCCACCTAAGCAGCCAGCCAGCCAGCCAGCAGCCGCTAGACTTGGACTCAGTTATAATTTGACTGTTAAAGTGTACACACGTCTTAATCTGTTTACTTGATCTATGACTTTCATGTATTGCGTCTTCCTTGAAATATATTTGTTCAACTTGAAGTTATTACAATGGGCGATGAGGTAGTGATTTTCCTTTTCCATCATTGACCCACCTGTTTCCATGGCTACTTTAGAGCAACTATTGCAAGATCTCATAGAACAGCAAATGCTTCTCACAAATGCGATACATGATTTCGTTGCAGCATCAAATGCGGGGCGTCTCTCATCATTGTCTCTACCTACTTTTCCTCCTTATGACGAGATGGCGGAAGACTGGTCTGATTACGAAAAACATCTTCGACAGCACATCTTGGCATTTCATGTCGAGGATGAACAAACATGTAAGTCTCTGTTCCTTTCATGGATTTCACATCAAATGTATCGGTTGTTGTTGCAATTGGCTCCTTTGAAAGATCCTGCATCTTTGTCCTTTGCTGAAATGTGCTCACTTCTGTCTGTCTATTTTCAAAAGCAAACGCATGTGGTAGCCTCTCGTGTTGCCTTTTATCGTTGTCAAAAAACAACTGAATCAATCCTATCATGCTTGGGCTGCTGAACTTCACAGCCTCAGTAGAAAGTGTCAATTTGTTACTGAAGTTCACAAAGAATCCTATGCCGATTCCATGCTACGGGATGCGATTATCCGATCGGCACCCGACAAAGAAGTTAGGCAACATGACCTTCAGTTGGCAAATCTGACTCTAGATGAAGTCCTATCCATCGCTCAGCCTTTTGAAATTTCTTGTGCCTCTGGAGCACAAATAGAGGCATGGGGTGACGTCAGAGAAATACAACCTCTGTGCGATGTTGACGAAGCCTGTGGCGTGTCCCCTCCGGCTGACGTGGCCGTAGTACACTCCCAAGCACAGCCTCGGCCTAACCGTAAACAAACCTCTAAGAAACTGCAGCAAAACCCACGGCAACTTCCTTCATGTCCGCGGTGTTTTACGAAACATTCACAAGAAGATTGTCCCCAACGTTGGGCCGTGTGTCACAAATGCAAAAAAAAAAGAGTCATGTGTCATTCGTTTGCAAATCCGATAGCATACATGATGTTCATGAACATGACACTGATTCTGATTCTGTGCTGTCTGTCAATTGTACTTCTTCCCTTTCAGGGAAGTTATTCCTCACTGTCCAAATACTTGGTCGAGATGTTCGCACGCAGGTGGATACTGGTTCTGCTGCCACTATCATCAATTCTCAGGCGTATCTTCAGTTGGGTTCTCCAATCCTGTCACCTGTCACTAGGCAGGGACTTACAATACACAGAGGTTTTCTCTCTTGGGACAATTTGATGCTGAGGTATCTTACAAATCTGTCGTTTGCACTGTTCCCATATTTGTGGCCGACCATAGTAACATGGAGAATCTTTTTGGTTTCGATGCCTTTCACATTTTTGGGTTCTCCATAGATGACTCTGTCAATATCATCTCTGATGCTATTCCTTATGTTCAGTTGGATTCCTAGTCGATGACATTTTTGTCCCTTTTTTCTCCTGGGTTAGTCAGTGCAAACGAATTTGAAGCTCATATCATGCTCAAACCCACTGCTCGGCCTAAGTTTTTTCAGGCTCGGCCCATTCCTGTGGCCCTTCGTGATCAGGTCAAATGGGAGCTGGATCATCTCACTGCTTCAGGGGTCTTGCTTCCCGTCACTTCCAGTGAGTGGTCCTCTCCTGTCATTGTTGTTGCTAAGCTAAATGGTGATATTCGTCTCTGTGGCGATTTCAAAGCCACTGTAAATGCTCAATGCCTTATCGACACTTACCCTATGCCTCGACCTGAAGAATTGTTCACCAAACTTGCTGGAGGCCAGTATTTTTCTAAACTTGACCTGTCAGAAGCTTATCATCAACTTCCTCTCGACGCTGCTTCCCGGCAGTTTCTGGTCCTTAACACGCCTTTCGGCCTCTATCAATACCAACAATTGCCATTCGGGATTGCCAGCGCCCCTGCTCTCTTTCAGCAATTCTTGGAACAATTATTGCTCACTGTCCCTGGGTGTATAAATTACCAGGATGACATTGTTGTCACTGGCTCCACCACTGATGAATATCTTCAAAATCTCCGCATGCTTTTTCATGTCTTACAGACTGCCGGTCTTAAGTGTAATCTTCAGAAATCAAAATTTTTTCAGGCGTCTAACACGTACTTGGGGTTTCAACTCTCTTGGGATGGTATTCGTCCGCTTCAGCAAACTGTCGCTGCAATCGATGCCCTTCCTCGCCCTACATTTGTTAAGGAACTGCAGGCCTTCTTGGGGAAAGTTTTTATCGTCTGCTGCTTTGGTGGCTCAACCGTTGCATCGCCTGTTGCATAAAAACGTGCCTTTTCACTGGTCCCCATCATGCGATGTGGCTTTCCAGAAATTGAAGACTATGCTGAAACAGGCCCCGTGCCTGGCTACTTATCGACCTGGCAAACATATTGTTCTTGCCACGGACGCCTCTCAATACGGGGTCAGTGCAATCCTTGCGCACCATTTTTCTGACGGTTCTGAACAACCCATTGCTTATGCCTCCAAAATGCTCATGGATGCCCAACAAAAGTATTCTCAATTGAAAAAGAAGCTTTGGCCATTATTTATGCTCTTCATAAGTTTGGTGTTTTTCTCTATGGATCCAAATTTCATCTTGTTACGGATCACAAACCACTTGTTTCCTTGTTTCATCCATCACCGTCACTTCCCGACAAGGCTGCACACCACCTCCAGCATTGGGCTCTTTACTTGTCTCGTTTCAATTGTGAGATTCATTTCCGGCCGATGGCTCAACATGCGGATGCTGATGCACTGTCTCGCCTTCCCATGGGTTCTGATCTGGCATTCGATAGGGACGAACTTTTGTGTTTCCACCTGGATGTTGCCGAGCAGCGGGTTGTGGATGGGTTCCCCATCACCGGGGACCGGCTGGCGGCTGCTACGGGTTCTGACCCTACTGTCTCCCGGGTTTTATGCTGTATTCAGAAGGGCTGGCCAGATCATCCGTCTGCTAAGACTTCTGATCTGTTGCGGAACTACTACGCTTTGCGTTACCGCCTCACGACTAGGGATGGTGTTATCCACCTTTCCACCAAAAATGCTTCGCCGTGTGTTGTGGTACCTGCATCTTTGCATGCTTCAGTCTTGCGCCTCCTTCACCAAGGGCACGGCTCCTCCATTCCATCCACAGTCAAACGGTGAGGCTGAACGACTGGTCCGCACATTTAAGGCTCAGATGAGGAAACTCTGACTTCTTCTGCTGAAGATGTGCTTCTCCAATTTCTGGCTTCTTACTGTTTCACCCCCATGGGCGACCACAGCCTGGCTGAGCTTTTACATGGCCGACAGCCCCGCACGCTACTTCATCTTCTGTGGCCTTCCACCTCACAGCCGTGGGTGCCTTCGCTTTGCCAGTTCACTGTCAACAACCTTGTATGGGTACGGGGATATGGCAGGTGGCCAAAATGTAGTCCTGGCCGCATCTTACGACACCGTGGCTGATGCCTGTATGAAATCCAGATAGACACAGGTGTTGCAGTGCGTCATTCGGACCAGCTTTGGCCTCGTGTGCCGGCAACGCTTGTTCCAGATGCTGCTACACCACCTTCAGCTCTACCTGACACTCAGGATACTGGAATCTCTCATTACTCACAACGCAGTCCTCTCCCCATCATATCGGTGCCAGCACAAGAACTGACGTCACCCGGAGACGTGCCCATGCAGGAATCAGATGACCATCATCTGTCGGAGCAACTCTACTCACCTCCTTCTCCTACAGATACGGACAAATCACCCATGTCTCCTGTTATAACAACTGGACTTGCCGCAATGGGCAGATTGGTGCACGGGGCCCCAGCAGATTCGACCCCCATGTCTCCTGTCATCTCGACCCGTTATCATCGGGGACACTTCCTTCCGTACGGGAAGCCTCCTCCTCGAGACTTTACGGCCAGTCAAACAACACCTATGGATGTTAGCAATCTACAGGCCACCTCCATCAAGACCTGTGCAAAAAATTAAAAGGGGGGGGGGGGGGGAAGTGTTGTGACTCGCCGATCTTTCAAAGTGCTGCCGCGCAGTTACACGCGTCCTCTATATGCAGCACTGTCTGCCAGCCATGCAGCAGCAGCACCACCTAAGTGGCCAGCCAGCCAGCGGCTGCTAGACTTGGACTCAGTTATGATTTGACTGTTAAAGTGTACAAACGTCTTACTCTGTTTACTTGATCTGTGACTTTCATGTATTGCGTCTTCCTTGAAATATATTTGTTCAACTTGAAGTTATTACAGTTTTTCTGTGCATATCAGTCATCAGATTAAAGATGAAAGCAAATCACATGGGATTCATAACAGTTCCTTAACAACTTTATTATCATACTGTAGACCAAACTGACGCTGAATGTAGATTGAAGCAGAATATTAGCTTAAAGTAAAAAGACATGTCAGGATCAAATCAGAATAGGAAAAGAAGAATTCTGCTTCTAGGTAGCAGTCATGGGAGGGATGTAGGCCAGCAGCTTCAGGAGAAATTAGGTGCAGGGTACCAGGTCACAAGTTTTGTGAAACCAAGTGCTAGCCTTAGCCAGGTGACAGGAAACTTAGGTTAGCTGTGCAGGGACTTTGAGACAGGAGATCAGGTAAATATAGTTGAGGGAGCAGGAAACAGTATTAGGAGTGATCTGGATAAAATAGGAGCAGAAACTGGGTATACAAATTAGGGATTTGTGGAGCTCTTTCAGCACCATGATTGGTCCTGGGTAAAGACTGCTGTAAGGCATGTTAACACTGAGCTGAACAGGATGCTCCAGACACTGGCAAAATCTCATATAAGTGTTGTTCCAGTTGATGCTATTGGTAGATGGGGATATATTACACATGGCCTGCACTTAAATACGAAGGGGAAAGATAAGCTAGCTTCTCTATTAGCAGATACTGTAAGGGGGGCTATAGTCACACAAGGAATGATCACTATGGTTAATGGGGGCAGGCAGACACGTTTTTTAGGTTAAAGCCACAGTCCAGACAGACAACAATCAAGAAAAATAGAGTAAAAGAAGCTTTGTGTACAGTAAATAGGGATAGAACTAAGGGTAGTATCAACTTACTTCATCAAAATGTAAAAAAAAAAAAAAAAAAAAAAAAAAAAAAAAAAAAAAAAAAAAAAAGTAGCTGAGCTGATAGTGTCTTTAGATGATCTCAGAAATAAGAATGAGATTGATATACTTTGTCTGTCTCAACACAATGTAGCTGTGGGGGTGGAAAGTGTCAGTATAAATGGCTATAATTTAGCATCTTACACTTCCAGATCTAGCACGGATAAAGGAGTTGCCATTTACACAAAACAAGAGTATAAATACAAATTTTGTGTTGATCAGCACTTTGAAGTTTGTGCATGTGAACTACAGCTAGATAATGTAGTGTTGATATTAGCAACAGTGTACAGGTCCCCACTAGGAGACTAGAGCTATTCATGAAAAAAGTTGGCGCCCTATTATGTTGTCTGTCTGACAAAAAGAAGAAGCTGTTAATCTGTGGTGATTTTAATGTAAACTTTCTCAGTAATTCTGATACGAAAAGTGAACTAGAAGTGTTATTAATGACATATAGTTTAGAATCAGTGATCAATTTCCCTGCACATATAGCTCAAGATGTAGCACTCTAATAGATAATGTATTTGTACAGCAAGAGGATATAAAACTAATACATGCTTTCCCTGCAATAAATGGATTATCAGACCATGATGCACAGTTGATTAACTTACAAAACCTAGCAGGATGTACAGTTCAGAAACCATTAAGTGAAAGTGTAAGGGTGCTCAACCTGGTGTCTAAAGAGCACTTCAGAGAAAGTTTAAGAAATGTTAATTTGGGAGATGTATATAATGAGCCAAATGCTAATGATAAATGCAACATATTTCTTGATAAATTTATATCTCTTTTTAAACATTGTTGCCCAAAAACAATTACTAAAATTGACACCAAACATTTTTCAAAGAGACCTTGGATTGCTACAGGTATTAAAGTGTCTTCAGAAAGAAAAAGAAAACTGTATGAGTCACCAAGAATTGGTAAAGACCCAGAAGTAATTTTACACTATAAAAATTATTGCAACATACTGAGAAAAGTTGTAAGAAAATCAAGAAATATGTATGTTGGAGATGAAATTAACAACTTGGGCAATAAAATAAAATCGATATGGAATGTTGTTAGAAGGGAGGCAGGAAAAGTAACCACTGGGGTAGGTAGTATTACTATTAAAGAGAATGAGACCAACTTAACCAACAGTACAGAAGTAGCTAATGTATTTAACAATCATTTCTTCACACTGGAGCCTAATGCATTGGCAATCCGGTTAATACCCAGATCCTGAGGAAATTTGCTACAATTTACAATTTTTTAATAAGTTTACTAATGCATTTATCTCTTTAGGCAGTATATCAGCTTAACCTTCCATCCTCCCTCTTTATGAATATGTATATGTTTAGCACAAATAAATTCTACAGGGATTTGTAGATATTAATCTAAAGATACTAATTTTCATCATTTTTATTTTTCACCTAAGTGGACAAAATTTTCATAAGTTGTAGGGAGTAGTAGGCTATTGATTTAAAATCACTTGTCAGCAGGAATACTAAATGCTTCATTTATAGGTGAAGTGTTTTATTGTGAAATTTTTTTCTCATTTTTACAAATTAGAAAACTTCACTCAGGTATGAAATATTTCAAAACACTTGCCAAACACAAAGGCCTGTGTTACTGGCCTACAGTAGTATCTGGTCTGTTTCCTCACTACCTTTCATGCAGCTTTCCCTTGTTCCCAACAGACCTTGCATCTTTTAACTGGATTTGTTTTCTTTCCTGTTGGTGGCAGTTTCTCAGGAAAATGACACACTGTGAGTCTGTTTACTCTAGCAACTCCAGATGCTGAATGTGTGTCTTTATTTAGTTCCACTCTTCCTCTTCTGGACCAATTACTTTGCTAATTTACAGATAAAATCTGCTAATGCAAACTTTTTTGATAGTTTGATATTGTAAATAATGTTGGCATTCACAACTGCCCTCATAAGAATATGGAAGAAAATCTTTTTCCACCATTTTACAGTCTTTTGCTGGAAGGGATAGTAACTCATCACCTAGACTCTTCTGTCAACACCTGTTTTAGACAAGTTGTAGTCTAGTACAACGTCTGGATTTACTACTTCAACATATCTACTCCTGGATTTTACACTGACATCCAAAGCAGTCATCTTATGATGTGCTGCCTACATAATTACATCACATTTGTCTTTCCACTTGAAGCAGAAAAGGTGCCTTTTGCGATGAAATGTCATTTCTCCTTTCATTAGTTTTTGATTTATTAGATCTCTAGGCAAACCTATCCTGTTCTTCATCACAGTTCCAACTCCCAATGTATTTCTTTCCCATAGTATCCAAGGACTGCAGGACTTTTTCTCTGGTTTGTCTTTCATATAAACACAGAATCCAATTATTCCTTGAAAAGGACATATTGCTTCATCCACAGTCAGATTTTGTGATGGATAAGAGACTTTTCTGCATCTTTCCGTGAAGAAGTCCCAAACAGGTCTTATTTTATGCAGAGGGTCATGGCCTGGTTCTTGTTGAGCTATCCACTGTGTTCACATGCAGCATCATAAATATGGAAAAAAATCAGTTTCATGACATTATCTGAAGAACAAATGATGAAGCAAACACAGTGTCTTCAGACCAATATTCCATAAGTTTAGGTTTCTTTACAACACACATATGCAAAAAGATTGCAAGAACTTGATATACTTCATGTATCCTCCTGCTCTCCATTTCTTCCACAAAGATTTTGGTTTGATTCCATTTTGAAGGTGAAGTTCAGAAATAGTATCAATAGCATATATATTTGTCTCTGAATTTACCTTTAGAAACATTCTGTGATCAAAAAATTACAACAAACAGTCTAGTTCTGTTGATAATGTATCGACAGGAACCTGAGTTCCACTCGTTTCTTCAAACAGATGTAATCCAGGGAGTGCATCAAAATGACACCATTCGTTATGAAGAGAGGCTGTTGAACTAAATGATAAATCTGACTAATAAAAACTTGTGCATTAGCTTCTCACTACCATCATTTTCTATCAGCAGCATAGTGTTCACTCTCCAGCTCGTGAGTCACTGTCATCTTATGAAAATTCGCCAATATCTTCCGAAAGATCATCAAGTTCTGAGTCATTGTTCATGTGTTCTTCAATCTCTAAGTTTGACAAGCAATGTCTGTCAGCCATATTCACTATTTATATGTTTCTACGCATGGGAAGGATGCACACAATAGCACAACATGGCAGCTGACATAGAACAAAAAACCTTCAACAATATTCCAAGAGCACGTGCAGTTCATGTAACACTGGTACCATTCACGAGAGACTGGCATGTGCTGGCCAGTATTTGATCGTGTGAACCATGACACTATTTTACAGAAATTAAAATTCTAGGGCATAAATGGAACAGTATATTAATGGTTTAAGTCATATCTACAGAACAAGAAGCAAAAAAGTTTCTTTATATGGTTTAAGTGATTTAAGGAAGTTTGCCACTTCATCTAACTGGAGTGAAATTACATTAGGTGTTCCACAGGATTAGATCATGGGTCCCCTTCTGTTCTTGATATATGAGAATAACCTCCCTTCTTATCTGAAACAAGAAGCTAAACTGACACTGTTTGCTAATGATACAAGCTTCATTATTAATCGAGTAAAAAAAACTCCAATTGAAAATGATACAAATAATGTATTTGGAAAAGTTATTAATTGGTTTTCTGCAAATGGGCTTGCTCTGAACTTTGAAAAAACACAGTACATCCAATTTCCTGCTGCAAGTAGTATCGTTTCTTCAATAAATATAACACATCAACAGAAATCAGTGGCCAGGATAGAGCAAATTAAGTTTTTGGGTGTACATATAAATGAGAACCTTAATTGGAAAATTCATATTTTGGATCTCCTAACATGACTAGGTTCAGCAACTTTTGCAATCAGAATAATTGCCTATTTTGGGGATACAGGAATTAGTAAGCTAAGATACTTTGCATACTTTCACTCTCTGATGTCATACAGAATAATATTTTGGGGTAACTCAACACTTAGGTAAAAAATATTCACTGCTCAAAAGAAAGTGGTTAGAACGATGTGTAGGGCTCATAGATCTTGAAGGCATCTGTTTAGAAGGTTAGGAATTCTTACAACAGCATCACAGTACATTTACTCAGTAACAAAATTTGTTCTCCACAACATGGACCAGTTTAAAAACAACAGTGACCTTTATGATTATACTACCAGAAGAAAGAAAGACTTACACTATCCTTTACTTAACCTATCTTTGGCACAGAAAGGGGTAAAATATGCTGCTGTAACACTTTTTGATAAATTACCAAATGAAATAAAATGTCTGATGGACATCAGTAATAGTTTCAAAAATAAACTGAAATAATATCTAATGAAAATCAAACAATGGAAAATCCAGGATGGACTGTAACAATATTATGAAAAGGAAAACTACTTGCCATATAGCAGAGATGCTGATTTGCAGATAGGAACAACAAAAAGACTGTTGCAAATAAAGCTTTTGGCAAGTAAGGCCTTCGTCAAAAATAGATTTCACACACACACACACACACACACACACACACACACACACACACACAAACACACACACACACACACATACACACAAATGCACTCACACACACATGACTGTAGTCTCAGGCAACTGAGGCCACACTGCAAGCAGCATCACCAGTGCATGATGGGAGTGGCAACTGGGTGGAGGTAAGGGGGAGGCTAGTTGGGGAGGGGGAGGGATAGTAGGGTAGGGGTGACCGACAGTTAGCTGCAGGTTAGACAGAAGACAGGTGAGCGGTGGGGAGGGGGTGGGGGGTGGGGGTGGGCAGCAGAAATGGAGAGAAGTAAAAAGACTGGGTGTGATGTTGGAGGGCTGTGTAGTGCTGGAATGAGGACAGGGAAGGGGCTGGATGGGTGAGGACAATGACTAACGAAGGTTGAGGCGGGTGAGTTATGGGAACATAGGATATATTTCAAGGAAAGTTCCCACCTGCGCAATTTAGAAAAGCTGGTGTTGGTGGGAAGGATCCATATGGCACAGGCTGTGAAGCAGTTAGTGAAATGAAGAATATCATGTTTGGCAGCGTGCTCAGCAACAGGGTGGTCCACTTGTTTCTTGGCCACAGTTTGTCCGTGGCCATTTATGTGGACAGACAGGTTGTTGGTTTTCATGCCCACATAGAATGCAGCACAGTGGTTGCAGCTTAGCTTGTAGGTCACACGACTGGTTTCACAGGTAGCCTTGCCTTTGATGGAATAGGTGATGTTTGTGACCGAACTGGAGTAAGCAGTGGTGAAAGAATGTATGGGACAGGTTTTGCATCTAGGTCTATTACAGGGGTATGAGCCATGAGGCAAGGGTTTGGGACCAGGGGTTGTGTAGGGATGGATGAGTATATTGTGTAGGTTCAGTGGATGGCGGAATACCACTGTGGGAGATGTGGGAAGGATAGTGGACAGGACATTTCTCATTTTGGGGGGTCCACGAGAGGTAGTCAAAATCCTGGTAGAGAATGTAATTCAGTTGCTCCAGTACAGGGCAATACTGAGTTACAAGGGGAATGCTCCTCCGTGCCTGGATTGTGGCACTTTGGGAGATGGTAGGAGCCTGGAAAGATACGACAGGGGGAGATCTGATTTTGTACAAGGTTGGGAGGATAATTACAGTTTGTGAAGGCTTCAGTGGGACCCTCAATATATTTCAAGAGGGACTGCTCATCACTGCAGATGCAATGTCCGTTGGTGGCTAGGCTGGATGGAAGGAACTTCTTGGTGTGGAATGGGGGGGGGGGGGGGGCAGCTGTCAAAGTAGAGGTATTGCTGGTGGTTAGTAGGTTTTATATCGATGGAGGTACTGATGTAGCTATCTTCGAGGTGGAGGTCAGCATCTAGAAAGGTGGTTTGTTGGGTTGAGTAGGACCAGGTGAAGCAAATGGGGGAGAAATAGTTGAGATTCTGGAGGAATGTGGATAGGGTGTCCTCACCCTCAATCCAGATCGCAAAGATGCCATCAATGAATTTGAACCAGGTAAGGGGTTTAGGATTCTGGGTGTTTAGGAAGGAATCCTCTAGATGGCCCATGAATAGGTTGGATAGGATGTTGCCATGCTGGTGCCCATAGCTGTACCCCAGATTTGTTTGTAGGTAATGGCTTAAAAGGAGGAGTAATTGTGGGTGAGGACCTTCCTGATGACCAGGAAGGAGGTTGTTGATTTGGAATCTGTTGAGTGTTGGGAAGGCAGTGTTCAATAGCAATAAGGCCATGGGCATTAGGGATGTTATTGTGAAGGAGGTAGCATCAATAGCGATGAGCAGGACATCACATGGTAAAGGGACAGGAATTGTGGAGAGCTGGTGGAGAAAATGGTTGGTATCTTTTATATTGAAGGGTAGGTTCTGGGTAATAGGTTGAAGATGATGGTGTACAAGAGCAGAGATTCTGCCAGTGGGGGCACAGTAACTGGCCATAATGGGGCGTCCTAGGTGGTTGGGTTTATGGACTTTAGGAAGCATGCAGAAGGTAGGAATGGGGGGAGTGGTAGGGGTGAGCAGAGAGATAGACTCTGGGGAGAGGTTCTGGGTTGGGCCTAAGGAATTGAGAAGTGACTGGAGGTCCTGCAGGATTTCTGGAATGCGGTCTCTGTGGTTTGTAGATGGAAGTATCTGACAGCTGGCAGGTCCACAGGTGGATTATAAGGTTGGGATCAGTTTTTAGATGGTGGACTGCGGTTTTTCTGCGTATCTAAGGTTAGTTTGCATATTGACAGATTGGGGAATGATGGTGAGGCAAGATTCAAGGTTAAAAAATTCTGGAAAGTTAACATGGGCTGATTTGGGGGCAGTGGGGGTGGATCATGGTGGATGAAGAAGTGAACTGAGTTAGGCAGGCTTCAACATTGGTCTTTGTTTGAGTCTGATTGATAGGGGTGGTGGTGAAAAAGTTTTTCCACTGTAGGGACTGGGAGAAGGAGAGAAGGTCTTTAACAAGTCCTGAATGATTGAATTTGGGAGTGAGGTAAAAGGTGAAGCCTTTGGAAAGGACTGATATTTCTGTGGGGTTAAGGATTCTGGAAGAAAGACTCATGACTGTGTTATGGGTCTGTTTAGGTTCTGGATTCTGTGTGGTGATGGGAGAGAGTTTAGGAGAGTGAGGTAAATGTAATAGGTCTGGGATACAGGGTTTGTCAGACAGGGAGCACCGTTGGGGAGGTTTGGAGGTCATTGTAGACGTGGTAGACAGTGGCACTCCAAGGCAGGAGTAGGAAGTGAGCAGGGTGGAGAGCTTGTTGAGGTGATGTTGTGCACATTGCTCTAGTTCCTGGAGGGCAAGAGTTTCAATGTGTGTTATGGGTTCCAGAAATTTGGGATTGCATAGCACGAGAATTTTGTGGATTAAGAGAGGGTACTGCATGGAGGTTTCAGCTTGGTTGATATGGTTTTGCAGGACTATGTTGGTGAGGACTAAGGATTGGCAGAATCTGAACGAGTGGAGGTCATTGGGGAAGGAGGGGTGGCAGCAGGAGATGGGTAATTTGGGGGGATTCCATGAGCCAAACAATGATGCAGGGACAGTATGTGAGACTGGAGTATAGCTAGTGATAAGGAAACTTTTCTGTATTAACACAGATGGAAGGAGCAAGGCTCCATGGTGGTGGAAAAAATGTGAAGAAATACATAAACAATGTAGAATTATGCCCAAAAAATCGCAAAAATACATCCAAATGCATGTGGAAAATTATGAGAGGGTTGAAATGGAAGCAAAAGGGGGAAACAAGATGAAATCTGAGGGAGTCAATGATAGCGAACGACAAAAACTCACTAAAATTGGCATCAAGTCACAATGAGATCAAAGAAAAGATATAAATAATAATAAAAAATGTACATTTTACTGTGGGTAGCAGGCCTGAGGATGGATGAGTATGAAGAAAGAAGACAGCAGATGTGAGTGGATGAAGTAAAATCAGTGGGTGCAAACTGGGACAGAATCAAAGAAGAGTGGGGGGTGAGGAGGGGTTCGTAGGATGAGATACAAGATCATGTGACACCAGAAATGTGCCGGAAATAACACACAAAAATACAGAAGAGTGACACATGGAGAGTGATCAAAGGTATAGGATTAAGGATATTGGTAGGAGTAATGTGGGATGTAAGATGCTGCACCAACAATCAGTGTGTTCTTGTAGCTGTCTATTGTGCGTGGCTGAGACAGTTGATGCAGTGTGGTTCGCAAGTAGAGTGCACAGTGTGGTTTATAAGGTGAGAAGAGAAACATAGGAATGTAGACAAAGAAGGATGGACATTGAGTATAGTGATACATTAGAAAATAGTAACAAAGGAAAACAGCACTGGGTTAAGATCGAAGAAAAGCCGTCAGGCAAAATCAAACAATGGAAAATCCAGGTTGGAGTGTAGCAATATTATGAAAAGGAAAGTTGCTACTCATCATATAGTCTAGATGTTGAGTCGCAGATAGGCACAACAAAAAGACTGTCACAAATAAAACTTTTGGCCAGCAACTCACACACACATGACTGTAGTCTCGGGCAACTGAGGCCACACTGTGAGCAGCAGCACCAGTGCATAATAGGAGTGGCAAGTGGGTGGAGGTAAGGAGGAGGCTGGGGCAGGGAAGTGGAGGGATAATAGGGTAGGGATGGTGGACAGTGAAGTGCTGCAGGTTAGATGGCGGGCAGGTGAGAGGTGGGGAGGCAGGGGAGTGGGCAGCAGAAAAGGTGAGAAGTAAAAAGACTGGGTATGATGGAGGAATGAGGGCTGTGTAGTGCTGGAATGGGAACAGGGAAGGGGCTGGATGGGTGAAGACAATGACTAAAGACAGTTGAGGCCAAGGTTTACGGCAACATAGGATATATTGCAGGGAAAGTTCCCACCTGCGCAGTTCAGAAAAGCTGGTGTTGGTGTAAAGGAACTAGCCTATACAGCACAGGCTGTGAAGCACTCACTGAAATGAAGGCTGTCATGTTTGGCAGCATGTTCAGTAACAGAGAGGTCTACTTGTTTCTTGGCCACAGTTTGTCACTGTGGACAGACAGCTTGTCGGTTGTCATACCCACATAGAATGCAGCACAGTGGCTGCATCTTAGCTTGTAGATCACATGATTGGTTTCACAGGTAGCCCTGCCTTTGATGGGTAGGTGATGTTTATGACCGGACTGGAGTAGGTGGTGGTGGTGGTGGTGGTGGTGTGAGTATGTATGAGACAGGTCTTGCATCTAGGTGTATTACAGGGGTACGAGCCATGAGATAAGGGATTGGAGAAGGGGCTGTGTAGGGATGGATGAGTACATTGTGTAGGTTCAGTGGACGGTGGAATACCACTGTGGGAGGAGTGGGGAGGATAGTGGGCAGGACATTTCTCTTTTCAGGAAGCAACAAGAGACAGTTGAAACACTGGCAGAGAATGTAACTCAGTTGCTCCAGTCCTGGGTGGTACTGAGTAATGAGGAGAATACTCCTCTGCTACTGGACAGTGGGATTTTGGTAGATGGTGGGAGACTGGAAAGATTAGACATGGAATATTTGATTTTTGTACAAGGTTGAGAGGGTAATTACAGTCTTTGAAGGCTTCAATGGGACCCTCAGTACATTTCGAGAGGGACTGCTCATCACTGCAGATGCAATGACCGTGGCTGGCTAGGCTGTATGGAAGGGACTTATTGGTGTTGAATGGGTGGCAGTTGTCAAAGTGGAGGTATTGCCGGTGGTGAGTATGTTTGATATGGTCGGAGTTACTGATGTAGTCATCTTTGAGGTGGAGATCGACATCTAGAAAGGTGGCTTGTTGGGTTGAGTAGGACCAGGTGAAGCAAATGGGGGAGAAGTTGTTGAGATTCTGGAGGAATGTGGATTGGGTGTCCTCAC
This sequence comes from Schistocerca cancellata, assembly GCF_023864275.1. Lineage (NCBI taxonomy): Eukaryota > Metazoa > Arthropoda > Insecta > Orthoptera > Acrididae > Schistocerca > Schistocerca cancellata. The sequence continues at coordinate 206,453,644 of NC_064627.1, forward strand.
CCTCAATCCAGATCGCAAAGTTGCCATCAATGAACCTGAACCAGGTGAGGGGTTTAGAATTCTGGGTGTTTAGGAACGATTCCTCTAGATGGCCCGTGAATAGGTTGGCATAGAATGGTGCCATGCTGGTGCCCATAGCCGTACCCCAGATTTGTTTGTAGGTAATGCCATCAAAGTAGAAGTAATTTTGGGTGAGGATATAGTTAGTCATGGAGACTAGGAAGAAAATCATATCTCCTTGACAACTCCTTCTATGCCACAGATGAATTCTTGAATAGGAATAAATAAATCTGTAGATGTAATTCATGTATTTTGTGCCATTGAAGGGAATAGGGTAGGAAATAAAATTTTTAAAGTTAAAAAAAGGAACCTTCATTCACGTGTGATTTCTTATGCACTTCGCACATTCCACATCATAATGATTACCGTGAAACTGATCAATGGAACCTGTAACTAACAAACTAACTAGCAAACTAACTGATTTCTTCCCATTCTGTACCTTGTAAATTTGTTTGAAGAGTAGAACTTTTCATCAAACAGGAAGTAAATATCTCCATAATTAAGTATTTTGCAGAGTGAGACTAAATCTTCATTCCTAATGTACTTGACAGAATATGTGCTCATTATGTTCTGACATCTGTGTTGATCGATGGTAAAGACTCCAGAATATGATATTTAAGTCATTGTGTCAAATGAAAACTAGCACAAAGCCATTGTCTTTAACAATGGTACCTGGATAACAAAAAGCTTTATGGAACCTTTGAAAATATACTAATTCCTTAACTGCCAAATCCAAAGGTGCCAAGTGGTACTTTTACTTCTCTTACTATGCCAGACTGTCAAACAGATTTTATATGACACAGCCAGTATTCAATTTCATTGCTTACCGAACTGATATCTAGTGTCTCCTCTAACTAAAGTAGCGGGTGCTTTGATAACAATGCTCCAGGATGAAAAGTTATAATGAAGATATTTTCTAATTGTTTTTTATGAACTTTTTTAAGCCATTCTTGTATTGATGTGACATACCTACCAAAATATAATTTGTAAACCACAGATTTTAACAAATACAATGAGAGGGTCACAGGCACAGCTCATACAATACGGGAACAATTAGTTTAAAATAATGTAGTTCCTGCTATGAATCTATGAATAGAAAATTCTGAGTTTTGTGGCAGAGACAGATGCAGATTAATGATTAAATGCATAAGAAAACTTGATAATGTAAGAAACCTCACTTACTTTCTGCAAACAACAACAAAGTGGCTGCTTCTTCCCACACCTCCTTTTCGTTGTAGATTTTCATCCTGTTAACTACGGAAACAAAATATTTGAAATAGTTTACATAATCAGGAACAAATATGTAAATGTAACTTGCTACTTGCATATGTTCAGGAAAATAGCCAATTATAAGGAGCTCCTTCATGTGAATTATAGCCAGGTTTACAGTAGGTGAAGTCATGCACCAGTGATTGTTGATGTAGGAGAGGTCTTTCTCTCTGTAAGCTGTAGTATGTAACACCTCCCCCCCCCCCCCCTCCCTACATATACATATATATTCATTTTGCTATAGTTTACTATACACTATCTGATCAAAAGTATCCAGACACCTTTTTAATGGACATTAATATGAGAATGGTCCATTCTTTACCTTTATGAAGGCCTGAGCCCATACTTCCTTAAGAGCCATAACCAGAGAAGCTAGCAATATTGGACACTGGGGTCTGGAGTGAAGTCAACATTCTAACTCACCCTAAAGATGTGCCATTGGGTTCAAGAAGAACTCTGGGCAGACCAGTCCATTTCAGGAACACTGTTGTCCACAAACCATGGCCTCACAGATGCTGCCTCATGACAGAGAACATCGTCATGTTGATACAAACAATCATAGCTTCTGAACTGTTCCTCTATGGTACACAGTGCTGTAAAATGTTTTCATATCCTTCTGCACTTGCCATTTTCTTAAGTGTGAAAAACACCTCCATACTGTAACACCACCTCCTACGATTTCATTGTTGGTGTTGCGGCAGGTAACATGTTCTCCAAGCATTCACCAAACCCAAACCATTCCATCGAATTTCCATAGGGTATAGTGTGATTAATCACTTCAAATCATCTGTTTCCAGCCATTCACTGTCCAGTGGCATTGCTCTTTATACCACCTCAAGTGTGTCTTGGCATTGACTTGTGAGGAAGTGCTCAGCCATTGTGGCACTGGTTAATGATTTGGAATGGTCCCAGCATTCAAAGTGCCATCGTCCCTGCATGGCTGCCATGCACCATTCATTTTGGGGACCAGATACAGCGAACTCAACCATGTACCACTAGATGGACATATTATCCCTTCTGCCAGCATAGTATCAAACTCAGCCTTCACTATGGCATATCTGGTCGAGGCCAATCGACTGGGCCTACACGAAGTGAGGTGACCCATAGTGGTATTAATGTAATGAGTAGTATTGTTGCATACCTGCTGCAGAGCCCCGGGAGGCCTGGTAACTGGCGGGAACTCGTCGAGTAGCTCAGTGAACTCTCCTGCCACCATCTGGACAAGCTTGACATTGCAGTTGGCTGGGTGGTATTGGTATCAAGTCACTGACAGTCCAGTGACTGCATCTACAGGCACGCGTTGGCGATGTCAGGCAGCAGGTAGTAGTGGGTGTGTAGGTCTGCTCTGATGATCGGTTCTGTTATGTCAGCGACAACTAATTTCCCCAGATCTAGTTCCATAAGCTGTGTACTGTATGTTCAAATATCAGAATTATTGGCCTCTGTCAGCTTGAAGGTGGTGATCGGGCGATATTAATGTTCTTTTTCCCATGGCAGAATCCTTAAATCTGAGCCAGTATCTATCAAGAATTTGCTTCCTGACTTACAGTTGGTGAGATACAGGCAGGAAAAGGGGCTGACATATGCATTCACTGTCAATGATTACTTTTAGCACTGTGATCAGTGAGGGGTTTAGACAGTGTCAATTTTGCTAATCAAGCCACTGTTTAATTGTTGCTCCAGTGGCATAATTTTTTTTTGAAAGCTTGTCACAATCAGGTTTTGTTTCTGTTGTGGAGCAGTAGCACATAATGACAGCATCAGATCCAGAAGTGGACACACAGCATCTTGTATCCTGTCAGCCAGCATGGCCATTTTGTTAGAGGACATCTTGGTTTGAGAGTAATTAAAGCTATCACTTTTGCTGGCAGCCTACTGCTCCATATTGTACGTAGTGGTGCATTTGGCAAGCTGTGAGTGTCCATTTTGGTTCTTAAGTGATGTAAATATTGTGAGGGTTTCTTGTCACTGACATCATCTTGTGTGAGTACCTGTCATACTCTCTCCTCTGGAGAGGAAGACACCCAGCTTATTAGTTCTGACTTCAGTTTATAATATGCGTCCACTTCCATTGGTGCTGTTATTACATCTTGTACTTCTGCTGTGGATCTTTCATAAAGTTGACTTACCACCAGACCAAATTTGTGCTTGAACATAAAAAATTTGCTTCCCCTTGCGCAAACCAGAGAGCCAGATTAGTAGCCCAGAATGGTGCAAGTCATACACCCAGTCTTGATGTGTTATGCATTTCTTTATTCAGCATTTTATTACTGCAAATCAATGCTTTCACATTGTGAACTGTTTGTCTGGGCCACTATCATGTTGGGGTCACCATTGAAGCTTATCTCATAGGGTAGGAGACAGCCACTAAATTGCGTGCGATACATGGGTGTACAGCATGCGGTGAATGCAAGCTTTATTCTTTCTTCCATATTTAAGAAACTCTCATCTATATAAAGGAAAGTCATGTACGTTGAGAACAGAAACATTTATAGGAAATGAAAAGGGATAAGTAAACTTGTCACTATGACAGGTAACAACAGAATAATAATATTGAAAACTAAAACCACAGGTTCAATAGTGTCTCTTCTTAGGCATGGAATAAGAGTGCACATCAGCACCCCAAGTGGTGAGTGCGTGAACTTCTTTGACGTAACTTGTTAATCAGCTGGTCAGGCTGCTGAACGCATGATCTCTGCTGTCGTCACTGGTCTTTCACTTGACAACTATGGATGGGGGTAATTTATGTTCATCTACTGTGAAAGAATGACAGACATCTGCCGTTTTTCACTCTTGATGTAAAGATACTTGTATATTTATTTCCTCTGGCGTAAACTGCGTAATTTGACAGCATGTCAACATATATGGGAGTTTGGTCAGTATTTCCAGACTGGCCAAGAAGGTACTGGTTTTCAGTGCACCACCTGATTATGATGCACAGAAATTCCACAAGATTTTTGTCATAATTTTTCGGCAGCCTCTGTGCAATTAAAGTTCACCTCTGGAGTAAAAAACCCCAGCACTTCATAAAAAGACCAATCCAGTTGTGGCTACCTTAAAATCTTCAATATTTTCCACTCAAGCAACTTCATGTGCCTCAATTTTTAAAATTTCAGCATTCACAGGCAGGCATTTCTGATGCTGTTCCTGAACACTTGCCTAAAATTACTTCATAAGCATGATATTGGCCACATTGTGGCCCACTAAAGGCTTTCCTACTACTGGAATATTCAAATAATTTGTCTTTGTGGTGGCATAACATCTCTGATTCTGTAAATAAGTATTGCTGCCCCACAAGAGAGTGAGAGTTAGTAGGCTTTGTACACTAGTAACTTTTACACGTGGTATGAATATGAACTTACTAATAAATAGTGTATCTATGTTGTGTCACTACTCTGTTATCTCACCACCAGTACCCCATTTCCCACATCTTTTTACAGTCACCATCATCTGACATTTCTCTCTTCAATCCCATGTCACAGATCTGCCGCACGATTAGAACATTTTTTCACAAAAGAAATAACTGTCTTCTTGAATTTGGCACTACATTGAAAGCTCTTCATTATCAATCACTAACACAAGCACTTCACAAAATTTGATGAAACAGTATATTAAATCATAACAAGCCACAGTGTACCAACTTTTGGAAATATCTTAAAGCATTATGCATTGTGGTATTTGTGTAAAGAATGTTATTATTGTTGCTATGAATATTTGAAAGGCTGCCACTTTCAAATATGAGCAATACTGAAATTCTATTTCCTTCATTAGATGATGTATTAATTCAATGGTTGAAATTTGAAGAAAAGTAGACTCATCTGCCGAAGTTTTCGTGCCAGTGTTTGTCCCTCTGCCAGCAAAGCATGTCTGTGTAGTTCTGCAAATATTCGAAGGCAAAAGTTAGTTATAGTGGCTCCTAGCACCATTTTTCAGAACTTTCATTTGCTTTGCACTCAATTCTAAGCCGCAGGTGGTTTTTTGAATCCTGAAGAAAGTGTGGCTTAGATTATGGTTAATATGGTAAACAAGATGGAAAACTTTACTGGCTTTCAGAAATATCCCTTTTTGGCTAGTATATGCATGCACACACATGTATATGCTCAGTTGTATGGCTGCAATGTGTTAGCTGAATACACTGTGCCAGAACTGCAATTATGTTGTTCAGCTGGGTTGAGGTGTTATGTTCAGTGGAGTGGATGACAGGCAAGAAGAGGCAGGAAGTGGTTGGAAGGGTTGAAGAAGGATGGCTGATGGCTAGAAGACAGTAGCAGCAGATGCATGAGATATGAACTCAACATAAGGACTGTAGCTGGCGAGCCACTGCAGTGCATAATGACAATGATTTGGAGGGGAGGCAAAACAGTGGAAGGAGAGACTGTGAGTACAGGATCAGTGAAGTTAGGGCAATGGGGCGGGTGTGGGGTAGGGGGCTAGCAAAGATTGAGGCCAGGAGGATTACAAGCTCAAAGGAACTGTTACAAGGATAGCTGCTGTCTAAGCACTTCAGAGGCATCATTGCACCACCTCTCTATCTCAGCCATCGGCCCACCTTCCCCAACCCTTCCTTCCATTCCCCACCTTTTCTTCTGTTTCAGCAAATCAACACCTCTACTAGTTAGTGAGTTGCTACCTTTACTTCTAAATTATTTACATTACACCAGAATTATCAATTATGCTGTTTAAACAACCACTACTTTACTTTTCATTACAAATATCAATAAATATTCTTCAAGAAATAAAAAATGGTTGCACTATCCTTACACTGAGATAGCTGTTTGACATAGACATTTAATATCTGCTGAACATTATACAATGAATTAGGCATTCAGAAATCATTTATTTACTGTACAGTGCCCCAGGAATTAGTCTGAAAATACAATTCAGTGTAAAAAAAAAAAAAAAAAAAAACGAGGTTCAAAATGAACAGCAAAGATAGATTATATTTTTCACAACTGATAGGAACTGGTGCAGATGTGCTTCACTGAAACAAATGAAACTGGTGGAAGTGATCGATAAAAAACTCTTCACATATAAAGGAAAGAGAAAGGTGTTTTGGTTGAAAGATTTGTTAAGAGGCATCTTTTATAAATCTCATTCCATATCTGCATTTAGCACCACTATGGTAAGTGCAAGCATATGGGCATTGGTTTTACAACCAGAGTTGAACCTGTCAATGGTTCATCCACCAATATATTTGATCAGAACTTTGTTCTTCATGCAGATGAGTTTTGTTTCATGACCTTCAGCACAATCATTGTGCCACCCTAGTTCTTACTCATATTTGCTTCACTTCCAGCCTTTGCATATTTACTCTTTGTAAAATAATGGTTACATAAAAGCACATACAATATATAACTGGACCATAATTTCAAGCTGCCACTATTGTAGGCTCTCCAATTAAAAATGTCTTATGGCTTACACATTGTTTTGTAATAATTTCAATGTGATGAATTTATGTCAAGCGTAGTTGAGTGTTAGTGTGAATGTATTTCCGTAGAAAAAAGGCCTTCCACTACAAAAAGATACTTCTAGCATGTCTGCCAAGAATGTGAAAAAATAATGGCACAAGTGCACACATGCAGTAGTGTAAGTTTCTGAAGAGTGTTATATGCCAATCTTGCAAAGTAAAGTGAAATGGCATGACTGTTAAGTTTACTTGTCCAAGCTCTACATTAAACTTATCAGCATAAGAAAACTAGTCATGAGAACATAAAACCTACTCAGAATTACTTCCTGTTTCAGCTGTGAGAGGGCCTATATCTTGCTAATTTTGTTTACTTATTCAATCTATGTCTTGTTTAGCTCTCTCATTGTGGGGGCAAGTACATGGGGTTACCAGATCACATCTACTGAACTTATGTGTAGCAGCTAGATGTACTTAACAATTATAGGTCATGATGTATTTTGTGTGTGTGTGTGTGTCACTGATTGTCAATGAAAAACAGAGAAAACAGCAGAACCATATCAGTGCCTCAAGACAACAGAAAATTATAGAAATAATTATGTATCTGTATGAATATTCACTTTGCAGTAGAAGATGTGCTGATTTGAAACCACTTTCCAGATTAAAACTGTCTTCTAGACTGGGACTCAAACCTGGATCTTTGCCTTTCACAGGCAAGTAGTCTACCAACTGAGCTATCCACGCACAAGTCATGACTCACAGCTTTACTTCCTCCAGTATTATTTCTCCTACCTTCCAAACTCCACAAGCATCTCCTGCATATCTTACAGGACTAGTACTCATGGAAGAAAGGATGATGAGGAGATTTGGCTTACCCACAGCCTATGGAAAAGATCCCAGGTCAAGTCCCGGTCTGGCATCCAGTTTTAATCTCTCAGGGACTTTCAATGATATATCAGTATATGAAATATAAAGGAAATTTTAACAGAATTAACAGATTTGGCATTCATTGGTCTTTGATATATGCCATTATCATACATTTATGTGATGGTTGTTAGAAAGTGTGTACCTGAATATCGCCTTCAAGAACATAGCGGTCAATGAGCTGATATTCCTTGCCAGATCTAGGTCGGAGGGTTGTAGCGGCCTGTCTCCCTAACCTGTGGAATAAGGAATGGGTCAATGTGAAGATCACAGAAAGTTAACTGCGTGGAAATCATTAAAGAAATAGATAGAATATCATTACCTTCGTCCGTCCTGCACATCCGATGAACTGTGTGAACACAAAGATAAGGTGTCCATGTAATCAGAAATATTTGAGGTGCCACTGCTCACACTCTGTGAATCAATATATGGAATTGCAACAGAATTTTCTCCTTCAGGACTACCAGAAACTGAAAAACAAAATCAACTATAGTAATTACATTCTCATAAAATTTTATAAATGTATGTTTGAAAAATCAAGTAATCAATACTATAAGCTTGAAATTTAAGTTTTAATTAAGATAGGTTGTAGGCAAAATATTCATGGAACCTTGAGTAAGTTCACAAAGAACTTATAAGAATTTTGGAAGTTCCAAGCTGAGCTGCTGCACTAACCTGAAACCTTTTGGTGTGTAGGCCCTGTTACTTCAGCTGGTGAACACTTTGCAGTTGCAACAGACTTCTGGAAACACAGCGGACTGTTTTTTACAGGATCGACAGATTTTGATCTTCTTGGTAGAGAGTAATGTAGACACTTTGTATCATAGCCAGGATGATTAATAAGTGCAGATAGATTTTCAGTCTGTGACAAGTTTCTTGCCTTGAGTAAGATTAAATCCACTGCAACCCCTGAGTCATTAGAACTGGAAGAATCTCTGTTGTTCACTGGCTTACAAGGGACACTGGAGGAGCGACGTATGTGGACAGGCAGCAGAAGGCTGTCTGACAGATGCCTTTCATTTTCCGCAAGTTTCTCCTTAAGACTGTCTCTGTGAGAAAAATGATTGTTCATACATTTTGGTAGACTACCAGTACAGTCAGATTGCCTGGCATGAGACGGTTGCTTTCTTTGAGGGAAAGTATTCCACAAATGCAAATCTAGAGATTCATCAGAATTTGGATGTGCACAGATCTGTTTTAAATAAGTAACTCTTCCACAATCACATGCAAACTGCTCTTTGCACTTTTTCAAATTTTCTTGTGTTTTAAGTTCTGTACTATCTGACAGGGAGGTTTCTGCATTATTTATTCCGTGTCTGCATGGAGAGGTTAATGGCGTATCACACACTGTTATGTCTGATTCCTGAGCTTGGTTGAAATATACAGTGGGTATTTTGCATGGTGTGTGGTAATGTTTTCCTCGACTGCCATCAGCAGTGTTGCTACATGCATCATCATGAGCTGAAGTATTCGGGACATTTTGAACTGAATCTATATCTCTTGGACCTGAACTAGTGTGCAGGTATTCCGTTGGTGAACTTGGTGGAGAATTATCTCCTGGATGGAGCAATAAGTCTTTACCAGGAAGCATCATTAAGTAATCATCTGATACACTTTTCTCCTGTTTAGAAGACATTAGATTCTCAACTTTTTCTGCCTTATCTGGGCTGTCAGCACTAAAATTTTCTGCCTGGTAATGATGTCCACATTTTTCACATATTCTCACTACACCAGGATCAGTGCATGAAATAATATATTTATTGTCTTGTTCTCTGTTGGCCTGCATATTTGTGTCAGGGGTACATACTTTATCTTGTTCTATTCCTGCTTTCTTAAGTACATCTTTTACATTTTCATAATATTCTAAGGAATCAGCAAATCCCATGTTTTCATAATATCGGTCTTCACTTGCAGGGGCATTTGGAGCTTCACAGACACCATCTGATTGTTCAGTTTCCAGGTTGGTGACTCCTGTTTCAGTGGTACTAGTTGCTGATAAGTTTCCACCATAAGTTTTTTCTGTAATTACTTTCTGACAGACACAAGGAGAACCACTGCAGTAGCATCTCTGATGCAGAGCAGTCTCTCTGTTCCTTTTCTTCGATTTGTCTACTGTTGCATATAAAGCTGTGGTGTTTGAAGTATCACCAGTTGTCATCATTTCATGCAAATTCAGGCCAGCACATCGGGAAGTGTCTTCCATTCCATTTCCACGTCGGCAGTATGGTAATGTCATGAAGTTACCAGCCCAGAACATTACTTTCTGACATGGGCAGTTCCCATGAGTATATTTTTCTTTGGTATTCTTGTCTACAGTCCCTTGTCCCGTCAGTTTTAAAGGATTGGATATAGAAGTAATTTTGTTGCAAGGCCTCATAAAACATTTACATGGCATTCTTGATGTTTGTGTTCTTGGCACAGTATCATAATTGCCACCAAATGAAGACCCTCCAGGAACTACAACAGGCTCACATAATTTGTGAACTTTTTTTGGGGTGCCACAGTCAACTTTTAATGCAGTGTCTTCTGTGTCCTCCATTACAGTATCACCCGTCATACTTTCATCGGACCCCTCTTGCACCTAGAAGAATGAATAACTAGTATAAATCTTGTGTGGATTTTTAAAGTAAATTGTGGTTAATCTAACACATAGATTAATGCCTTACCTCAGAGCAAATGTTTTCAGTAAATGTACTGGGAATGTCATAATTGTGATCTGAAGCTCCATCTGTTATTGTATTTGGTATACAGCTATCCTGTTTAATAAATTCAGTATTGTTTCTACATTTATAGCTGACTTGTTGTAGTGTCAGTTTTTGGACATGTGCTCCCAAACTCACTGGTACAGAATTTTCAGTTAATTTATTCCTGTTAGAGAAATTTGATGAAGCTGAATTCTGTGATGAAGAATTATGAGCACGAATTGTTTGGGATGAACAGTGCCAACGATTTAAGCATAAATTACATGTGGCTGTCCCCTGAGCTGTGTTGAATGTTGGGAGTACAGATGTATTGTCACCTGTTGGATAGGATTTTGACATTAGCAATGGATCTTGTTGAGATGTCACTGTGCAGACTTGTTGCTGGTGTATAGGGTAGAGTCTTTTGAATGGGCTGTGCTGCATAATTTTCTCCAGTGAACTGTGAGTGGCAAGGTGGAATGGCTTGCACTCAGTGCCGGATGTTTCATTGTCTGTCAGACGACAGATGTTCGTACCAGCACAACAGTGACACAACTGTGCCCCTGCCATGACATGCCTGTTGGAATCTGGATTAAACAAAATGCTTTGTGTCTCAGGAATGGAATTGTTCTGTAAATGTTCCTGCACTGCTGTTTTTGAGCAACTAACTCCATCAGATCTAGAATGTACAGTTACATGTTGCTGAAATATTTTACAGTTCTGTCGATGATAACTATGCCTGCAGGTCATAATATCCTTAGGAGAGGCAGCAAACTGATGACCACCAATATTGTCTAGAGGTTGTTCAGTGCATCTTTCTGTAGCTGTGATTTCAGATGCTGTCCAAAACTGAGAATTGCTGTCTTCACCAGTTTTGCTGTGAATAAAGAAAATAAGGATTAGGCACTGCATACTAGATGCACTATCTTTTGTTATTACAGTTTGTAACTAGTATGTACATAAAATACTTTTCATTATTACACCACAAAATTAGGTTTTTAAGACTAAGTTACAAGGGGCATTTAAAATTTTGCATACTGGTACAAAAATAAAAGGAAGAGTCTTGATACATACGATATTTCTGAAGTCTGATCATACAGAAGGTTTGTCCAACTGTTCTAGAGACACCAACTCAGTATTTTTATTGTTGTAGGTAAAAACAAGGTGTGTGGTTACCCAGACTCATACAATACAAAGACAAAAACTTAATAAAACTATAGGTAGATAACGGTAAACTACCATATCTCTATGCACCATCTTATCCACATAACTAACTGCTGCCTTTCATATGTGCTGTGTGTGTGTGTGTGTGTGTGTGTGTGTGTGTGTGTGTGTGTGTGTGTGTGTGTGTGTGTGTGTGTGTCTGGATATTCAATTGTGCACACAGTAGTTGGTTTGATTTTTATTTATTTACTAGCCTTTTCCAATGGTTTTGCCTTTGTATGCATCCGGTGCAAACATTGCACTCACCACCTACTTCTCCCTCTCTGTGTCCACCTCTTCCCCTTTCTGTCTTTCTTTCTATTTCCCCCTTCCCCTCTCTCTATCTCTTCATCTCCACCTACCTCTTCTCTTTGTCCATCTCCTCTGTCTCCTTTCTCTGTTTGTATTTTCCTCCAGCTCCCTCCATCCATATGCTTCTCCCCTCTCTGTTCATCTGCTCCTCCCCCTTTTCCTTTTACACTAACCAGCTACACTTTCCACCTGCCTGCTGCATCTCCCCTTCCCTTGCCCTCTTCTGTCCATCTCCTGCTCTCCCCCCCCCCCCCCCCCTCCCTGACCACCTCCTCCTGCCCCCCTCTCTCTGTCCACCCTTCCCTTCCCATCCCTTCCTCACTCCTCTCTCTCTCCATCTCCTGTACCCTTCCTCTCTGTATCCATCTCCTCCTCCTCCTCATCCCCTTCTCACATTTGAGATGTGGTGTTGCAGGAAGATGGAATAAGTGGAAAACACACATCAGAAGAAGGGAGAAGATGATAGGACATGTGATAGCACATTATGGGTTAACTTCCTTGGTACTAGATGAAACCATAGAGAGAAAAAATTGTAGGGGAAGAAAGAGACTGAAATATGCACACCAAATAATTGACAATGTTAGGTGTAATTGCTGCTCCGAGATGAAGAGATTGCCAAAGGAGAGAAAATTGTATTGGCCAGTCACAAGATTGAAAAAGAGGAGCAATAAAGAAAATAAAATTAAGAAAATGCAAGAAGCAATCCTCTATTTTATTCAATTATTTATTTTATTACTTTTATCCAGTATTTAATATCTGTATTTCTTTAATCTTTCAGATCTTTTTCCTCTGTTAACCTACATGTCTTTTCCGTTATGTTATTTTGTTGTATGAAGCACGTGGAGAACTGCATATTATATAGATAGAGACTGTTGCTTACCTACAACTGCACAGCAATTGTTCTCCAGGAATATCTCTGAGTGTTGAGTGGGGATGCGCTGTAGAGGGCTGAGGTGAATCTGTCTCCACAGGTTGTTGGTTGCGGATGCGACGTCGAGGACTGTCAGTGGCTGCCAAAGAGAATATCTATGTTATACATCTCAGTGAGGTACTTCAGCTGACTTTCTCCATGTGTATCAACTCATGCCTTTGTTATATTAGCATTACATTTTTTCTTTTAGAACAGAAAGGCCATATCTAGTTAATGTTAGTCAGGTTAGATAATCCAGCAATTTTTAACAGGTTCTTAGTTTTGGATTTCCCAGAGATCTACCCTTTTGGATGATCAGTTTTGATTTGGTAAAACAGGGGAACCATAGGAGCAATACCAGTGCTAAAATTAGCTGTAGAGCAATGATTGGAATGGAATCTAACTACATACAAAGCTTCCACAGAGAGAAAAATCCTTCAATAATGACAAATGTTACAAAATGTTTGAAGTCTGGAAAAAATCGGGAATAGACTGTAAAGGCTGAAGTATAATATGAAACATTTACAAAAATGAGGTAGCTGTCATTGATGGAGGGATAGACCATGAATAAGTGCAGATACAAAATGGTGACAAACAAAGTTGTGTATTATCACTCATTGTGTTTAAGCCTGGTGTGGAAGAAGCACTTTAAAGAGACAGAGAAGACTTACAGGCAGGTATATTAATACACAATCAAAGAATAGATACGATAAGATATGCCCATTATATAGCTGTCTTAGCTGAAAATGTAGAAGATCTTGATACCATTTTTATTATACAGAGGGAAGAATGTAACACAAAAATAAATAATCCCTAAACAAAGGAAGGACTGACTCAGCATATAGGAAAGTCAAAATAACCTTTGGTGAAATTAAATGCAAGGGTGGTAACATTAAGAGTGCATGGGAATTCCACTGTTAAATGCCGAGGAGAGAGCAGATAGGTGGAAAGAGTCATCTATGAGTGGGAAGATTTGTCTGATGTGATAGAAGAAGAAACAGGAGTTGATTTAGAGGAGACAGGTAATCCAGTATTAAAATCACAATTTAAGAGAGCTTTGCAGGTCTTCAGATTAAATAAGGCAGAAGGGATAGAAAACATTCCATCAGACTTTCTAAAATCATTGGGGGAAGTGGCAACAAGAAGACTATTCATGTTGGTGTGTATATGTGTGTGTCTGGTAACATACCATCTGACTTTCAGCAAAATATCGTCCACACAATTCTGAAGACTGCAAAAGCTGACAAGTGAGAGAATTATCATACAATCAGCTTAACATCTCATGCATCAAAGTTGTTTACAAGAATAATATACAGAAGAATGGAAAAGAAAATTGAGAGCATGTTAGGTGACGATCAGTTTGGCTTTAGGAAAGGTGAAGGCACCAGAGAGGCAATTCTGACATTGCAGTTAATAATGGATGCAAGACTAAAGAAAAATCAAGACACGTTCATAGGATTTGTCAACCTGGAAAAAGCTTTTGACAATGTAAAATAGTGCAAAATTCTGAGAAAAATAGGGGTAAGCTGCAGGGAGGAATAGGGTAAAAGAGCCAATAGGGAATAATAGTAGTGGATGACCAAGATCAAAGTGCTTAGATTAAAAAGGGTGTATGACAAGGATGTAACCTTTTGCCCCTGCTGTTCAATCTGTTCATGAAATAAGCAATGATGGAAATAAAAGAAATGTCCAGGAGTGGAATTAAAATTCAAGGTGAAAGTATATCAATGATATGATTCGCTGATGACATTGCTATCCTGAGTGAAACTAAAGAAGTATTACATGATCTGCTGAATGGAATAAACAGCCTAAGGGGTACACAATATTGAATGAGAGTATATCAAAGAAAGATGAAAGTAATGAGATGTAGCAGAAATGAGAACAGCAGGAATGAGAGTAAATCAAAGAAAGATGAAAGTAATGAGATGTAGCAGAAATGAGAACAGCGGGAAACTTAACATCAGGAATGATGGTCATGAAGAAGATGCAGTTAAGGGATTCTACTACCTAGGCAGCAAAATAACAAATGACAGACAGAGCAAGGAAGCCATCAAAAGTAGAATAGCACTGGCGAAAAGGACATTCCTGGCCAAGAGAAGTCTTCTAGTACCAAACATATGCCTTAATTTGAGGAAGAAATTTCTGAGAGTGTATGTTTGGAGCACAGCACTGTATGATAGTGAAACAGGGGCTGCAGGAAAACTGGAACAGAAGAGAATCGAAGAATTTCAGATGTGATGCCACAGACGAATGTTGAAAATTAGTTGGACTGATAAGGTAAGGAATGAGGAGGTTCTGCACAGAACTGGAGGGGAAAGTAATATGTGGAGACACTGACAAGGAGAAGGAACAGGCTATCTGTTAAGACATCAGGGAATGACTTTCACAGTACTAGAGGGAGCTGTTGGTTGCAAATAACTAGAGGAAGACAAAGACTGGAATACCTTCAGCAAATAATAGCAGATATAGGTTGCAAGTGCTACTCTGAAATGATGAGGTTGGCACAGGAGAGGAATTCATGGCGGGCCGCATTTTACATAGATAATGAGCAAGTTGACTTGTTTCTTTATTTAGTAAGTAATAGCAATAGGGATGGGTGGAACAAATCAGAGGTTAGAACTAGAATTGCTTCAGCAAAAACTGCCTTTAACTACAATAGGAAGAACTGATCTTTAAAAAAGCACCAGTCTTGAAATTAGGAAAGGATTTCTCACAGCCTGTGTTTGAAATGTGGCTTGCTGTGGTTGAGAAACATCAACTCTTGGTTCTGATGTAGAGAAGAAATGTAATTCTTTTGAGATGTGATGTTACATGTGCAGGCTCTAAATAAAGTGGACAGACATGGCTAGAAGCAAAGAGGTCCTTAATAAAGTGAGTGAGAAGACAAGTCAGTGGAAATCAGTTGTCCAAAGAAAAGTATAACTTACTGACCATTTAATGAGACATAGGTAACTTCAGAACACAATAATAGAGGGGATGTGAATGGAAAGAGGCATAAAAGAAGACAACAACTAAGATACATAGTCCAGATTATGGAAGATAAGGGATGTAAGACTTATGGGGAAATGAAGAAGAAATTGTAAATCCATAATGGTGCAGGTATGCTGCCAGTTTAACTGTAGCCAACCAATCCTTGGGTTGATAAATACAAAAGAAGCAGCTCTTATTACCTTCAGTGCTTACAAAGAAAAATTAGAGAGAATTTCCACATTATGCAAGAGACTTTGTTTTACCAACATGTTTTCGCACATTATGAGTAGGTTTTTGTCTATTATTTTATCTCACTCAACACTATCAGTTATTTTGTGCTGGTAGTGTTACATGCAATGTACATTATAAATATTGTCATAGCTTGAGTGCTGTTGTCCAGTTTACTGTTGCACTAAATAATTTAAGGAGTAAAGATAACAATTTGAAATGCTGTTCTCTTTTCTCTGCCATCATTAAAGGGATATGTAATATTTATGAAAAATATTTTTACCTTATTTTGCTAGGTGCTTTTTTTCACTGTAATTACAAAAAGTTGGGTTTGGTTCAAATGGCTCTGAGCACTATGGGACTTAACTTCTGAAGTCACCAGTCCCCTAGAACTTAGAACTACTTAAACCTAACTAACCTACGGACATCACATACATCCATGCCCGAGGCAGGATTCGAACCTGCGACCATAGCGGTCGTGTGCTTCCAGACTGTAATGCCTAGAACCGCTCGGCCACCACGACCGGCAAAAGTTGGGTTTAAAAATGTTTGTTACACCGCATGCAAAGCTGAAAATGAATATCTCATTATTTCATTGATTGTTGTAAGTTTAGTTTCAGTATGTATCTTTTGGAAAGTAAAAATCATGTGGATTGGTCCTCAGTTTTAATGCTATTAAATGAAACATGTTTGTTTTGTATTTGTGATTCATTTAATGATTCCAGCCAACAAATTTGAAAGAACTGACAAACTAATCTGTACTATGGTACCAAACCAGCCTGAGCTGAAGACTGAAATAATACTGAGCCATGCAGACACAGCATTGATAGCATTTATAAGACTTTAAGGGTGTACATCATCATTTCTTGGCTGTATATTAAGTTGTGATTAACTTTGTTATAAAGTGACAATAGCATAACAGTCTTGAGGCGAAAGTTATTGTTATCAGTGTGGGGGGGTTGGTTGGTGGGTGCATGCATGTGTCAAACCCTTATTTTGTTCACTATCACAGTTTACAAAGCTACAAACACTGTCACTTCATTTTATTTTGTTACCTAAATATAGTGTTACTATTAGCAACTCATGAATAAAAATCCAGACTACACTGACAAAGAAAAGGATGGGATGGGCCAAGTCTTTCTAAGTGCGGGGGATGTCGGAGGGATCCAATGCTCTAGTTCACTTGGATAGTTAGTAGATGGGGTTTCTCTGTTAGTTTACAGGCACAAGGTAGTTAGAGATATTTTAGTGTGTTATTACACTAAACAGAACAGTCATAAATGGTTAGGAAGAAGTAAAGGAGATGGAGACTGCAGGTCCTATATTTATTGGCTAGGTTTTGAATGTCTTGAGGAACCACTGTTTGCATCAGGAGGGGAAATGGTAGAGATGGAGCTTAAGATATCAGTACGATTTCTCGAGAGTAGAACAGAGGGCTGGGATGGCAATGTCACTGGCATACTGTTGCAGAGTTTTCAATAGGAGATTGTTTATAGTTTAGAGTCAGCTATTCCCACATGAGATGGAGAGAAAACACAGCACTTTTCTTTCTTCCATGTTGGTGGTAGATACACAGATATCAGGTGCTGAATGCTGATCAATGACTGTTATACTTTAGTTCTACTTATTGGTGTTAGATTTATATGCTATTGATTTTTTAAGATAGATAGCCTTATTTTGAAGCACCTTGACATGACTTGTGAATCAAATGAGACCCCTAAGCTCAGTTAACATATCACATCACCCCAGTGTAAGCAGTTTTTCTGAGAGTTGTCCAGCAGTTTTTTGGTTACATCATTTTTTAAATAAAGTTGATATGTGCATATCAGATATTTATACCCCAGATTTGTATGGGACAACATATATTTGTAGATGTAGACTGATTTGTGCATCCTATCAAGGTGCACGAAGCTATCTAGCTTCAAAATTGCTAGTATATGAAACTATACCAATAAATACAGCTGAACGAAAAAATGAAAAAAATTGTATTTTGTTATAGAAAGGTACATCCTGCCATCAACGGAAGCAGAATGGCACATATATGATCTGTGTGTTAGAACAATGCCTTTGCTAGACACTTGGATCTTCACACTCCCCCTGTGTATCCTTCAAACACATAGACGATGTCTGACCTAAGCATTGGGTGTGAATGCAGTGGTGTGTGTTCCAGTCTACATTCTGAAGTCCTTTATGTAGTTGAACGTTTGCTTTTGGCATTATTTTATCCAGATATGACCAGTAGGTGGCAACACTTCATAGTGTCACATATTGGCCAACCACTAGATTGAAGTATACTCTGAGGCTGGTCACCTGGATTCTTCTGTGTGTATACTGAACATGTATAACACTTCCATCAGGCACATTTAGACTCTATGGCTTTCTTAAGCTGTTCCTACTTTGGCTGTGTGGTGAATGAGGAAGTAGGTGCCCATTGGCACCATTATTAAGCTGTTAATAATGTCCCTTAGGAAAATAATACTTAAGAGTGGAAAGAAAATTAATTCATGCTGGTCATTCAGCCATGGAATCTCGCACACCATGTGAAAGGGAGAGGAAGAACCTCTGACTTTAACTAAAAGGTAGGAGCAAACTTCCAGAACACATTCCTTGCTCATACAAAAAGGAAATATGTTACAGAGACATGGAGCCAGAAACATCTTATTTCCATGTTATAAGTCATTTTCTACAACTCTTCATAGTTCATTAACCGTGGGAAAGACATAAGAATATAATGTACACAAAATTATTTTTTTTGTGAAATGTCCAAA
This sequence comes from Schistocerca cancellata, assembly GCF_023864275.1. NCBI lineage: Eukaryota > Metazoa > Arthropoda > Insecta > Orthoptera > Acrididae > Schistocerca > Schistocerca cancellata. Next base: position 206,472,373 of record NC_064627.1, read on the forward strand.
ATGTTCCCTGCTAGCACTGATAGATGCATCAACTTGCCATTTTGTTGAATTCCAGATGTCCTGATTTATTACTGTAGAACTGCATATGGTTTTGTATCCTTCCACAACCTTGACGTCAAGACACACTCTATCATTCACTGAAGTTCAATATGCAAGAGTTTTCAAATGCCCCAAAAAATAAAGGTCTTGTGTGTTTTCTTCTGAAGAATGTGGATGCCAGGGAATTAGTCCACATCTCTTCTTATCTGTCAGCTAATGCATCTACCACTTACAAGCCTCGTACTTTGGTGAAATGAGTTGCATATCAGCATTAGCTTCAGTGAAATGAAACTCTAGCAGTAATGTAAGAATGAAAACTTAACCAGATGAAGCCAAGCATTTTACATGTGCAATGTAAAAAGGAGTTTCATGTGATATGACAGAATTGAAATTCAAATTGATTTATCTGCTTGCAGACAATTGTGAAGTTTTATAAGGCATCAGATGGACAACAAGGAAAGCAGTGTGGTCAGCATATTACAGGAGGTATGTGGGAGGGAAGGGTATAGGATCATCAACTGTGTATAGCAAATAAAAGGGTTGATGACAGGAGAGATCCCTGGGGCTGGCCTGCTATTAAGTGAAAAATGTAGGAAGGGGTGTTTTTTATTGTTACATAGTCTGGACAGTTAGTGAGAAAGAATGTAATTTGACAGAAGTCAGTCACCTTCAGGAAACATCATATTAATACTATGTAAAACTGCCTTTAGCCTTGATAACGGCCTCAGTTTAATGAGGAAGAGTATTCAAAAGTTTCTTCAGGTATGCTATATACAGGTGAAGCCACTCATTGTTAATATGATCCTATAGAGATACACTATGTGATCAAAAGTATTCGGACACCCCCCAAAATATATGTTTTTCATATTAGGTGCACTGTGCTGCCATCTACTGCCAGGTACTCCATATCAACGACCTCAGTAGTCATTAGACATCGTGAGAGAGCAGAATGGGGCACTCTGCGAACTCACGTACTTCGAACATGGTCAGGTGATTCAGTGTCACTTGTGTCATATGTCTGTATGTGAAATTTCCACCCTCCTAAACATCCCTAGGTCCACTGTTTCTGATGTGATAGTGAAGTGGAAATGTGAAGGGACACATACAGCACAAAAGCGTACAGGCCTACTTCATCTGTTGACTGTCAGAGACCACTGACAGTTGAAGAGGGTTGTAATGTGTAATAGGCAGACATCTATCCAGACCATTGCACAGGAATTCCAAACTGCAAGTACTATGGCAGTTAGGTGGGAGGTGAGAAAACTTTGATTTCACAGTTGAGCGGCTGCTCATAGGCAACACAACACACCGTAAATGCCAAACGATGCCTCGTTTGGTGTAAGGAGCATAAACATAGGACGATTGAACAGTGGAAAAACACTGTGTGGAGTGACAAATCATGGTACATGATGTGGCAATCTGATGGCAGGGTGTGGGTATGGTGAATGCCCAGTGAACAACATCTGCCAGCGAGTGTAGTGCCGACACCAAAATTTGAAGGCGGTGGTGTTACAGTGTGGTCGTGTTTCTCATGGAGGGGGCTTGCACCCCTTGTTATTTGAGTGGCACTATCACAGCAGAGGCCTACATTGATGTTTTAAGCACCTTCTTGCTTCCCACAGTTGAAGAGCAATCTGAGGATGGCAATAGCAACTTGCAACGTGATCAAACAACTGTTCATAATGCATGGCCTGTGGTGGAGGGGTTACATGACAATAACATCCCTGTAATGGACTGGCCTGCCCATAATCCTGACCTGAAACCTATAGAACACCTTTGGGATATTTTGGAACACTGACTTCGTGCCAGGCCTCACTGACTGATATCGATACCACTCCTCAGTGCAGCACTCTATGAAGAATGGGCTGCCATTCACCAAGAAACCTCCCAGCACCTAATTGAATGTATGCCTGCGAGAGTGGAAGCTGTCATCGAGGCTAAGGGTTGACCAACACCATACTGAATTCCAGTGTTACCGATGAGGGTGCCATGAACGTGTAAGTCATTTTCAGCCAGGTGTCTGGTTTTGGTCACACAGTGTATGAGACGTGAGGATGCTGAATGCTACATTTCATCTGATGTTTCAAATGATCCCAGACATTTTTATGGGATTAAGGTTAGGTGATATAGAGTATCAGTAAAAGTGTGATAAGGATGCATGTTGGTCAAACTAGGAACGTGTGTGTTCGGGCCATTGAACAAATCTGTTGTTGTGCTGGAAGTCCACAGGATTCACAGTGTCTTATTGCCCTGTCAATGTCATGCATCATTTGGAAATGGGCAAAAATCACAACTTGGCAGGATACAAAACATACCGCCAGTTAACAACTGCTCATTTTCTGTGTTGTTTGGTCCATAGAAGAAATACACCTTAATGTGCCACTGTTGGTGATGGTCTTTTGTAATATTCCTGAGCTGATATGTCCAATGTGTGCAGTTCCCTTCACAGTGTTTGCTGATCAACTAGATGAGATGGACTTTAATATACTGATAGCAGCAATTCCTGTTAGGTTTCGAATGGATTGGCACTGCCAAGACGCGATATGTGTCTCTGTGTCGGTCAGCATTTTTACGGCCATTGTTACTACAGCATGTTATGTGGCTGTGAATGGTACACCATTTCTTGAAGACACAGAGAGTCTGTGTTGATACATCAACAAATTAGACCACTTCATTCATGGTGTGGTTATTGGGATGTACAAACATTGTAGCTCCTTTCTGCCATTCTGTCACATCAGTGCACTGACTGATTTTACTTGTATACATTTTGGTACTCACCAGGTGCTGACCGCAGCATGGCCCTCCTCCTGGAAGCCAGTGAGCCCTGTGCAGCCTGCTGGAAGGCAGCAGTGATGTCTGCAGCTTGGTCAGTGACACACACGTGCACGCCCTCACCCTTGCCACAGCGGGAGCCACCCTCGAACACGAATCGGCCCTCCACTACACCATACCGCCTGTACATAACAGAGACACACACACACACACACACACACACACATGCAGGCCAATCATATTGACATCCAGAGAACAATGGCCAAAAGATCAAACCTACAGTACATCCCCAGAGATTTTCAAATACTCTTTTCTGGAAAATAGTACAGAGTGTTTCCGAAATATTCATCCAGCTTCACAAGACAATATGTTCTACATATGTGAAGATAGAAATTAGGGGTAAATTTTAACTTACATAAATGACTACAGAGTTTAACTAGGCACCAGGTGTAAGCTGACAGTTCACATGGTTGCTAGCAGGTCACTCCCTAGTGCAGCTAGCTTGCTCGCTTGGTTACTGGAATTGTGTGCTTGAATTTGTTATAGACCAAGCTTTTTCCACATTTGTGAGAACATATCAAAAATTAAAACTGCAAATTAAAATGGAAGAAACAGTAAAAAGACAGGAATTTAAGGAGATGGGACTTGGATAAACTGAAAGAACCAGAGGTTGTAGAGGGTTTCAGAGCGAGCATTAGGGAACGATTGACAAGAACAGGGGAAAGGAATACAATAGAAGAAGAATGGGTACCTTTGAGAGATGAAATAGTGGAGTCAGCAGAAGATCAAGTAGGTAAAAAGACAAGGGATGGTGGAAATCCTTGGATATCACAACTGATATTGATTTTAATTGATGAAAGCAGAAAATATAAAAATGCAATAAATGAAGCAGGAAAAAGAGAATACAAATGTCCAAAAAATGAGGTCAAGAGGAAGTGCAAAATGGCTAAGCAGGAATGGCTAGAGGATGAATGTAAGGATGTAGAAGCATATATCACTAGGTGTAAGATAGATATTGTCTACAGGAAAATTAAAGAGACCTTTGGAGAAAAGAGAACCACCTGTATGAATATCAAGAACTCAGATGGAAAACCAGTCCTAAGCAAAAAAGGAAAAGCACAAAGGTGGGAGGAGTATATAGAGGGGCTATACGAGGGAGATGTACTTGCAGGTAATGTTATGGAAATGAAGGAGGATGCAGAGAAAGATGAGAAGGGAGATATGGCACTGTGTGAATAATCTGATAAAGCACTGAAAGACTTAAATCAAAACAAGGCCCTGGGAGTAGTCAGTATACCATTAGAGCTACTGATAGCCTTGGGAGAGCCAGCCATGTCAAAACTCTTCCATCTGGTGAGTAAGATGTATGAAACAAGCGGAATACCTTCAGACTTTAATAGAAATATAATACTTCGAATTCCAAAGAAAGCACGTGCTGACAGGTGTGAAAATTACTGAACTATCAGTTTAATAAGTCACAGCTGCAAAATACTAACATGAATCCTTTACAGAAGAATGGAAAAACTGGTAGAAGCCAACCTTGGGGAAGATCAATTTGGATTCTGGAGAAATGTAGGAACTTGTGAGGCAATACTGACCCTACATTTATAGCATTTATACACTTAGAGAAAGTTTTGACAGTGTTGACTGGAATACTCTCTTTCAAACTCTAATTGTGGTAGGGATAAAATACAGGGAGCAGAAGGCTATTTACAATTGGTACAGGAACCAGATGGCAGCTATAAGAGTAGAGAGGCACAAAACGGAAGCAGTGGTTGACAAGGGAGTGAGACAGGGTTGTACCCTATCCACGATGTTATTCAATCTGTATATTGAGCAAGCAGTAGAGGAAACAAAAGAAAAATTTGGAGTGGGAATTAAAATCTATGGAGAAGAAATAAAAAATTTGAGGTTTTAGGTTTGCCGATGACATTTTAATTCTGTCAGAGACAGCAAAGGACTTCGAAGAGCAGTGGAATGGAGTGGACAGTATCTTGAAAGACGTATAAGAGATGAACATCAACAAAAGTAAAATGATGATAATAGAACGTAGTCAAATTAAATCAGGTGATGCTGAGGGAATTAGATTAGGAATTGTAAATGGTTGCGAAAACACACTTGACCTCTTAGCCACAAACAATCGAGAGCTGATAGAGAGCATCATGACTGATACACGGATTAGTGATCACAAGGTCGTTGTAGCTAGGCTCAATACCGTTTCTTCCAAATCCACCAGAAACAAACGCAAAATAATTTTATTTAAAAAAGTGGATAAAGTGTCACTAGAAGCCTTCCTAAGAGACAATCCCCATTCTTTCCGAACTGGCTATGCAAATGTAGACGAGATGTGGCTCAAATTCAAAGATATAGTAGCAACAGCAATTGAAAGATTCACACCTCATAAATTGGTAAGAGATAGAACTGATCCCCCGCAGCTACGACTCACTCAGAGAGCATGTGGGACTTCAGAAGCAGTAAATAACAAATCGCAGATATCGACACAAAACAGGTCCGAATGCAGTTGCAGAGGCAATGGAAGAAGCATGCGAAGTTCAGAAGAACGTGAAATCCCGAAGATTGGCTAAAATTTACAGACGTGTGAAATTTGGCACAGACTTCAATGTCAGGTGCCTTTAATAGGTTCCACAACAAAACATTGTCTCGAAATTTGGTAGAAAATCGGAAGAAATTCTGGTCGTATATAAAGTACACAAGCGGCAAGACACAGTCAATACCTTTGCTGCACAGTGCCGATGGTACTGTTACTGACGACTGTGCAAGCATAGTTATTAAACACAGCTTTTTGAAATTCCTTCACCAGGGAAGATGAATGAAATATTCCTGAATTTGAAACATGAACAGCTGCTAGCATGAGTTTCTTACTACAGATTGGAAAATTGCGCAGGTCGCACCAGTGTTTAAGAAGGGTAGTAAGAGTAATCCATCGAACTACAGACCTATATCATTGACGTCGGTTTGCAGTAGGGTTTTGGAGCATATACTGTATTCAAACATTATGAATCACCTTGAAGGGAATGATCTATTGATACGTAATCAGCATGGTTTCAGAAAACATCATTCTTGTGCAACGCAGCTAGCTCTTTATTGGTATGAAGTAATGGCCGCTATCGACAGGGGATCTCAAGTTGATTCCGTATTTCTAGATTTCCGGAAAGCTTTTGACACCGTTCCCCACAAGTGACTTCTAATCAAGCTGCGGGCCTATGGGGTATAGTCTCAGTTGTGTGACTGGATTCATGATTTCCTGTCAGGAAGGTCGCAGTTCGTAGTAATAGACGGCAAATCATCAAGTAAAACTGAAGTGATATCAGGTGTTCCCCAGGGAAGCGTCCTGGGGCTTCTGCTGTTCCTGATCTATATAAATGACCTGGGTGACAATCTGAGCAGTTCTCTTAGGTTGTTCACAGATGATGCTGTAATTTACCGTCTAGTAAGGTCATCCGAAGACCAGTATCAGTTGCAAAGCGATTTAGAAAAGATTGCTGTATGGTGTGGCATGTGGCAGTTGACGCTAAATAACGAAAAGTGTGAGGTGATCCACATGAGTTCCAAAAGAAATCTGTTGGAATTCGATTACTCGATAAATAGTACAATTCTCAAGGCTGTCAATCCAACTAAGTACCCAGGTGTTAAAATTATGAACAACTTCAGTTGGAAAGACCACATAGATAATGTTGTGGGGAAGGCGAGCCAAAGGTTGCGTTTCATTGGCAGGACACTTAGAAGATGCAACAAGTCCACTAAAGAAACAGCTTACACTACACTCGTTTGTCCTCTGTTAGAATATTGCTGAACGGTGTGGGATCCTTACCAGGTGGGACTGACGGAAGACATCGAAAGGGTGCAAAAAAGGGCAGCTCGTTTTGTATTATCACATAATAGGGGAGAGAGTGTGGCAGATGTGATACGCGAGTTGGGATGGAAGTCATTAAAGCAAAGACTTTTTTCGTCGCGGCGAGATCTATTTACGAAATTTCAGTCACCAACTTTATCTTCTGAATGCGAAAATATTTTGTTGAGCCCAACCAAAATAGGTAGGAATGATCATCAAAATAAAATAAGAGAAATTGGAGCTCGAACAGAAAGGTTTAGGTGTTCGTTTTTCCCGCACGCTGTTCGGGAGTGGAATGGTAGAGAGATAGTATGATTGTGGTTCGATGAACCCTCTGCCAAGCACTTAAATTGAATTGCAGAGTGGTCATGTAGATGTAGAAATGTGACACATAAAGAAGTAAATGAGTTTTGCTAATTGGGAAGCAAAATAACTAATGATGTTTGATGTAGTGAGGATATAAAATGTAGAATGGCAATGGCAAGAAAAGCATTTCTGAAGGAGAGGAATTTGTTAACATCAAGTATAGATTTAAGGGTCAGGAAATCCTTTCTGAAAGTATTTGTATGGAGTGTAGCCACGTATGGAAGTGAACCATAGATGATAAACAGTTTAGACAAGAAGAGAGTAGAAGCTTTTGAAATGTGGTGCTACAGAAGAATGCTGAAGATTAGATAGGTGGATCACATAACTAATGGGGAGGTGCTGAATACAAGTGGGGAGAAGAGAAATTTGTGGTACAACCTGACTAAAAGAATGGATCAGTAGATGGGATACATTCTGAAGCATCAAGGGATCACCAATTTAGTACTGGAGTGAAGCTTTGGTGGTAAAAACCATTGAGGGATACCAGGAGATGAATACAGTAAGTAGACTCAGAGGGATGTAGGTTGCGGTAGTTTCTCAGAGATGAAGAGGTTTGCATAGGATAGAGTAGCATGGAGAGCTGTGTCAAACTAGTCTTTGGACTGAAGACCACAACAACAACAACAAAAAATTCATTTTTGAACGCGACAGAGCACCACCACACTAGTACTTAGATATAAGAGCATTTCTTAACAATACAATGCCTTAACAATGGATTGATCATATGGGGTATTCGGATTTCACATTACATCAGTGGCTTCAAGGTTGCCTGATCTCTCTGTACATGATTTTTTTACTGCTAGAGTTTTGTAAAATACTCCATCTGCATGCAGCTTACCTCCCAACAACTTTTGGTGAAATGTGATGAGGTATAGCAATAGCAACGAATGCAGGAACTCGAGACATACTTGAGAAAGTATTGGATGAGTCTGACCATTGTGTGGACATTTCTTGTGGAGTGCCCATTGGACATTCGTAAAGATAAATGAAAACTTTGATTCTAAGATGGCGACAACTGGTAGTGTTTGTAATTCGCGGGTGTATGAAAGTTATAGTTCAGTAGTAAAAAACAACAAATATGTGCCTTGTAGTGATATTACTGTGAAGCTAAACGAACGAATAAACAGTCTGCAGAAAACTGTGGAAGTCCTACATAAAGAAATTGTATACCTGAAGAAACAAAATCAGCAGCTACGACTCACTCAGAGAGCATGTGGGACTTCAGAAGCAGTAAATAACAAATCGCAGATATCGACGGTAACATGTACTGTAAAGGAACCTCCGCTCTGCGAAACCGTTCGCCATAATAACAGCGTAGCAGCATTAAATAAACCACCAAGAAGAGTAAGGTTCGCCGACGTAAACAAATATTCGCAGCTCTGCCCGGTAGAAGACAGTGCAAAAACCTGTAGGGTGAACGTAAGTAAGCTTTCTCAACGAAGTAATGAACAAGAAACATTCGCAGCAAAACGGCATAAAACCAAAAACAGCAAAAGTAGCCGCAGTGTGAATGTTAGCAAGTTTCATGAACAAAGTAGCCATCAGGAAACATATGCAGTGAAACATAATAGTGCTAATAAATATCAAAAAGAAATTCAAACAGGAGTGAAACAGTGTGATGGTCAAAGTTTAGTACGTAAAACCTGTAAAATTACCTTATTGAGTGATAGCCAAGGTCGTAATGTTTCAAGTTGCCTTAATGAAAACGTAAATCTCGAGTGTCTGGGGTATGTGTATCCTTCAGCAGAAGCCAAGGATGTCTTGCAAAACACTAACAAAAAGGCTTCTGAAGCTGATGTCGTCATAATTATGACTGGAACAAATGACATAGCGAAAAACAACAGCGCGAACTTAATAAAAGATTTAAGAAGCACATTACCAAGTATCACATCAAAAAAAGTGTTTGTTGTCGATGTTCCATTTAGATATGATCTTACAAAACGATCCTGCGTAAATCGCGAGGTATTGGACGTAAACAAACGGCTATATCACCTGTGTTCGAAATTAAAAAATACCACAATCATTAAAGCTAGCGAGTTTGACAGGGAGTGCTATACACGACAAGGATTCCACCTCAACAACCAAGGAAGAAGACTAATCTCGAAACTGATTACCAAAACTGTGAGTAAAGAAATGTCCACCTTAACAGTAATACCGCTGGACCAGGGAAACCTGTAAAACCTGCTGGTCTGTCTGGCAAAATATTAACAGATATGCTCCAGCAGGATCAAAATAACCTTCAAACCATTCACTCTGAGTCCAGGAAACTAGATGCATCCAAACGTTGTCAAAATGGGGCCTGGCTACCAGCAGTAGACTTACAAACAACTCAAGATATCAGCTGTATAGAAGTGCCCTTAAGAAGACAATCTGAACCCTCATCTTTACTCCCCAGGGTTAGCAAAAATAGTCTTCTGTTCTTACATATTAATATACAGTCTTTAAGAAAGAAGTTGGAAGAATTGCAGTACTGGTTAGAAACTTCCAACTGTGGTATACTTAGTGTAAATGAGCACTGGCTATATTAATCAGAAATTGATCTCAATATTCCATTTGGTTACTCCTTAGCTAGTAGTTACTGCAGATCAACAATTGGACATGGGGGTGTTGCAATATATATTAAGAATAGACTAAATCTACAATACTTTACTATTGATGTCACAGACCTGTGTATAGACACCATCTTTGAGGCTGCAGTTGTACATATACCTAAACATAATATTATTGTTGCATCTGTATATCGCACACCATCTTCTAGTGAATATGAATTTATGGTAAATTAAAAAAAAAAAACTGTTAGTCTTACTAACTAAGCCTAAATATAAATACCAAAGAATCTTAATTTTTGGTGATATTAATATGGATATCAGGGTACAGAGTCATATCATATTGGAATTCTTGGATAGCCTAAGAGCTTTTGATTGCTATTGTCTAAATGATAAGCATACAAGATATAATGCATGCTTAGACAATATAATAAGTAATATCCATGAAAATAATGTTGAAATTGGAGTAGTGAAGTTAGGCCTAGCTGACCATGATGGCCTATGGATTGCAGTTCCAGTCAGCACTCCAGATTAACAACACAAAACTGTTAGACCTATGAATGAATGCAACATAAGGGAGTTTAGAACCAGATTAAGGTCAGTTAACTGGAATGACATCTTATACAAAGATATGTGTGTGAATAACACAAGCAAATTATTTATAGAGGAAATTGCAAGAATATTTGATGAGTGTTGTCCCAGATTAATAAAAAGACAGAATAATAACCGAGCTCATAAACCACAGAGACTAAATAATTGGTTTACGCCATACCTCAACAGCATCAGGATTATGCTTCTTATGTTTAAGGACAGATCTCATAACAGCAACGAGTACAAAGAGATGTACATTAGAATAAGAAAAATTTATAGATCTGAAATAAGTTTGGCAAAATGTAGGGCGAATGATAACTATATTCTTAAATCCAGAAACAGCTGTAAAGCTGCCTGGGAAGTAATTAAAAGTGAAATAAATAGACCAACAACTCAACTAGCTATACCCATAGCCCCAGATATCTTAAACTCACACTTTGTTAACTTCAGTTTACAACAAGATTTGTCTCCCCTCAACGCCATGCTTGACGCTAAAACTCTTTTAGGTTCAAATAAGTATGTAGTCCATAAATTCTGCTGGGCAACAGTAACTGAAAATGATGTTAGCAAAGCAATAGGCAAACTAAGTAGTTCCAGAGCAGAGGACTTCTATGGTCTGTCAAACTTTGTCATAAAGAAGATATCAAGTGATCTTCTGCTCCCTCTAACCACTCTCATTAATCATATATTACAGCAAGGGATTTTCCCTGACTGTTTGAAAATAGCAGTAACTATTCCCATATTTAAGAAAGGAGATAAATCAAATCCAAGTAACTATCGCCCTATCTCATTAATCCCAATAATATCTAAAATAATCGAAGACTGTGTTCACCAACAAATGAATCACTATTTTGAGAGGAATAATTTGTTAAGTAACTCACAGTATGGATTCAGGTCTAAACTATCCACAGTTAAAGCAGTTGAAAATATTGTTAGTGATATATATGATGGCTTTGAAAATAAATTAATCTCATGTGCTACTCTCCTAGACCTGAGTAAAGCATTTGACACTGTATCTCATAGTACTTTGATCATGAAATTAAAGACACTACGGCATGGAAGAGGACACCCTGAAATTATTAGAATCCTACTTAAGCAACAGAGTACAATTTGTTAGTGTAAATGGGCAGCTGTCAAACCCACAAACAATAAAAAGAGGTGTGCCACAGGGCTCCATACTTGGGCCCTTCCTGTTTGTAGTGTATGTTAATGATATGCCACAGTATTTACCCTGTAAAACAGTCCTCTATGCAGACGATACAACTTTTATCAATTCAGGACAGACTCTTGAATCTGTACGAGAAAAAATAATATAATATTTGAAAAATCAGTTCATTGGTTTAGTGCAAACTCCCTATTCATAAATGAAACAAAAACTAAGGAAATATTCTTTAATTTGAAGGTATCAAACAAAGAAAATAAGTCCGTTAAACTGCTAGGAATGATGATTGACCAGAAACTTAGCTGGGATAAACATATCACATACGTCTGTTCTAAACTTGCACGTGCTATGTTCCTACTTTATAAGCTTAGGAGTAATGTCAGCCAAAACTTACTGCTGCATTCATATTTTGCTTATATCCACCCCCATCTTTCTTATGGTCTTCTGCTTTGGGGAAATTGTCCCAGTTCAATATCAATTTTCAGGTGGCAAAAAAAAGCTCTTCGATGTGTAGTGGGTTTATCTCCCAGGGATACATGCAGGGAACATTTCAAAAAACTTAACATCATGACAGTTCCTTGTTTGTACATCTATTATTGCTTACTACACGTAAAAGAAAACATAGCTCAATATCCCCTTAGGTCATCTGTCCACACCCACAATACAAGACGAAACCACACAATTGATCTGCCATACTCTAGACTGTCTAAGGTACATAATAGTTATAAATATGTAGGCCTCAAACTGTTTAATATGCTCCCTAAAATTGTACAAACAGTATCTAAAAGTAAATTTAAGACAACATTGGGTCAATGGCTCAAAGGTAAAGCATTTTACTCAGTTGATGAATTTAAAGATTGTAATATGGAAGATTTGCTGTTTTAACATAGAGAAAGGTACCTCTGCCTGTAGTAGGACCTAAATTTGTATCAATAGCTTAGGATAATGACATAGTGTTATCAACATGTATATGATAATGACATAGTGTCATCAACATGAATACTCCCTGCTTAATATAAATCTGTATAATGCTTTCCTTTTTATTGTAAAATTAATAATATATAAAATTCCAAATGTGTGCTATTGTACTACACTAAATTTCACATGATTTATATATACATTGTTATGAGAATATAACCATCTTTATACTGTAATTGAACTTATTGACGAAGCCCATTGTATAAGAAAATACTGAACGGCTAATAAAGATTCTTATTCTTATTCTTAAATGTAATTATAAAGCAGTGTGTGTGATGTACATCACAAATGTTATGCAGCTGTTACACATCAGCTGCAGCTGCCACAGACATTTCTGTAAAGTGCTTTTAGGATAACATCACAATAGCAAAATAGTTATGTGTATAACTGATTACAAAAGTTTATTTTTTAGGTCTAAATTGTAGAGCATATTTATGTTTGTGTAGTGCATGGAGAAATGATGATGTCCTCTTTTGCGTGCATGTAACCTTGCTAAATTAGATGGTTCTTATGAAAATAAATAAAAAAAACTGTTTATTTCTTTGTGTAAATTAAAATTTTCCCCAAGTTTCTAACATACTTGTCCACCTCTGTAGCAGAGGGGTCAGCACAGATGACTGTTGTATGGAGCACCCAGATTCAGTTTCTGGTACTTCCAGGGAATTTTCCTTGCTGGGAGCCTCATAATGTCAATTGAGGAGCTACTTAACTGAGTGGTAGTGGCTCCAGGTCATCAAAAGTGACAACAGCTAGGAGAGTGATGTGGTGATCCCACGCCTCTCAATAGTGCGTACAATGATGCAACAGGCAGAGAGTTACATGGCAGTCAGTCAGTACTGATAGGCCTGCCAAGGCCTGTAGATGAGTTTATGCTTACTTTCTTCAAGCATATAGTCTTATGGAATTGGATGGATCCCTTTGTTACCACTACACATTTAAGTACTAGGTGTCACTGCCAGGGTCTGCCAGATGCATTTTGTCTGGCATTTTGGTAGATATGTGGAATTTTGTTTTTGCTAGTGTAGCTGGAATCAGTCCAAATAAATGCTGTTCATTGTGTCATTCACACGATGCCCAGTCATGACAGAAAGCATCAGTTTATTTCCAATTACAAACGAAATGATTTTTAAATTGAAATTTTACTGCCCATGTGATAGTGCATTCCCAAATTAGTCTAGCATGATACTTGTGTTAGTGATTCCACATTAAGGGATAAAAAAATGGTTGATTTATTCTTATTAAGCTGATGGAATAGTAAAGGAGTTGGTAACTAGAAGAAAAACTGGGACAGAAGCTACATGGGATTACAGGTAGGGGTAGGTACTGGTTGAGGTAACTGCATCAAGATAAGATGGTATTAATGACCTTGCTCATGTTTAACTGTGAGATGAGGCTGATGGGGCAGTAGGAAGTGGTTTTGGAAGGGGACTTCTTGGGTTTTATGACAAATAGGATTCAGGAGGTTTTTAACAGTTCAGGTTAATGAACTGTGCAGAGAATAGTGTTGTAAAGAGTTGCAAGCATTGCTAGGAAGGAGAGGGGGCATTCTTTTAGTTGTCTATAGGTAGCATAGTCATGATGAGGAGCAGTGTTGTGTTTCTTTTGGAGAACTTTTTAATGTCACATGCTGTGACTGGTATGCTCAGTTCTGCCAGTGTTATGTTGTCCAAGAACTGGAAACTGGGGGCAATGGATGAGGCAGTGATATCTGTATGTTTATGGGCTGTAGGGGATTGGGAGTAGTCAAAATAAGGGTCATTAGCAATTGTGAAAACATCAGACAGATAGGATGCAAAATGATTAGCTTTATCAGGTTATAAGGTACTGGGTGGTTATTGTGGAGGAGAGCATAGTAAGGTGCAAATTTGTTGTCAGTGAGCCAGTGGAAAGGTTTCCAGTACTTGGAGGAGTTATAAGGAATGTTGAGTTAAGTATGGTGGATGTTTAGTGCCTCGCCTGGCATTTATCATCATTTAGTAGGTTTTTAATTTGCTCTGGATTTGTTGTTGATGATATTTAGGACTGATAAAATTGATGAGATTCCTGGAGGAGGAATAGAGCTCAAGGAGGGGGAGTGGGATGATTACAATGGATAGGTTTGGTTGGGATATCGAAGGATATGGCATCTAACAAAATCTGGTGTAGAAAGGAAGGAACAAGAGACACATCATAAGGGTACTGGAAGGTTATTGGGTGGCTTCCGATATGGGTACTGATTTTATTTACATCCTGCAGCATTCCAGTAGTGTGGAAATAGTCTTTGACAACTTTAGGATGCAGGTTGGAATAGGGAGTGCGGGTTTAGGGTACTGTGATGCAGGGGTTAGTAAGAAGGATGAGTGGATGGTCACTTCTGGATAGATGGATAATAATATGCCCAAGCAGGTTAGCTGATAGTAGGACATCGAGTGTGGAGTTTTGAGGGGTGTGTGTGTGTGTGTGTGTGTGTGTGTGTGTGTGTGTGTGTGTGTACGTATTTGTGTGTGTGTGTGTGTGTGTGTGTGTGAGAGAGAGAGAGAGAGAGAGAGAGAGAGAGAGAGAGAGAGAGAGAGAGAGAGAGATATGTGGAAGGTGCACTGTATCACTTTAGAAGATATCAATAAATAGATGCCGGCACTGGAGTTCAGCTTAGGAACTGTTTCAGATGTTGAAATCAGTATCAATAAGATAGGTGGAAAAGATTTTATCTATATAAGAGAGGAAGTAATACAAAACAAAATGATTAGATTGAATCTACATGGCAGCACAGGTGAAGGTTTTTAAGAAGAGGGTGAGACTGAGATGTTGAGTTCAGATGCTGTACAGGGGTCGTGTGTGAACAAACATGTTCTTATGGTGGCCAGTAGCAAATCTGCCTCAGGCAATGGTAAATGAGTTATCTTATGAAGTAGGGTATGTTGGGTGGTTTGGAGTTGGGGTTGGGTTGATTTGGGGAGGAGACCAGACTGCGAGGTCATCGGTATTATTGGATTAGGAAAGGATGGGGAAGGAAATCGGCTATGCCCTTTCAAAGGAACCATCCCAGCATTTGCTTCAAGTGATTAAGGAAAATCATGGAAAACCTAAATCAGGATGGCCAGATGCGAGATTGAACCGCTGTCCTCCTGAATGCGAGTCCAGTGTGCTACCCACTGCACCACCTCACTCAGTAATGGAGGTTTGGATGGTGTGATAGGGATAGAGATTGGTTTCATTTAGGGTGTTCATAAATAATGGTTTGTTTCTTGGAAGAGAATGGATATTGAAGAATAATATGCTGTACTACAGTTAAGCCATTAAGTTTAGACTAGGATGTTTGGCAGGTTAAATTATATTGTAATGGGTAGTGGGAGTAGGTGGCTTGGACATGTAGGCATGATATGGATCAGGCTGTGAGGGAAATTTGTTGAAAAGGTTTGATATTTTGTATAATGGTGATTTTGAAGGTGGTGTAGTGGAAGGTTGGCAGAGAAAATTGTTAGGATGGATGGGTGATCAGTGGGGCAAATTGGTGCAGTTGGTGGAATAAGAGTGATGGGATTGGTAGAAGGTGTTGCATATGGGAGGGGGCACAAGATTGGGGCACTGTTTTAGGAAGCATGGGCTTTACAGTAGAGACAGGTGGATGGATTTTTACAATGGGTGGTGAGGTGATCATTACACAGTAGGCACTTTTGGTAAAAGAGGACTGGGTTTGAGACTGTGAGGGTTCAACGTTAAGATGATGATGGTAAATCATGGTTAGGGGAATTTGATTAGAACCAAATCTTTTTTGGGGGATTATTTGTTTTATGGTGGGATTTAGGATGTACGAGGGCGGTTCAGAAAGTAACCTCCGATCGGTCACAGTGCGGGTTGTGGGGGGAGTAGCGACGCCATTTGTGTGTTCACGCACTCAACAGGTCAGTCGGCATCAAGCCGTGGTCGAGTGAACGTCGTACCTGCGCTAGTTTAGTTTTTGTGGCAGTTTGAAATGTGTGCTGCAATAGAAAACCCCGCCAAATGTGAAGTGCGTGCTGTCATAAGGTTTTTTACAGCCAAAGGATATTCTGCAGCAGCTATTCATCGTGAGCTTTGTGCCGTGTACGGACCAAGAGTTATGAGTGAAGGAGTTGTCCGTGAATGGGTACGTTTATTTAAAAGTGGACGAGAAAACGTTCATGATGAAGAGAGGAGTGGTAGACAATCATTGGTGACTGACAAACTCGTTCAGACAGTTGATGCAAAAGTTCGTGAAAATCGACGTTTCTCAATGTCGGAGTTGTCTACTGGTTTTCCACAGATTTCTAAGACTCTCTTGTACGAGATAGTGACAGCAAGATTGGGTTACCGTAAGTTCTGTGCACGATGGGTGCCCAAAATTCTTACCGACCACCACAAAACTCAAAGAACGGCCTCTGCATTAGACTTTCTGTCACGTTATGAGGACGAAGGAGAACCATTGTTAAACAGAATCGTGACCGGTGACGATTCCTGGATTAAGTACGTGAACCCTGAGACAAAAGAACAATCAAAGATGTGGGCACATTCAAATTCGCCTACCAAACCAAGAAAAGCCTCGCAAGATTTTTCTGCCAGAAAACTGATTTCAACGGTGTTTTGGGATGCCAAAGGGGTGTTGTTGGTTGAATTCATGGAACGTGGTACGACCATTAATCAAGACGTGTACTGTGAAACAATAAAAAAGTTACGACGGGCTATACAGAACAAACGCCGTGGTATGCTGACTTCCGGTATCTTTTTTTTGCACGATAACGCCCGTCCTCACTCTGCTCGCAGAACAACGGCCCTTCTTGAGTCCTTCAAGTGGGACGTTATCAACCATCCACCTTACAGCCCAGACCTGCCGCCAAGTGATTATCACCTCTTCATGCATTTGAAGAAATGGCTCGGCTCACAGCGGTTTGATGACGACGAAGAGCTCAAAGATGCGGTCACAGGCTGGCTCCAGGCACAAGCGGGTGATTTTTATGCAGAAGGAATTTCAAAGCTTGTGAAGAGATACGATAAGTGCCTCAATCGCTATGGAGACTATGTGGAAAAATAGTGCAAAGATGTAGTTGTAAGATGTATATATTAAAATATTTTTATTTAACTTTGTGTATTTTTTTAAATCAACCGGAGGTTACTTTCTGAACGGCCCTCGTATCTTCTTTAATTTGAGGGTGATGGCTGTGGAAATGGACTGCTGCTACAAGTTAATGGAATATTCTAGGTTTATGAAGAAAGAAAACTGAGGAACTAAATGAGGTTGAAAGGATGGATCCGGATGTGGTTGTACTCATCAAAGGGAAGAAGAGGGAACAGGAGAAGAAGTACTAAATATTAAGATACAAAGGAATTACAGACATTAGCTGCCAGTGAGGAGCCAGTGCAGTGGCAAGGACGGTGTAGATGCACACCAGGTTCAAACTCTTGTGAGAATCGTGATAATGGACTAGGGGCACTACATTCATAGTGTCTGGACAGTTGAGAATTTGCATCTGATGAGAGGTGTGCCAGGGTAGTCCATGCAGTTGTGATGACCACTGTGTCTGGATGGCACAGTCATCAGCACATCTGCCTAGTAAGCAGGAGACCCGGGTTCGAATCCCGGCCTAGCACAAATTTTCAACCTTCTCCACTGATTCAAATCAATGCCCACTCACAGCCAATGTCTGTAATTCCTTTGTGTCTTAATTCATAGTGGCTGCTGGATCAAAATGTGTGTGTACTCAACAACTGCAACCATTTTTAGAATGGTTGAAATAAACACCATAGAGCAAAAAGTGGGGTCTCATTACAGATTAAATTAAAATGAGCGAAGCAGGTGACAGGGGTAGAAGATACAAGTGACTGCTTTTTCAAGCTTGATCTCATCACTTATGGACAAAGAATTACTATAGGAGAGAGATAGGAAGTAAATGTCAGTCAACTTTGTAACAAGGAGAATATTTTTGTAATGAACTTGAGGATATCTTGGTAAAAATACCCACCCACAAATAATAGAACTTGGAAATTTGAACTGTAGGATTGGCTGCAAAGAAACAAATGTGGAAGGACATTATAAAGAGGAAGTAGTAAATAACAGTGGTCACAGCTAATACAAATATGTCAGGAATATGAATATGTTGTTGAAAATACCTTATTTCAACACAAGAAAATACCTATGTACACTTCAGAGGAACAGCATGTGATATTAGATCTGTCACTGACTTGATGATAGTATGCAGAAACAGGAAATTCAGGGTGAGAGATGTTAAGAGTATTTCCACAGCCTGTATGTGCAAGTAACCACCTTATGGTAATAGGGAAAATCTTGTATACCCACAACATAGTGAGATCTACTGATAAACACAGAAATGAAACATATTGCTTGAACCCATATTTAAAACAGACCTGGTGACATGATATGGAATAAAGATGTTATACCAAAATAAGGCATAGAAAAAGTTATTTGCTGATAGGATGCATGCGACAGAACAGTTATATAATCACTTTAAGAACACTGTCTCCAAGATGGCCAAAGAAACTTTGAGGATTGAAGCAAGGTACCAGTATTTGGAAAAATGCAGTGGGGGTTTAGAACATTGGATTATGGAGAATAAAAAAGCCTACATCAAAGTGTTATCAGGTAAGACTGTTCAATGTAGAAAAGATATGTTGTTTTAAGAAATAAGGTCAAAGTGATGGTCAAAGAAGAGAAAAAAACACAACTGGGGAAATATATGAACACAAATGAATACTAACATTGGCTAAAACATATCCAGTGAGACGTGGAAGACCATAAAGTACATGAGAACTAGTATAAGAGACAGAGGTACAATATAGATAATACCACCAGATCAATGAATAACACATTACACCAGACTGTTACAAGAATACATACAGCAGTATGTGACAGAGGAGGTGGTTTTAGAATGAGAGAAGAAAGAGGAAGAAATAACAACAGAGGATGTGAAGCAAGTGCTAAAGAGGGCAAAAAGTAATGAGGCTTCTTCTCCTGGAAATGTTAGAATGGGGCTTTTGAAATATGGAGGTGAAAAAACAGAATACTTGTATGTAATTTTTAACAAAATAGAACAAGAGGAAGGAGGTATATATCTACAGACTGGAAAACATCTGTTATCAGTACCATGTATAAAAAAGAAGTCTTGTTCAAATTACAGGGGATTAGTGTGATGCCTCCAGCAGCTAAACTTTTCTCTAGCATGCTCAAGCAAAAGACTGAACAGAGTGTGACAAATATTTCAGGGGAACAAATGCACATGACTTTTGTGGACTTGGAAAAGCATATGGCAGCATTCCAAGATCTGAGATTGCACCTGCCATGAAGAGACTAAAAGTATGGGATAAATGGATTAGTACATTTATTAGGATGCATAGAGACAGAGAAGCAAAAGTAAAGATGGGAAACAGAATAACAGAAAGCTTTCAAACCACCAAAGGCCTTAAGCAAGGTTGCAGTCTATACCCATTACTTTATAACATCTACATAGACCATTATTGTGGCCAAGATCGATTCAAAGCCCACGCCTACTACAGTAGTACAAGTTTATATGCCAACTAGCTCTGCAGATGATGAAGAAATTGAAGAAATGAATGATGAAATAAAAGAAATTATTCAGATTGTGAAGGGAGACAAAAATTTAATAGTCATGGGTGACTGGAATTCGGCAGTAGGAAAAGGGAGAGAAGGAAACGTAGTAGGTGAATATGGATTGGGGGTAAGAAATGAAAGAGGAAGCCGCCTGGTAGAATTTTGCACAGAGCACAACTTAACCATAGCTAACACTTGGTTCAAGAATCACGAAAGGAGGTTGTATACATGGAAGAAGCCTGGAGATACTGACAGGTTTCAGATAGATTATATAATGGTAAGACAGAGATTTAGGAACCAGGTTTTAAATTGTAAGACATTTCCAGGGGCAGATGTGGATTCTGACCACAATCTATTGGTTATGACCTGTAGATTAAAAGTGAAGAAACTGCAAAAAGGTGGGAATTTGAGGAGATGGGACCTGGATAAACTAACTAAAACAGAGGTTGTACAGAGTTTCAGGGAGAGCATAAGGGAACAATTGACAGGAATGGGGGAAAGAAATACAGTAGAAGAAGAATGGGTAGATGTGAGGGATGAAGTAGTGAAGGCAGCAGAGGATCAAGTAGGTAAAAAGACGAGGGCTAGTAGAAATCCTTGGGTGACAGAAGAAATACTGAATTTAATTGATGAAAGATTGAGAAAATATAAAAATGCAGTAAATGAAGCAGGCAAAAAGGAATACAAACATCTCAAAAATGAGATCAACAGGAAGTGCAAAATGGCTAAGCAGGGATGGCTAGAGGACAAATGTAAGGATGTAGAGACTTATCTCACTAGGGGTAAGAGAGATACAGCCTACAGGAAAATTAAAGAGACCTTCAGAGAAAAGAGAACCACTTGTATGGAGTATCAAAAGCTCAGATGGAAACCCAGTTCTAAGCAAAGAAGGGAAAGCAGAAAGATGGAAGGAGTATATTGAGGGTCTATACAAGGGCGATGTACTTGAGGACAATATTATGGAAATGGAAGAGGATGTAGATGAAGATGAAATGGGAGATATAATACTGCGTGAAGAGTTTGACAGAGCACTGAAAGACCTGAGTCGAAACAAGGCCCCCGGAGTAGACAACATTCCATTAGAACTACTGACAGCCTTGGGAGAGCCAGTCCTGACGAAACTCTACCATCTGGTGAGCAGGATGTATGAGACAGGTGAAATACCCGCAGACTTCAGGAAGAATATAATAATTCCAATCCCAAAGAAAGCAGGTGTTGACAAATGTGAAAATTACCGAACTATCAGTTTAATAAGTCATGGCTGCAAAATACTAACACGGATACTTTACAGATGAATGGAAAAACTAGTAGAAGCCGACCTCGGGGAAGATCAGTTTGGATTCTGTAGAAATGTTGGGACACGTGAGGCAATACTGACCCTACGACTTATCTTAGAAGCTAGATTAAGGAAAGGCAAACCTACATTTCTAGCATTTGTAGACTTAGAGGAAGCTTTTGACAATGTTGACTGGAACACACTCTTTCAATTTCTGAAGGTGGAAGGGGTAAAATACAGGGAGCGAAAGGCTATTTACAATTTGTACAGAAACCAGATGGCAGTTATAAGAGTCAAGGGACATGAAAGGGAAGCAGTGGTTGGGAAGGGAGTGAGACAGGGTTGTAGTCTCTCCCTGATGTTATTCAATCTGTATATTGAGCAAGCAGTGAAGGAAACAAAAGAAAAATTCAGAGTAGGTATTAAAATCCATGGAGAAGAAATAAAAACTTTGAGGTTCGCCAATCACATTGTAATTCTGTCAGAGACAGAAAAGGACTTGGAAGAGCAGTTGAATGGAATGGATAGTGTCTTGGAAGGAGGGTATAAGATGAACATCAACAAAAGCAAAACGAGGATAATGGAATGTATTCGAAGTAAGTCGGGTGATGCTGAGGGAATTAGATTAGGAAATGAGACACTTAAAGTAGTAAAGGAATTTTGCTATTTGGGGAGCAAAATAACTGATGATGGTCAAAGTAGACAGGATATAAAATGTAGACTGGCAATGGCAAGGAAAGTGTTTCTGAAGAAGAGAAATTTGTTAACATTGAGTATAGATTTAAGTGTCAGGAAGTCATTTCTGAAAGTATTTGTATGGAGTGTAGCCATGTGTGGAAGTGAAACGTGGATGATAAATACACTCCTGGAAATGGAAAACAGAACACATTGACACCGGTGTGTCAGACCCACGATACTTGCTCCGGACACTGCGAGAGGGCTGTACAAGCAATGATCACACGCACGGCACAGCGGACACACCAGGAAATGCGGTGTTGGCTGTCGAATGGCGCTAACTGCGCAGCATTTGTGCACCGCCGCCGTCAGTGTCAGCCAGTTTGCCGTGGCATACGGAGCTCCATCGCAGTCTTTAACACTGGTAGTATGCCGCGACAGCGTGGACGTGAACCGTATGTGCAGTTGACGGACTTTGAGCGAGGGCGTATAGTGGGCATGCGGGAGGCCGGGTGGACGTACCGCCGAATTGCTCAACACGTGGGGCGTGAGGTCTCCACAGTACATCGATGTTGTCGCCAGTGGTCGGCGGAAGGTGCACATGCCCGTCGACCTGGGACCGGATCGCAGCGACGCACGGATGCACGCCAAGACCGTAGGATCCTTCGCAGTGCCGTAGGCGACCGCACCGCCACTTCCCAGCAAATTAGGGACACTGTTGCTCCTGGGGTTTCGGCGAGGACCATTCGCAATTGTCTCCATGAAGCTGGGCTACGGTCCTGCACACCGTTAGGCCGTCTTCCGCTCACGCCGCAACATCGTGCAGCCCGCCTCCAGTGGTGTCGCGACAGGCGTGAATGGAGGGACGAATGGAGACGTGTCGTCTTCAGCGATGAGAGTCGCTTCTGCCTTGGTGCCAATGATGGTCGTATGCGTGTTTGGCGCCGTGCAGGTGAGCGCCACAATCAGGACTGCATACGACCGAGGCACACAGGGCCAACACCCGGCATCATGGTGTGGGGAGCGATCTCCTACACTGGCCGTACACCACTGGTGATCGTCGAGGGGACACTGAATAGTGCACGGTACATCCAAACCGTCATCGAACCCATCGTTCTACCATTCCTAGACCGGCAAGGGAACTTGCTGTTCCAACAGGACAATGCACGTCCGCATGTATCCCGTGCCACCCAACGTGCTCTAGAAGGTGTAAGTCAACTACCCTGGCCAGCAAGATCTCCGGATCTGTCCCCCATTGAGCATGTTTGGGACTGGATGAAGCGTTGTCTGACGCGGTCTGCACGTCCAGCACGAAGGCTGGTCCAACTGAGGCGCCAGGTGGAAATGGCATGGCAAGCCGTTCCACAGGACTATATCCAGCATCTCTACGATCGTCTCCATGGGAGAATAGCAGCCTGCTTTGCTGCGAAAGGTGGATATACACTGTACTAGTGCCGACATTGTGCATGCTCTGTTGCCTGTGTCTATGTGCCTGTGGTTCTGTCAGTGTGATCATGTGATGTATCTGACCCCAGGAATGTGTCAATAAAGTTTCCCATTCCTGGGACAATGAATTCACGGTGTTCTTATTTCAATTTCCAGGAGTGTAGTTTGGACAAGAAGGGAGTAGAAGCTTTTGAAATGTGGTGCTACAGAAGAATGCTGAAGATTAGATTAGGTAGATCACATAACTAATGAGGAAGTATTGAATAGGCTTGGGGAGAAGAGAAGTTTGGGGCACAACTTGACTAGAAGAAGGCATCGGTTGGTAGGACATGTGTTGAGGCATCAAGGGATCACCAATTTAGTATTGGAGGGCAGGGTGGAGGGCAAAAATCGTAGAGGGAGACCAAGAGATGAATACACTCAGCAGATTCAGAAGGATGTAGGTTGCAGTAGGTACTGGGAGATGAAGAAGCTTGCACAGGATAGGGTAGTGTGGAGAGCTGCATCAAACCAGTCTCAGACTAAAGACCACAACAACAACAACAACAACATAGACCAAGTGCTGGAGACATGTTCAGGAATGGGTATGCTAGTAGGACAGGACAAAAAGCATTCACAACCTTTTGCTGAAGACCATACAATTTTTGGAAATAGTAAACAAGATATGAAACACATGCTGGATTAATTGCAGAAGGAATACAAAAGATGGGGTCTAAAAATGAATTTTGAAATAACAGAGTACATTTGTATTGGTAAACAAGAAATGTATTTAGTACTCAAACATGAAATACTAAAAAATTGTAAAAAAATTTTAACACTTAGTTTTATTACATCCAGTGATGGCATCTGTGACAAAGATATTGAGACCAAACTAACAATGGGTAAAGAAGTGATATAGTCTCTACATGGACTCACTTGGAACAATAGTATTAGTCAACAGACCAAACACAGGATATTCCATAGAATTATTGAGAATATAATTACTTAAGGTGAAGAAATGTGCCCACTTATGAATAAAAGAAGAGACAAGATAAAGACAGTGAAATTAGATTATATGAGAAGGTGGCTGCAGGTCACTCATGAAGATAAGATCAGAAATTTAGAAAAAAAAATGGAAGTGATTCACTCCATAATGAGCAGATTGTAAAGTACAAGTCTTCAGTAATCGAGGAAAAGTCTTCAGTAGTCTGAGCTTGTAAAAAGAATTAACAATGATGGGTGGCCCAAGAAGATGTAATTGTGGAACCCAAGAAGAACTAAAATGGTACAGCCTCCTTTGTCTTGGGAATTATATATTGATTGAGCAGTAGATGGAAGTGGGTTTAAATTTGATTTGAATAACAAAGACTAAGGAGAAAATTAATAACCTTTAGGTGGAAAAATTGAAGAAGAAGAAGAAGAAGAACATTTGGGGTCCAAGTATTTTGGTGCAGGATAGGACGAATGAAAGAGAGTCAGGAGAATGTAAAGTGGTATCTGTATTTGGTTTCGGAGGCTTATTGGTGACAGTAGGATTGAAGGGTTGCTATGGGATGGGAGGATGCAGGATATGTTGGTGGTTGGTGCTGTAGGTTACCTGAAAATGGTGAAAGTCCCTAGGGATGGCTTGTCGATGGATTGTGCAACTACTTTTACTATGGTTGCTCTTCAGGTTGTTACTCTTGCTGGAGCAGTTATGAGGACATTTCAGCAGAAGGAAATGTTGGCAGGGAAAGATATGTCAATTTTTTTTAAGCTGAAATAGCAATACTAATAGTATGAATATATACAATACATCATTTGTTTTTATTAAAAAATTCGTCAATGGAGTAGAAGGAGTTGGCCACTAGTAAGTGGCAAGGTGTAGGGAAGTATTTGGAGAGGAGTTTTAGGAAGAGTAACAAAGATATACAGTGACTGATGAGAAGAAGTGCTATATGTTGTGACAGTGGGAGCAAAAGAAGAGGATGTGTAAATAAAAGGTGTAGTTGGGACTACCATCTGAGTTTTAGACTGCAGCAATAGCTGCCCTGCCACTGCAGATGGGGACAAAAGTAGCTCAGCCTAAACTATCAATAGGTGCTATATGGGATTCTAACCCATGGATCTATGGTGACATTTACTTGAATATTTGTTTCATTGTGGCTCCATACTGATTTTATTTTGAATACTGATTGACCATCAAGAACATATACAGGGTGTTTCAAAAATGACCGGTATATTTGAAACGGCAATAAAAACTAAACGAGCAGCGGTAGAAATACACCGTTTGTTGCAATATGCTTGGGACAACAGTACATTTTCAGGCAGACAAACTTTCGAAATTACAGTAGTTACAATTGTCAACAACAGATGGCGCTGCGGTCTGGGAAACTCTATAGTATGATATTTTCCACATATCCACCATGCGTAGCAATAATATGGCGTAGTCTCTGAATGAAATTACCTGAAACCTTTGACAACGTGTCTGGCGGAATGGCTTCACATGCAGATGAGATGTACTGCTTCAGCTGTTCAATTGTTTCTGGATTCTGGCGGTACACCTGGTCTTTCAAGTGTCCCCACAGAAAGAAGTCACAGAGGTTCATGTCTGGCGAATAGGGAGGCCAATCCACGCCGCCTCCACTATGTTTCGGATAGCCCAAAGCAATCACACGAACATCGAAATATTCATTCAGGAAATTAAAGACGTCGGCCATGCGATGTGGCCGGGCACCATCTTGCATAAACCACGAGGTGTTCGCAGTGTCGTCTAAGGCAGTTTGTACCGCCACAAATTCATGAAGAATGTCCAGATAGCGTGATGCAGTAATCGTTTCGGATCTGAAAAATGGGCCAATGATTCCTTTGGAAGAAATGGCGGCCCAGACCAGTACTTTTTGAGGATGCAGGGACGATGGGACTGCAACATGGGGCTTTTTGGTTCCCCATATGCGCCAGTTCTGTTTATTGACGAAGCCGTCCAGGTAAAAATAAGCTTCGTCAGTAAACCAAATGCTGCCCACATGCATATCGCCGTCATCAATCCTGTGCACTATATCGTTAGCGAATGTCTCTCGTGCAGCAATGGTAGTGGCGCTGAGGGGATGCCGCGTTTGAATTTTGTATGGATAGAGGTGTAAACTCTGGCGCATGAGACGATACGTGGACGTTGGCGTCATTTGGACCGCAGCTGCAACACGGCGAAAGGAAACCCGAGGCCACTGTTGGATCACCTGCTGCACTAGCTGCGCGTTGCCCTCTGTGGTTTCCGTATGCAGTCGCCCTACCTTTCCAGCACGTTCATCCGTCACATTCCCAGTCCATTGAAATTTTTCAAACAGATCCTTTATTGTATCGCTTTTTGGTCCTTTGGTTACATTAAACCTCCGTTGAAAACTTCGTCTTGTTGCAACAACACTGTGTTCTAGGCGGTGGAATTCCAACACCAGAAAAATCCTCTGTTCTAAGGAATAAACCATGTTGTCTACAGCACACTTGCACGGTGTGAACAGCACACGCTTACAGCAGAAAGACGACATACAGAATGGCGCACCCACAGACTGCTTTGTCTTCTATATCTTTCACATCACTTGCAGCGCCATCTGTTGTTGAAAATTGTAACTACTGTAATTTCAAAAGTTTGTCCGCCTGAAAATTTACTGTTGTCCCAAGCATATTGCAACAAACGGTGTATTTCTATCGCTGCTGGTTTAGTTTTTATTGCCGTTTCAAATATACCGGTCATTTTTGAAACACCCTGTACAGAATAGAGAATTAGTTTTTGGATTACATTGAGTACTTTAAATGTAGTGGAGTGGCAGATAAGGACAAATGGTAATTAATTGTTTTTTTTACATTCATTTTCATGCAATGTACTGTGAGGAAATAAGCGAAGCTGAAAAAGGTGCAGTTCAGTGGTGCTTGGACAAACTGTTGAATCTCTAGTGATATCAGACACCAAGCAGTGTAAACACCACAGAAATAATTCCTGCAAAAAATAGTATTCAAGTGCAGACATTTTAAAGACATTCTTTTTATTTTGATTGCCACATTCTAGTAAGTTGGTGTCTGGCTATAGAATAATTTGTACTGTAGTCATTTTGTTTGTTTCAAGATGGTAAGCTGAGTTTGGGTTATTTACGTGTTTGCATTTAGCGAGAATAATGTTTACATATTGGTACAGGTAATTTTTGTTGTTGTTACACTTTTTACTCTCTACCCCACTGAGCCGAGTGGATGGTTTGAGAACTGGCCCATTAAAGAGTGGTGGTTCTCTTCAGCCAAAGTCCCAGCAGGCTGGGAGTGGGGCAGGGGGAATCCCAACTGGGAATATTTGGAACGAGACTTCCAGTTCTGACATTCACCTGATAACCAAGGGAAACCTCCCGAAAACATTGGTTGGAAAAGGGGTCTGGGACTATTTTAATTTATTTCTGGGACAATGTTGTCAATGTAACAAGTGAAAATTAAAACTGTGATTGAGTGACTGAGTACATATATAAAAGAGAAATAGATCAAGAGGAGATAATACAACTGCAAAAGTCAATCAAGTTTGTAGATATGCAACTGTGAGAGTCAGCCAGGTCAGTAGATAGTTAGATTGAATCAAGTAATGTGATGGCTCTGTGTGTACCTGAGCTGGCTGATGTCCCAGAAGCCAAGTAGCCTGGGAGGCACACCGGAAGTGAGGCAGAAGCGCCTCTCCTGTACGTGGAGGCGTGCCGGGCCCATACAGATCTTGGCACGTGGTGGTGCAGATGTCACCTGCACCAGGAACTGCTGGCCTGCAAGAAGGACACAAACACTCACACACTCCTACTTCACTGATGAATTCCTAAGTAGAACTTATCAAGGGGGAGGGGAAGGCAGCTACACCCCCCGTCCTTCCACAAAACAATTCTTCGCCACACAGACAGACATATCAATGTAGTGTCATTTTGAAGCAACCCAGAGCATGTAGTGGACAATGACAAGCAGGAATTGTACCCAGAGTATTTCTTGCGAAATCTCAAAACAGAGTTCTTTTCAGTGTGAAACTAATTGGAGTTATTCCTCACCTTCACCTGACCATCCCCTTCCCCTTCAGTTGAGACCTTGGGTAGGCTCTTGGAGCAAAGTGATGTACAGATTATTAATCACAGCTTCAGTGCAGTAATGTGATCTGTGTAAGTAGTACTTTGAATTGATTTTGCTTTGATGATTCTGAAATATGTTGTGTGACGTGTCCCATCTATCTTGATGACCCCAAATAACTTTTTGTCCATGACCAAAATAAAAAAAACTATGACAGCACTATGTATTTTTTAAACAGCAGCTTTTTTTATTTAGTAATCCACTCCATCCATTCGAGATCTGTTCAAAAACGTATTCCAGTGTATTATTCAGGTAAACATAACATTACTGAAAACAGTTCACAAAACTGAGTTTGACTCTCTGGTAGTAGTACTCGGTGCAGGTACCCAGGGTAATGTAACATGAAGGTGAAGTTGAACATACTGTTTATGACACTGTTCATAAACTCTGCGTTTTCAGAGAAATGCTGTGCTGTCATTACATGTCTCTGCATGATGTCATTAGCTGCCGTGGCTGGTCAGAGAATATGTTTCTTTCTGATTTCCTTTTTCTGCCGATATCTGAAAGCTAATATCTTGTGATATGACTATCAAATACTGCTAAGCAATTATTTTTTTTCATTTTTCTGCCACCGTTGCATGGTTTATTTTCTTGAGAGTACTGGACACGTGAGCTTGGGAGGAATGATTTGCGTATGTCTAGCTGCAAAGGTGCATTCACGATCTGGCCTTAGGTTCTTCTTTGTCGGAAGAAGGCAGGCAGTGAATCTCATTAGGAGAAGCGAGCATCCCCAGGGAGATGTGCAGTCTTCTTGGAAGAGGGGCTGTGGCCAGCTTCGTGTTTTGTGGGCAGAGCCGGCACCTGTCCATAATGAGGCAAGAGGCAGCTGTGCTACCACTGAAGCCCCCAGAGAATATATGGGCAAGAAATTTTTGCCTTTTCTGCACAAACTCAAAGGAAGAGACTCCGCGCAACAGCCTGGCCAGTGTGGGAGTATGTTTTTGCTAAAAAAACTTTTTTTTGTTTATCCAATCGAATGTGTTGCCCCACCATCGCGATTGCGCAAAGAAGCCGACCAGTCGAGTAGACACTTCTCCAGGCTTGTACCAACTTCATGTTTGTTGAAGTGCATTTTGTGTGCCAAAGTTTCTGCTGTGTTGGCCCGTTTTTTCGCAAAATAAGCGACATTCTAGTCTATAAGACTGGTAACAGCATCGAGTTGTCTCCTGCACATAGAGTTAAGGTCAGAGAACGAAGATTCGTGCAGTTTGTCTTCTGGCTGCCGTCCTAGTGGGTCTCCCGGCCACCATCTGGTGCTGATGGGCATGCGGTTTGCAGTTTTTGGGGAAGCTCTTGACCCAGCAGCACCACAGGCGAATACAGCGTTCTTTTGTCAAGTATTGGTACAAGCTTCAAACAGAAGCGACTTATTTTCATTTACCTGTGTGTTCAGTAGTTAAATTTGTAAATTTATTGTGGATTTGTATACTTAGTAGACCCAGTTCCACATTTTAAAAACTGTGTAATGTAGAATTCTGCTATCTTTAGAATGGATAGTGACTGATTACTATGTTCATATGCAGGCTTAGTTTGTCACCCTTCACTCATAGCTCCAGGTGATACTTTCAGTCATGCTTCTTGAGGACTTTGCCAATGGGCATCACTGTGGGGGGTGAGGGGACAGACATAGGGATCCAAGGTACGTTCACCATATCTGACATCTCCTCAGGTCAGTCCAGTACTGTGGGTGCCCCAGTTACCGTCTGCACTAAGTTTGACCCCACATCCATGGTCAACATGTGGGAGGCGCTGAAAGACTTCCTGTGGCCGATCAAAATGCCT
Organism: Schistocerca cancellata; assembly: GCF_023864275.1. Lineage (NCBI taxonomy): Eukaryota > Metazoa > Arthropoda > Insecta > Orthoptera > Acrididae > Schistocerca > Schistocerca cancellata. The sequence continues at coordinate 206,502,511 of NC_064627.1, forward strand.
TCTCAGTTCATCTGACAAACAGTTTTGAGCTGCTATCTGTGCGTGATAAAGATCTGATGCGCCTGCTGCGGTGGCCGAGCGGTTCTAGGTGCTTCAGTCCGGAACTGCGCGACCGCTGCGGTCGCAGGTTCGAATCCTGCCTCGGGCATGGATGTGTCTGATGTTCTTAGGTTAGTTAGGTGTAAGTAGCTCTAAGTTCTAGGGGACTGATGACCTGAGACGTTAAGTCCCATACTGCTCAGAGCCATTTGAACCATTGGTACCTGATGCAGTCACTTGTCCTCTTTCAGAAAAAGCCTCTCAGCCTGCAGGATCCAGGCTTTCACGCAGGTTGGTATTACTGGTAGATGGGAGCTCCAATGTTAGGTGCGTAATGGGGCGCCAAAAGGATATGGCTGCCAAGGGGGCGAAGAAGTCCAATGTGCACTCCGTACACACCGAAGGAAGTCATCCAAGATGTAGAACGGGTCCTTCACGATGCCATGAAGGGCACAGGGTGTAGCCAACTGCAGGTGGTGGCTCGTGTTGGTACTAATAGCGTGGGTCACGCCGAGTGAAGGTCTGAATCAGAGGGTCAGACGGTTCTGCGACTGTGTAAGCTTCATATTCCTTGATTTGCACCATGACATGTTGGGGTATCGTGTTCCGCTTGAAAGGTCAGGGGTGCATTGCACGCAGGAAACGGCTACATGGGAAGTGCGGGCAATATGGAATGGAATAGGTGGATTTTTAGGTTAGAAGATCGTGGTAAAGAACAAAAAGAACTTTAGTTGTCAAAGGAGCAGGTAAAATATAGGATGAGGGTGACCTAGGAACCATCTGTATTATAGTAGTAAATTGTCGTAGCTGTGTTGGGAAAGAACCAGAGCTCCAGGTGCTAATAGAAAGCACTGTAGTTCAAATCGTTACAGGCACTGAAAGCTGTCTAAAGCCAGAAATAAATACAACCGAAATTTTGGGAAAGGATCTAACGGTGTTCAGAAATGGCGACGTCGTCTTTATTGCAGGTAGAAGTAGTTTATCTGGTAGCGAAATTGAAATAGACAGCTCTTGTTAATATGGGTAGAGGTTATACTTGACAACTGGAATAAATTAATAACTGGTTCCTATTACTGACCGCCTGACTCAGATAATACATTTGTTGAAACGCTAAAAGAAAACTTGAGTATCATCTCAAATAGGTACCCCACTCAGACGGTTATAGTTGGTGGTGACTTCAGTTACCATCGGTAAGATGGTGGAAATACATATCAAAGCCAATGGTGGCTACGAAACATCGTCCGAAATTGTCTAAATGCGTTCTCTGAAAATGATTTTGAGCAATTAGTCCAGGAAAAGCTGCGAAAATATACTTCACAATTTAAAAATGTTTCAAATGGCTCTGAGCACTATGGGACTTAACATCTGAGGTCATCAGTCCCCTAGAACTTAGAACTACTTAAACCTAACTAACCTAAGGACATCAGAGGCAGGATTCGAACCTGCGACTGTAGCGGTCGCGCGGTTCCAGACTGAAGCGCCTAGAACCGCTCAGCCACACAGGCCGGCTTTACATCTTAGTAACAAATAATTTGAAGGAAATACGTAGTATAGGCAGCATCATGACGGGTACAGGGATTAGTGACCACAAGGTCGTTGTAACGAGGACTGGATACCGTAACATCCAAACACACCAAAACTAAACGCAAAGGACATCTATTTAAAAAACCAGGTAATATTTCGCTTGACGTCTTCCTAAGATACAGCCTCCATTCCTTCCAAAATATGTAAGTGTAGATCAGACGTGCTTTTAATTCAAAGAAATAGTATCGAAAACAATCGAGAAATTTATGCCAAATAAATTAGTAAGAGACGGAACTGATCCCTATACAAAACAGGTCAGAACGCTGTTGCAGAAACAGCTAAATAGGCATGTCAAATTCAAAAGAAAGCAAAATCCCCAAGATTGGCAAAGTTTTACAGGAGTTCGAAATTTAGCGCGAATTTCAACGTGAGATGCTACTAATAGTTTCCACAGCAAAAACTGTCTCTAAATCTGGCAGAAATCCCACAGAGATTCTGATTATACGTAAAGGACACTAGCTGCAAGACATAATAAACACCTTCACTGCTCGATAACGATTGTAATGTTATCGATAACCGTGCCACTAATGCACGATTACTAAATACGATTTTCCGAAATTAATTCACCAACGAACTCAAAGCAAATACTTTAAGAACTGCTGCCAACATGAGTAACTTAGTAGATATCCGCCGGCCGGAGTGGCCTAGGGGCTCTAGGCGCTACAGTCTGGAACCGCACGACCGCTACGGTCGCAGGTTCGAATCCTGCCTCGGGCATGGATGTGTGTGATGTCCTTAGGTTTGTTAGGTTTAAGTAGTTCTAAGTTCTAGGGGACTGATGACCTTAGAAGTTAAGTCCCATAGTTCTCAGAGCCATTTAGTAGATATCCTTGGTGTGGTGAAGCAGCTCAAATCACTTAATAAAGGCAAGTCTTCTGTGCCAGGCTGTATACCTACCAATTATATTCCTTTCAGAGTATGTTGACATAATAGCTCCATACCTAGCAATCATATACAACCTCTCGCTCGACGATAGACTCGTACCAGAAGAATGGGAAGTTGTACCTGTCAAACCAATACTCAAGGAAGGAAATAGGACTAATCCACTGAATTACAGACCCACATCACTGAGGTTGATTAGAAGCAGGATTTTTGAACATATATTACGTTCGAATACTGTGAAGTTCTTCGAGGAAAAGGATCTATTGACACACAGTGAGTACGAGTTCAGAAAATATCGCTCTTGTGCAACACAATTAGCGCTTTATTCTCAGGAAGTAATGAGTGCTCTCGACAGGGGATCTCAAACTCATTCCGTATTTTTGGATTTCCAGTAGACTTTTAATACCGTTCCTCACAAGCGGCTTCGAAGAAATTGCGTGACTATGGACAAACGTCTCAGTTTTGTAGCTGCTTGTAGGTTCGCGATTTTCTCTCAGAAAGGTCACAGTTCGTAGTAACTGAGAAAAAGTCATTGAGTAAAGCGTAAGTGATATCTGGCGTTACCGTAGGAAGCGTTATAAGCTTCTGCTGTTCCTAAGTTATACAAATAATTTAGGTACAATATGAGCAGTCTTCTTCGACAGTTTGCTGGTGATGCTGTCGTTTAACGTTTAGTAAAGACATCAGAAGGTCAAACCCAAGTGCAAAATGTTTTTTACAAGATACCTGTATGGTGCGAAAAGTGACAACTGACTAAATAATGAAAACTGCGAGGTCGTCCATATCATTTCTAAAGGGAATCCGCTAAATTTCGTTTACACGGTGAATCATAATAATCTAAAGGCTGTCAGTTCAACTAATTAGGCCATACCTAGAGACAACAATTGCGAATAACTTAAATTGCAACGAGGCTATAGATCACGTTGTGGGGAAAGCGAAGCAGAGAGTGTGTTTTATCGGCAAAACACTTAGTAGATGGAGTGTCACAGATAAGATACGCGAATTGTGGTGTCAATAATTAAAACAAAGGCGTTTTCGATGCAGTGAGATCTTTTCAAGAAATCTGAAAATCTAACTTTCTCCTCAAATGGTTCAAATGGCTCTGAGCACTATGGGACTTAACTTCTGAGGTCATCAGTCCCCTAGAGCTTAGAACTACTTAAACCTAACTAACCTAAGGACATCAGACACATCCATGCCCGAGGCACGATTCGAACCTGCGACCGTAGCGGTCGCGCGGTTCCAGACTGTAGCGCCTAGAACCGCTTTTTTTTTTTTTTAATCTCATTTTGCTCGTTTTAGTTCGTTGTATCTGCTCGGGGCGGACGTCGCAAGACATCCATTTCAGTTCGTCGTTGTTCCATTAACTCAGTTTTTTTTTTTTATTACAGAGGGCAGTTAACCCTCTGACCGAACACGCTGAGCTACCGAGCCGGCGAACCGCTCGGCCACTCCGGCCGGCTATATAAAACAGGTGCAGCCTCAAGTTTGTATTATAAATAACGGCAGGCGTTTATGCAGTGTTACCCTTAACGCATTTATATTGTTGAATTGCTAAAGCGTTGTATGGTGCTAGTTTTAGGTTGCCCATGTAATGGTTTCCTGGAGCAAAAAAAAATTTGTTTGAACACTGAATATAACTATTTACAAACTTAAAAAATTAAAATGCTGTCATAATCTACTTATAAATATAACCTTAAAGTTAATGTTTTTATATGTAAGTCAAGTATTACAGTTAGAAACTGCAGGTATGCCTCGACGCAGTGTAACTTACAGTGCGCAAATTATCCAGGTTATACTCATCCAGTATTTGAGAATGACAGCACATTGTGACTCCCAACAAACTTTGCAAATAATTTTAAACCTTTTTCGAAAGTTTTTCTGGCTAACAGTCCCCACAAAACAATGAGAAAGAGGAAAGTTTTTCGCTTACTGTATTTTCTCTCTTCATTAGGCATGGCGTTTAGTTTATTACTTCTTTAAAACTAACTCTATGCGCAGTATATTTTGGAGACTGTATCGACATGTATCACTGAATGTATTTGCAAATTTATATGACTGTGCAACTTGTAGTTCAGGAGTTATGACATTGTAAATATTGAGAGGCTGAAAAATGGCTTATCTTGAAATGTACTGCAATTTATCCTCATTGTATTCATTCAGTGTTCGATTATTTAAAGACTCAGGGTGGGGGTGACTGATACTTCAAAAAATTATAAATAAGGGAAATATTTGTTTGATTTATTTTCTCTGACTTTTATCGCTATTCGAAATTTTGAATTGACACCTTGTTTTGTAAATTGAAGCTGTAGGCGGGGGGTGGGGGGAGGAGGAGGAAAGGGACTATTGATGGCAGCTGCGTTGGGACTTTATGTGGAATCAATAGCGATGAAGGAAAAATGTATGCCAGACCAAGATTCGAACCCAGGATCTCCTGCTTACTAAGCAGTTGTGTAAGCCACTGCACCACCCAGATACAGTGTTTATCGGAACTGCTCAGACCATACCGGCACCCCTCTTGGTCTACTCCATTCCTACCTTAGTTCTAGGGTAGAACAGACACCCCACATTTACACAATTGATTTGCCTCTATGAGTAATGACTCCACCATCTTCAGTGCGGATGCACAGTTACGTCCGATGTGCAGAAACGTCAAAGTAGCGAGCATGGAGGCGCTGTGTGGGAATATGGATCGAGCGGGAGACGTGCCGAAGTAGTCTGCTCAGTTTCGATAAACACTGTGTGTCCGTGTGGCTCAGTGGTTTATGGAACTGCCAGGCAAGCAGGAGATCTCTGGTTTGTTTGAATCCTGGTCCGGCACACATTTTCACTCATTGCTGCTGGTTCGGCATAAAGTCCTGATGCAGCTGACATTAATAGCCCTTTTCCTTCCCTTTCATTTCTCCCTCCTTCACCTTCAATTTTCGTGAAATGTATCACATCTACAGATTCCACATTGCGTCTGTGTTTTTGGACATGTCCGGAAGAACAGCCACCATGCATTTATATAATTGAGGTCCTATTGTCACTGGCTTAAAAGAATTATGAATGAGGCAATATTTTAGCTACTGGTAACGGAAGACAAAGCTAAAGGGAAAAAGGAATAGAATGTCGTAAAGGTTAGAAACTATGGACACAGCCATCCAACAAAATTCATTAATTATTAATAAAGGAAATAAATCTCCTGAACGAGTGTGCTATCATGGTGGATATTTTGTGAAAAAAACGATTAAATAGCTTAATATATTTTATCTCCCACCTTTAAGATCTCAGGTTTCATCTTCCACCTTTAAGCTCACAGGTTTTCAAATCCCGTCTGGTGCAGTCCCCAACAATCAGTCGTTCAGACCTGACGTTCTGGGCTAATTTCCAAACTTTCCCCCTTTTCCTGAGACTCACTTTTCCTTCACCTCTCTTCCTTCCCCTTCAACCATTCTGCCAGAAGAATGAGCTACTGCCTCCGATATCTTGCAGATTTCAATAATTTTATGTGTGGTTTTCCTGCCGCCTCTTGGTGAGTAGATTTTTTTGTCCATCTAATTACATCAAACTATTTCTTCATTTATAATGTCGTTTCGGATACTACCTTAATGTGACCTGTAATTAAGATTAAAGGAACGTCAGAATGAGAAGTGCTCGGGAATGTGACGTGTTGTCCTGTTGCTGGTTGGGCCACACCTCACCTCAAACCTGCTAGGTCGGCAGAGCTCCCACTGGCTGTGCAGCAACTGGCATGGCTGTAGGAGCAAGTTACTGGTCGAAGTTAAAATCTTCTGGGTTATTAGGCCGCGTCATATTATTAAAATCGATGTCAGAGCCACAGTTCTCGTGATGTTCCGCTACTGCCGATTTTGCACTTTGTTTTAGCCTTACGTGTACTGTATAAAGAAACAAACATTTATAGAAGAAAGGTCCGAGAAGCGGGTGAAATTTCTAAGAATGTATCTAATTTCAATAGAGAGGACGGCTATAGGCTTCCGGCATCGTGGCTCCCCGCCATCGAGGAAGTAAATACGCGGCCACGGTGTGTGAGCGTCATAAACAACGCACTGCCAGTCACCTCGGCGGACAACAATATTTTGGGTAAACATTCCCCCTCTCTTGCCACTGATGACGAACAACCAATAGCGGTAGCAGGCATTTCAACCAATAACCCTTCTCCAGCATAAGTGTGGAATAGTGCCTTTCTGTCCAATGACGATGAACCGCCAATGGTATCCACAGGAGATGAGCTGCCAACGCCCCTTCTTCTGCGTCAGAGCGGGAATATTAGCCTATGACTATGGCCCACCAATGGTAGCCATATGAATTTTAATCAATACCATCACTTCTCCTGCACGAACGCCAGAACACTCGTCTTTGACAGTGTTCTAGCAGTAGTGGACACCAAAAGATCTTGAGGGAGATCCCAGCAGAGGGGTCGAAACGTCGAACATTTTAGAAGAAACATGACGCGGCCTAATAACCCAGAAGATTTTAACTTCAGTGAAAACGGTCACGAAATCCTGCAGACTTACATAAGCTATTGGTTCTTCTACAAGACAGAGTTACCTTCCAAACGATATTTATATAATCATCTAATTTTACTTCCTTTGTAATCTGTGTTAAAAGTCTACACATTTTATTATATAGTTTTGCCAAATTTGAGCGTGAATGGTTCAATTTTTATGTATCGGACATGTGTCATTATAAAAGAAAATACAGCTTTTACAACCACAACAGCATGGTAAAGCAAAATACATTTAATACTTAGGTTGATGAGGCTGTTGTATGAAAACCACAATTTTTTTATCCCTCGACCTTGAAAAATTCTACGACCGTATAAGGCATTCTGGTCTTCTTTTAGAACTCCAGTCATATGCACTTACAGTTAACTCTGCCCCGTAATTGATTCCTTTCTATCTAACTGTCCATTCTTTGTCACTGTTCACATTATAAATTCCCACATCTTCTACCCTACAGCAGGTGTGCCCCAAGTCTCCGTCTTCTCTTCTGTATATCCTCTACACTGCTGATACCATGCCCAATCGATGCTTCAGTATGCGGATGCCGCTGCGTTCCTAGACCTCTATCTAATGTTCCAAAAATCCCAATGATATCTTCAACACCATCGTAACCAGTTTTCCTCCTGGTGCTGCCATTGGCTCCTGAAGATAAATCCTTCCAAGGGACAGACAATAATTATAGGATGAACCACTCATAGCTTCTGTATCCATGACATTTACTTTACATGAACCATACCATTGAGTTACCTAATACACGAAAAAGTCTTGGACTAACCCTAGACTACCACCTGGGAACCTCATCCAGCAAAAAGGCCGCAATAGGATAAAAATACTAAAATTACTAAATGGCCAAAAATGGCGATTCTCCCTATTCTCTCCTACGTCTATGTTGCTTGGATATCTACTCTACCGAAGTTAGATCGCTCCCCCGAAATCCTTGCGTGCAGTGCACTCCGTCTTGCTTTCTGCATCCATGGATCATTTACGACCTAATTCTTAACTTATTTATCTACACTGTACACTTCCGCAAATTCTGTGCTACGCGCAACTATTTGTAGGTTCTAATAATTCCGTTGTTTCTCCTCTGGTCACCAATCCTCGTATGCTGACGCACCTTTAATACATCCCTCCATTCCTACACCTACACACAATCCATATTCTGTCCCAACGCAACTTCATCCTACTCCATCTCCCATACAATGAAGTTCATACCGATATTTACCCATCATATCAACTGTAACTATTCTCCACATATCCCACTTCACACCAGGGTTGCCCCTTCCCTCTTCCCTCTGCAGCTCTCCCCATCCATTCTCTTGATACCACGGCCATGCCCACCCACCAGACTCCTCGTCAGTTTGTTGTACCACTGTCCACCCAAACACCTACCTTCATCTCCATACATACTACCCAACAGGCCCGTAAAATTTTACCCACATTCTTTAACCTTATTGAACACATTTTCCAATCACTAAGTCATTTTTTTCTGGCGCAGGTGAAAGTGCAGTGCTGTTTATAGAAGAATGTTACCATTTGCGGACTGTTTTAAATATGTAATTTTTTTCTTTCTGTCTTTATCTTTTAGTCCTTCAATTTTAATTTAAACAACAGACAAAAGCAACAGTTACAGTGTTTACGTAAATGTCAACAAAATTCATCGTTTTATAGATCTTAAATAATCTGTAAAATTTTCACTTTTAATTAAAGGCCTATTTGTCTAATCTTCATTTTTTTAAGTTTTTGGCTGAATAGAGGAGATGAAACAAAAATACAGAAAAAAACCAGTGTTGTACAGATGTGACTGTAAAACTGATTTAGCGAATACTAATTGTCGTATCTTGGTAAGCTCCACAAGAACTTATTAAAGCTAATACTACGAATGTGCAACTGCAGCCAATTAAACAATGTTTTATAATTTGACTCTGAATGTTTGTAATTTTAAAGACTGTCATTTTATGAGTATGACCTGAAGAAAGAAGGCAACGTGCCCTACACTTCGACCACCTCTCGGCTCGCATTTGAATGTAAATTTTTTGAGCCGAGTTGATAGTTGACACTCCATTTAGACATACGTTTTACTACTTAACGTTGTTTTAACAAGTTTTTGACTTTTTAGTTTTTCTTATTTTATAACATGATCGTACATAGCAAACACCTCTCATTCTTATGTTCCTTAAACTCTAATTACAGATCTGATGTTATAAATAAAGAAATAATTAAGGACCTAGATGGCTATATTCTTGAAACTGAACAGAACAAGGTACCCACACTACACCTCATGTGTGCTCTGGTCACAATGGCGACGACAGCGACAGCGAAGATCGCAGTGATGATCAAACGTTTCCGTTTGAGGGCGTTGCTGCAGCGTAGCACAACTCTGATGCGGATATATAAGCACCGAAATGTAGGCAAGACAAGTGTCTTTCCGACGTACATGCAATAATCGAGGAAACGTGATCTACGTCGACGTTACTATCAAATGCTTCCAAACCGGATCAACGTGCGGTTATTCTTTTATTGGCTGCCAAAGGACAAATACCGGTAGATATCTACGAGGGGCGTTTGAAAAGTCGTGCAAAAATAAAAACTACTTACGTGTTTGGGGTAAACCTTTTTTATTTTTCGACATAGGATCCTTTTAGACTTACACACTTCGTCCAACGCTGTTCTAATTTGTTGATCCCTTCCGAATAATAGGAATTGTCCAAGTCTGCAAAATAGCTATTAGTTGCTGCAATCATCTCCTCGTTTGAATAAAATCTTTGTCCCGCCAGCCATTTCTTCAATTTGGGGAACAAATAGTAGTCCGAGGGAGCCAAGTCTGGAGAATGGGGGGGATGTGAAACGAGTTGGAATCCTATTTCCATTAATTTTGCTACAACAACTGCTGAGGTGTGTGCTGGTGCATTGTCGTGATGGGAAAGGACTTTTTTTGCGGTTCAATCGCCTGCGTTTTTCTTGCAGCTCTGTTTTCAAACAGTCCAATAACGTTGACTAATATGCACCTGTAATAGTTTTACCCTTTTCCAGATAGTCGATGAGGATTATCCCATGCGAATCCCAAAAGACAGTCGCCATAACCTTTCCGGCCGAAGGACTGATCTTCGCCTTTTTTGGTGCAGATTCTCCCTTGGTAACCCATTGTTTAAATTGTTGTTTGTTCTCGGGAATATAGTAATATATCCATGTTTCATCCACAGTGACGAAACGACGCTTAAAGTCCTGCGGATTCTTCCTGAACAGCTGCAAACCATCCTTGCAACACTTCACACGATTACGTTTTTGGTCAAGCGTGAGCAATCGCGGAACCCATCTTGCGGATAGCTGTCTTATGTCCAAATGTTTATGCAAAATATTATGTACCTGTGCATTCGAGATGGCACAGCACTAGCAATCTCACGCACGTTAACTCTTCTGTCATCCATCACCATATCATGGATTTTATCAATGATTTCTGGAGTCGTAACCTCCACAGGGCGTCCAGAAAGTTCAGCATCACTTGTGTCCATATGGCCACTAAGAAAATTTTGAAACCACTTATAAACTGTTCTAATCTAAGGTGCAGAGTCACCGTAATGTTTACCAAGCTTGTCTTTAGTCTCTGAGGCGTTTTGCTTTCACAAAGTAATGTTTAATCACCACACGAATTTCTTTTCCATCCATTTTTTGACAATCACTCGATTTCCATGATTCACACGAATGCCAAACGCACAGAAATAGACCAATATGGCTGAAACTTGGTGTGCATTCTTTCCAAAGATGCTACTAACTAAACATGACTTCGCAATGCGCCAGTGGTGTCATCTCTCGGACTTTGCACGGACTTTTCAAACGCCCCTCGTATTAGAGAATGAAGAATGTGTTTGTGGCAGTATGTCTGTCTAAACCGTCGTTGTGAAATGGTACGCCACGTTCCATGCTGGTCGTGATTCGACACAAGACACCAGTCGATCTGACGGGGGGGGGGGGGGGGGGGGCAGCCAACTGAAGTGGAAGGCACTCAACACTCAAGCACTGGACCTTTAGTCCTGGTATCTTTCCATGTGATTATCACGCCTTCTGCCCCTTTAAAAAGGCCTTGAAGGCTCGACGATTCCTGCCGGTCGACGATGTGCAGCAGACAGTTACAGGCTTCTTAACGCAGGAGGACACGGTGTTTTAGGAAATGGATATCTTCAGCTTGATGCATCGGTGGGATTACTGCCTCAGCGCTCACGGCGATTTTTCCTGATTGGCATACCGGTTCTGTACTGTACGGCCTTGGAACGGAAACGTTTTGATCGTCCCTTATCTTGTGGTTTAAGAAGTAAATACAGAGTTAGATGAATAGACAGACAGATAGATTGATAGAGAGATGGGGTGGGGGGAGGGGACGCGGCGGGGCAGAAAGCACTGTATCGTTATCACTCACCTTCCCCCAGGTTGTTGACGATCTTGACATGCCACTGCATCTGGCGCTCCCTGGAGTCAAACGCCAGAATGACAGTCACATCCTGGCAGATGATCGCTATCGTGTTGGACTCCTTGTCCAACGTGAACCCTGCAATCAACAATATGACTTAGGGCAACATCCAAAAAAATCGCATTATGCTTGAGGGAAACCTCACTTAAAGAACTAGAATATAGAGGTTACGGTCCAGTCAAGCAAATGGGCATCCAAATCATAATGAGAGACTGGAAATGTTTTTTTGACCACATTGTTGGAATTTTCTTTTCAAACATCACTCTTTCGACTCCTCCGACCCTTCAAAGAAACGAACTCACATGTACGGTATGAAATGTCATGCTTCCTGAACTGTGTGTCGCACACTGATATAATTTTATGATGAAACTCTCCGCGTTTCGACATTTCGCCAGTTTTAAAGGAACTGAATGTAAAAGGAGAAGCACACGATGACAAACATATCTACGTCTTGTGACGTTACTGGCTCTGGGAGCCATAGCATTCACTTCCAAAACTCACTTGGTAACTGAGACAGGATAACGTCAACTGATGTACGTCTTAAGAGGTGGAGTGAGGTACCAATATTCTTTTTTTTACGTTTTTTAAGATAATTAATGTAGATTTGATTCATATTTATAGCACATACCCTCAATAGTAGATCATACAGTTTATTCAGATTCTTTGATCACCAGTTTTCTTTGATAACTTTGACATTATGATGCAATCAAAAGAAGCACTTCTTGCTTTTCGGTTCGACAACAATGAGAGCCGAGCGAATTGTGTCGGGATGACTACAACTGGGAGCTGGATTCAAATGGTTCAGATGGCTCTAAGCACTATGGGACTTCACATCTGAGGTCATCAGTCCCCTAGACTTAGAACTACTTAAACCTAACTAACCTAACGACATCACACACATCCATGCCCGAGGCAGGATTCGAACCTGCGACCGTAGCAGCAGCGCGGTTCCCGACTGACGCGCCTAGAACCGCTCGGTCACAGCGGCCGTTTTGGGAGCTGGAGTCGAGTGCTAGAGGTGACAGCACGCTGTTACATCGGCTGTACGATTCGGTGAAGGCAATGTCGCATGTCTAATATCTTATTTGCTCCCCGAATATGTAAATATTAATGTATCACGATATTGCATGCAATGCAAAGTAGAGAGTGTAAATAAGAATTATATTTTCATATGTGACAGTCAGTTATGTAAATTGTTATATGAACAGATTAGCATTGTTGAGTGTTTGAACTGTTTAACGCATGACATTGTAGTAGAACATTTTCCATCACAAATTTGTGTTTCATCTGCTACGTCCGTTTGCTTATTAAAAAGTCACTGACATCCTTGAATTTAAGAGAGACTTTTTTTTAGTAGCACTGAGAGCGTTAGACCACTCGCTAATAACTATCATTGCAGCCTCATATCAAGAAAGCCTAACCCTACGATTTAGAAGTTACTCCTGCACTGGGACATTAACAGAATATACCAGATTGGCAGACAATTAGACACAGCACAGCTACGGCCCCTCGCATGCTCTGTATTCGCAGTGCAAATGTGAACGGCGCATGTAAGCTGTAGCAATATAGTGGAGGGAATACACAGGACGTTAGTTGCATTGAACACCGACTCTTTTTTCCATACGGTTGCATATGTTAATTTGTAGCCATACAGTTAGAACTTAAAAAAAACTGTCGTATTGTTTCTGCCCTAATCTCAAACTGAATAGAACAATACAGAACTTTCATCTACCAGAATACTGTTGAGATAACAGTACTCGTAATAAAGACAGGTCTTCCGATCGAGATAGCATACCAATTATGTTCCTTTCAGGGTCTGGTGTTACAATAGCTCACATAATTTAGCAATCATCACAGCCACTCGCTCGACGAAAGATCCATACCAAGAGGACAGAAATCGAACGGGTCACATCAATACACAAGAAAGGAAATAGGAGTAATCTGATGAATTGCAGATCCATATCACTGACATTGATTTGCAGTAGGAATTTGGAACATAAACTATGTTCACTGATTCAGAAAATATCGTCCTTATGAAACAAAACTGGCTCTTTATTCACACGACGTAATGAGTGCTATCGAGAAGGGAGCTCAAATTGATTTCAACATTCTAGATTTTCAGAAGGCTTTTGACACCGTTCCTCACAAGAGACTGCTAATCAAATTGCGTACCTATGGACTTTCTGTTGTACGACTGGATTCGTGACATAGTAGTGATCGACGGAAAATCATGGCTTTTCCCAAGGAAGTGTTACAGGCCTTGTGATACATCCAATCTACATAAACGATTTAGGAGACAATCTGAGCAGCCCTCTTAGATTGTTTTCATATGATGCTATCATTTACCGTCTAGTAAAGTCATCAGAGTACGGAAATCAATTGCAAAATGACTTACACACGATGTCTGTATGGTGTGAAACGTGGAAATTATCATTCAGATGAGCTCTAAAAAGAGTCCGTCAAATTTTGGTTACACGATGAATCACTCAGATTTAAAGGCTGTCAACTCAACTAAATGCGGACCTGGAAATTACAGTTACGAACAAACTTAAATTGGAACGATCACATTGATCAGGGGTTTCCGAACTTTTCTCTGCCGGAATTCTTTAAGAACCTGGTACTTCGATGGAACACCTTGTTTGTTTTGAAGATTAATAAAGCTACTTAAATTTTTAAAAATGATGAAACTTGTTTTATTATGTGATTACTTCAGTCTTAAATCATGATTAATAAAAAAGAAATCATAACAAAATTTTAGAAAATACGAGAGAAAACGGCGTGTTATTAATAGTTTTTCGTGGAGCCCTTACTAACTTCCCTTAGGAGCCCCAGACACAGATAATGTTGTGGCGAAGGCAAACCAAAGACAGCGTTTTATTGGTAGAACACTTCGAAGATGCAATAAGTCTTCTAAAGAGACTTCTACACTACGCTTGTACGTCCGCTGTTAAAGTGTTGCTGTGTGGCACGGGTCCTTACTAGATAGGATTGACGGAGGGCATCGAAAAGTTCAAAGAGCCGCAGCTCGTTTTGTATCATCGCGAAACAGGGGAGAGAGTGTCACGGATATGATAAGCGAGTTGGGGTGGCAATCGTTAAAACGAAGGTGTTTTTCATTATAGCGTGATCTTTCCACGAAATTCCATTCACCAATTTTCTCTTCTGAATGTGCAAATGTTATATTGTGGCCACCTGCATTGAAAGAAAATATCATTGTAAGACAATGTGAGAAATGGGAGCTCGTACATAAAGATTTAAATGTTAGAGAATAGAACGGTAGAGAAACAGAGGTGGTTCGAAGAACCGTCTGCCAGACACATAAGTATGCATTGCAGACTAGTCTAGTAGATGTAGAAGTATCGCGATCATCCAAAGATTTCTTTCTGGTCCGTTCTTCTTTGTACTCAATTCGTGCACTTAATTGTTAACAGTCTATGATGGGGCCACATTTCAAATGCTTCTATCTTCTTCTCTTCATTTAGGGTGCTGTGCTCTAGATGTACGCTTTCACGAACTTGTTCCTCAACTGCATATCAACATCGGACATCAGTAGAGCTCTTTTATTGAAGAAAGCTGTCTCCTTCTGTGCCATCTACAGGGTGGAAAAACAAATCTGGCTCAGAAAATACGAGTACTTCAAGCACCTTACGACAGGCAACTCATATCACCCACAACTGGATCAGACGAGTATTAGTATCAGGGCATTTGTAGCGCAATTTTGATATCAAATTGATAGGCAAATTAATTAAATTGATCAATTAATCACCCCCGCCTACCCCCGCCCCCGACCGCGCCAGCCCCGGATGACGTCAAGTGTTTTCTCAGCTGCACGTGTACCCCAGACCACTTTTCCCCCTCCCCCACCCCCTCCCCCAACCTACCATATTGACGGAAATTTTGAATTTGGCGGGAACACAGAAATTAGCGGGAATTTCGAATTTTGGTGGGAACGTCTTTGTCCCCGAGCTGTGATGACATCCCACCCCACCCGTGAATTGACGGGAAATTAAAATTGGCAGTACCCTTTCCAGGACTTGAACCCTAATCCTCCTGGGTGGAAAGCTCAAGTGTACCCCCCCCCCCCCCCCAAACACAATTAAACCACCAGAGGCACTTGGAACTGACAGGAAATTAGAAACGGCTGCGTCCTTTCAAGGACTCGAATCTGGATTCTACTGGATGGAAAGCCCAAGTGTACCCCCGAACACATGGAAACTGTCCAGATGTAGGAGAGGATGGTTAGATTAGTGTTTGTTTTTATTTTTGGTCGGTAAACTTATGCGAAGAACAATCCTAATTACGCAATTAATCACAAAGATTTGGGCTAATTACACAACTATATGCATACTGCTACACAAGGAAGGCATAAGACTGCAGTACAGCTCAAAAACTGACGATACCATAAGACTGATGTTATCCTGCTGCGAAAACAATTCACATTACCACAAGAAACTAGCGACAGACACAATCAAACGTTATCCTACACCTACAAGCTAGCGGGAAAACGGCAGAGGAGTGTAAGGTACTATCTTTATTATTTTTGGTGGAAAATATGTTCAACTGACGAGATGCTGGTGTTGGACAGAGAGGAGTTCAAAAGATGTATTACCGGTAAGTTTACAGTATCTATCGCCGTGCGGTTCTGGGCGCTTCAGTCTGGAACCGCGTGACCGCTACGGTCGTAGGTTCGAGTCCTGCCTCGGGCATGGATGTGTGTGATGTCCTTAGGTTAGTTAGGTTTAAGTAGTTCTAAGTTCTAGGGGACTGATGACCTCAGATGTTAAGTCCCATAGTACTCAGAGCCATTTGTACAGTATCTATCGCTGTTTGACTTGAGAGTTCGCTACAGATGCCGCCTGCTCATAAAACGGCCTGCAGCCCAGGTTATCAAAGAAAATACAGCTAGCACAACTGATGGTAAAAACATACGTCACAGTTCTAATTAAGCTTCGAAATTGTCGCAAAACAACCAACACTCGTAATGAACGGGTCATAATGCAGCACATGTACTTGGGGAAAAATCGTCATCCTAAAAGACTGCAGAGTGCAGAGGGGGTGGTAGTTGAACGTGCATTCTTCTCAATGTACAATCGCAAACTGACGAAAACCAAAGCCTTCACACTTCCTCTCACACCTCCCCCCCCCCCCCCCCCCCCTTCACATGATGCTTTGCAGAGCGTCTCGTGCCCACGCTACCACTCTATAAGGCCGCTGCCCAGCTTTCAACCATCTGGCCGCCGCCTTAAGGCGACGCTCCTACGACTGCACCTAGTCAACTAAGCAATAGGAGATAAAAGTATGGCCGCCTCAAGTGAAACTTGTTTATCTAAAACATAGCGACAGAGCCCCCACACGACCTCCCCCCCACCGAACAGAGAGCGGCTGTGTCCTGCGACCACCACAGCAGACATGCCGCTTCTCCCCCCACCCGACCCCTCGCCAATGGCAGTCCGCCATTCGGCGATGCAGAACAATTGTATTTGATGTCAACGCATCTATAATCAAGCATCTATTAAAAAAAGCAAAACACATTTGTGACAATAATAAAAGTCCTCTTTCGACGAAAATAGGTAAAGTCCATTTTCATTTAGTTTTATGAGCAAAATCGGTATAGTTTCTACGTTCGACGTTGCAAATCATTATTTTGTACGTCCAGCGAAGTGTACTGCCACCGATCATAAATGATCAGCAGTGACATGCCCACCCTGCGTAAAATCAGGAAGAAAAAACTTCGACTATTTTGATGTGAGAACTACCGATCATGGCAGAATGTCCTCGTTATTTCGAAACCATCCATTTTACGTTTGACAACAAGAAGCTATAATTCAAGAGAACATTGCTGTTTTGTACACTATGACAGGGTCCCTTTGATGCTATATTATAACTAGCATTTAAGAAAAAATAGTGAGAGCCTGTCTCGCCCTATGTAGGTGGGAGATTGAAATTTCTTTAAAATATATCACCACAACGGGAAAAAAAGAAACGCTTGTCAAGAATCATTCCGTGGTGCCCTAGCCGTCTCTTCCACCTGTCAGGCGACAAGTCATTGATATTGATTTGATAGGCTAATTAATTAAAATGATCAAGAGTCATTTTGTATGGCGAGTAATTTTTTTTTTCACCAGTCGACTTACATTCGCCAAGCAGGACAACTGGGAATCCGTGGAGGGAACATGATGTTCTTTTCAAGGAGCGCTATTGAGAAATGACATCTGAAGCTGACCACAGAGCGATTCTACAACCCACAACATACATTTCGCGTAAGGGCCGTGCTATTTACAAACATGATCGTAACGCCTGTGTCACCATCACCCCATATAAAAGCGGTCTTGAGTCTACCGGCACCCACGGTCACTAATAGTGTTACACTTTCAGGCAGAAATGCTGCCCGAAATGCTTTCAGCAATTTGGAATAAAGTCTATCCATTCAACCACATATTTGCATTGGATCCTGTTGACACGTGTTTTAATGATTACAGCCACTGGTGAATCATATTCGTGCCACTCTCGTATCTCGAAACGAATCACCTTTTTTCCGAACCTATCTGCTAAAGGATTCCATACACCAATAGACCAAGAACTGCAGCACTGTTTTTAGACAGTCTCTCTGCATCTTGTAACGGCTCCTATGTCTCTGCTCACCCTCCCTGCAGCTTATCCATGTGATCGTCACAATTTAAGTCTGAACTGTACGGAAGTCGGAGAGCGCTATATCTAAGACCTTCTGCATCCTATGGGGAAACAGGACGAGCTGAGTTAATGAGACAGGAGCGCGTTTTGACCAGTCGGTGGAAATGAAAACACGTTGTCATAGCTACGCCAACCGTGTAGTAAGGTCAACGCCAAACGAAGCTTTGCCCTGCAACACGAGGTAGTAGGAGAGATAGTACAAGGAGTTACGGTGGCGTTTCTTGTTGGGAAAATTAGGAAGACTATACACATCATACATGGTATGGAGGAAAGACAAAGATTTTGCGACACGTCTCCAAACTATATACAGCAGGAGATCTGTATCTCTAAAAGAGGATTCATGTCTATAACCCAAACATATGTGGCGAGCCGGCCGGAATGGCCGAGCGGTTCTAGGCGCTTCAGTCTGGAACCGCGCGACCACTACGGTCGCAGGTTCGAATCCTGCCTCGGGCTTGGATGTGTGTGATGTTCTTAGGTTAGTTAGGTTTAAGTAGTTCTAAGTTCTAGGGGACTGATGACCTCAGAGGTTAAGTCCCATAGTGCTCAGAGCCATTTGAACCATATGTGGCGATCCTATTAAATATACAGGTATTGATTCATTGGAGCAGGTGGTTCACGATCGAAGTCGCTTCCACAGACCGGTGTAAAGTTTCATCACCTGTACTGTAGAATGACCATATCCAACAGACTATCAATCACACGAGAGGGTTCCTGTATTGCTCCTTCATAAGCAGTTTAATACAGTGTTTTTTCGGTTGTAATACGCCCAATCAGTGTACACCTCCATACATTTTTTTTCTATCATGACTTAGAGACCCGTGTCAGCTGCTGCTAAACCGACATTAACATGCTTCGATCCTCTATCTCTCAGAGAAAACTGAACATCACATGATGTAAACTGTACAGCTACCACAACACAGGCTGGTAGAGATGAAACACAGACATGATGTTTCTGATTGACATAAATGAGGAAGACATCACAACATATGGAAACTGGAAGAGTTTGCGGTATTTTAGAGCGCTTCCAAGAACTATTCGATGCGATTACCTACACAGTTAACCTCATCTTTCCATCCAAAGGGCAGCGGATGTCTCGGTGCTCCGTTTCGAAAAGCATTGTTCCTTCATTTTTCAGTCATGTACATGATTACTGTTCCGGTGTTGACCATCACAGGAAGGTGCTGTTCACAGCACGTTTGAGGTTGCACAAATAAAAAGAGGTACTGTTATCTTATTGGTGAAAAAAATAAAAAAAATAAAAATAAAAGCATTTGTAAGGTATCGTAGCATATGTAAATAGGACGAGTCTGTAGCATTGAGGAACGCTTCCAACCAACTGTATTAAGGTGATGACCTCTACATTTAATCCCATGTTCCACAGCGACAAGTAGCAGATGTCCAGTGTTCGTCAAGGTTCCCTCCACCTCAATGGAGTGGTGTCAGTCAATCATTATGCAGTAATCAACAGTGTACGCAGTGGACAGTCGGAATTAGAAAGACGCCATTAATATGGAGCGACGTACTGTAATAAAAACCACAGTTGATAGAGAGATCAATTTTAGCAATTTTACCCAGAAGCCAGAGAGAGCAATATCCACCACATTATGCAACCTGTTTAGAAATAGAGTGAGCTGAGTTAATGATATAGGAGCGTGTTTTCACTACGTGGTGGAAGTGGGAACATGTTGTCGAAGCTCCGCCACCCATGAACGATTTGTAAGGTCAGTGTGAAGTGTAGCCTGCTCCTGCAACATGACAGCAGTACAAACAGTTACGGTGGTGTTTCTTGCTGGGAAAATTAGCAAGATCCGCGTCCCTCAGGATCCATTCACATCTATCAACCAAACATTCTTTATCCGATAGATTTTTACCGCATCTCCCTCTTCCGATATATCGAAAACGAATACTGTCTACTTGCCGGCATCGAGCATAGGCGTCGATCCTATTAAATATACAGTTATTTATCCATTGTAGCAGGTGGCCAGTGATCGACGTCGCTTGTGGAGACCAATGTAAAGTTTCATCGCCTGTTCTGCATGAGAACCTTCTCCCACACGTTATCAGTCGCAGAAGAGGGACCCTATTTTGTTGTTTGATACACCACTTTTTCTGCTGTAACACGCTTTGTACACTGCCAGGAAACTAGACACCGTTCAGTGTAAATCACATTATGTGGTAATCAACAGCGTACCTGGACTGTTGGGATGGAAAAGACACCCTCAATGTACACTAATAATAAGCATCATAGATGATAGGGCGATCGATTTTAGCAATTTTATCGTAATTTCAACACCGACCAATGACGCAGCAGAATGCTTACCAATTTCTGTATCACCGCTAAACAACCCCTCCACTACTTTGTGAGTACCATCGTGGGTGTAAGTAGATGCCTGTGCAGTATGTTCATTCATTGTTAATTCTCGAACATATACACCAACGTATAGCAGACAGCGACCTACATATCTCTAGCACTTCGATCATAGTGCATAACTTACGATCTTTCTCTATGTGGATAGGAGTCACAGGGCATTCTCGCATTCTTAGGATAAAGTTAGAGACCGAAAGATCTCCTGGCATTGTCTTTGACCAAAGCTCAATGCAGCTGACCAGAAGTAGACCGCTACATTCCACGTTTCGTGTAGGAACAGTGCGAACCGAGGCTGTAACTGCTGTCCCGCACCCATCCAAGAGCACAAGATTTGTCCAGGAGGTTAGCACCCCTTATCGCTGTACAGTAGATATGAAACTGTTGTGATGATATAACAGACGGTTAAGAACAAGAAAACGGGTGGTTTTTATGCATGATGGAGCTCCAAACGGACAGAGTTTGCTGCGTTTTACGTAAATTAACTGCGCTAGCAATTCTAACGTATTGTTCTAGTATCTGGGGTCAGTACCAAGAAGGTATTGGTAAGAGAGAACATAAACACATGCACTCCCAAGGCTACAATGTTCTGCACTTAAAACACGCCATAATGTTAGATCGTTGCGGTTTCCGACCTATTAGTCGCATGGAATGCAACGCTGTTACTATTCCAATGTAAGAAATATATTTGCAGCGCATGACATACATTTTCCTTGCAGGTTTCTCTACGATAAACTATGGCGATAAACTGTAAAATGAAAAACTACTTCCTTAAAACATCGATTCTTTGTGAAGCACGTACAATATAGCTTTCCAGAGGTGTATAACCCCCCCCCCCTCCCCCCCACTATTCACATCCGATCACGGTTCAGAAATTATACTACGCTCGCATCAGTCCTATATAAACTGATCGTTAGTAACGGGGAATGCCTCCTACAAAGAAAGGGACAAAAGCACAACGGCGGTGTTTGACATATGAAATTACACGTCATTCCGCAACTAACTCCGTAAACAGAACATCTGTTAAGAAGATGTATACACGGAGATTGTAGTACCTTACAAGCACCTGTCGCTAACTTAGAGTCGCCGTAGTTATGAAACTGAACACTTGATTTTATGCCCAAGATGCGGCAGAGGAATGGAGTACGTCGCATAAATCTTCGTTCGTCTAGAGGAATGTGCCGAAACAGGATGGAAGTCCTCTGACAACCGAGAGGTTTGCTGTTAACGATCGCAAGTAGACAGTGCTCTACGTCACACACAGAACACGCAGTTGTATGCCAGTCTAACGCAGGTTATGTCACACAACTGATGCATACCGACAGAGTGACGGAAAAATGGTCATATGAGATGCAGAAACATGTTCCTCTCTCTCTAGAATGCACCGTCAGTCTACCATTAAATCCTACCTCGTTACAGCTCCATCTCACCCTATCACTCCATCCACTCTCTGACATCCAAATTCAAATGGTTCAAATGGCTCTGAGCACTATGGGACTTAACATCTATGGTCATCAGTCCACTAGAACTTAGAACTACTTAAACCTAACTAACCTAAGGACAGCACACAACACCCAGCCATCACGAGGCAGAGAAAATCCCTGACGCCGCCGGGAATCGAACCCGGGAACCCGGGCGTGGGAAGCGAGAACGCTACCGCACGACCACGAGATGCGGGCCTCTGACATCCTTTAACGCATATGCAAGTAAGTTTAGAGGCAAATGGTTCTCTTTTTTCTAGAAAAGCTTGTCACTCGGCATACAGTAGATTGTATCCCCAGTTCCCAGTGTTTCCATCTCGCCGTTTTCCCGCATTCCTCTTGCTGTTGTATACTCGTTCCCATGTACAACAATTGTTCTGCACCAATCAGAAGACATGCAAGTACTCCCTCAATTTCCCCAGTATTTCTGCGTATTTTCCCTCAATTTATACGCATTTTTCGCAGTTCTATCGATTTTTTTAATGTCACTTCTACCCATGCGATCATGACATAACCTCTCGTTCCGTGTTCTAAAACTGCTTGTAAATGTAGTACAACTCCGAACATCTACCGCAAATGCACTATTTTTCTGATCGGGAGACGTAGTATAGTAGTGTACTCGATTGCATCCAGTCACCTCCACCCACATATTCCACATTTGCAGTGCGTTTGCTCTATTTTCTGTACATCTGTGTATGTGCTTGTGTCGCAGATGGCTCCCAGACATAAAGAAAACAGAGCAAACGTGCTGCAACTGTAGAATATGCGGTTGGGGGTGACTGTTTGCAATTGAGTACAGTGCTATACTATGTGTACCACAGTGTACAGCGGTGTACTCTGATTGGATGTGTTATAACCGAAAAAAACATTGTATTAAACTGCTTCTGAAGCAGCAATACAGGAACCCTCTCGTGTGATTGATAGTCTGTTGGATATGGTCATCCTGCAGTACAGGTGATGAAACTTTACACTAGTATGTGGAAGCGATTTCAGTCACGAACCACCTGCTCCAATGAACCAATACCTGCATATTTAATAGGATCGCCACATATGTTTGGGAAATAGACATGAATGCACCCTTAGAGATACAGATCTCCTTCGGACTACCTGTAGGTAGTTTGGAGATGCGTCGCAAAATCTTCGTCCTTCCTCCATGCCATGTATGATGTGTATAGTCTTCCTAATTTTCCCAACAAGAAACACCACCGTAACTGCTTATACTGTCTCACCTACTACGTCGTGTTGCAGGGCAAAGCTTCGTTTGCCGCTGACCTTACACACCGTACACGATTGGCGTTGTTATGCCAACGTGTTCCTATTTCCGCCGAGTGGCCAAAACGCGCTCCTGTCGCAATAACTCAGCTCGTTCTATTACCCCATAGGATACAGAAGGTCTTAGATATAACGCTCTCCGACTTCCATACATGTCAGACTTAATTTGTGACGATCACATGGATAAGCTGCAGGGAGGGTGGGGCAGAGACATAGGGGCAGTTACAAGATGCAGAGAGACTGTCTGAAAACAGCACTGATGTTCTTGGTGTATAGGATCCTTAGCAGATAGGTTCGAAAAAAAAGTGACTCGTTTCGAGAAACGAGAGTGGCACGAATATGATTCATCAGTGGCTGTAATAATTAAAAGACGTCTCTACAGGATCCAAAGCAAGTATGTTGTTGAATGGATAGACTTGATTCCAAATTGCTGACAGCATTTCGGTCAGCATTTCCGGCTGAAAGCATAACACTCTCAGTGACCGTGTGTGCCTGTAGACTCGAGACCGCTTTTTATGCAGGGTGATGGTAACACAAGCGTTATGATCGCGTTTTTAAATAGCACTGTCCTTATGCCACATGTGTGTTGTGGGTTGTAGAATCCCTCTGTGGTCAGCTTCAGATGTCATTTCTCAATAGTGTTCCTCGAAAAGAACATCATGTTCCCTCCATGGATACCCAGTTGTCCTAATTGGCGAGTGTAATCCGACTGCTGAAACAAAAAATTACTCGCTATGCAAAGTGACTATCATGATCAAATGGTTCAAATGGCTCTGAGCACTATGGGACTTAACATCTGAGGTCATCAGTCCCATAGAACGTAGAACTACTTAAACCTAACTAACCTAAGGACATCACATACTTCCATGCCTGAGGCAGGATTCGAACCTGCGACCGTAGCGGTCGCGCGGTTCCAGACTGAAGCGCCTAGAACCGCTCGGCCACACCGACTATCATGATCAATTTAATTAATTAGCCTGTCAAATTGATATCAAAGACGTGCCGCCTGACAGGTGGAAGAGACGGCTAGGGCACCACGGAAAGAGTCTTGACAAGCGTTTTTTTTTTCGCTGCTGCGATATCTTTTAACAAAATTTCAATCTCCCACCTACACAGGGCGAGACAGGCTCTCACGATCTGTTTCGTAAACGCTAGTATGTTATAGAATCGTACTGGTAAAAAGGAGCCCTTTCACAGTGTACAAAATAGCTATGCTCTCTTGAATTATAACTTCTTCTTGTCAAACGTAAAATGAATGTGTTTTTTTTTCGGAGATGTGTGCCAATGGCGTGAAAGATTGTCTGAAATGTTTGTGATACACACGTGCATGACAGTTAATTACAGACACGGAACCCGAGAGACGCTCTCAGGTCGTGTAATTTGTTCAACAAGCTGGAAGAAATTGATTAATAGATTCTTTTTCTTTCGAATTTAAATTCTCGCTTTGTCTTTACTCTGATAACGGTTCTGAAATAACGAGGACGTTCTACAGTGATCGGTAGCTCTCACATCAAAATACACTACTGGCCATTAAAATTGCCACACCAAGAAGAAATGCAGATGATAAACGGGTATTCATTGGACAAATATATTATACTAGAACTAATATGTGATTACATTTATACGCAATTTGGGTGCATAGATGCTGAGAAATCAGTACCCAGAACAACCACCTCTGGCCGCAATAACGGCCTTGATACGCCTGGACATTGAGTCAAACAGAGCTTGGATAGCATGTACAGGCACAGCTGCCCATGCAGCTTCAACACGATACCACAGTTCATCAAGAATAGTGACTGGCGTATTGTGACGAGCCAGTTGCTCGGCCACCATTGACCAGACGTTTTCAATTGGTGAGAGATCTAGAGAATGTGCTGGCCAGGGCAGCAGTCGAACATTTTATGTATATAGAAAGGCCCGTACAGGACCTGCAACATGCGGTCGTGCACTATCCTGCTGAAATGTAGGGTTTCGCAGGAATCGAATGAATGGTAGAGCCACGGGTCGTAACACATCTGAAATGTAACGTCCACTGTTCAAAGTGCCGTCAATGCGAACAAGAGGTGACCGAGACGTGTAACCAATGGCACCCCATACCATCACATCGGGTGATATGCCAGTATGGCAATGACGAATATACGCTTCCAATGTGCGTTCACCGCGATGTCGCCAAACAAGGGTGCAACCATCATGATGCTGTAAACAGAACCTGAATTCATCCGAAAAAATGACGTTTTGCCATTCGTGCACCCAGGTTCGTCGTTGATTACACCATCGCAGGCGCTCTTGTCTTTGAAGCAGCGTCAAGTGTAACCGCAGCCATGGTTCCGAGCTGATAGTCCATGCTGCTGCAAACGTCGTCGAACTGTTCGTGCAGATGGTTGTTGTCTTGCAAACGTCCCCATCTGTTGACTCAGGGATCGAGACGTGGCTGCACGATCCGTTATAGCCATGCGGATAAGATGCCTGTCATCTCGACTGCTAGTGATACGAGGCCGTTGGGATCCATTACGGCGTTCCGTGTTACCGTCCTGAACCCACCGATTCCATATTCTGCGAACAGTCGTTGGATCTCGACCAACGCGAGCAGCAATCTCGCGATACGATAAAACGCAGTCACGATAGGCTACAATCCGACCTTTATCAAAGTGGGAAATGTGATGGTACACATTTCTCCTCCTTACGCGAGGCATCACAACAACGTTTCACCAGGCAACGCCGATCAACTGCTGTTTGTGTATGAGAATCCGGTTCGAAACTTTCCTCATGCCACCACGTTGTAGGTGTCGCCACCGGCGCCAATCTTGTGTGAATGCTCTGAAAAGCTAATCATTTGCATATCCCAGCACCTTCTTCCTGTCGGTTAAATTTCGCGTCTGTAGCACGTCATCTTCGTGGTGTAGCAATTTTAATGGCCAGTAGTGTAGTTGTTCCTGATTTTACGCTGGGTGGGCGTGTCTCTTCCGATTATTAGTGATTGGTGCCAGTACACTTCGTTGGACGTCACAAAATAATGAGATGCGACTCCGGTCAGACGTAAAAACTACACCGTTTTTACTCATAAAATAAAATGGACCTTACCTATTTTCGTGGAAAGAGAACATGAGAACATTTATTATGGTCACAAATGTGTTATGCTTTTTTTTTTTTTATTATTAGAGGCTTGATTGTAGATGCGTTGACATCAAATACAATTCTTCTCCATCGCCGAATGGCGGGTTACCATGGGCGTGGAGTCGACGCGGGGGGGGGCGGCATGTCTGCTGTGGTGGTCGCAGGACACAGTCGCTGTCTGTCCGAGCGGGGGGGGGGGGGGTGGCGGGGGGGGGGTCTGTCGCTATATTTTGGACCAACAGGTTGCCCTTGAGGCGGCCGTCTTTTTATCTCCTATTGTTTAGTTGACTAGGTGCAGTTGTAGGAGCGTCATCTTAAGATGGCAGCCAGATGGTTGAAAGCACAGTGCGGACAGCGGCCTTAGAGAGGGTGGTAGCGAGGGCGCGAGATGCTCGGCGGAGAATCGTACAGGGGGGAGGGGGAGGTGTGAGGGGAAGTGAGAAGGCTTTGGTTTTCGGCAGTTTGTGATTGTACATCGGGATGAACTACCACCCCTTCTGCACTCTGCAGTCTTATAGGATGACGACTTTTCCCCAGTACATGTGCTGCATTATGGCCTGTTCATTACGAGTGTTGATTTTTCGTGAAAATTTTGAAGTTTAATTAGAACTGTGACGCATGTTTTTTTTCCAACAGTTGTGGTAGCTTGTATTGGCTTTGATTATCTGGGCAGCACGGTAGTTTTTGAGCAGGCGGCATCTGTAGCGAACTCTCAAGTCAGACAGCGATAGATACTGTATGCTTACAGGTAATACACTTTTTAAACTCCTCTCTGTCCAACACCAGCATCTCGTCACTTGAACGTATTTCCCACCAAAAAGAATAAAGATAGTACCTTACTCTCCTCTGCCTTTTTCCCGCCAGCTTGTAGGTGTAGGGTAAAGTTTGAGTGTGTCTGCCACTAGTTTCGAGTGGTATTGCGAAATTTTTTCCCAGCAGGATAACGTCAGTTGTACGGTATCGTCAGTTTTTGAGCTGTACTGCACTCTTATGCCGTCGTTGTGTAGCTCTGTGTCTCTAGTTGTGTAATTAGGCATGATCCTTTTGATTAATTACGTAATTAGGATCGATCTTTGTGTCCGTTTCCCGATCAAAAATAAATAAAGAACACTAACCTGACCTTCCCCTCCCACATCTGGACAGTTTCCATGTGTTAGCGGGCGCACTTGGGCTTTCCATCCAGTAGAATCAGGCTTCGTGTCCCGGAATGGTTACAGCCATTTTTAATTTCCGTCAATTCCATTCACCTCTGGTGGTTTAATTGTTTTAGAATGATTAAACTTGACCTTTCCACCCAGGAGAACCAGGTTTCGAATCTCGGAAAGGGTACTGCCAATTTTAATTTCCCATCAACTCCCGGGTGAGGTGGGATGTCATCACAGCCCTGAGACAAATAAATTAGCGCCAAAATTCGAAGTTCCCACCAAAATTCCAAATTCCCGACAAAATTCGAAGTTCCCACCAATGGGGTAGGTTCGATGAGGGGGTGGGGCAGGGGGGGGAGGAGGGGCTGTGCCACACATGCAGCTGAGAAAACATGTATGGTCTGGGGCGGGGGTGGGGGTGATTAATTGATCAATTTAATTAATACGCATATCAATTTGATATCGAAATTGCGCTACAAACGCCGTTATACTACTATTCAGATGTAGCTGGGTCTGAAGGTGCATGAAGTATTGTTTGTCACAGATTTATTTTTCCGGCTCTGTACTTGTATTATCTTCCTTCCTTCTATCAACCTACGTAAAATATTGCTTCCTAGCTCAGAGAACTGTTTAACTTCTTGCATTACTGTGTTCCCTGTTCAGGTGATAAGCAGGTCTTTATTCTACCTTCTATTACGCTTCATCACTTAAGCTTTATTAATTCTTAAGCCATATATTGTGCAAACTATACCGTCAATTTCTTTGTACGAATCTTACTGTCTTTCTTACATCCACACAGAATGGCTACCTTGTTTATGAACGTCAGCAATGGCGTCTGTTATTTATCTGGCAATTTCATTACTCTTCTGAAATATTCTCTCCTCTTTCACTGCTTATTTGGTGTACATGTTGAGTATTAGTTGTGGTAAGCCGCAGGTCTATCTTAACCCATCTTAAACTTCATGTGACTTCGTTGACGTTCCATTTTTATTACTCCCACTTGGGTTTTATAGAACTGTCAGTTGAAAAGAAATTTTTATTTTTATTTTACAAGAAAAGTAAATGTCATATACACAGGATAACAGCTACATCATTGACAATTAACTTGTCGTTTTTCAATATAATCACCACCTTTGTCCACGTTTTTAGCCACCTTGAAACAACGGAATGTTTAGCATCTTCTGTACGGTAATAATCATGGTCCTACTTCCTCATCCAATGGCACACAGAACTTTTCAAGGTCTTTACATCTTCAGAGTGGTGCCCCTTATGAGCTTCTTTGAGTGGGCGACACTTATTGATGTCTGATGGTGATAGGTCTCCATTCTGATCAGTCAACAATTTCGGTATCCAATATGCGCAAATCTTTGAGTAGCCCAGTTTTTCAATAATGGCCATCACACTGCCTTTATCGGCGCATAGCTGGCGACCCAATTCACCTGTTGCTACTTGGCAGCCGTCACAGATGATTCGGCTGACAGGCTGGAAGTGTGAAGTCACTGCAGTCACTGGCCAGCCCCTCCACTCTGCGATGCATCAGCCAACTGTGTTGGCTCTTTAGCTCCTCTACAGCTACGTACCGTTGTCTAATGGTGCCGAGGTCCACCATAGCATCTTCACACACTTTCAGCCTTTCATGAATGCGATTGGGAATTTCACTTTTTAATGTAAGGAAACAGCTGGAAAATGCTTCCATCGGAGCACAAAAAAGCGAACATGCTCCTGTTTATTAAAAGACTGACTGAAAAGTGGGGAACCAGCTGCCTCATTCTAACTCCCTCAGCACCTTTAAATGATTCCCTGAACATGTTGGCATGTGAATCCGCGCTCTGTTTAACATGCAACGCATCTTTCACTCCCACATGCTCCCTTAGCTGTAACTCGCTGGAAGTCGCTCAGACCCATTCTCTCACACTTGCCCATTCTCACTCACTCATTCAACCCAGCTGATTATCATTTATCTCTTTCTGTCCCTCTGTCACTGTCCTCCGTGCCACAGCTACAGTTCCTTCTCTCTGTCCTCCCAATACTGTCCCCTCTTACTGTCACGGTCTCCCTCTGCTCTCTCTTACAGTTGCTGTCACATTCTTTTCTCCTCATTGCTGCTGACTCTTCTCATTGTTACTACCTCTCCCTTCCTCGTTGCCATTGTCTCTCATTATCAATGGTTCTCGCTCATTTCCACTTTCTTCTTGCCTTTATTCCTCTCCCACTGGCACTGTCTCCTTCACTTTTTTCCTAACACTGTTCTGTCACTGTCAAGTATGTTCCACTGCCCCTTGGAAAAGAAAGTAGTCATATCACCCTACCACTACTTCCACAATATTATCATCATTATCTATCATAACAAAAAATATGCTTCACCATTTTGTCAAGAACTGAAGAGCAGTAGAATGATTGCTGCTTTTTAAGTCGTCATTCCTCTGACTGGTCATAGAACGTACACGCTCTGCCCTCAGTTATTTTTTGAATGTGCAAAATTCTAATCTCTGCTTTCCCCTCAGTTTTTATCCTGTATAGCTCCCTCTGGTGTCAGGGCAGCTATTTCCCAACATCTTAACACATGTTCTATAGTCCTGTCTCTTCTTGTTGTCAACGCTTACCACATAGTCGTCTCCTAGCTAGTTTTGCGGAGCACCTCTTCATTTCTCCTATCTCCTCAGTCCACGATGCACTACCGTACAATGCTGTGTTTCAAACGTACATACTGAGGCATTTCTTCCTCAAATAAAGGCTAATAGACTTCTTTTCTCCAGGAATGCCCTCTTTGCCTGTATCAGTCTGCTTTTAATTTCCTCCTTGCCTCGACTGTCATATGTTATTTTGTTTCCAAAGTAGCAGAATACGTTCACTACTTCTCCTTCTAGCTCTCCAACTTTGATGCTAGGTTTCACTCACTCTGACGTACTTTTTTTTAGCTCTCAATCCATATTCTGTGCACGGCAGACCATTCATTCCATCCAGCATGGCTTGTAATTCTTCTTCACTTTCACTGACAATAACAACATCATCAGTGTGTCCAATCATTCATGTCCTTTCACCCTGAAGTTTTATTCGACTCGTGCATCTTTCTTCTTTTTACCATTACTTCTTCGATGCAAAGATCGAACAGTAAAAATCAAGTGGACTTGTATAGCACAAAATGACGAGACAGGTGGAAAGAAGCAAGTAATCTGTTTATTACTTCAAAAGTAATCGCCAGCCTTTATTCCACTTATACCACCGTGAGACAAGATGGTCAGTACCATGTCTGTGGTTGCCTATGGACCATGATTGTCCCCAGGTGTGCTCCTCTTGTTTTGTATTGTATTGCATGTTAACCGAGTGCCTAGAAACGACGGAGAGGCTCCGTCCCCGCCATGGTGGTGTACGTGTATGTGGAGAACTTGCTTGCATAGCAATCTTCGACATAGTGTGGCTCAGGCAGAATAAGGGGAACCAGCCCGCATTCGCCGAAGATGGAAAACCGTCTAAAACCCACCCACAGGCTGGCCGGCTCACCGGACCTCGACACAAGTCCGCCGTCGGATTCGTGCCGGGGAGCAGGCGCTCCTTCCCAATCCGAAAAGCCGTGTGTTAGAACGCACGGCTAACCTCTTAGTCCGAAGGAAATCGACGGCCGCGACTGTCTTTTTTCAGGGTTCCAAAAACGTGGAAATCGCTTCGTGGAAATTCGGGATTTAATGGGCCGGCCAGGGTAGCTGCCAAGGTGGTTTCGAGTACGCTACAGAAGTTTCGCTGGGAAGCCCTTACACATCATCCATACATTCCTGATCTCTCCCCATGTGATTTGCATATTTTTGGAGCCCTGAAGAAAAACATTCATGGGAGTCGATTTGCTTCAGATGAAGAGGTGCATGCTTGGGTACAGTCATGAATCTGTAAGGAACCTGAAACATTTTTCCAAAACAACTACAACATGCATAACGGTACACAAAAACATTTTTCGCTTTTTCCAACTTAACGGATTTGCACACAGTACGACAACTGGTTAATGTGCTCAGTATGGGGCGTGACCACCTCTGGCAGCAGTCTAGGCCTGACAACGACGGGACATAGCCCGCCGTTGTGGCCGAGCGGTTCTAGGCGCTTCAGTCCGAAACCGCGCTGCTGCTACGGTCGCAGGTTCGAATCCTGCCTCGGGCATGGATGTGTGTGCTGTCCTTAGGTTAGTTAGGTTTAAGTAGTTCTAAGTCTAGGGGACTGATGACCTCAGATGTTAAGTCCTATAGTGCTCAGAGCCATTTTGACGGGACATGCTGTGAATGATGTCATCAATCTCATGTTGAGCCAATAACGCCCATTCTTCCTGCAGAGGTGCTCGCAAGTCTTAGAGAATGATTGGTGTATGCTGACGTGATGCAACCCGTCTCCCTAGCGCACCCCAGACATACTCTGTGGAATACAAATCGGGAGAACGAGCAGGCCACACCACGCGTGCAGTATCTCCCGTTTCCAAAAAGCATCAACCACCCGCGCTCTATGAGATCGAGCATTATCGTCCATCAGTACGAAGTCTGAGTCCACAGAACCTCGCAACAACCGCACACGAGGTCCCAAAATCTCGTTACGATACCTTACAGCCGTTAAATCTTGCCGATTCACCCATACATGTTCATAGAAATGTGTTCAAGTGGTCAACATAATCCCTGCCCACACAATTAGGGATTCTCCTTGATACCGGTCTCTTTCCACAATGTCTGGGTCTAAAAATGGTTCAAATGGCTCCGAGCACTATGGGACTTAACATCTACGGTCATCAGTCCCCTAGAACTTAGAACTACTTAAACCTAACTAACCTAAGGACAGCACACAACACCCAGCCATCACGAGGCATAGAAAATCCCTGACCCCGCCGGGAATCGAACCCGGGAACCCGGGCGTGGGAAGCGAGAACGCTACCGCACGACCACGAGATGAGGGCATCTGGGTCTTGAAATCGTGTTCCACTTTCCCTCAAGATGCGAATTCGTCGAGAATCACTCTCCAGACGAAATCAGGACTCATCTGTGAAAAGAACATTGGTTCCCAGTGGCATGTTGACGACTCCACTCTACATCTACATCTACGTGATTACTCTGCTATTCACAATAAAGTGCCTCGCAGAGGGTTCAATGAACCACCTCCAAGCTGTATCTCTACCGTCCACTCTCGAACGGGGTGCGGGAAAAACGAGCACTTAAACTTTTCTGTGCGAGCCCTTATTTCTCTTATTTTATCATGATGATCATTTCTCCCTATGTAGCTGGGTGCCAACAGAATGTTTTCGCAATCGGAGGAGAAAACTGGTGATTGAAATTTCATGAGAAGATACCGTCGCAACGAAAAACGCCTTTTGGAAAACGCCTTTGTTTTAATGATTGCCACTGCAATTCACGTATCATGTCTGTGACACGATCTCCCCTATTTCGCTATAATACAAAACGAGCTGCTCTTCTT
The DNA here is from genome assembly GCF_023864275.1 of Schistocerca cancellata. Taxonomy (NCBI): domain Eukaryota; kingdom Metazoa; phylum Arthropoda; class Insecta; order Orthoptera; family Acrididae; genus Schistocerca; species Schistocerca cancellata. The sequence goes on from NC_064627.1 coordinate 206,535,492, forward strand.
TGTACTTTTTGGATGTCATCCGTCAGTCCCACTTGATGTGGATCCCACACCGCACAGTAGTACACCAGAATAGGGCGGACAAGCGTAGTGTAAGCAGTCTCTTTGGTAGACCTGTTGCATCTTCTAAGTGTTCTGCCAATGAATCGCACTCTTTGGTTTGCTCTACCCACAATATCATCTATGTGATCGTTCCAATTTAGGTTATTTGTAATTGTAATCCCTAAGTATTTAGTTGAATTTACAGCCCTCAGATTTGTGTGACTTATCGCGTAATCGAAATTTAACGGATTTCTTTTAGTACTCATGTGAGTAACTCAAGGTCAATTTCCACTTTTCGCACCAGAAGGTATCTTATCTAAATCATTTTGCAATTCGTTTTGATCATCTGATGACCTTACAAGACGGAAAATGATAGTATCATCTGCAAACAATCTAAGACGGGTACTCAGATTGTTTCCTATGTCGTTAATATAGATCAGGAACAATAGAGGGCTTATAACACTTCCTTTGGGAACGCCGGATATTACTTCTGTATTACTCGACGACTTTCCGTCGATTGCTACGAACTCTGACCTTTCTGACAGGAAATCACGAATCCAGTCGCAAAACTGAGGCAATATTCGATGGGCACGCAGTTTTGCTAGAAGACGCTGGTGAGGAACAATGTCGAAAGCCTTCTAGAAATCTAAATAATGGAATGAATTTGACATCCCCTGTCGATAGCACTCAATACTTCATGAGTATAAAGAGCTAGTTGTGTTTCACTAGGACGACTATGTGTCAATAAATCGTTTTCTTCGAGGTGATTCATAATGTTCGAAAACAGTATATGTTCCAAAACGCTACTACAAATCGACGTAAGTATTATGGGCCTATAATTCAGCGGATTACTCTTATTTCCCCTTTTGGGTATTGGTGTGACCTGAGCAATTCTCCAGTCTTTAGGTACGGATCTTTCTATGAGCGAGCGGTTGAATATAATTGCTAAACATGGAGCTGCTGTATCAGCATACTCAGAGGAACCTGACTGGTATACAATCTGGATATGAAGCCGTGCCTTTATTAAGTGATTTAATCTGCTTTGCTACACCGAGGATCTCTACTTCTATGTTTCTCATCTTGGCAGTTGTTCTGGATTGGAGTTCAGGAACGTTTACTTCGTCTTCTTTGGTGAAGGAAACGTTACCTTCTGTAAAGACGCGGCAGGGGCACACATACAGCAGGTCTCCGACAGTAAAGGACACTCTTCCGAAGCCTTCTGTACTCCGTTTGCCTCGTTACCACACGTCCAGTGGATGCTGTGAGGTCAGATGCCAGCTGCCGGGCTGTACGAGGTGCAGAAGTTCTAAGGCCTCCGATTTTTTTCTAATTAACTACTCACCCGAAATCGATGAAACTGGCGCTACTTCTCGACGTAATCGCCCTGCAGACGTACACATCTTTCACAACGCTGACGCCATGATTCCATGGCAGCGGCGAAGGCTTCTTTAGGAGTCTGTTTTGACCACTGGAAAATCGCTGAGGCAATAGCAGCACGGCTGGTGAATGTGCGGCCACGGAGAGTGTCTTTCATTGTTGGGAAAAGCCAAAAGTCACTAGGAGCCACGTCAGGTGAGTAGGGAGCATGAGGAATCACTTCAAAGTTGTTATCACGAAGAAACTGTTGCGTAACGTTAGCTCGATGTGCGGGTGCGTTGTCTTGGTGAAACAGCACACGCGCAGCCCTTCCTGGACGTTTTTGTTGCAGTACAGGAAGGAATTTGTTCTTCAAAACATTTTCGTAGGATGTACCTGTTACTGTAGTGCCCTTTGGAACGCAATGGGCAAGGATTACGCCCTCGCTGTCCCAGAACATGGACACCATCATTTTTTCAGCACTGGCGGTTACCCGAAATTTTTTTGGTGGCGGCGAATCTGTGTGCTTCCATTGAGCTGACTGGCGCTTTGTTTCTGGATTGAAAAATGGCATCCACGTCTTATCCATTGTCACAACCGACGAAAAGAAAGTCCCATTCATGCTGTCGTTGCGCGTCAACATTGCTTGGCAACATGCCACACGGGCAGCCGTGTGGTCGTCCGTCAGCATTCGTGGCACCCACCTGGATGACACTTTTCGCATTTTCAGGTCGTCATGCAGGATTGTGTGCACAGAACCCACAGAAATGCCAACTCTGGAGGCGATCTGTTCAACAGTCATTCGGCGATCCCCCAAAACAATTCTCTCCACTTTCTCGATCATGTCGTCAGACCGGCTTGTGCGAGCCCGAGGTTGTTTCGGTATGTTGTCACACGATGTTCTGCCTTCATTAAACTGTCGCACCCACGAACGCACTTTCGACACATCCATAACTCCATCACCACATGTCTCCTTCAACTGTCGATGAATTTCAGTTGGTTCACACCACGCAAATTCAGAAAACGAATGATGGCACGCTGTTCAAGTAAGGAAAACGTCACCATTTTACGTATTTAAAACAGTTCTCATTCTCGCCGCTGGCGGTAAAGTTCCTATCTGCCGTACGGTTTTGTCATCTCTGGGACGTATTGACAATGAACGTGGCCTCATTTTAAAACAATGCGCATGTTTCTATCTCTTTCCAGTCCGGAGAAAAAAAATCGGAGGCCTTAGAACTTGAATGCACCTCGTACTAAGGCGGTACCGTCGTGCCCTTGCAGCCAGATAACGGTTCTCTCTTTCTGATGTCACAAATGGTCGCCCTGCCCTGGTTTTCGGACACAGTTTCGATCTCTATACACTGCCACCACATCTGATAAACAACATAATGATTCACATTAAGCCATCGGGCCACGACAGTTTGCGTCTGTCTTGTTTACATTCTTCTACGTCCCTCCACCGCAGAGAGTTTGGTAGGCTACTTCTCTGTGCTGTATTGCCCGTCTGTGGCTGTGTACACAGCGATTGTAGGTATGGGGCTACCCGGCAAACACTACCCCTTTGATAGGTGCCCTGACGTCATCGTTGGCGTGCTTGTCCGTGGACCTGAATGCCATCTTCCGTGCGGAACACTATCACACGGACATCCTATGACAGTCTGTACGATTATATCATGAATTAGACAGACGACGGGGAAATAGTGGTTTGTTGCTTTAGTTTTGGACACCAGTGTATTAAGAGTGACGGCCATAGCCTTTGAAATAGAAAACAGTTTAAGTGCTTTTTGCAATCCGCCTCGTTTTCATTTGACTGCCCGTTATACAGGGTGTACATAAAGTTCGGGAACACTTTCAATCATTTATTGCACAAGAACCAAACATTGTACAGATATCATACATATGTTATTTTGAACAGAAATCCTGAAAGGTTCTTTTTTTTTTCATGTATACCGCCACAGCGTAGTTTGGTAATTTGCTGATAGTCAGAGCTAGTCGCAAACATGGCGAGTTCAGGTGCGGAGCGAGTTTTTTGTGTGTTGGAGTTCGACAAAAACAAGTGTGTTACAGCTGTTCAACGGATCTTTAGAACCAAGTACGGTAAGAAGCCACCAACAAGGAAGGCCATTTAGGACTGGCACAACAAATTCATTACGACTCCACTATGCCTTGAGACTTGCTTCGAAATAGTGTTTCTGTTCTGTTATGTGTTCTTTGTATTTGTTAGTTTCTATCCGCCATCTTTGTTCTCTCAATGCTTACAAAGTGTGGTGTGTGGTGGTGTGTGTGATGCATCGCAGCAGGGAAAGGAGCCTGTGACAAATGGATATATTTTAATTTCACTTTACTTTTACATTTATATTTTCGTCAATCCTTTAGTCAGAGACCTCTACAAAACCATGTACTAAATTAGTGTTTTGTTTTACGCTGCTAGATAGTACCTCAAGTTACCCCACAGTCGTAACACAACATACACATGCCATATCACTCCACATAAATCCAACCAAAGATGGGGGTTTAAACCTTCGAAAGGCGTTGTGGTAAAAATAAACAGTGACTGGTAGTAGTAAATTTGTTGTTTCATTCGAACTCTTTCCAAATTATCTTTCACTTTCGTAATCACTTTTACAACTCATAAAGATAACAAGGGAGCGCAACCGTCAAATGTAAGGGCCACAGTGACCATTAAAGAGTGTAAAGACATACTGCCACAGAAAGCACGCATTATTTGCTGTTTCATTATTAGATCAGCAATTGCGTCTGAAGACTTCTGCGGATAAGCGAACAGAGCTTTGGGGTAGCCTCTTGTCTTTGGGTTTGGAATCTACCACTAAAAGAAAAAAGATTTAACAATGATGAATGACAAGACGATGTAGAAGAGATTAAAGACACACAATGTGTATCTACAGGACATGCTGCGTGTAGCTGAAGAAAGTGTCATTATGTTCTTTCCATTGGCAAAAGATTCCGAACTAGTCTACCATTCGGACCCCCGGGAGGCAACTGGCAAGGGGGAGGTGACCATGAGAAAGAAAGATTTAATAAACAGCTAAAGGGTAACACTCTTGGAGTCGGAGCGTGGAATGTCGGAAGTTTGGCCGAGGCAGGGAAAACTAGAAAGCCTGAAAAGGGAAATAATGAGGCTCAATCTAGATACAGTGGGGGTCAGTTAAGTGAAACGGACAGAATATAAGGATTTCTGGTCAGACGAATATGGGGTAATATCAACAGCAGCCGAAAATGTAACGGGAGTAAGATTCGCAATTATTAGGAAGGTATGGCAGAGAGTAAACTATTGTGAACTGCTCTCATCTGAGTGGATAGCAAAGTAATGCCAACAACAATAGTTCGGGTAAGCATGCCGACGACACAAGCAGAAGATGAACAGATGGAGAAAATGTATTAGGCCATTGAAAGGGGAGATGCAAATCTAATAATTATTCGGGGATTGGAAAGCTAATATTGCATTTGATAATTAAAGGAAGACTTAAGAAAAACCAAGACACGTTCATACGATTACTCGACTTAGAGAAAGTGTTTGACAATTTCAACTGCGCAAAAAGTTTTTGGCCACTACTGTTCAATCTATAAATTGCATCGAAGAAGCAACGGAGGATATAGAAGAAAGGTTCAGGAGTGGGATTAAAACTAGCGGTGAAAAAATATCAATGATAATATTCGTTGATTGCATTGCGATACAGTGAAAGCAAGGAACGAACAGTCTGCTGAGCACAAGCATGGATTAAGGGAGAGAAGGCGAAAGTAATGAGAAGTAGCAGAAATGAGATTAGTGTAAAATTTGAGATCAAATTTAGCGACCACGAAGTAGGTCAAGTGAAGGAATTGTGCTACCTTGGAAGCAAAGTAACAAATGGACAAGGAAGATAAAAAAGCAGGGTAGCATAGGAAAGAGAGCATTCATGGTCAAGAGAAATCTAATGGTATCAAACATAGACCTTAATTTGAGGAAGGAATTTTTAAGATTGTAGGTTTAGAGCACAGCATTGTGTGGGAATGATTCATGGACTGTGGGAAAACCAGAAAAAAGTCGAAGAGTTTGAGATTTGGTGCTATAGACGAATGTTGAAAATTAAGTGGACTGAGAAGATGAGGTATGAGGAGTTTCCTCACAAAAGAAGAAAGGAAAGAAACGTCTGGAGGACACTGATAAGAAGAAGGGGCAGCCTGACAGGATATGTGTTAAGTCATTAGGAGATAACTTCCACAGGGATGTCCGCCAACGTAACCCGTTCAGCTCTCAACTCCCGTCTACAACTTGAAAATTTCATTTCTACTCAACTACTGCAACCTACAGCACCTGGACATACCTGCTGTAATCTAGCATTGGTGTCTCCCTACAGTTCTTACCGCCGACACCTGGCTTCATTACCAAACTAACATTTCCTTGATGCTCTATGATGAGTCCTATCAACCGACCCCTTTTCTTACTCAAGCTGTGACATAACTTTATTTTCTCCACAATTAGATTCAGTACCTCCCAATTAGTTATCTCATCCGCCCATCTAATCTTCAGCAATCCCATGTAATACCTCGTTTAAAAGCTCCTTTCTCTTATTGTCTGAGCTGTTTATCGTCTAGTATTCTGTTTCCCAAAAGGTTACACTACAGACGTGTACCTTCAGAAAAAGGCTTCCTAACAAATAACTTGGTATTCGATGTCAACAAGTTCCTTTCTTTCAGAGGATTCTTTTTTATTGCTATTGCCAGTGTACATTTTTTTTATCCTCTCTACTGTCCGCCCCCGGTAGCTGAGTGGTAGCCGGCACGGTAGCTCAGCGTGTTCGGTGAGAGGGCTGCGTGCTCTCTGTAATAAAAAAAAACTGAGTCAAGAATTCAACGATCAACTTGAACGGATGTCTTGTGACGTCCGCCCAGACAAAACACAACGAACTATATCGAAAAAAAAGTGGTCAGCGCGACAGAATGTCAATCCTAAGGGCCCGGGTTCGATTCCCGGCTGGGTCGCAGATTTTCTCCGACCCCATCGACGCGCAAGTCCCCGAAGTGGCGTCAAATCGAAAGACTTGCACCTGGCGAACGGTCTACCCGACGGGAGGCCCTAGTCACACGACATTTTTTTTATCCTCTCTACTTCGCACGTCATCACTTACTTTGTACCCAAATAATAAGACTCTGCTACTTTGAGTATGGCATTTCCTAACCTGGTTCCTTCTCCTGTATTACACCACATTTATGTTATTTTCGTTCGTATGCATCTTATAGCCGCATTTCGAGACACTATCCATCCGTTCGAGTGCTCTTCCAATGCCTTCACCTTCCATGACGTACTTACAACGTCATCGACAAATCTCGATGTTATTTCTTATCCATAAACTTTAATTTCAAAATCTCTATTGTCACTGATTTACAATTACTGTAAATTATGAACTCCGAACAAATTGCAAAATTTGTTATTTCCAAAAATTGTTATGTATTTACTGTTTCATGAAATAACTAGCCACATGTCAAAAAAGTATCAGTAAGGACAAGAAAATGGGGATCAGTACCAGATCTGCATCGAAACTTAAAATAACAAGGAGACCACATGGCACTCGAATTATTGTAATATTTTATATTTACGATACATGACGTTCAAAATCAAATATCAGTCGCCTAAGTAGTACTCAACGCTCAAAAAATCTCGAGAAAATGGGATTTAAAATTCTTCGAGCGTGTTTAACAACCTGAAACGAAGGTAGTGTTTTCGACAGGCATTGTGGGTCTGTGGTGAAATGCTCACCTATTATGTGCTAGGCCTGGCTTCGATTCCAGTTCTAAGCAAGTTTTTAAAGAAAGGTGCGTGCTCTATAAGCATTTCTGTGAAGTGCAAAATGTTTAAAAAAGGAAAACGGCAGACTGGTAATTGCCGTTTCTAGTCTTGTTTCGGACAGTATTTTCTTTGTTTTTTTTTTATTCAGTTCGAATGCCTACATCATTTAAATATAAAATTCATGAAGTACATGTCAATTGACGCACATATAATTGTTATTTTTATGAAAAATGCACGCCTTGTTACTTGTACACTGTGGAACAAAATTAAAGGATCGCTTTTTGGAAGCCCCGTAATTGTCTCCCATTCCGACGCGTAAGTTTGTAATTTGGCTCAAAGGTGTGTACAACTTACTTCTGTAATTGAACAAAAGCTTGGAGCCCTGCTACGTCACACTCGTGCTCGGTGACGTTTAAGAGAGCAAGGTAACTACACATGAAAAAGAAGGCCGCAACTCAGATCATGAGAGCTGTAAGGTGGGTTAACGATCTCACACTGGCACCAAAATTAACCACAATTCTGTCCAAGGGCACCGTGGACATTTCACACAATGGAAAGGTCATCACACCCCCTGTTATCCACATTTAATCCCTTCTTTCGATGTCTCTGCGATAGAAGTGAGAACCGCAGTTTTCTTATGGGTGCCCAGGAAAAACATTCCAATCACTCTGCCGCTGAGAATCAACACGAAAAGGCCTCAGGTGGTGACGTAGAGAGCGTCATTGTAACCACTGCTTCCCTTGGGACGTTGCTTCCCTCTCATTGCACTGTTGAAACCGACAACAGGAGGACGTTCTTGACAACGCTTAACACTGCTGACACGCCCTTGGCGTTTCAACCCTTCTCTGAAGACCTCGTGCGAAAGCAACCGGTTTAACGTGATGTGATCCCTTTAGAGCGTGGTACGAGTGCAATTTTTGCTCCGGTATACAGGGTGTAAACACCATTCGACGAAATTTGTAAGTGATCCGAAGCAGCAAAGCTTGTTTATGCTTTTTTCGGGCCTTCCTGTAAATAATATAATAAAATAATGGAATAGATGATAATAAAATGCGTGGCTTTTTAAAATGTATTGAATTAATGAGATTAATTTTTCGGCGTGAATGACAAGCACAATAAGCTGAGCTATGCCTGGAAATAAGTTCGTATTAGTTCATATTATTTTGCAGGGCGAAATAGTTTCTTTCTCCGCTGTAGATTTGTGCTTACCATTCTTTATAATGCTACGTTTGGTCGCCGTGTTCACCTTTGAAGTCTTGACCGTGTTCCCGTTAAACTTATCGGATCTTCATAATTTTCCAAAGTACACAGGTGGGCTTCAGTTCTTGTAATTATTGTACTATTTGAAATAACAACTCACACGACCTTTCTGTTAATAAAACAATACTGTATTTTTCTAAACGGTGCACATATGAAATACATACTCCTCACTTATTCATAGCGACCCAAAATGGCGGTCTACAATTACTCGCTAAAAATGGCGTGCTTCTCACTCGTTCACTAGCTGAGCGCGAATCCTTCCTTCCTCCTACTGGTACCAGAAAAAATCCTCCGTTTTTTAACAACTGAAAGTCAAAAAATACATGACGGTAGGCATAGGCTCTATGATGGGCTACCGCTTCATCTTCTCTCTTTGCCTTTAAAGAAGACGAAAACATAAAGGAAAGGCAAAAGGTTTATCACATGTTTCGCGCCCTCCTGTGGCGTCCACGGTGGCATTGAGCAGAATTGTGGTGAAATTTGGTGACAATGTGACATCATTAAACCACCTTATAGCTCACATGATCTTCCGAGCTGTTTTTTTTCTCCATGTGTCGGTACCTTGCGGTTTGAGGCGTCACCGAGCTGGAGGGTGACGTCGTAGGGTGCCACGCTTTTTCACCATTACAGAGGAAGGTTATAGGCCGCTTTGAGACAAATTTCAAACTGATCTGTCAGAATTGGAGACAATTACGGAGTTTCGAAAAAGCCACCCTTTAATTTTGTTGTGTAGCTTACATGCATATCGCACACGAAAATCCAACTTTCATTGCAGATATGAATTCCTAATTTCCGATCTTTTATAAAAGATTGTCTAAATTGAAAAAATCCCAAATTAACTTTTTTCGTTTCTATATATATATATTATGCTTGACAGAAATGTTCGCAGATCATGCAACTTTGTTTAGAAATATACCACAGCCGGGAATTGAACTGGAGCAACACCGACTCAAAGGAAGGTCTCGGCGCTTGTTGGTGACGTCACGTCAGCTAGGCACGGCGAAAGCCAGGTCTGTTGCGCGTGCTTATCGCTATAAATCTCTTATTTTTGGACAAAATGTTTGGTATTGTTTTGGATTCTGCAGTTTTATTTAGATGAGAGATTTTCTGACTATCGTAAATATACAAATTAAGATCATAGTCTGTATTACTGAATCCTGTCGAAACAAACGTAGATCAATATGAGAAGATGCTTTGCCCCATTGCAAGCTTCGGAAATTTTACATTCAAGTAACTATATATACTTGATCCATTTTTCTATCGAAACTTACCCCAACCCCGTTACAATGAACTCGTTTCTTTTATTTATTTATTTATTTTCGTTTGACATCGTCACTGGAAATGTGAACTAATTTACATGTGTAAATGTCCAACTGTTGCCAGTCATTAGATTAGAGTCATTTTCAACGAAAGGAATTCTAAACAGGAAACAAAATAGCTTCATACATCGAAAATACTGCTGAGCTTAAACTTTTTTAAACATGCACATTAGAAAAGATAAATATTCCCCTCTTGCAACTGAAAGGAGAAACTTTATAAGATAAAAAAAATTTATTTGATAGAACAAGTATCTCTCTTTTGCCTCTTCTTTCATTAACATTCAGTGCTCCTCACCCCATAGTCACGCAAGAGCAGCAATATGTTCACAGTTTCTTGTAAAAGCAACCCAGTACAAACGTTTACAAATAAGGTAAAGAAGCACGAATTCTGTTGCTGCTGGACCATGAAGTTGTTTTTGTATGTCAAGCCTTAAAACAGGTGGAAATTTAAGTTCAGGAGTACACTATTTGTATTGCACAATTAATTGATTGCAGAAATCTCTCAGAACAATGTGTGTTGGTCAACTACCGTCAATAGTTTCACATTTTCCTGTGCCAGAGAGGGAGACACCACCATTATGAGCATGTCTGCAACAGATCTGGCGTTCGCCGTGCCTAGCTGACGTGACGTCTCGAACAAGCGCCGAGGCTTTCCTTGGAGTCGGCGTTGACTGGAGCCAGCACTTGACAGATGAGCATTCTGCCACGAAGACAGGAATCCCATCAAAAATTTATTCTGGCTTTCGGTTATTAAAGATGCTCGGAAAACTTCAAAGCCGATGTGCGAGAATTTTTGAGCGTTGCATCCAACTGCTACAGTGGATTTACATATGAGTTCTGAAAGTCACGTATCATATATATATACAGGGTGAGTCACCTAAATTACCGCTGGATATATTTCGTAAACCACATCAAATACTGACGAATCGATTCCACAGACCGAACGTGAGGAGAGGGGCTAGTGTAATTGGTTCATACAAACCATAAAAAAATGCACGGAAGTGTTTTTTAACACAAACCTACGTTTTTTTAAATGGAACCCGTTAGTTTTGTTAGCACATCTGAACAAATAAACAAATACGTAATCAGTGCCGTTTGTTGCATTGTAAAATGTTAATTACATCCGGAGATATTGTAACCTAAAGTTGACAATTGAGTACCACTCCTCCGCTGTTCGATCGTGTGTATCGGAGAGTATCGAATTACGTAGGGATCCAAAGGGAACGGTGATGGACCTTAGGTACAGAAGAGACTGGAACAGCACATTACGTCCACATGCTAACACCTTTTTATTGGTGTTTTTCACTGACGCACATGTACATTACCATGAGGGGTGAGGTACACGTACACACGTGGTTTCCGTTTTCAATTACGGAGTGGAATAGAGTGTGTCCCGACATGTCAGGCCAATAGATGTTCAATGTGGTGGCCATCATTTGCTGCACACAATTGCAGTCTCTGGCGTAATGAATGTCGTACACGCCGCAGTACATCTGGTGTAATGTCGCCGCAGGCTGCCACAATACGTTGTTTCATATCCTCTGGGGTTGTAGGCACATTCTCCTTTAACGTACCCCACAGAAAGAAGTCCAGATGTGTAAGATCAGGAGTACGGGCTGGCCAATTTATGCGTCCTCGACGTCCTATGAAACGCCCGTCGAACATCCTGTCAAGGGTCAGTCTAGTGTTAATTGCGGAATGTGCAGGTGCACCATCATGCTGATACCACATACCTCGACGCGTTTCCAGTGGGACATTTTCGAGCAACGTTGGCAAATCATTCTGTAGAAACGCGACGTATGTAGCAGCTGTTTGGGCCCCTGCAATGAAGTGAGGACCAATGAGGTGGTCGCCAATGATTCCGCACCATACATTTACAGTCCACGGTCGCTGTCGCTCTACCTGTCTGAGCCAGCGAGGACTGTCCACGGACCAGTAATGCATGTTCCGTAGATTCACTGCCCCGTGGTTTGTGAAACCCGCTTCATCGGTAAACAGGTAGAACTGCAACGCATTCTCTGTTAATGCTCATTGACAGAATTGCACTCGATGATTAAATTCATCACCATGTAATTGCTGATGTAGCTACACATGAAACGGGTGAAAGCGGTGACGATGCAGTATGCGCATGACACTACTTTGACTCAGTCCACCGGCTCACGCAATGTCCCGTGTACTCATGTGTGGGTTCATGGCAACAGCAGCTAACACACCAAGTGCACCCGCTTCTCCTGTGACGGGCCTGTTACGGACCCGTTTGCGTGCTACGACCATACCTGTTGCATACAGTTCGCGGTAGATGTTTTGCAATGTGCGGCACGTTGGATGCTCTCTGTCCGGGTACCGTTCTGCATACACCCTGCAGGCTTCAGCTGCATTTCGTCGACACTCGCCATAGATGAGTATCATCTCCGCCTTTTCAGAGTTCGAATACATCATGGTCACAGTTCCTACAACACTATACTATCACGGACGTCTGGTAACACGGTGTACTGCAGTTGGTCTGCGTGCGGAGACGAATGCAGAATAACAATAGCAGCAAGCGCTACATGCGGACACTGCGACAGCTAGACCAAACCACAACAGTGCACTACAGCCACACTCGTAAAGACGGTCGTCATCGTAAACATGTCCCTGCAGATGCTGCTCGCCGACCGTGGCCCGTGTTTGTTACAACACGCAACTGAACGTCGGAGGTTTCAAGCGTCAACTTAAGGTTACAAGATCTCCGGATGTAATTAACATTTTACAATGCAACAAACGGCACTGATTACATATTTGTTTATATGTTCAGATGTGCTAACAAAACTAACGTGGTTCCATTTAAAAAAACGTAGGTTTGTGTTAAAAAACATACTTCCGTGCATTTTTGTGTGGTTTGTGTTAAACAATTACACTAGCCCCTCTCCTCACGTTCGGTCTGTGGAATCGGTTCGTCAGTATTTGATGTGGTTTACGAAATATATCCAGCGGTAACGTTAGGTGACTCACCTTTTATATATATACATATATAGGGTGTTACAAAAGGTACGGCCAAACTTTCTGGAAACATTCCTCACACACAAAGAAAGAAAAAATGTTATGTGGACATGTGTCCCGAAAGGCTTACTATCCATGTTAGAGCTCATTTTATTGCTTCTCTTCAAATCACATCAATCATGGAATGGAAACACACAGCAACAGAACGTACCAGCGTGACTTCAAACACTTTGTTACAGGAAATGTTCAAAATGTCCTCCGTTAGCGAGGATACATGCATCCACCCTCCGTCGCATGGAATCCCTGATGCGCTGATGCAGCCCTGCAGAATGGCGTATTTTTATCACAGCCGTCCACGATACGAGCACTTAGAGTCTCTACATTTGGTACCGGGGTTGCGTAGACAAGAGCTTTCAAATGCCCCCATAAATGAAAGTCAAGAGGGTTGAGGTCAGGAGAGCGTGGAGGCCATGGAATTGGTCCGCCTCTACCAATCCATCGGTCACCAAATCTGTTGTTGAGAAGCGTGCAGGAGCAGGAGCTCCATCGTGAATGAACCACATGTTGTGTCGTACTTGTAAAGGCACATGTTCTAGCAGCACAGGTAGAGTATCCCGTATGAAATCATGATAACGTGCTCCATTGAGCGTAGGTGGAAGAACATGGGGCCCAATCAAGACATCACCAACAATGCCTGCCCAAACGTTCGCAGAAAATCTGTGTTGATGACGTGATTGCACAATTGCGTGCGGATTCTCGTCAGCCCACACATGTTGATTGTGAAAATTTACAATTTGATCACTTTGGAATGAAACTAAAATGAACTCTAACATGGAAATTAAGCGATTCCGGACACATGTTCACATAACATCTTTTCTTTATTTGTGTGTGAGGAATGTTTCCTGAAAGTTTGGCCGTACCTTTTTGTAACACCCTGTATATACACTCCTGGAAATGGAAAAAAGAACACATTGACACCGGTGTGTCAGACCCACCATACTTGCTCCGGACACTGCGAGAGGGCTGTACAAGCAATGATCACACGCACGGCACAGCGGACACACCAGGAATCGCGGTGTTGGCCGTCGAATGGCGCTAGCTGCGCAGCATTTGTGCACCCCCGCCGTCAGTGTCAGCCAGTTTGCCGTGGCATACGGAGCTCCATCGCAGTCTTTAACACTGGTAGCATGCCGCGACAGCGTGGACGTGAACCGTATGTGCAGTTGACGGACTTTGAGCGAGGGCGTATAGTGGGCATGCGGGAGGCCGGGTGGACGTACCGCCGAATTGCTCAACACGTGGGGCGTGAGGTCTCCACAGTACATCGATGTTGTCGCCAGTGGTCGGCGGAAGGTGCACGTGCCCGTCGACCTGGGACCGGACCGCAGCGACGCACGGATGCACGCCAAGACCGTAGGATCCTACGCAGTGCCGTAGGGGACCGCACCGCCACTTCCCAGCAAATTAGGGACACTGTTGCTCCTGGGGTATCGGCGAGGACCATTCGCAACCGTCTCCATGAAGCTGGGTTACGGTCCCGCACACCGTTAGGCCGTCATCCGCTCCCGCCCCAACATCGTGCAGCCCGCCTCCAGTGGTGTCGCGACAGGCGTGAATGGAGGGACGAATGGAGACGTGTCGTCTTCAGCGATGAGAGTCGCTTCTGCCTTGGTGCCAATGATGGTCGTATGCGTGTTTGGCGCCGTGCAGGTGAGCGCCACAATCAGGACTGCATACGACCGAGGCACACAGGGCCAACACCCGGCATCATGGTGTGGGGAGCGATCTCCTACACTGGCCGTACACCACTGGTGATCGTCGAGGGGACACTGAATAGTGCACGGTACATCCAAACCGTCATCGAACCCATAGTTCTACCATTCCTAGACCGGCAAGGGAACTTGCTGTTCCAACAGGACAATGCACGTCCGCATGTATCCCGTGCCACCCAACGTGCTCTAGAAGGTGTAAGTCAACTACCCTGGCCAGCAAGATCTCCGGATCTGTCCCCCATTGAGCATGTTTGGGACTGGATGAAGCGTCGTCTCACGCGGTCTGCACGTCCAGCACGGACGCTGGTCCAACTGAGGCGCCAGGTGGAAATGGCATGGCAAGCCGTTCCACAGGACTACATCCAGCATCTCTACGATCGTCTCCATGGGAGAATAGCAGGCTGCATTGCTGCGAAAGGTGGATATACACTGTACTAGTGCCGACATTGTGCATGCTCTGTTGCCTGTGTCTATGTGCCTGTGGTTCTGTCAGTGTGATCATGTGATGTATCTGACCCCAGGAATGTGTCAATAAAGTTTCCCCTTCCTGGGACAATGAATTCACGGTGTTCTTATTTCAATTTCCAGGAGTGTATATATAAAACTTGAACTGCCATGTGGCCTCCTTGTAACGTGGAGGCGCTTACCTGTCTCGACGGCGAGGAAGTGCTGAAGGGAGAGCGACGCCTTGGTGTGTCCCTGCTTGTAG
Organism: Schistocerca cancellata; assembly: GCF_023864275.1. Taxonomy (NCBI): domain Eukaryota; kingdom Metazoa; phylum Arthropoda; class Insecta; order Orthoptera; family Acrididae; genus Schistocerca; species Schistocerca cancellata. Next base: position 206,550,714 of record NC_064627.1, read on the forward strand.
CGTTCCTTACTGTCCCGGTACAGCTGCAGGTGCAGGCAGTCTGCAACATGAGAGACACGTGGCGCTTCAGGGCGATGCTCTCTCTCTCTCTCTCTCTCTCTCTCTCACACACACACACACACACACACACACACACACACACAGTACGCAGACAGTGTAAGCTTCAACAAGATTCTGCAACCTAAGTACTGGGAAAATGGTACAACACTACATCTGGATCGACACTCCGCAAGCCACCATGTGGTATGTGGCTAGGCTTTGTGTACCACCGTCACCGCCAAACTCTGGGAGGTTGTATGGGACATCAAAGCAGATATTTTTCCCTAATGTCATTTTTTTCCTATGAGGAGTATTTAAACCGGTAGAGGAAAATTTCTCTGGCGGCAAATTAATTAAACCAACAAACACTTTTCCATTTCTTTATGACCAAGAGACAACAACTAGGTAGCAGATACGGCCCAATTAAACAGTCTCCAACAACACTGACCCACACATTAACGAAGAACCGCACTTGATGAGCGTTAGTAACTGTGGCATGTGGGTTATCCTCACTCCCAACATGAGAATTGTGCATGTTGAAGACTCCATCACGCCCGAACGTTGCTTCATCGGTAAACAATACAGAGGATGGAAATTTAGGATGCATTTCACTCTGTTCCAGGTACCACTGCGAAAACTGTGCTCTGGGTGGATAATCCATCGGTTCCAGGTTGTGGACACGCTGTAAGTGAAATGGACGTAACAATTGCTCTCGAAGGACTGTTCTTACATTCGTCTGATTCGTCCCCATGTTACGTGCAATTGCACGAGTGCTGATTGAAGGATCCCGCTCCACATGCTGCAAGACAGCTTCCCCAAATTGCAGCTTTCTTACCGCGCGACGGCATCCCTGTCCAGGTAATCTGCTAAATGACCTGGTCTCACGCAGACGTTGGTACACAGCATCAAAGGTCGTATGATGCGGGATACGGCGATTAGGATATTGTTGTTGATAAACCCGCTGTGCAGCTCGTCCGTTGTGGTGCGCTACGTAGTACGCACCAACCATATCAGTGTACTCACTCCAGGTGTATCGCTCCATTAGTAAACAGACACAATGCACTACTACACCGGTGGACAGCAGTTGCCTGCAACTGAAGAGCGTAATACGGCCTCTAACAACTGAAGAGCGTAATACGGCCTCCAACGGTTTAGATAATCCTCGTGGGAAAAAATGAAGTTAGGGAAAAATATTTATTTTGATGTCCCCTACAACCTCCCAGAGTTTGTCGGTTTAAATACTTTTCACCCTGTATATTACAATGATGCTAAAACCATCACCTGATCCCAGTTTCAAGTTGCCTACGCAACAGCTTCCAGTGACAACGAACATTTGACTTTCACTATTTCATATTCTTACTGACGAAATTTAATTTGATAGTCTACTCATAAATAGGTATAATGTTATGTTAAGGATTCAACACAATCAGTTAAGTATTAAAGTTAGGGAATGTGTGTGCGTCTCGAGGCAGCACTACTGACGTCGCGCAAATTACCCATACTGTTTTTGGATGTGAGGTCCGCCAGTTATGCAAAACACCGTTTTCCTCAATACCCAAACATATTTCGGCACCACTATGCCATCATCAGTGGGTTTTCGTTTTTATTTATTCTGCAATGTGAACATTTTTGTTAAATGGTCATAAAATTTTGTGCATTTTTAGTTCAAACAACAGATCATTTCTTTTTGTAAACACCTTTACATTTGGTGTGCATGTATTTTCTGGATCACGTTTGTGTTAATTTCTACAGGTGGCTTGTCATGTGCAACGAAACGATGGTGTTGAGAAAGTTTTTTGCTAGGAGTTAACCTACCTTCTAGAATGTAATTTAGATTTTCGCGATGTTTTCGCGCCTGTTTTCGTATTTACTTACGTTTTCGTGTGGCAAGCACTTCCATTCTCTGCGTCATGCTGAGATGTTGTGATGTATACGTAACTATAACAAGTATTTTCCACAAAAAACTTAGTGAAATACTTTTTCACTACACCAGAACATAGTGTGATTGTGGTTTGTTATGTGTCCCAACCCTGTCAGTGCTCATTTGTTCATCAGAGTGTTCAGCGCCATATTTGAATTTTGTTTGCACTTTATCTGTGTGTGTGTGTGTGTGTGTGTGTGTGTGTGTGTGTGTGTGTGTGTGTGTGTGTGTGTTTTCTGTGTGCTTCTTAGCTGTGTGTGTTGTCTTTTATATGGTATTCCTTTTGTGTAGATAGTGCGTCTTTGCAGGTTTTAGTGTATCTATTTTTCGTGTGTGTTTGTAGACTTTATCTGTTTGTGCTGTTTTTATTTGTAAAGTTCCTTTAATGTGTTAAATAGTGAGCTCCTTTACATTTGGTGTGCATGAATTTTCTGGATCACTTTTGTGTTAATTACTGCAGATAGCTTGTCATCTACAACCAAACGATGTTGATGAGAAAGTTTTTTGCTGGGAGTTAACCTATCTTCTAACTGGCGGACCTCACATCCAAAAATTTTAACTGCAAACACGGCCAATACAAGGAGCTGCAAATCAAAAAGATGGATACCCGTACTATATTCATCCACTATCTGAGAACGATAGCACCTAGCAACCTCCAGATTAACTTTACGCCATCATTCAAAACCTTTTCGAAACATTTTCTTGCTGATTCCCCCCCCCCCCCAGTCTTCCTCCATAAAATAATGAAGGGAACTTTTTTTCAGTTCTGCTGGAATCCTATTGAAAATGAAACTACTCAATAGCCACACCTGAATATAAAATGGTTAAGGAAGTGTGACCTAAGTACAAGTAATTTTTTCGTCTGGTGTTCACTGAATGAATGTTGCAGTTTTACGTGGAAAAGTCTTCGTTGTCAACAACTATCCTATTTTGGAAAAGCCGTCTACAAAATACATGATTACATTCAGTCGCTTCTGGCAAACCTTACACCATATGCATGTGGTGGTTGAACTAAATGTACAGAGTGACCCAAAAGTCTGACAACATTTGAAAATTCAGTACTTCATGGAATACTGTAGTAAGTGGGGTAAAAATTGACATACGTGTTTGGAATGACATGGGGTTTTATTGAAACAAAAAAGTACATAAAATGACCAACAGATGACGCTCCGTACGATGCAAAAGCGATAATTAGCATAACAATTGATTTTTAGCAGAGATGGTCTTTGTAACATACGCTCAAAATGTCGACCATCATTCAACAACAATACCTGTAGTGGAGGAGCAATGTTGTGAATAGCACTGTAGAGTATATCAGTAGGTATTGTGAGAAATGTCCGGCGGGTGATGTCGTTCAGCATCCCTAATGAGGTCGGACGATCGCGGTAGACTTGTGACTTCAGGTAACCCCTAAACCAATAATCGCAAGGATTGAGGTTTTAGCCAAAGATTTGCCCAGAATCCGAGAAAATTCTGGTCCTACGTTAAATTGCTTAGCGGGTTTCTTCTATCCAGTCACTCGTTGACCAGTCGGGTATGGCAGTAGAAGACAGCAAAAGGAAAGCCGAAGTTTTACATTTCTCATTTAAGAAATCATACACGCAGGAGAATCGTACAGACATACCGTCGTTTGATCATCATACTGGCTCCCGCATAGAGGACATACTAATAAGCATCGCTGGCGTAGAGAAACAACTGAAAGAATTGAGGCAGTAACTCGCCACATCCGGAGGGGATCGCAGTTTGGTTTTACAAAGAGTACTGTACGACACAGGCCCCTTACTCAGTTTGCATTTATCACGTATCTCTCGCCCAGCGGAAAGTCCCAAGCTACTGAATAAAAGCACAGGCGACTGCTTTGTATTAGGAGGGTAAAATAACGAACCCGCAGAATTATAGACCAATACCATCCACATCGGTTTGTTGTAGAAATCTTCAATATATTCTCAGTCCGATTATAATAAATTTTCTTGAGATGGGAAAGCCTCTTTCCACGAATCAGCACGGATTTAGAAAGTAGCGCTCGTGCGTAACTCAGGTTGCCCTTTTCTCGTATGACATACTGCGAATAGTAGATGAAGGGCAACGGGCAGATTCCATATTCCTAGATTTGCGAAAAGTATTTGGCACGATTCCCCACAGCGGAACAAAGGTATGAGTAAACAAAATAGATCCCTAGATATGTGACTCGAAGGCGTCTTAAGTAATAGAACATGGTGCGTTGTCCTCGACTGCATGTGCTCATCAGAGACCAGGGTACCGTCAGGAATTCCCCAGGGAAATGATAGGACCACTGTTATTTTCTACATATAATGTAAATGATCTGGCGGACAGAGTGAGAAGCAATTTGCAGGTGTTTGCTGATGCGGCTGTAGTGTACCAGAAGGTGTCGTCGTTGAGTGACTGTAGGAGGATACAAGTTGGCGTAGACAAAATTTCTAGTTGGTGTGATGAATGGCAGCTAGCTCTAAAGGCAGAAAAATATAAATTAATGCTGATGAGTAGGGAAAACAAACCAGTAAATTTCGAAAGCAGCATTAGTAGCGTCTTGCTTGACACAGATACGTCGATTAAAAATCTGCGCGAAACGTTACAGAGCGATATGAAATTGAACAACCGTGTAAGCGTTGTATTAGGGAAGGTGAATGGATGACTTCTGTTAATTGGCAGAATCTTGGAAAAGAGTGTTGTGACCACATATAGGACACTTGTGCGACCTATCCTTGAGTACTGCTCGAGTGTTTGGAATCCGCTCCGAGGCAATTCAGAGGCGAGGTGCTAGTTTCATAACTGGTAGGTCTGAACAACATCCAAGTATCACGGAGATGCTACGGCAACTGTAATGGAAATCCCTGGAGGAAAGGCGACGTTCTTTTTGAGTAACTCTAATGAAAAAATTTGATAAACCGGCTTTTGAAGTTGACTGCAGAACGATTCTACTGCTGGCAACAAATATTTCGCGTAATGGCCACGTAGTAAGAGAAATTCGGGCTCTCTTTGTGAGTGGAACAGGAAAGGACGTGAGGGGCAGTGGTAGAGGGTACCCTCCGCTACGCACCATATGCTGACTTACGGAGTACGTATGTAGATGTATACGTAGAAGCTTGTGAAAGGTACTGCGGCCATTTTGTCGGTTCACACATAACAGGGGAGCACAACAGGCCCGAACCATCACGTGACGCTATTTCAGTGACGAACTGCGGACGGCAGCATGTGGAGGTGAGAAGAATGGTCATACTTTCCACCAGCGGGAAAATGCTCCTATCGGAGTACAAAAGTGCGAACATGCTCCTGTTCATCTCAAAGACTGACTGAAAATTAGGGTGTCAGCTGCCTGATTTTACTTTCCTCAGTACCTTTAAAATTTTTCCCAAAAAGTTTGGCATGCGAACATATTCGCGCATTTTTTTTAAACATGTAACTCACCTCTAACTCCTACAAGCTCCCCAAACTGTAACTCACTCACACCCACTAATCCATCGCTGTAAGTCGCTCATGGTCATCCACTCCCAGTTGCCCTTTCTCACTCACTCATTCAGCCCAACTCACTGTCATTGTCTCTTTGTGTCTCTCTGTCACACAGTCTCCTTCTTTCTGTCCTACTACTACAGTCTCATCTCCCTGTCTCTGTCTCCCTCTCGCCCTCTCTCTTACTGCTAATATCGCATTCCTTTCTTCCTATTGCTGCTGTCTCTTCTCACTGTCACCGTCTCTTTCTTCGTCGTTGCTATTGTCATAAACCCTCTCATTATCACTAATTCTCACCCACTTCTACTTTCTCTTTCTCTTTATTTCTCCCTCCCCCCCTGGCATTGTCTCCTTCACTCATCCTAGCATTGTTTTGTCACTGTCGCCTTTCTTCCACTGCTACTGTGTCCCTCTCTCTCACATTGGCATTGCCTCCTTCGCTCTTTGTATAACACAAACACTGTCTACTATCTTCCAGTTTGTATTACTTTTCCGTCTCTTTGCCATTGCCACTGTCTTCTTCTCTCTCAGCATAAAAAGAATGCATGCCAAAATTTGTGGGAAAATTTGAGGAAGGTATACTGAGGCAGCTGGTACCCCACATTTCAGTGAGAATTCTTGAAATAAACAGGAACATGTTTGCATTTTTGTGCTCTGATAGGAGTATTTTTCCGCCGGTTCCCTTCTTTTTCCTGCTGCAACAGGACATGTAACTCATACGAAAAGAACTTTATATGTCAGTAAAATTTTGATGCTTTACTTATGTGAAACTGGAATATCGCAAAAATAATGTCAGACTTCAGACTGGATTTAAGTGCACACAAATTCTGCGTGTGGTTCAGTACAACAGCATGGGGTTTCCAGATAATAACGAAGACACTTTACAACATATTCATCCGTGATAGGTCACTTTATGAACTACGTTTTCGGCTCACACCGGATTTTAGGTGAGTATTTTACGTGTGCTATTAGGATAACTGTGAATTTCTGTAACTCGGAACGGGATAAAGATGTGGAGGAGGTTTTCAAGAGTGTTTGAAATCAGGTTCCTGGGAATAAATCGTAAAAATTACAGCCATTTGTTGTGCGTAACCGTCTCGGAATGCGAGGCTTATTTTGGTACCCAAAAAATAAGTTTTTGGAGTGTTTCCCGATTTTTTGAAAACTGGGAAATGGCTCTTCTAGATAAAAGCCTGGGGCATATATCTTTAAAATTTGAGCAATTTTATGCGATTGCTTATTATTCTGGTTTCGCCATGTCCCGGATTTTACGTATACAAGTATGGTAACATCGAATCTGTGTAACTTGGAAACGGATAACGATATCAAGAAAATTTTCAAAGATGTTTGAAAGAGAGATCTTAGGAATATATCGTAAAAATTTCAGCCATTTACTGTGCATAGCCGTCTTGGAATCCTCATGTGGGTTTTGGTCCGCTGGTGCCGGCGAAAATATAGCAAAAAATCCTTTAAGTTGGTTTTTCCAGAGAGCCGCCCGTGCACTAATGGTGCCTCCTTAAGTCCCTTAAGGCCCAATGGAGACCAAATTAAATGCAGGAGGAACCAAACGATATGCCCATTTGACTAAGCAGAAGAAAGTGTGTAATATTCATACTTTGACCCTGTACTGTACAATAACGAGGCTTAAGACGATCCTTTTGTTGGGTACACAAACGGTCGCTAGCCCAAGGACTATCCAAAAATACTTGGCCCTATTTTTTTTTCACCAACAGAACCAGAAGTATCAGAACCGAAAAATCCCGTTTTTATACGCGGCGTTTTGGAAGACATTAGATACGCATGCTGTCGCGTACCTGCCGATCTGCAGGTGTTTCAAACGACACAGGTTGATGGCAAAAGCTTTGTACGCTACACTGGTACCAGAGGAACATATTGGAGAAGTCCTAGAGTGGGCCGAGCCGCGGTACTCCAGCACGCGCCGTACTGGCGCTATCTGGAAACGGGGTCGCCTGGAGTACAGACACGTCTGCAGTCGGGGGTGCTGAAAGGCATGCGTGGGGTGCGCTAGCCAGCCGCCTGCTTTGTCGCCTTTATCGTCGAGGGCTGGCGAACTGAGCTGAGCTGAACAGGGGGCCTCGTCTCCTCACTTCCTAACGCAGCGCGCCCGATCGATCCCCTAACCTAACTGCTCGCCGTAAGTTGACACCCCGCGAGCGGCCGCAATCCGTCCTCCGGTAACGTAATGCGTCCTCCCCCAGTCACCGGCTAAAGCCGTGGGGCTGCCGCGCCCCCGCGAGCTTCGCGTTCTACGCCTTGTTTGATTGTTTTCCTTTTCTATCTTCTTGTAAGCAGTTTCTTCACTTACCATAGCTTAATGGTCAAAATACAAGGAGTTCATAAACTCCCGCCATTATTTAAAAAAATCATAACTTAGAAACTATTAGAGAGAGAGAATCTTGGTATGTCGTAAAACATTCAGCAACTCTCAAAGCTTTTTTTCCTTTGTCCTTGTTTGGTTTCAGATTTGTCAGAGCGCATAGCCTATGTCTTCCTGTTCCTTCTTCTATCACGTCATCAGACAACTACTCCCCCTCGTAAAGGCCCTCTAAGTACTATTTCCATCTATCCACTCCCTCCTCTGCATTTAACACTGAAATTCCCACTGCGCTCTTAATGTTACCACCCTTGTTTTTAATCGCACTGAAGGGTGTTTTAGCTTTTCTGTGTACGGACAATCATTTGTTTTTCGATTTCTCCACATTTTTCATTCAGCCACTTCACCTTAGCTTCCCTGAACTTCCTATTTATTTAATTCCTGAGTGTCTTATATTCCTGTATTATTGAATCTCCCTGAACTTTTTGTACTTCTTTCCTTTGTCATCAACAACAGTATTTCTTCCATTACCCACGGTTTCTTCGCAGTTTTTAAATTTCATGGTGAAACACTCCAGCTGTCATTTATTTTACACATTTCGCTACTAGTTCCGGTCAATGGCCATTATCAAGCTTAGCCTTGAACGAATAAATCAAACCAATAGAGGTTATACAGTTTACAGAGAAATACGAGGTTAAATAATATTCCACTTTCTGGCATAAACAGCAGAAAAGTTATACCATAATTTGAACAATAGTAATTTGCTCTTTTAAGCTAATGATAGTACGTAAAACATTTTTCACAATAGCAAGTGTTTAAGATAATTTTTGTCAAGAAGCAAGTCCACATCGACAGCTAGTACCACACTGACAGACATAACTACCGCAAACACTCAAGGATACAGTCAGAGACAATGCCTTGTCAGAGAGAAAACTATAGCACGTGCTAGCAGTTGCATTATCAATTTACTAAGAGGTACATTATAATCTTTGGTTCCAAGTACACACTGCACATTAATGAGGTAGACCGTAAAATTTAATACAAAGAAACGCAATATATCATTGAAATGCGACACTGGCGACCTTTGTAACCTAAAATACATCTTAATTGCCGAAAATAAACCAGCTTAAGCCATAGAAGACCATTTAATGACATCAATACATCAGGTAACGCCACACTGGCGACATTTTGTATATTGCAAAACATCGTAACTGCTGAAAAATAAGTCGGCTAGGACAAACTACTGAGTTTCGCAGTTACCTTCCTTGTACTTATGTTTTTCTTTCCAACTTCTGTGATGGTCCTTTTTAGAGATGTTCATTCCTCTTCAGCTGAAATTCCGATTGAGCTACTCATTGTCGCAGTACCTACAGCCTAAGAGAACTTGAAGCGTAGCCCTTCATTCCTTAGTACTTCCGTTTACCACTTCCTTGTGCAATGATTCTTCCTGACAATAGTTTCTTAAACTTCAGCCCACTCTTCATAATTACTAAATTGTGATCTGATTCTATATCTATTCCTGGTATCCCTTACAACCGAATATCTGATTTCCGAATCTCTGCCTAACTATGATGTAATCTAACTGATATCTTCCCTCATCTCCCGGCCGTTTCCAAGTACAACTCCTCCTCTTGTGATTTTTGAACAGTATTTGCTATTACTAGCTGAAATTTATTGCAGAAAATTAGTATTTCTTCTCTCTGATTCCTACTACCAAGCCCATATTCTACCGTAACTCTCCCATACTCTTTTCCTTACAACCACATTCCAGTCACCCAAAGATTTTCGTCACCCTTTACGTACGGAATTACTTGTTCAGTAACCTCATATACTTTCTCTATCTCTTCAGCTGGTGCTTGCGACTTTGCCATGTATATCTGAAATATTGTTATCGGTGCTGGTTTTCTGTTGATTCTGATGCGAACTACCCTATGGCTGAACTGTTCACTGCCACTCACACTCTGCCCTACCTTCCTATTCATAAAGGATCCTATTCCCATTGTACCATTTTCTGCTCCTTTTGATATTACCCTATATTGATCTCACCAAAAATCTTTGTCTTCTTTTCAGTTTACTTCACTTACCCCTACTATATTCACACTGAGCCTTAGCGTTTCCCTTCTCAGATTTTCTAGCTTCCACATCACATTCAAACGTCTGACATTCCACGCCCCGGCTCGTAGAAAGCTATCCTTTTTGGTTATTCAACCTTTTTCTCATGGTCATCTCCCCCTTGGCAGTCATCCTCCGGAGATCCGAATGGGGGACTAGTCCTGCCACCATCATGACACTTTTTATATTGGAGGACACATGTCCTGTCGGTACACATTACGTGTCTTTGGTCCATCGCCCTCTGTATCCTCAAGCCGTTGACCATTGCTGATTCTCCCTCCTTTCAGGGGCAGTTTCACACCTCAAGAGGAAGAGTATTTCCCTCCTCCACCTTCCTTGGCAAGGCCGTTAGCAGAATGAGGGTGATTTCTTATGCTCGAAGTCTTCTACCATCATTGCTGATGATTTTTATTCAAAATTTAATCAGTGGCTGGGTACGAATCTGGGACCGAGAACGGTTTGCTTACAAAGTGCAAACGGTGCAAGCACTTGTAATACCCACGCCTATATTTAATTCAGGATCATATTCGCGACAGCGTTGTGTGTAGAGTGAAAATGAAAATTCTCGTAACATTAATAAAAAGGACTTCATCGATAGTAAAAAAAGAAATAATTATTGTCAATGATATAATTTAATCTTCTGTATGAAATTATATCTCAGACAATACCCATAGAAAAAGATAACGACAATCCCCATCTTTTCTTATCTATGATCCTTCTAGAATAACGCTTCTTCTTGCTCGAACTGTTGGAGCCTACTGATCGGATGTGATTGATGTCTCGTAACACAGAGGACTGTAAAAAACTGTATTATGTTGTTAATTAATATCTGGAAAACAGAGTTTCTGTATCATTTGGACTTTTATTTCACTACGATTCTCGTCCTATATAAATGTTAAGTTTTCTGGTGAGCTACAATGGAGCGTAGCCATTAGCGCTACTGATTTACAGCGCGGTTTATTGGTAAATGCTGAACAATAAGCGATTAACACTGAGAAATACTGTTAAATGTTAATGCGTATAGTACAGGTACAGACAAGGTTTAATATATATATATATATATATATATATATATATATATATATATATATATATTATCTGTTAGTAGTAAAACAGTACCTGAAGGAGAATGTATAAGTGATTGTCTTATGTTAGCCGCCATCTTAGTGAAATATTGCAGCGGCAGGTTTGTATTCAATTTTTGTACAGACATAAATCTTGATGGTAATTATTGCTACAATAATTGAGTATTGGTGGCCCAGAACCCAGTCAGAGGTAATAAGTTCCACTTAGATTGTGAATAATCTTTAAATATAGTGAGTTTACGTATATGCAAACAATATCTTACGTGATAAAAAATGTTCTCTGCTGATGTATGAAGCCTGCTTATTTCGTATAAATTTTTATGAAATACTTTGACAGGAAACAATACATTAGTGTTCTGTGCGTGTGGTATTGTGTGACAAAACTGTTCATTTTGCTTAAAGAAAAGTGTTGCCACCTCGAATAACAGTAGCAGTAGATAGACGATGTGCAACTGGTAATGAGATTATTATGCAACAGCACTGACGATTGCTAAAAGTCGTTACTCATGTATAGTTGAGATTACTTATCACGCATTTAGGTTGTTTGCTGGTTTATATGATCACTTTTGTGCATGGACTTAGTGCCATTTACACTACTTGACAGACAACATTGCCACATGTTCCCAGATGGAGATTTCTTTAACAAAATAACGATCATTGGCAGGGAAAAGCAGTGATAAAATAAAACCTCATGTTTCGCTAATAATAAGTAACTGGTTTTGTTGTAGTCTTGCTGAAATTGCACAATACCGATACTACGACACGCCACACACCGCAGACAAGCGATCGTTCCCTGCGGTATGCATTTGTGTGTGTCATTCTGGTCTCCGTAGCTTTTAACAATGGTTATCTGAAAGACTTTCCGCAGCGTTCCACATTTCTGAACATGCGAATCGCCACAAAATGAGGATTTTGTGCTCTAAATACCCAAACAACACACATGAACATATTATTGATATCACGAAGCTTGGTTTCTGGTGTGGCGTAATGCACGAAAGGCCGATTCTTCTTCTCAGAGAAAACGATAATAGGAAATGCTTACCTAGACTTGAAGAAATAGTTCCTACTCTAGTTCAGAGACCGAAGTGCCGCAGCGGTTCATCATCTTCTAGCTTGGTGGCGCATCCTCACATTGGAATTTGAATTTCCTGAGAGATGGATGGCTCCTGATGGTCCAACACATGGACCTTGCGTTCTTTTGATGTCACGCCATTGAGACACTTTTTCGTTGGATTTCCCCGATGACGAAGTGTACACAACACATCAGTCAATGAGATTCCTACCCTTCGTGCACGAATCAATGAAGCAATCTGAAGTGTTGATGTTGCAATGCTGACTCGTACATGGGCAGAACTCGCATATCGGCTTGATATTCTATAGAGACCAATGGAGGACACTTTGGAAGTCAGGCAAAAAAAAAAAAAAAAAAAAAATTGGGTTGCTGCTAATCATTTTGTCAGCTAATGACAGGTTCAACGTCTACGAAGAACTTGAGTAGTGTGGCAATGTCGGCACGAGCCAACCTTGACTCTGAACTAGAGGTCATTCCGGGAAATTTCATGCAGTTGCCCTTGTTATATCATCATCATCATCATCATCATCATCATCACTCCTTACTTCCAAGGCCATACAAGGAATAATGACACTTGCAACATCGATTTCGATCACGTGCCAAGGCCATGGAGGGGGGAGGGGAAGGGAGGGAACCCATACATGCTACGCGTTCGCGCTCAGCAGCCAATGGTGTGCAATTAACATGCATGTTGTCAACATGTAGCGCCCCCCACCGCCACTCTAATGCATAACCAATGGCGTGCACGCTGTCATATGCTGTCCAGCATTCAGCGCACCCTGTGCGGTGCCATATTACAGCTCAGACAATTGCGTGTATTATATTTCGCTGACAACAGCATCAGCGCTTTCTTATCATTCCGGCACCCCAGACACCACGTGCCCATCCCCCACGTGCGACTCTCGCACAAGCACGCTCCGCGGGACCGCCCTTTGGCGTCATTGCCGATCCGATGGCATGCAAGTTCAGGGCCTCCCACTGCTTCCGAACAATATGCTCTGCTTTCTCGATCACCGCTCAGATATTTGTTATAGCTACAAATTAAGTTATTATTGTCCAAATATAACCGAATGATCTTATGATTAAGCACACACCAATGCACCATAAGGGCAACGTCCGTAAGTGATTTAACGCTCAAAAGTACCTGCAGTATTTATCAGCCATGTGCTATTCCTGTCCATCCGAGAGCTCTGATCTGTAGTGAGAAGCAGAGTAAGATCCTCTGCAGTATAAAATAATGACATCATACAGGTAAGAAACGAGCCTACTACACATTTAACTACCTGGACCACCGTAGATAGGAGATTTGTTTAGGAATTTTTGACAGGGTAGAGAATACGGAAAACAATTATTCTTGTTCAAAATCGTATATGCATTTACACAGAGAAAACAACCTTTTCTTTATTTGTGCTTGGTGTAGCTGTAATAACGTTTAAGTACAGTATGACACAGAAGCAGTATTCTCTGTTGATCCATCATGGATACGGGTCAGGGGGTTGTAAGGATACTGACCAAAGAAAAATCACGAAACAGCACGAAAGATAAGTTGCTATTTTCTTTACACAACCAGTTTCGGAATCTCATTAATGCCACCTGCAGTAGTTGTCTAGTCTTCGAAGTACACACTCCACAAAAAAAAAAAAAAAAAAAAAAAAAAAAAAAAAAAAAAAAAAAAAAAAAAAAAAAAAAAAATTCACGGAATCCAGGTACTGATGGCTCCGGTTACGCATGCATTGACATATCTCATTCTACATGCAGAGAGTGCATAGGGGCCTGAAGATGACATTAATATGCCAAAACTGGTCGTTTAAATAAAATAACATACGGCTGTTTGGTGATTTTTCTTTGGTAAACAGAAGCAGCAATGTTGAATCGCTTTTGTGGCAGTCTGCGAGAAACGAGTGCTACTATACATTCAGCTACATACGACATTGTAAATATATTTGTTTATGAATTTAACATGACGCAAGAACTTTACTTGCAGTTCGTGTATATTGGGATTGAACACCACAGCATTCGGAATCCAAATGAAGAGTACAGTAGAATCTTATAGCCGGGAACAGAATGAATCGTGTGTGGGACCTTAGGCAAGACTCCACAAGTGTATTAATTTACATACTATATTTTCAAGTTCATCGCTGTGAGACACGGTGTCAAGGAAAAGCTACCGTTCATCCTACATGGATATGAGAATGTGACGGCAAGGTGCATTATTATTAGTGTATACCATCAACACGAGGCAGCCTCCTATGTGAGAAGCAAAGCCTAAACAAAACTGCTTGTAAATATTACGTGGTCTGGTACTTCAACACTGCAGTACGCGCGTGTGTGCGTGTGTGCGTGTGTGTGTGTGTGTGTGTGTGTGTGTGTGTGAGAGAGAGAGAGAGGAAAAACTTGAATTTCATTAATTTTAATGGTTCTCAGTCAATAAACAGTAAAATTATGTACATGGATTAAAATTAAACTTCTAATATTTACAGGTTTAATACTTACATCTGCTTTCATTAAATCCATCATTCACACAGTTGCTAGTTACTTGGCTGTTACAACCAAGTATTGTCAAAAATTAAAGTAAATTATTCATTTTAATGATTCTCAGTTAAGAACAGTCAAATTATGTACAAGATTTAAAATTAAACTTCCACTATTTACAGACTTCAGCCTTACATCTGCTTTCATTAAATCCATCATTCACACAGTTGCTAGTTACTTGGCTGTTACAACCAAGTATTGTCAAAAATTAAAGTAAATTATTCATTTTAATGATTCTCAGTTAAGAACAGTCAAATTATGTACAAGATTTAAAATTAAACTTCCACTATTTACAGACTTCAGCCTTACATCTGCTTTCATTAAATCCATCATTCACACAGTTGCTAGTTACTTGGCTGTTACAACCAAGTATTGTCAAAAATTAAAGTAAATTATTCATTTTAATGATTCTCAGTTAAGAACAGTCAAATTATGTACAAGATTTAAAATTAAACTTCCACTATTTACAGACTTCAGCCTTACATCTGCTTTCCATACATCCATCATTCACACAATAGGTAGTTACTTGGCTGTTACAACCAAGTTTGCTCAAAAATTATGGATGGAATAGAAGGAGTTGGCCCCGAAAAATTCTTTTAAATTACGTTTAAATTGTGCCTCTTCTGAAACTAAACTCTTAATGGTTGCTGGTAACTTATTGAAAATATGCGTTGCTGAATACCTGACTCCTTTCTGGGCAAGAGTAAGTGATTTTAAATCTTTATGTATATTGTTCTTATACCTAGTACTGATAGTGTGTACTAAGCAGTTAGTTGGAAAAAGATATGTATTATTTACAACAAACTTCATTAAGGAATAAATATACTGAGAAGCTGTGGTTAGTATGCCCAATTGTTTGAATAAGTTTCGACATGTTCTTGGATTTACACTACCACATTACTCTTATTATACGCTTCTGTACTCTAAAAATTTTTTCTCGGTTTGTGGAGTTACCCCAAAATATGATACCATATGACATAATGGAGTGAAAATAAGAAAAATACGCCAGTTTTTTTAATATTTATATCTCCTATGTCTAATATCATTCGCATTGCAAACACAGACTTGTTTAGGCGCTTTAGCAGTTCGTTAGTATGTCGCTCCCAACTGAATTTATTATCAAGTTGTTATCCCAAGAATTTTACACTAACGACCTCTCCTGTTTCCATGTCGTCATATTTTATACACACACTAGAAGGAAATCTCTTGGAAGTTCTGAGCTGCATATAGAGGGTCTTTCCAAAGTTTAATGACAGTGAATTGGCTATGAACCACTTACTAATGTCAGTAAAAACTTGATTAGCTGCCCTTTCTAAATTTATATTTGATTTACTATTTATTGCAATGTTTGTATCATCTGCAAATAAGACAAAATTGGCATCTGGTAATGTAATAGATGACAGGTCATTGATATACACAAGAAAAAGTAGTGGACCTAGTATGGAACCTTGGGGAGCACCACATGTAATTTCTTCCCAGTCAGATGATGTTTGATTCCCTACTGATGAAGTGTTACGTAATGCACCCTTTGTTTTCTATTAGTAAGATATGACTGAAACCACTTTGCAGCACTACCAGTGATGCCATAATATTTTAATTTACGATGATTTTGACGTCATGACACACAGAGATAAATAACGCGAATACAGCAGCGATGCCGGTGGGGATTTGCTAGTAATTCCGTAAGAGCAGTGTAGCGACCCATCCATGGATTTAGCCTACAGAAATTCTTGCCAGCGCTTTAACTGCCAGTTGCTAGTGGTTAAACCCCTTACGACAGAGAACTGTCGCAATATGTTTCAATAACAACTTCTGTGAGACTAAGGCACGCACAACTGCGTTTTAAGCGAATGCGAGCTGGTCTCTCCATTAGGATGGTCGGCAGCCGTTACTCGCACTTCTTTTGTTTCTGCTGCATGACACAGTACGCATGCATGCGCACAGATACCACTGCCGCCACACGGCAGTCGGTCAACACTCTTCAGTTTAGTAATATGCAAGGTACTCCATCTCCTGCCGTAATGTACCATAATTGTAACTGACTACCACAATAACATCACTTTGAGACTGATCCCTTAAAAAATGGGGCTGTAATAACTGCGAGGTGTGGTACTTCAGCACCGCAGTGTGTGTGAGTGTGATGTCGTGACATTGCTGGTTTGCAGAGATTTCATAACAGAGTGTTGAAAAGAAAGATGAAAGTCATCGTGTATGTACCTTGAATAATAACTGCCCGCAGATGCTTTCGGACTATATGTCCTCCGTTCTAACTCAGTATTCAGGTATTTGGTATAACAAATTAATTTCGCTCTACAGTTCAACAATATTCAGAGCACACCACCTACTACTGTAATGCAGCTTAATTTAAGCCGATATGCACAATGCAACAAATACACTATCACATCTATTCACACTCATAGATGTGAAGACAGCTACGACATGTGCTCTAAGTTGTAGTAAAAGAGATACGTGTGTTGCAGATGTGGAAATGATTGGTGACGTAACACAAGAAGATGTTTCCTAGTAAATATGGTTATTTTTCATTTATTGAAAAAGAAATTACAATCAACAAAAAAATTATACAGTGCTATTGGATTCATTTCTTTTCCACACCTTTTTTCCATATCTTGTCGAAAAAAATTAGAATTACGTACGTTCCGTGCACCATCTTTGAACATATCATTTCTGGATCTCAATGTTACGGGAGTTTTTGGCCTAATGTAATGTTGTCCTTCAAGTGAGCTTTCATCTAAAAATCTGGACCATCCATTTAGGTAGCTGAACATATGGTAGAACTCGTTTCTCGCAGAAATCCTTAAAAGCGATTCGACGTTGCTGCTTCCATATCATACCACGTCAACGCGTTGCAGCTAGACCAAGCACAAATGATGAAAGGAATGTTTTCTGTGCGTAAATGTATGTCTGATTTACGATATCCTAGGTTAGTAGCCGTCAAACTTCATTGCTCGAAGATCGATACCTACACTTTGAGGAGGCATCTCGGGCCGCATATGTACCTATCTTATTATCAATAATTGGTAACCTACATAAATTAGTATGTTACGAGCCCCCAATAGACGAGCTACAGTAAGATCGAAATACACTACTGGCCATTAAAATTGCTACACCAAGAAGAAATGCAGATGATAAACGGGTATGAATTGGACAAATATATTATACTAGAACTGACATGTGTTTACATTTTCACGCAATTTGGGTGCACAGATCCTGAGAAATCAGTACCCGGAACAACCACCTCTGGCCGTAATAACGGCCTTGATATGCCCGGGCATTGAGTCTCACAGAGTTTGGATGGCGTGTACAGGTACAGCTCCCCATGCAGCTTCAACATGATACCACATTTCATCAAGAGTAGTGACTGGCGTATTGTGACGAGCCAGTTGCTCGGCCACCATTGACCAGACGTTTTCAATTGGTGAGAGATATGGAGAGTGTCCTGTCAGGGCAGCAGTTGAACATTTTCAGTATCCAGAAAGGCCCGTACAGGAATTGCAACATGCGGTCGTGCATTATCCTGCTGAAATGTAGAGTTTCGCAGGGATCGAATGAAGGGTAGAGCCACGGGTCGTAACACATCTGAAATGTAACGTCCACTGTTCAAAGTGCCGTCAATGCGAACAAGAGGTGACCGCGGGGTGTAACCAATGGCAGCCCATACCATCACGCCAGGTTATACGCCAGTATGGCGATGACGAATACACACTTCCAATGTGCATTCACCGACATATTGCCAAACACGGATGCGACCATCATGATACTGTAAACAGAACATGGATTCATCTGGATAAATTGACGTTTTGCCATTCGTGCACCCAGGTTCGTCGTTGAGTAGACCATCGCAGGCGCTCCTGTCTGTGATGCAGTGTCAAGGGTAACCGCAACCATGGTCTCCGAGCTGATAGTCCATGCTGCTGCAAACGTCGTCGAACTGTTCGTGCAGATGGTTGTTGTCTCGCATAAGTCCCCATCTGTTGACTCAGGCATTGAGATATGGCTGCACGATCCGTTACAGCCATGCGGATGAGATGCCTGTCATCTCGACTGCTAGTGATACGAGGCCGTTGGGATCCATTACGGCGTTCCGTATTACCCTCCTGAACCCACCGACTCCACATTGTGCTAACAGTCATTGTATCTCGACCAACGCGAGCAGCAATGTCGCGATACGATAAACCGCAATCGCGGTAGGCTACAATCTAGCCTTTATCAATGTCGGAAACGTGATGGTAGGCATTTCTCCTCCTTACACGAGGCATCACAACAACGTTTCACCAGGCAACGCCAGTCAACTCCTGTTTGTGTGTGAGAAATCGGTTGGAAACTTTCCTCATATCAGCACGTTGTAGGTGTCGCCACCGGCGCCAAGCTTGTGTGAATGTTCTGAAAAGCTAATCACTTGAATATCACAGCATCTTTTCCCTGTCGGTTAAATTTCGCGTCCGTAGCATGTCATCTTTTTGGTGTAGCAACTTTAATGGCCAGTAGTGTATGAATTTATGACAAACGAATATCTTCGAGCGTCAGGTATGCTGCGTTTATTCGCAACGTACTCACGGTCTGCAGTGGAAGATATTGTGTGTCCTACACAGTACTGATTGTTAAAAGTCGGCACTGCTCGAAACACTTCATGTTAACTATTCTCTGTTCCTGATTGCTGCCACACTCAGTGACCCAAAGTTGTGATATTATAATTGTCTGATGACGTGCTTTTGTGTTGTCTGTGCGAGCAGATGATTAACTGATTAGTAACAGCATTTGCACTTATATTTAACACGTACAAGACGGCGCTCGTAAATGTGTTTCTCGTCCCGCGTGTTCATACTTTACTTCATCCGGCAGAGTTGCTTTTCGCGTTTCTCGTCGCGGGACGGTGGTCGTATTCAAACGCTTCAGGCTACTATTTTAACACACTGACCTATACTAAAATAGCCACCAATTATGCGATAACGCATTTGCTCAGAAAGAACTCTCTTTGAAAGGTCATAGAAAATTGTATTCACTGCTGTTCGCTGCGCCTGTCCGATAGGTAATACATTATACGGTATTGTTTTGCTGGTAGCACGCCTGGAAGGCACTTACGGCTGAACTATACCTGCCGTTCAATCTCATTTGTCGTCCGCGGAGAATCGTGTTAGGGGTGGCATTTGGCGGAGAATCGTGTTACGGGCGGCACAACTAAAGACCATACATGGATCTCCACCATTTTGAAAGTAAAGGGTCGAATATAAATCTGTACCTCCATGCGAGAGTGCACTGTGATCAAATCCATTAGTGCAAAGGGCTGCCAGAGATAATGAGCGGACACTTTGACCGGACGTCAAAGACAAGGGTATTTATTGTATTTGCAACTTCTTGTTGAATTAAATTCATACCGGTTCATACTAATCATTAAGTTACTTTCTTTTACTTCCACAAGGCTCCTCTTCAATAATCTATTCGCTGTTACAGTTTCGTGATGGAAGATGTACAGGACTCTTGACATTTGTTCATCTTGACGATCAGTTGCGTCAAATAACAAAATCCCTGAATTCGTCAATATTGCAGTATCTAGAGTGCTTCTGTAACGTTAGCGCTGACTGTTTGTACACCGACGGAAACAAAAATCACAGCACCAAAAAGTAATTAACGTAGAGTAATGAAATTTCGGGAATATATGTGTCTAGGTAACATATTTAGGCAATTAACATTGCAAGATCACAAGTCAACGTAAGCCCGAGATAAGTTATTGCAAATGTGAATGCTGATACATTAATAAATGATGTAACCGCCAGAATGTTGAATGTAAGCATGCAAAAGTGCGTGCATTGCATTGTACAGGTGCTGGATGTCAGTTTGTGGGATGGAATTCCATGCCTGTGGCACTTGGTCAATACAGGAACGGTTAATGCTGTTTGTGGAAGACCTCTGGGTTGGGGTCACGATTAGCTTGTGCCGGCAGTACCACACTACTAACATGCCATAAAAGAATTCAAAGAATACTGTACATCCCACAGCACTGGTCAGAGACTACCAGCAGAAGGACTAGGGAACCAGCGTTAACACCACGACACAAACGGCTACGTTTGGACTAGTATCGCGAACTAGAGGTAGGTCTCAGTCTTACAATGTTTTGGAGAGGACAAGCGGTGTCGATCCTGGTTTCATAATGGGGGAGCCATTATGTATGACCTCATGGCATGGCTGGTAGAATTTGAGGAAACTGGGATGGCACAACAGTACGTCATGGACATCCTGCATCCTCTTGTCCTACATCCCATTCAACAGTATCGTTGTTCCATTTTGCAACAGGATAATGCTCGTCCAGACATGGCGCGTGTCTCTAAGTACTGTCTGCATGATGTTGAGGTACTCCCATGCCTAAAAGATCCCCATATCTGTCCTTCATTCAACATGTGTGGGACGAGCCCTGACGTCAACTCCGTCCCAATGTCAGTGCCCAGGATATCGAGGGCCAGTTACAAGAGTTGTGGGCCAGCTAGCCTCAGTGACACCCTTGACAATCGAATCATTGCATGCACCCAGGACAGAGAGAGAGTGCAACGTCATATTGATAGGCAGGGTCATCCTGTCAGTCCTTTGTACACTGGAGACCCAAAAAAACTGGTGCACTTGCCTAATATCGTGTAGGGTCCCCCGCGAGCTCGCTGAAGTGCCGCAACACGACATGGCATGGACTCGACTAACGTTTGAAGTAGTGCTGGAGGGAACAGACACCATGAATCCTGCAGGGCTGTCCATAAATCCGTAAGACTCCGAGGGGGTGGAGATCTCTTCTGAAACGCACATTGCAAGGCATCCCAGATATGCTCAATAATGTTCATTTCAGGGGAGTTTGGTGGCCAGTGGAAGCTTTTAAACTCAGAAAAGTGTTCCTGGAGCCACTCTGTAGCAATTCTGGACGTAAGGGGTATATGCTGTTGGAATTGCACAATGGTCATGATTGGATCAAGGTGACCAGACAGGACGCTTACGTACGTATCACCTGTCATAGTCGTATCTAGACGTATCAAGAGTCCCATATCACTCCAACTGCACACGCCCTACACCATTACAGGGCCTCCACCACCTTGAACAGTCCCCTGCTGACATGCTGGGTCCATGGAGTCATGAGGTTGTCTCTATATCCGTATACGTCCATCCGCTCGATACAATTTGGAACGAGATTCGTCCGACTAGGCAACATGTTTCCACTCACCAACAGTCCAATTTCGGCGTTGACGGGTCAAGACGAGGCGTAAAGCTTTGTCTCTTGCAGTCACCAACAGTACACGAGTGGGACTTCGGCTCCGAAACCCCATATCGATGATGCTTCGTTGAATGGTTCGCACCTGACACTTGCTGATGGCCCAGTATTCAAATCTGTAGCAATTTGCGGAAGGGCTGCACTTTGTCACGTAGAACGATTCTTTTCAGACGTCGTTGGTCCCGTTCTTGCAGGATCTTTTTCCGGCCGCAGCGATGTTAGAGATTTGATGTTTTACCGGATTGCTGACCTTCACGGTACACTCGTCAAATGGTCATACGGGAAAATCCTTACTTCATCGCTACATCGGAGATGTTGTTCAAATGGCTCTGAGTACTATGCGACTTAACTTCTGAGGTCATCAGTCGCCTAGAACTTAGAACTAATTAAACCTAACTAACCTAAGGACATCACACACATCCATGCCCGAGGCAGGATTCGAACCTGCGACTGTAGCGGTCGCTCGGCTCCAGACTGTAGCGCCTAGAACCGCACGGCCACTCCGGCCGGCTCGGAGATGTTGTGTCGCTGTCTATAACAACACGTGAAAACTCACTTAAATCTTGATAACCTGCCACTGTAGCTGCAGTAACCGCTCTAACAACTGCGCCAGACACTTGCTGTCTTGTATAGGCGTTGCCGACCACAGCGCCATGTTCTGCCTGTTTACATATCTCTGTATTTCAATACGCATGACTGTACCAATTTCTTTGTCGCTTTAATGTAGGTTCTAATCAATGACATTGCTGTACAGATGCTTAATACCTGCAGGGTCAGCACCCAACTTCACAGCTGTGCTTCGAAGATGCCTGATACACAGCGGACAGCTTTCCTGAAGACAGACGGCTATGCTCCGACAGTCCAGCTGCAGGCAACCAAAGTGCCGTTAAAGGCTGTGGGCAGCAAGGACATACTCTCTTCCGCAAGACACTTGATCGCAAACAGGACCGGCTCTATCCTAGTGCCGAGTGGTATTTAGGGCAGCGGTTGGTCCAGACCAGACGAGTTTCTCTCCGAGTGAGTTTGCCGGGGCCAGGGTGCCGATTCCGCAAGGATTCCATCATTCGGGATTCTTACTCGAGAGGCACCTCTAGGACGTGGCGGCTATTCGCGTCTAACTTCACGACCCTAGGAGCTCCAAGCTGTGGACGCCTCGCCAGAGAAGACAGAGACTCTGTCATCGTGGTAGACTTGTAAATTTATTCCCGTTTAACTTTCAAATGGCTGCACTCCGAATATAAGCAGTTTTGCTCCCTACTGGACTACAACTTTGTTCATTCGGTTTGTACTTTAACACTGGGCGTCCTACGGGACGCCTGCTTTTATAAAGTACGTATTTAATGAAATTAGACACAGCGATAATCTACCCTGCCTTTAGCTGCCAGAAGCATTACATAGTGTTCTACTTAAAAATGTGACTTATTTTATGTTCTGTTGTAGTCCAAGTCAGAGTATACGTGCTATTAATCTTTCATAAATAAACCTGTTCAATCATTGGTACCTGGATATTTTTTGTGTCGTCGTTGGTGGGCATAGCACATATAACGTCACATATTCTCTCAGATTCATTTCGCTTCTCCGTCCCCTTATGGGTGCATGCATTTGTTTGTCAGGCAGTAAATGTAGTGGCATGCCCAGTCTGTTCACTATTAATCTTGTACTAAGATATTACCTATCTGTGTCACTGGTTACAGGCATTAGATAGCATTTTCCAACATTAACGATTTTCTGTCCTATTCCATTAGTGTACTGAGCGAGAGAAAATGCCCCCGTGTGGCTCTGCGCGTGCCCTCATCCCACGTACGATGTTCTCACGATCCCTGCGCGATATGTACGGTGGAGGTAGCCGACTGAACTCACGATCTTCATCGAATACTGGTTCTCTAAATTTGCCCAGCAGATTTTTGTGAGGAATACGTCGTCTTTCTTTCAAGGATTCATACTGAAGTCAGCCGAGCATGTCTTTTGTGTGAGGAGCTAACCTGACCTTTCGCGATCCTAACAGCACGTCTCTTCATTAATGCGAGGTCTATCATCGTGCCTACTTGATAACCATAACAAACACTGTAAAAGTACAGTAGAGCTACATGAAATGTATTCGCAATTGCGAATATGGACTACAATCAGCTGTATAATGGAATGACGACAATGGACATTTTTGTCGGACTGGTAATCGAACCCGGATTCCCGCTTAACGCAAGCGGTCGACTTTCCATTCGACTATCCATGCACAACTCACAACCAGACCCAAACTTCAATGTGTCGTCAGCCATTTATCCACAACCTGTACTCGTTCATCCATTATGTATATTCCCGTGCAGCTGAGACATTTTTCTTGAAAGTCGCTTGCCTGGTATCGGCGGATAAATACGTTACTGCAGGGCCTGTGCTACTCTGAACTACGATGAAGATACACGCATACACGTCCGTAGGAACAGGCACTACAGCAGTTATGATATACGTGAAATGTATTCGGATAAATGATAATTAATTGAAACCCTCAGCTGTCGACAGGTATTGTTGATATACCTCGATGGGGACAGCTGAAAATGTGTGCCCCGACCGGGACTCGAACCCGGGATCTCCTGCTTACATGGCAGACGCTCTATCCATCTGAGCCACAGAGGACACAGATGAGTAGCACGACTGCAGGGACTTATCCCTTGCATGCTTTCCGTGAGACCCACATTCCCAACTGTCCACAATCTACATACGTAATGTTCTTAATAGATATTTGCCCATCCACTCATTACTCGCGCCAACAAAGGTGATGATTACCGTAAGAGCTTGGGCAGCCTGTACGCATTCGCACAGACGAAGGTCAATGGCCGATGAGCCATTTAAATATTTATGAAGATAGTAACTGTTCTCGAAAGAAGATATCATTGATGACTGTGCAGCTCCTTTCGAATAAATGATACACTACTGGCCATTAAAATTGCTACACCAAGAAGAAATGCTGATGATAAACGGATATTTACTGGACAAATATATTGTACTAGAACTGACATGTGATTACACTTTCACGCAATTTGGGTGCATAGATCCTGAGAAATCAGTACCCAGAACAACTACCTCTGGCAGTAATAACGGCCTTCATACGCCTGGGAATTGAGTCAAACAGAGCTTGGATGGCGTGTACAGGTACAGCTGCCCATGCAGCTTCAACACGATACCACAGTTCATCAAGAGTAGTGACTGGCGTATTGTGACGAGCCAGTTGCTCGGCCACCATTGACCAGACGTTTTCAGTTGGTTAGAGATCTGGAGAATGTGCTGGCCAGGGCAGCAGTCGAACATTTTCTCTATCCAGAAAGGCCCGTACAGGACCTGCAGCATGCGGTCGTGCATTATCCTGCTGAAATGTAGGGTTTCACAGGGATCGAATGAAGGGTATAGCCACGGGTCGTAAAACATCTTAAATGTAACGTCCACTGTTCAAAGTGCCGTCAATGCGAACAAGAGGTGACCCAGACGTGTAACCAATGGCACCCCATACCATCACGCCGGGTGATACGCCAGTATGGCGATGACGAATACACGCTTATAATGTGCGTTCACCGCGATGTCGCCAAACATGGATGCGGCATAATGATGCTTTAAACAGAACCTGGATTCATCCGAAAAAATGACGTTTTGCCATTCGTGCACCCAGGTTCGTCGTTGAGTAGACCGTCGCAGGCGCTCCTGACTGTGATGCAGCGTCAAGGGTAACCGCAGCCATGGTCTCCGAGCTGATAGTCCATGCTGCTGCAAACGTCGTCGAACTGTTCGTGCAGATGGTTGGTGTCATGCAAACGTCCCCATCCGTTGACTCACGGATCGAGACGTGCTGCACGATCCGTTACAGCCATGCGGATAAGAGGCCTGTCATCTGGACTGCTAGTGATACGAGGCCGTTGGGATCCAGCATGGCGTTCGTATTACCCTCCTGGACCCACCGATTCCATATTCTGCTAACAGTCATTGGATCTCGACCAACGCGAGCAGCAATGTCACGATACGATAAACCGCAATTGCGTTAGGCTACAATCCGCCTTATCAAAGTCGGAAACGTGGTGGTACGCATTTCTCCTCATTACACGAGGCATCACAACAACGTTTCACCAGTCAACGCCGGTCAACTGCTGTTTGTGTATGAGAAATCGGTTGGAAACTTTCCTCATATCAGCACGTTGTAGGTGTCGCCACCGGCGCCAAGCTTGTGTGAATGCACTGAAAAGCTAATCATTTGCATATCACAGCATCTTCTTCCTGTCGGTTAAATTTCGCGTCTGTAGCACATCATCTTCGTGGTGTAGCAATTTTAATGGCCAGTAGTGTAATTAATTGAAACCCTCAGCTGCCGACAGGTGTTGTTATACCTCGAGATCCCGGGTTCCGGTCGGGTCACAGATTTTCAGCTGTCCCCGTCGAGATATACCAACAACACCTGTCGGCACCTCAGGGTTTCAATTAATTAAATTTATTTTAGAGAAGCTGCACAGTCATCAGTGGTATCTGTTCTTTCGAGAACAGTTACTATCTTCATATAAAATGTATTCGGAATTGCGAATATGGACTACTATGAGCTGTATAACAGAATGACAACGAAAATTTGTTCCGAGCCAGGACTCGAACCTCGATTTCCCACTTATCGCGAGAGGTCGCCTTACCATCTGGCTTCCATAGTTTAAGAAATGAGCCGCCATCATTTCATAAAATTCTATGGATCGTGGTCTCTTCTGTAGTTGATGGCTCTGTGGTTATCAGTCCGTCGGATGGGGACGTTAAGCTTGACGACTCACTTGGTGTCTTTCAAGAGTAGTAGGCTCTGTGCCGACACCGAGTTTCATCCTCTCCCTTCTCTCATCTCAGAACACAAACATGACACCACGCAACACATACACCTATTACAATCACCTCTACGTATCGAATACACTTAACACATTCTCACATTTCACGAAGAAAAGGCGTCGGTATGTGCCAAAGATAGGAGAAAGCTTTACAATTTGGCAGCTGAACCTGACCCTTGGGATCTTCCAGCCAACCACGCTACACTAGGTTACTTTTTTTAAAAAAATGATAACGATGTCACATGCAAACAGAAGCACATTCAGGTACTCGTCATTCGCTAATTCCTTTGTTTATGAATGAAGTGAATGCAGAGTAAAAAGAGCAGGCTAAAGAGCATATCCTTTTATTACACCTAGCTTAATTACTATTCTTCTAATTGAGTGCCACTAGTGCTTGTTACAATGAATGCGTTTTTATGAAGACTTTTCATTACCTTTATTAGCTGATAAGGATATTAAAAACAAATGGTTCAAATGGCTCTGAGCACTATGGGACTTAACATCTGAGGTGATCAGTCCCCTAGAACTTAGAACTACTTAAACCTAACTAACCTAAGGACATCACACACATCCATTCCCGAGGCAGGATTCGAACCTGCGACCGTAGCAGCCGCGTGGTTCCGGACTGAAGCGCCTAGAACCGCTCGGCCGCACTGCCCGGCGATAAGGATATCCACATTCAGATATACACTGAGGTGACAAAAGTCATGGGATACCTCCTAATATCCTGTCGAACCTCCTTTTGTTCGGCGCAGTGCAGCACGACGTGACGTGGACTCAACAAGTCGTTGGAATGAGCAATGCTGCCGCTATAGCCGTCCAGAACTGCGAAAGTGTTGCCGGTGCAGGACTTCGTCACAAACTGGCCTCTCGATTATGTCCCATAAATATTGGATGAGATACACGAAGTACGATCTGTGTGGCCGAGTCCTTCGCTCGAGTTATGCACAATCTTCCTCAAATCAGCAGCGAATAACTGTGGCCTTGTGACATGGCGCATTTTCTTCGTTAAAAATTGCATTCATGAATGGTTGCAAACGATCTTCAACTAGCCGAACATAACCTTTTCGCGTCAATGATCGGTTCAGTTGGACCAGGGAACTCAGGCCACACCATTATGGTACCACCACCAGTTTGCACAGTGCCTTGTTGACACGCTGTGACCATGCCTTCGTGGGTCCGCGCCACTATCAGACCTTATCATCAGCTCTTACCAGCTGAAATCGTGACTCCTCTGACCAAGCTACTGTTTCCTAGTCGTCTAGGGTCCAACCGACATGGTCACGCGCCCAGGAGAGGCGCTGCCGGCGTTCTTGTGCTGCTAGCAAAGGCACTCTCGTAGCTCGTCTCCTGCCATAGCACATTAACGCCAAATTCTGCCGTGCTGTCCTAACAGATGCGTTCGTCGTACGTCCACATTAATTTATGCGTATTTTTTTTTCAGGCAGTGTTGCTTGTCTGTCGGTACTGACAATTCTACGCAGACTCCGCTGCTCTTGGTCGTCAAGTGAAGGCCGTCGGCCACTGAGTTGTCCATGGTGAGAGGTAATGCCTGAGATTTGGTATTATCAGAAAACTCTTGACACTCTGGATCTCGGAACATGGAATTCTGTAACGATTTCCAAAATGGAATTGAGCCGTGGCTGGCTCGCGTTGATGCAGTTTGTTCTTTGGCATTTTGTCACAATCTAGTGGCGTCTTATTTCTCCCTGAGCTACTACCATAACGAGTTGCTGTCTTGCCGCCGTCAGTGGCAGCAGCAGCGCTTATTGATACTCGTACTGCTGTACCATCTTTGGTGTGACCGCTATATTTCCGTGTGGTGGTGTGTGTGGCAGTTGGTCAGTTGGGACAGAGCAGCGAGGAAGTCTCTGCAGCGCGCGGCCAGGCCAGGACGGCTGGCGGCGTGCACTTGCAGTCGGACTGTGAGGCGCTACCTGCAAGAGCTACAAAGTTCGTTGCCCACCGAACCTGGACCTGAAGTTGAGTGATCAGCTAACCTGTTATGAAACCTCAACTGCTGTAACATCTTTTCGTTCATTGCCGGTTGTTGCTTCCTGGGCCGTTCTGGCTAGCAGCAACGTATCGTGTGTTGTATTTGGCGAAACTTTGCAGCCGTCTTCCTGTATGGTCTTTAACTATTAAATTGGTTGTTACTTAGCAGTGAAGTGCACCAGCGGTATTTTCTGCCTTGTGGCCGTTAATGCCCCAGTTACCTGCCCTGGTCATTAGCACATTTTTCCGGCAGTGTGTGTTTCCTCGCCGTGTTGATGCTGTCCGGCATGGTGTGTAGTTCGACAGCCTTTTAGTTGTTTCTTCATTTTTTTTCTTATAGTAGTTATTGTTCCTTGGCCGTTTGTTTAGACGCCAATTTTGAAGACGTAGTGCTGCTGGTATCTTCATCCTCGGCTGATACTTTCTGTTGTCGTGCCGTTGGTCGGGCGGAAGGGAGTTGATTAAGTCCTTCAGCCATCCCTGGATCGGGTTGCCATCCGCTTATTTAATCATACTTTTGGCTGCCTGTCTCAACCCACCTTGCGTTAGAGCTACCTCCTCTTGCCGACCCTTGGAACACTTCTGAGCACCACTGTTTCGTTAGTTTTAGATTGTGATTATCATTTTAGTCTGAAGTACTGTGCGAGGCCTTCAGCCGTCTATTAAGTTGGTTTGTCTTAATTTTAAAATAAGGCCTTCAGCCGACTTAGATTAAAATTTTGGAGATTTATTTGTTTAAAAACTAAATTTTGAAAGTTTGTTCTATCTTGTTACCCAGGCCTTAATCCTTAAGTTGTTCTGCCGATGTGGCCGTGCGGTTCTAGGCGCTTCAGTCTGGAACCGCGTGACCGCTACAGTCGCAGGTTCGAATCCTGCCTCGGGCATGGATGTGTGTGATGTCCTTAGGTTAGTTAGGTTTAAGGAGTTCTAAGTTCTAGGGAACTGATGACCACAGATGTTAAGTCCCATAGTGGTCAGAGCCATTTTTTGAACCTAAGTTGTTCAATGTCCTTCAGCCGAGCATTTACGTGAAATATTTTTTAAGCAAGGTCTTCAGCTGCGTGTATTCTTTAAAGCAATTTTTTATAACTTGTGTTCAGGCCTTCAGCCGTTTTTGATTTTGGTGTGGCTTTGGGCCTTCGGCCAAGGAGGTATCTCAAGTTTTCTTAACTAGGCATTCAGCCATATTGTTTTATTTTGATCCTTTTAAGGCAATGTGTAATTAAGTGGTTCTTAGGAAAAAAAGTTTGTGTGTTTTGTGAAACTGACAATAACTGATTACGGCCCCCTCCACAAGCATAACCTGATCCGCTCCATCCTCTGAAACCAGATTTCAGGAATGTCCCATGTGTCTAGCTTCAGTTACCATTCCGCGTCAAAAGTCTCTTAATTCCCGTCTTGAGGCCATAATCACGTCAGAATCCTTTTCACATGAATCACCTCAGTACAAATGACAGCTCCGTCAATGCGCTGCCCTTATATACCTTGTGTACGCTATGCTACCGCCATCTCTATATGAGCATATCGCTTTCCCATAACTACGCCTCAGTGTCCGCAGGCTGTCATGGCTCTCAAAGTCGATAAAGATCATATGGGTATCTAAATTTTCTGTTCTTTTCTTGATTACAAACCCATCGTCCGTGCACGAACAAGTCTTTTAAACATTGCCTACAAACTATACTCTAAGGTAGTCATTAGACGCTTGAAGAACTCCACAGAAGCTGTTGTTCCTGAGGAACAAAATGTATTTCGACAGCGCCTTGGTATTACCCCGTAATACTAATAGGACGCGACCTTCTCCAGCTATAATAGAGAGTTATCTTTCTCTTTTTTTATATACATCATCTTGCCTTTACATTTGTGCACTTTATGTAGTCTTAATTATTTCTGAATAGGTTGTGCGCGCATTAGTATCTCTCATATGGGAGTGTGTGCGGTGCTTAAACATTGCAATCGCAGCGTATTCATCAGTGGACAACGTTCTTGGAAGGAATGACGTCAGACATCCTATGATCGTTGACTCTATTCCGCTCGCGAGGACGTCGCTGATCGTCCCGTGACGGTCTCGGGAGCGTGTGTCTGGTCAATGCACGCTATGGTCTGCTGGCCCATCTCCGTCTATCGTGCTCCCTCACGCATAGCAGTCTGGCGCTACGATGTGAACGTTATGTATCCCACACTACATTCGTAGTGCTTCACTTACTTCCATCTCCGAAGACATAGTTCATGTTTCAAGAAATTGTCTGGCATGCGATAATTTACTCAAGTTTCACTGGTCGTAGTTTCCTCGACGCACAAGTACCTATACGCGATCTCGGGCAATCTTCGCAGGCTACTTTTTAGGATCTGATCGCTCACGAAATGGAAACGACAGAGAAAACAAAACATGTTTTATATGAAACATTTAGCTACAATTTCCAGCTGCTTCTCTAAATAGTCGCCACTCCGACTTGGGATGTCGGCACAACGCTATGACCTTCGTCATAGAAGTCAGCCGCCTGTGCTTTCTGCCCATTCTATACGCTAGTTTGTGGCTCGTTGTCTGTACCAAAATGCTGTCCTGACGTGAGCAAAGAGATAAAAATCAGAGTGTGAGCAAATAGATAAAAATCAGAGTGAGTCATGCCCGGGCTGGGATGGAACGCTTTCCATCGAAAACCCTGCAGGATCGTCTTTGTTGCAGGCAGGACATTTATGATATGTGGACTACATGAAATCTGGCGGAAACTCTCAGCCAGTGACTGCACGTACTTCACACTTAGCGAGAGATTCTATTGTTCTTAGTGTCTTTATTTGATCACAGTATGCTGAGCTAACCCCCGGACTCCCAGGGTGTATAGGACTATGTGTCACTTTTTTTTAATACCTTGTGTAAGAAACATTTATAAGTAGTTTTTGTTTTTAAATGGGTTTCATGTGTCCATGGATGCGCTCATATGTTGAGGGCCATATGTTGTTGATTCCTGTTTTCCTCGGTATTTATTATTACTTGCACCAGTTTACTTTGTCTAATGATTTTCGAGGTATAAAAATTGTATGCATGTATCTTGATTTTTCTTGTATATTGTTTCCATTACCAAGTGCAACAATATAACTCCCTCTCTGCTGCCTTTACCTTTCCGAAAGCCATAGAGATCATCTAACACATTTAATTTGTTTCCATTCTTCCATATGTTGTTCTTACCAACAGTTTGGATGCATGATTTGATTGGGCGATATTTGTCAGACTTACCTGCTTTGCTATCTTAGAGATCTGTTTAAATTTTTTCCCGAATGTTTGGTGGCATACCTCCTGTCTCGCATACTACACACCAACCTGAACAGTCGTTTGGCCGCCACTTCGTTGCTCCCTTATTTCATCGCAAGTCTATTAGTGCTCTGTCAAACTTTCACTGTAATACAGGATCCCCTTCTAGGGCAGATTCCCGGCCCAAAGGCAAGTCGTTATCCTAACGCTCTGTCCGTTTTCCATTCTCTTTCACGAGGCTGCTGGCAGATCCAGGGCGGCTCTTCTTATCGAAAGCCTTCTTCCACCAACTCTGATGACATGTTTAAAAAAATTTAAATAGTGGTTGGTTGTGAACCCAAGACTCAGGACGGTTTGATTACTACTGAACGACACAATTCCTAAAGCACAGCTGATATGTGAGGAAACAAACGAAAATACACTCCTGGAAATTGAAATAAGAACACCGTGAATTCATTGTCCCAGGAAGGGGAAACTTTATTGACACATTCCTGGGGTCAGATACATCACATGATCACACTGACAGAACCACAGGCACATAGACACAGGCAACAGAGCATGCACAATGTCGGTACTAGTACAGTGTATATCCACCTTTCGCAGCAATGCAGGCTGCTATTCTCCCATGGAGACGATCGTAGAGATACTGGATGTAGTCCTGTGGAACGGCTTGCCATGCCATTTCCACCTGGCGCCTCAGTTGGACCAGCGTTCGTGCTGGACGTGCAGACCGTGTGAGACGACGCTTCATCCAGTCCCAAACATGCTCAATGGGGGACAGATCCGGAGATCTTGCTGGCCAGGGTAGTTGACTTACACCTTCTAGAGCACGTTGGGTGGCACGGGATACATGCGGACGTGCATTGTCCTGTTGGAACAGCAAGTTCCCTTGCCGGTCTAGGAATGGTAGAACGATGGGTTCGATGACGGTTTGGATGTACCGTGCACTATTCAGTGTCCCCTCGACGATCACCAGTGGTGTACGGCCAGTGTAGGAGATCGCTCCCCACACCATGATGCCGGGTGTTGGCCCTGTGTGCCTCGGTCGTATGCAGTCCTGATTGTGGCGCTCACCTGCACGGCGCCAAACACGCATACGACCATCATTGGCACCAAGGCAGAAGCGACTCTCATCGCTGAAGACGACACGTCTCCATTCGTCCCTCCATTCACGCCTGTCGCGACACCACTGGAGGCGGGCTGCACGACGTTGGGGCGTGAGCGGAAGACGGCCTAACGGTGTGCGGGACAGTAGCCCAGCTTCATGGAGACGGTTGCGAATGGTCCTCGCCGATACCCCAGGAGCAACAGTGTCCCTAATTTGCTGGGAAGTGGCGGTGCGGTCCCCTACGGCACTGCGTAGGATCCTACGGTCTTGGCGTGCATCCGTGCGTCGTTGCGGTCCGGTCCCAGGTCGACGGGCACGTGCACCTTCCGCCGACCACTGGCGACAACATCGATGTACTGTGGAGACCTCACGCCCCACGTGTTGAGCAATTCGGCAGTATGTCCACCCGGCCTCCCGCATGCCCACTATACGCCCTCGCTCAAAGTCCGTCAACTGCACATACGGTTCATGTCCACGCTGTCGCGGCATGCTACCAGTGTTAAAGACTGCGATGGAGCTCCGTATGCCACGGCAAACTGGCTGACACTGACGGCGGCGGTGCACAAATGCTGCGCAGCTAGCGCCATTCGACGGCCAACACCGCGGTTCCTGGTGTGTCCGCTGTGCCGTGCGTGTGATCATTGCTTGTACAGCCCTCTCGCAGTGTCCGGAGCAAGTATGGTGGGTCTGACACACCGGTGTCAATGTGTTCTTTTTTCCATTTCCAGGAGTGTATGTTTTAGGGTCAGACCTTACATCCCAACCTACTGAAATGTTTGAAGTGCAAATATTTTGGCCATGAAAGGCGAAATAGCAATGAAGGATCTCAATTTATGACATCCCTCATCTTTCCACACTGTACGTCCGCTCACTTGCAGGTCTGTGGTCTTGCAATGATACTTTTGAGTTTTCAGTGTGTAACGCCGGAAATGTATATCCTCCTATTTCCATCTATTGTACTATAAATATTTTCCTTATTTTGTTACCTGAAGATATGACATTTCTGTGTCTTTATATA
Source organism: Schistocerca cancellata (assembly GCF_023864275.1). Lineage (NCBI taxonomy): Eukaryota > Metazoa > Arthropoda > Insecta > Orthoptera > Acrididae > Schistocerca > Schistocerca cancellata. The sequence goes on from NC_064627.1 coordinate 206,584,745, forward strand.
TTGTAATTGTTTTACTATATATATATATATATATATATATATATGCATTTATGTCTATGTATAATTGGTTTGTTTTGTAAATACTATTTGTATTTTTACGCTGGGTCTTGCCTAGGGAAAACTATGCTATCCAACAATTACATCGATAGGTCGTGTGGAGAACCAAAGTGTTTAGGATCTTTGGTAGTGTTAACTCTGCCGCATGGAGCGCAGGCAGAGGGAGTCTGGCTGGAGTAGGGCGGTGGAGCAGGTGTGTGGTGTGACGCTCCCGCGAGTTGCCGCGCTTTCGGGGTTTGGCAGCATGTAATTGCGCTCGACTTGCTATGATAGTTTCTGACACGGTGTCGCGGAAGGGAAGCATTAGCTGGCGCACATCAAAAGCTCGTTTCGCCTGGTGACCGTGTCAAGAATAAGGCGCGCCAACATCCAGCTTCTGCAACAGCGACGGCCGACAATGAGTGACTGTCGCCACCTCCCCGATTGACGACTTCAAACCTTCAATCAACCAACAAGGAAGACTGGAAGCACGTAAAGTTTTAGAACTGTATGGCAGACCTCAGCTTTTCAAGCTGTCCAATTTCTCTCACAAATTACAACAACGTAGCATGAACCTTTGTTGCTCATTGTCCCAATTGCATTACCAAGCAGGGTCCCTCCCTTTTCTGGAATGAGTCCGAGTGTCGTTGAAATTCAAACGCCAGCATTAAAGTAATATCATTCCATTTCACTGCTTTAATTTCGAAGTTCAGTTAAAGTATTCATAGCTGGCTACAATATTTAGATTAATCAAGCACAAATTAAGAGTGCGAGTTTTGTTACCATATTTTAGCTTACCTGTGACTGCAGCTCAGCTTGGTACGTACTAAATTTTACTATTGTTAATTGTTCAGAATCATTTAATTCAAGTTCAAAGTTAAATATCTTATTTCTAAATTGTGTAGATTCAAGCAGCTTTTGAAATGATTGTTGAGGTAGCTCAAGACTAACGTTGTTTTATTGAATTTCGTAGTGCTTCAGAAACGAAGTTCACTATTAATTTCAGTCACTAAATTAACTTTCAATTTTCCGGTTTTATTAATTCTTTTGCTAAATTAAGTCAGAGTGTAGCGAAATTTATTACTTCTGACAAACATTCAGTTTTCACACAACACGTGTCAACCTTCAGTTGCCACGCTTTTAGTGCTAATTATATGTGCATTAATCTTTTATTTTCAGTTATTATAGTAATTGTCCATAGGACTGGCGACCGTAATTTTCCCCAACTCTCAAATATCTAATTAACGCCAATTAATTGTTAACGTAAGGACCGCAAATTTACTTTCTTTATTAATTTTACCCTTTTCTCAAAATTAATTTCCACCAATTTAATTTGCATTTTTCCTTTCATTTAGATGTAACCCTTTTCTCCCTCTTTACCGACAAATTAACTTCGGTGACAATTGCTTTTCCCAAATTTCCATTAAATACACGCTGTTTAATTTTTCCTGTTATTAAGGTCGATAAGTGAGGGGGAGGTTACAAGTGTACAGTGTGAGACTTATAGCCGCCACTATACTTCCACTCTAATGATAAGGTATAACACTGGAATGAAATTTTCACTCTGCAGTGGAGTGTGCACTGATATGAAACTTCCTGGCAGATGAAAACTGTATGCCGGACCGAGACTCGAACTCGGGACCTTTGCCTTTCGCGGGCAAGTGCTCTACCATCTGAGCTACCCAAGCACGACTCACGCCCCGTCCTCACAGCTCTACTTCCGCCAGTACCTCGTCTCCTACCTTCCAAACTTTACAGAAGCAGATTTCGACGGTCCCGTCATTAAGATGCATGTAATTCGAAGCGTATCTTTGTTCCCATGGCGGCAAACGCTTCTCCAGGGAACGTTCCTCTCGGTGGGAATGTCCCAACGTATCTTCGAAAAAACCGCGAGGACCGCATTCAGCAGCGCGATTATCTTTCCGCACATCGGCGGGACCGAGCGGCAAACTTCCGCAGGAAGCGCTGAGGTCAGCGCCGAAATTCGCAGACTGCAATTGCACCGTAGCCACTGTGGCAGGTGGAGTTGCGTTCCGACTGCCGAGTGCCGTTTGTTCCGCCAGCCAGGGCGCGCGACAGGAAATTAAAGCACGCCGTTCCGGCCGGGATGCGGCGCCTGGAGCCGCTCACGCCTGGGATTAGCTCGCCGACGTTACGGGTAACGCGCTAATTAGTGAAATGGGGGGCTCGCTGATTCTCTGCTGCCTGCAACGTCAGGGCGGTTCGGCTCAGCTTCTCAAAAGCAGGTGACCCGTGTCAAAAATGCGAAGCTATTTTAAGCTGGATAAAAATCGCACATGAAGATTCATATCATCGCTTTGTGACGGTTATACGAGAAATACTAGGACGAAGAGGCAATTTCTCGGTCTTCCACATGTTAATATGAATATAAATTAATAATTTACCAACTGAAACTGTAAGTTTGCTATAACCAGTCACAATATTTTTTCCACTGTGTACAGTGTTGTCATCGTGTCTCGATCCAATGGTTACATTTTCATAATACCAAATTATAACGCTTTTTGCTGAATATGAGGGTCTATTTTCTCTCTCGGGATAGTAAAGAAGAATACTTTCCATAGGAGAATGTGTGGCTGCTATTAGCGCGCTATTGTGGGATTCATCTTATATGGAAGTGCAACAGGAGTTCACTCGGAAATTTCACAGGCTAGCACCAACAAGAGCAAATATCTGGTTACCTGAAAGTAAGTTCCAAAGAAGTGGAAACGTTTACGATGAATTACGTTCCGGGAGACCTTCTGTACCACAAGTGACTGTTCACAGAATCAGTGAAGCAATTGAAACAAGACGGAATGCACCAACTAATCGTTTAAGCGACTAGTTTTTTTTTAATGTGTGTGAAATCTTATGGGACTTAACTGCTAAGATCATCAGTCCCTAAGCTTACACACTACTTAACCTAAATTATCCTAAAGACAAACACACACACCCATATCCGAGGGAGGACTCGAACCTCCGCCCGGATCAGCCTCTCAGTTAAGCGACTAGTTAGGCGTGAGAAAAATCAACAGTTTTTAAAGTTTTACATTTCACGCTCCAGAAAAAGCGTATCACGTTCAGGTGCTTCACAAAACAAACTACGTGTCACGATTCGATAGAAGCTGCACACAACGAAAAACTCATGTATCACATTTTTCTTACTGATGCGGCCACTTTATACATCTGCAGAAAAGTCAACAAACGTAGCTGCCGTTTATGTGGTAGCGAGCCACGTTACGCGATTGGCAAACAGATACACCGAAAGTGAAAAGGTGGTTCGGATCCACAAAGACTACGGTTTATGGACCCTTCATTTTTTGCAGACGAGACAGTTATAAAAACATTGGAGCAATTCCTGAAACCACAGCTTCAGCAAGAAGACACTGCTGACCCTGTTGTGTTCCAACAGGATGGACACCCTCTCCTTTTGCTCTCATGCTGAGGCAGGAACCAAATCGGAGATTCTCCAACAGATGGATGCGCAGAACTTGAGCAAGACTCTGGGCGTCACATCCACCAATAAACACAGTGTTTAGGAACACTTGATTTTACACTGGTCACAGAATCATCAGTGTAAAACCAATTGTTTATTGGTGTACATAGCTTAATGATGCACGTTACACTGGGTACCACAAGGCAGTGCATTCACCAGGAATGCATTTAACTACACTTCGTCAGCAACATTATGTTCTTGTACCACCTCCATCTGATGATGAGCCTGCAGTGGCTCGAGAACATGTTCATGGTTGAATAAATCGTAAAAAAGCTACCAGTTGCGCATTTATTACCATATAAACCCCCTGAAAATTCGGCAAGTAGTCTGGGAGAATTAGTGTGTTCGGACAGACAACAGTTAACGCAGAGCAGGGAATCAGCGATCATAAAGCGGTTACTGCATCGATGATTTCAGCCGTAAATAGAAATATTAAAAAAGGTAGGAAGATTTTTCTGTTTAGAAAAAGTGACAAAAAGCAAATTTCAGAGTACTTGATGGCTCAACACAAAAGTTTTGTCTCAAGTACAGATAGTGTTGACGATCAGTGGACAAAGTTCAAAACCGTCGTACAATATGCGTTAGATGAGTAGGTGCCAAGCAAGATCGTAAGAGATGGAAAAGAGCCACCGTGGTACACCAACCGAGTTAGAAAACTGCTGCGGAAGCAAAGGGAACTTCACAGCAGACATAAACATAGCCAACGCCTTGCAGACAAACAAAAATTACGCGAAGCGAAATGTAATGTGAGGAGGGCCATGCGAGAGGCGTTCAATGAATTCGAAAGTAAAGTTCTAGACTTGGCAGAAGATCCTAAGAAATTTTGGTCTTATGTCAAAGCGGTAGGTTGGATCAAAACAAAATGTCCAGACACTCAGACCAAAATGGTACTGAAACAGAGGATGACAGAATAAAGGCCGAAATACTAAATGTCTTTTTCCAAAGTTGTTTCACAGAGGAAGACTGCACTGTAGTTCCTTCTCTAGATTGTCGCACAGATGACAAAATGGTAGATATCGAAATAGAGGACAGAGGGATATAGAAACAATTAAAATCGCTCAAAAGAGGAAAGGCCGCTGGACCTGATGGGATACCAGTTCGATTTTACACAGAGTACGCGAAGAAACTTGCCCCTCTTCTTGCAGCGGTGTACCGTAGGTCTCTAGAAGAGCGTAGCGTTCCAAAGGATTGGAAAAGGGCACAGGTCATCCCCGTTTTCAAGAAGGGACGTCGAAAAGATGTGCAGAACTATAGACCTATGTCTCTAACGTCGATCAGTTGTAGAATTTTGCAACACGTTTTATGTTCGAGTGTAATGACTTTTCTGGAGACTAGAAATCTACTCTGTAGGAATCAGCATGGGTTTCGAAAAAGACGATCGTGTGAAACCCAGCTCGCGCTATTCGTCCACGAGACTCAAACGGCCATAGACACGGGTTCCCAGGTAGATGCCGTGTTTCTTGACTTCCGGAAGGCGTTCGATACGGTTCCCCACAGTCGTTTAAGGAACAAAGTAAGAGCATACGGACTATCAGACCAATTGTGTGATTGGATTGAAGAGTTCCTAGATAACAGAACGCAGCATGTCATTCTCAATGGCGAGAAGTCTTTCGAAGTAAGAGTGATATCAGATGTGCCGCAGGGGAGTGTCATAGGACCGTTGCTATTCACAATATACATAAATGACCTTGTGGATGACATCGGAGGTTCACTGAGGCTTTTTGCGAATGATGCTGTAGTATATCGAGAGGTTGTAACGATGGAAAATTGTACTGATATGCAGGAGGATCTGTAGCGAATTGACGTATGGTGCAGGGAATGGCAATTGAATATCAATGTGAACAAGTGTAATGTGCTGTGAATACACAGAAAGAAAGATCCCTTATCATTTAGCTACAATATAGCAGGTCAGCAACTGGAAGCAGTTAATTCCATAAATTATATGGAGTACGCATTAGGAGTGATTTAAAATAGAATGATCATTTAAAGTTGATCGTCGGTAAAGCAGATGCCAGACTGACATTAATTGGAAGACTCCTAAGGAAATGCAATCCGAATACAAAGGAAGTAGGTTACAGCACACTTGTTCGCCCACTGCTTGAATACTGCTCATCAGTGTGTGGGATCCGTACCAGATAGGGTTGATAGAAGAGATAGAGAAGATCCAACGGAGAGCAGCGCGCTTCGTTACAGGATCATTCAGTAATCGCGAAAGCGTTACGGAGATGATAGATAAACTCCAGTGGAAGACTCTGCAGGAGACACGCTCAGTAGCTCGGTACGGGCTTTTGTTGAAGTTTCGAGAACATACCTTCACCGAGGAGTCAAGCAGTATATTGCTCCCTCCTACGTATACCTCGCGAAGAGACCATGAGGATAAAATCAGAGAGATTAGAGCCCACACAGAATCATACCGACAATCCTTCTTTCCACGAACAATACGAGACTGCAATAGAAGCGAGGACTGACAGAGGTACTCAAGGTACCCTCCGCCACACACCGTCAGGTGGCTTGCGGAGTATGGATGTAGATGTAGATGTAGACAAAGAGGAAAGGTACAACAGTTTTACAGATTTATTATTAGTGTAGATATAGAATAAATAGACGTAGATTAATTTTAGGTTCTCCTAATAGAATATTTTCTTAGTGCTACTTTGATATATTGCCTGAACTTCTTTCAGTTGTAAATTAGGGAAATTAAACGTCAGATTTGAAACATTTGCCACATGATGTAAGTCTCTTTTCTCCAAAATAAGAAGTCACATATATTGCAACGAAGTGAAATATGGTGTTTCTGTTAATTGTGTGAATGATTTGTTCCATGTTTTTTGGTATATCAAAGGCATTTGTCAACTTCCTTGTTAACTGTACTATCTACATGATAAATTAGATGTGTGGCCGGCCAGTGTGGCCGAGCGGTTCTAGGCGCTTCAGTCTGGAACCGCGCGACCGCTACGGTCGCAGGGTCGAATCCTGCCTCGGGCATGGATATGTGTGATGTCCTTACGTTAGTTAGGTTTAAGTCGTTCTGAGTTCTAGGGGACTGATGACCTTAGATGTTAAGTCCCATAGTGCTCAGAGCCATTTGAGTCAATATAAGATGAACATCAACATAAGCAAAACGAGGATATTGGAATGTAATCGAATTAAGTCGGTTGATGCTGAAGGAATTAGATTAGGAAATGAGACACTTGAAGCATTAAAGGAGTTTTGCTATTTGGGGAGCAAAATAACTGATGATGGTCGAAGTAGAGAGCATATAAAATAGAGACTGGCAATGGCAAGGAAAGAGTTTCTGAAGAAGAGAAATTTGTTAACATCGAGTATAGATGTAAGTGACAGGAAGTCGTTTCTGAAAGTATTTGTATGGAGTGTAGCCATGGATGGAAGTGAAACGTGGACGATAAATAGTTTGGACAAAGATGGGTTGATCACATAACTAACGAGGAGGTATTGAATAGAATTGGGGAGAAGAGGAGTTTGTGGCATAACTTGACAAGAAAAAGGGATCGGTTGGCAGGACATGTTCTGAGGCATCAAGGGATCACCAATTTAGTATTCGAGGGCAGCGTGGAGGGCAAAAATCGTAGAGGGAGACCAAGAGATGAATACACTAAGCAGATTCAGAAGGATGTAGGTTGCAGTAGGTACTGGGAGATGAAGAAGCTTGCACAGGATAGAGTGGCATGGAGAGCTGCATGAAACCAGTCTGTGGACTGAAGACCACAACAACAACAAGATGTGTAATGCGAAACATATCACTTTCGAACAGTACAATTACACAGTATTAAATCAAGATTCTTGTCAGACATATGATTACTGTGATATCATATTGCATTTCTTTGACGTCCATGCTCTACCTAAATGACATTTTTGTACTGTTAGTATGCAAGGAATCGCGCTATGGCGTCCAAGCGCGCAGGGATTTCTTTCACCCTGTATACAGGCACAAAAAAAAGAAAATATCGTTGCTACCAACGCTGCCGCCGTGCCGGCGGGAGTAATTTTCTCATCGCCCTGGTACGAGTTCCCCCTCTCCCGCCCCTCCTGGGGGACGCGTGCAGGAACGCCACGTGGGACTGTTGTGGCGTGATGCGCAGCAACAGCAAGCAGACAATAGGACGGCTGCTTGAGCCGGTGCGTTCGGCAAATTGGAACGGCAGTTGCTGCCGGCCAATTTCCGCTGCCTGATCGGAACCGCCCACTGCGCACGCGGCAATTTCTGACGCCAATGCCGGCTTCCATGGCGACAACGAGGGGACGACGTCCTCCCCCGCGCAGACCACTGGCACTCACTCGCTACGCCTCGGAGCCTCGGGTGGCAGGCGCTGGGGCCTGCCGCCAGGAAGGAGAAACGCGCGGTCCGGGATATCGTAATATCTAGACAGACGCAGTTGGCACGCCGTAATCCGTGACAGTCGTACAGTCTTACAAGTTAATAACTACTGCACACTGTATCACTTATATAGCTCGTGGAACCATTAAGCTTCATTCCTACGTTTCACATCTCCGTTGATCGATTACGCAGTAATTAACACAGGATGTCAGAAAGTGGAGTGACGGTCGAACGACAGTTGCTACTATACAGGGTGAAAAGTATTTAAACCGACTAACTCTGGAAGGTTGTAGGGGACATCAAAACAAATACTTTTCCCTAATGTCATTTTTTCCTATGACGATTATTTAAACCGGTGGAGGCTGTATTACGATCTTCAGTTGTAAGAGGCCGTATTACGATCTTTAGTTGTTAGAGGACGTATTACGCTCTTCAGTTGTAGGCAACTGCTGTCCACCAGTGTAGGAGTGCATTGTCTCTGTTTACTAATGGAGCGATACACCTGGAGTGAGTACACTGACATGCTTGGTGCGTACAACGTAGCGCACCACAACGGACGAGCTGCACAGCGGGTTTATCAACAACAATATCCTAATCGCCGTATCCCGCATCATGCGACCTTTTGCTGCTGTGTAACAACGTCTGCATGAGACCGGGTCATTTAGCAGATTACCTGGACAGGGACGCCGTCGCACGGTAAGAACGTTGCAATTTGAGGAAGCTGTCTTGCAGCATGTGGAGCGGGATCCTTCAATCAGCACTCGTGCAGTTGCACATAACATGGGAACGAATCAGACGACTGTAAGAACAGTCTTTCGAGAGCAATTGTAACGTCCATTTCACTTACAGCGTGTCCACAACCTGGAACCAATTTATTATCCACCCAGAGCACAGTTTTCGCAGTGGTACCTGGAACAGTGTGAAATGCATCCTACGTATCCATCCTCTGTGTTGTTTACCGATGAAGCAATGTTCGGACGTGATGGAGTCTTCAACATGCACAATTCGCATGTTTGGAGTGAGGATAACCCACATGCCACAGTTACTAGCACTCATCAAGTGCAGTTCTTCGTTAATGTGTGGGTCGGTGTTGTTGGGGACTGTTTAATTTGGCCGTATCTGCTACTTAGGCCATTAAATGGCAGGAACTAATACAATTTTCTCGCCAGAGGTTTTCCAGAATTGCTGGAAGACGTCCCGCTCCCTACAAGACAACGCATGTGGTTCCAACATGACGGGGCGCCAGCACATTTCAGTCGTCGTCTGCGTCGATTCCTGGACCGACGGTCCCCAAAAACGTGGATTGGCTGAGGTGGTCCTGTACCATGGCCTGCTCGATCCCCAGATATGTCCCCTCTGGACTTTTTTGTGTGGGGAGAGATGCGCAACCTTGTCTACGCAACTCCTGTTGCGTCAGAAGAGGATCTGGTAACCCGGATAGTAGCAGCAGCAGGAACAATTCAAGATACTCCTGGGGTTTTGGCCCGTGTTAGATAGAACATGATTCGACGGTGTAAACTTTGCTTACATGCCAATGGAGGCATTTTTGAAAATCTATTGTAATTGAAATTGGGTTGTGTTAATGTGTTGTCTCTTGGTCATAAGAACATGGAAAAGTGTTTGTTGGTTTAATTAGTTTGCCGCCAGAGAAGTCTTCCTCTACCGGCTTAAATACTCCTCATAGGAAAAAATGACATTAGGGAAAAATATTTGTTTTGATGTCTCCTACAACCTCCCAGAGTTTGTCGGTTTAAATACTTTTCACCCTGTAGTTGTCCTTCTCTTGAAAAATTGTGCCAACTGAATCGTGTTGTGATCTGACTGGTAGCTGTAATAAAAGATGGAAGGATTACCCTCCGACCGACGAGCCCAAACTACTATTTTCATTCACTAATTATTACTAAATTATGATTCACATTTTGTTGATAAGGATAGGGGGAACCTCTTAATACTGAGCTCTCAATACACAGTCAAAACACCATTTTATCATCAACTTCTAGTAAATATTTGAGTAACTAAAAGCATTTCGTGTGTCACTGACTTCGCGTCGAATGACCGACTAACGGAGTGCTTCGTGCTGAGTAAGTGAGTTGTGAAAGGAGGGGCCGAACTGTTATCTCGAATAGATTCCACTGCACGTCTAAGGTCGCGACTCAACGAGCAATGCAGATTATAGCTGAGTTTAGGAAACTATAATTTGATGTCTGAAATGTTGAAAATATACTGCACGCCCTTTTAGAGGTTTCCAGTTCAATCAAGATTTATAGTTGCAGCAGTGCATATGGAGTCCATGAAATAAGTACATTTACAAATCACTACACACTGTACTCGCATTCGGGCGGACGGCTGTTCAATCCCGCGTCCGGCAATCCTGATGTAGGTTTTCCGTGATTTCCCTAAATCGCTTCAGGCAAGTGTCGGGATGGTTCCTTTGAAAGGGCACGGCCGACTTCCTTCCCCATCCTTCCCTAGTCCGATGAGACCGATGACCTCTCTGTCTGGTGTCCTCCCCCCAAACCACCCCCAACAAATCAATACCACAAGCGGTTCTGAGGTATCAGGCATCGACACATCTGGAACACCGATATCAGTACGTGGTTAGCCTCCATGGACAGCAACGCAGGCGCTGACTGGCATCCAGGGTGAATGCTGCCCTGGGAAACGTTACCCACGCCTGCTCAGTCGGTTCACATAGTTCTGTAAGAGTTGTTGGTTGAAGAGTCGCAAGAGTCACTTCTCGTCACATCATACTCCACGAGTACTCGATTGGAGACAAGTCCGGAAATAGTGTTGACCGGGGAAGTTGTTGCACGTCCTGCAGAACACGTTGAGTTTCATGGGCAGTGTGTGGCCGAGCTTTATCCTGTTAGAACATCACCTTCCTGTTGCAAGGACGGCAAAAGAACGCATCTAACAACTTTCTGCAGTACCGAGCGCTGGTTAGCGTCCCCTCCAGGAAAACCAAAGGTGAACGAAGGTTTTAGCTTATCGCAGAGTTACTAAACACATTTTTCCCTAATTCCTTCACGAAAGAAGACGAAGTAAATATGCCAGAATTCGAAACCAGAATAGCTGTTAGAATGAGTGACATAAAAGTAGATATCTTACGTGTTGCGAAACAACTCAAATCACTTAAGAAAGGCAAGTCTTCCGGTCCAGATGGTATACCAATCAGGTTCCTTTCAGAGTATGCAGACACAATAGCGCCTTTCTTAGCAATCATATACAACCACTCACTTGACGAAAGGTCTGTTCCTGAAGACTGGAAAATAGCACAGGTCATACCAATATTCAAGCAAGGAAATACGAGTAACCCATTGAATTACAGACCCATATCACTGACCTCAATTTTCAGTAGGATTTTGGAGCAAATACTGTATTCGAACATTACGAATCACCTTGAAGAAAATGACTTATCAATACATAACCAACACGGATTCAGAAAATATCGTTCTTGTGAACCGCAGCTAGCTCTTTATTTGCATGAAGTAATGAGTGCTGTCGACAAAGGATCTCAGATCGATTCCATATTCCTAGATTTCCGGAAGGCTTTTGATAGCGTTCCTCACAAGCGACTATTAATCAAATTGTGTGCATATGGAGTATCGTCTCAGTTGTGTGACTGAATTCGTGTTTTTCTCTCAGAGAGGTCACAGTTCGTAGTGATAGACGTTAAATCATCGAGTGGAATAGAAGTGATAACTGGCGTTCCGCAAGGTTGTGTCATAGGCCCTCTGCTGTTCCTGATTTACATAAATAATCTAGGTGATAATCTGAACAGCCCCCTTAGATTGTTTGCAGATCACGCTGTAATTTACCGTCTAGTAAAATCATCAGACGATCAATTCAAATTACAAAATGATCTAGAGAGAATTTCTGTATGGTCGAAAAGTGGCAATTGGCACTAAAGAAAGAAAAGTGCGAGATCATCTACATGGGTACCAAAAGAAATCCGGTAAATTTTGGGTATACGATAAATCGCACAAATCTAAGGGCTATCAATTCAACTAAATACATAGGAATTACAATTACGAGCAACTTAAATTGGAAAGGCCACATATAAAATATTGTGGGGAAGGCGAAACAAAGACTGCGCTTTGTTGGGAGAACACTTAGAAGACGCGACAAACCCACTAACGAGACAGCCTAAATTACACTTGTCCGTCCTCTGCTGGAATGTTACTGCGCAGTATGGTATCCTTACCAGGTAGGATTGTCGGAGGCCATCGAAAAAGTGCAAAGAAGGGCAACTCGTTTCGTGTTATCGCGCAAAAGGGGTGAGAGTGTCACTGATATGATACGCGAGTTGGGGTGGCAGTCACTGAAACAAAAGCGGTTTTCTTTGCGGCGAGATCTATTTACGAAATTTCAATCACCAACTTTCTCTTCCGAATGAAAAAATATTTTGTCGACACCCACCTACGTACGGAGAAATGATCATCATAATAAAATAAGAGAAATCAGAGCTCGAACGGAAAGATTTAAGTGTTCCTTTTTCGCACGCGCCATTCGAGAGTGGAATGGTAAAGAAGTAATATGAAAATGGTTCGATGAACCCTCTGCCAGGCACTTAAGTGTGAATTGGAGATTAACCATGTAGATGTAGATGTAGAACCCAACCAAAAGACCGTGGGTAGGGCCTTTGCGTCTCGAACGAATGGACACAATGAGAGACCACTCTCCAGGTCTACGTCGTACTCGCAAACGACCACCACTTGCGTGCAGGCAGAATCTGCTTTCATCGCCGAAAACCGCGGCCCGCCATTCCATCTTCCAAGTGATCCTCTGACAGCACCAGTAGAGCGTCGCACGTCGGCGCTGTGCGTGCGCGCAGTCCCTCTGCTAATAATGGGTTCGCATCGGTTCGTGTTGACATGTCTGGGCTCACAAGCCCTCTTACCTATGTCGTTGTAGCTGCACGACCTGCCCCTGCTGCCCTTACCAAACGACGACCCTGGCGGACTCTGTGCTGCTTGGGTGTCCAGAACCTCGTCTACAGGTGTGAGAACGTTCACGTGACGACCGACACCAGCATTGTTGCACAACTGAGGCAGCACGTGGCAGTTCTCCCAAAGGACCATCTTGTCACTGGGAAGGCTACAATTTGAGCCCTTTCAAATTCGCTCAGTTGGTTGTAGGAAGCACGAGTGCGTCTCTGTGGCATTTACTCCACACTGAGTCTTCCGGCTGTGAGCATTCCCTATTAAAGTCTAGACACAGATGGCGCTCTGGTAGCTATGCAACTACGCTATCTGTTGGCGCACGACACTGAAACAATATCAGTACATCTGCTATCCATCAGGTAACGTATGCCTTCATCGGATCAAAATCGACGACGTCTTTCCAGGTGTACTAATTTTTTTCCGGTAGTGTGTCTGGTACTCTGTAAGTGAGAGAGTTATATGTTGAAAACTGAAATGATTTGTGACTCTGCACGTGATTCCTGTAGGCGTGCCGGCCAGGGTGGCCGAGCGGTTCTAGGCGCTACAATCTGGAACCGCGCGACCGCTACGGTCCTGTCCCGGGCATGGATGTGTGTGATGTCCTTAGGTTAGTTAGGTTTAAGTAGTTCTAAGTTCTAGGGGACTGATGACCTTAGAAATTAAGTCCCATAGTGCTCAGAGCCATTTGAAGCATTTGAACCTGTAGGCGTACACGTAACAATACCACATCACTGTGCAGTTTGCTCTTTAGCCTGATGAAAAGTCCATAACACAAAGTAGCTATCGTCCCAGTAAACTCTGGAACTTACTATTTCAGTAAGAGAGAGTCTTAAGCCGTCCTCTCACCGGACGTGAAAACGCTCGTGGTCGAGGAGTCGGTGACGTCACAGTATGGAATTCCACGTTCCACACTGCGGAGCATGAAAACATAGGAGTCGCCATATTGTATGGCGTTAACCATCGTGTATCGTGGGTTTTCTTTCTCATAGAGCATGCGATATGAATGTAAGCTGTTTAAAATGCGTCATTCAATTACGGTTTGTTATAATAAAACGACAGGAAACTACACATCAGTAGGTAGTGGTTTCCTGTAGTTGATGCTTTTAGTGCTGTAACTTGTCTGCTATGAATGTAAACCCTTTTCACTTCTACGCCCAACGATGATCTATCACATGCACGTCTTTCTGGTACAATTTGCATATTAAATATCAAATAATGACATTTTACATGCAGTCTTTGGACAGTATATGCCATAATTGGAATATGGTGTCTTTCTCGAAGCTGCAGCGCAGTTCATGGCGGCATGAGCTCCTGAGTTTTAAAGAGAAATGTAACGGGTTCGCGATCATCTAACACGAGTTTGTTTTTTCACTTTTTGTTTTCTATGAGATTCTGGGTGGTTCTTATTCATTTAACATTTATGCGATCTCAAAACTCGGTGTCATTTATCACAAAAACGTAATGTACATACTGTAGTTCTTGACGCAAAGGCCAACAATTGAAATGTTTCTCCTGTGGTCAAAACTCTTAATGTGACTGTCAATCTATGTCTGAGAGTAAACACAACGTACTCACTGGAAGTTTGCGCTATTATAAATCTTTCTGTAATAAATATATATATATATATATATATATATATATATATATATATATATATATATATATATATATATATATGTTTATGATCTGGCTTACACCTGTATCTTCGAAAAAAATCACCCATTCGAATGAAATTACGAAACGAATCTCGCTCTTGAAATATATGTGATGAAGTAAGTTGTTTCAGAGAGTTGGTACTTAATGCAATGTTCACAATATGGACGCAAGTGTAAACTGACTTTAGATACTATTACTTAAGTATATTCAATTTAAAACCGAAAATGGGATGAAAATTCAACTGAGTTGACAAATAATTTCTACTACTTTGTATCTAGATCGTTGTACAGCATCATGTAGTGTTCCTCTAGCAGCAAAAGATGAAAGCAGAAAGACTGGGTTTAACGTCCCGATGATATCGAAGTCATTAGGGACGGAGCACAAGCTCGGACTGGGGAAGAAATCAGCCGTGCCCTTTCAAGGAACCATTCCGGTATTTGCCTGGAGCGATTTTGGGAAATCAGGGGAAACCTAAACCTGGATGGCCGGACGCGGGTTTGATCCGTCGTCCTCCCGGATGCGAGTCCAGTGTGCTAATCACGGCGCTCCCTAGCTCGGTCCCTCTACCAGAAATTCGCTGTTCAAGCCATCGACAAGTCCAGAATCATTTTCGCGATTTTCTCCACTCATTTTCGACATACTTTAATAGAGTTAACCCTACAATTTTACACACGTCCATTTTCGTAAAGAAAGTGTGTGGTTTGCGAGGCAGATGAACCCTAAAACGTTCGCCGGAGAGCGCTGAGAACGCAAATCACGTTAGCTGCATCACCCCCTGTCAGGACGGTTTTAGCCTAATTCCTGGTAGTTGCACTACAGCCTCGCACTAAATGCAGCGGAATGAAGATATACGATCTATCTCTGTGCCGGAGCGGCGACAACATCACATGAAGTCGCCATTTTAGACAGTGTTTTTTTTTCTTTCACCCATCAAGACAAAAATGGACTACTTCAACGTTGAGTTGTAACTACTACAAGTCCCGAATCCAGTCGCAGACCTGGTCCGCTACTCGGTAAGCTGTTACTGCTCACCCGCCTCCCATCTGGCAGAACGGAGCGCAGGGCAGCGGCCCGCCTGCCTGATTGCAGTGCGCAGAGCAGCAGCTGGCTGTCCTTGAGGTCCGGGCTTCGATCCCTGGCAGAGATCGCTGACCGCTAGCGCGCATTCCTCGTCCCGGCGCCCTGGCGCCAGTTGCACTTCCATTTCATCGCAAGCGCGGACACACCGCAGAAGCTCCTAACCAGCGTACGGCCATTCTACTGCCGGGTCTACTTCGCAGTTCCATATTTCATTCTATCCCTGTATTTCTTATTTATTGGTTGAGCGTGACCAGATTAGTGCAGGTAAATGCCGGGATGGTTCCCATGAAAGGGCACGGCCGACTTCCTTCCCCATCCTTCTCTATTCCGATGCGACTGATGACCCTGCTGCTTGATCCCCTCCCCTGAATCAAGCAACCAATCAGTGAACCAACCAAACAGGTTAGTGCCTTCTGGTACTCTCTAATATCAGACCAGAGTTTTACGCAAACAATACTTTTTATGCCATAGTTGTTGCTTAAGGAACGACAATTAGGCTATTTCACTATGAGAAATAACAATGAAATACTGTTAACGGAATTAAAAGTGAGTTGAATGTAATGAAATGTGAGTAACATTACTAACTAAGAAATAATATTTGCAGCCTGTCCGAATAATAATAATAACAATAATAGTGATAACAACAGATACAAAATGTATTTTGTATATCTGAGTGGTGTCTTTTTGTGTCGGGTATGTCCGACGGAAGAGACATCACTGAGATACTTACATTTCTGTGAAAAAAGGGAACGGCTCCTCGATGTTTGCTTCAGTGCGAATCCACAAGTATCGTCCGAACTCCTACGGGATTGATTTGCGAATAGTGAGTATAATGGATGCACAGTACCATGCGATAAGTTGGAAATTTGCACCGGTCAGCAACTGTGACCGGATGGCCGAAGCGTTTAGGCCAACCGCTCATGAGAAAGGGGGTAAATCCGAGTTCCAGTCGCAGTCCGGCACAAATTTTCAAATTTCCCTATTCCTGTGCCGATAGTCGTCATGATTTTCCACCAATAGTTTCCCTTTCCTTCGTCTTATTACATTTCATCTTTACGAAATATATTTACAAAAGGGGCAGTCCAATGAAAACAAGGCAGAGCGAAAAGGAGTAAGTAAACTGTTTATTATTCCAAATGTAATCGCCATAACTGTTAATACGTGTATCCTACTGTGAGACAAAACGGTCAGTGAAACTTCCTGGCAGATTAAAACTGTGTGCCAGACCGAGACTCGAACTCGCGACCTTTGCCTTTCGCGGGCAAGTGCTCTACCAACTGAGCTACCCAAGCACGACTCACGCCCAGTCCTCATAGCTCTAATTCCGCCAGTAACTCGCCTCCTACCTTCCAAGCATTACAGAAGCTCTCCTGCTAACCTTACAGAACTAGCACTCCTGAACGAAAGGATATTACGGAGACATGACTTAGCCACAGCCTGGGGGATGTTTCCAAAATGAGATTTTCACTCTGCAGTTTTAATCTGCCAGGAAGTTTCATATCAGCGCACATTCCGCTGCAGAGTGAAGGTCTCATTCAAGTCGGTCAGTGCCTTCATAGAAAAATTTTTGTGGTTGCCATGTTTGTTCCCAGGCGTGCACCTCTCCGTTTGAAGCAAATCGATGGCCAAGGACTTTGTTCTCCGAGCTCCAAAAATGTGCAAATCGCAGGGAGAGGTTCAAATGGCTCTGAGCACTATGGGACTCAACATCTTAGGTCATAAGTCCCCTAGAACTTAGAACTACTTAAACCTAACTAACCTAAGGACATCACAGACACCCATGCCCGAGGCAGGATTCGAACCTGCGACCGTAGCAGTCCCGCGGTTCCGGACTGCAGCGCCAGAACCGCTAGACCACCGCGGCCGGCGCATGGAGAGGAATCGGGGATGTGATGATGATGATGTTCGGTTTGTGGGGCGCTCAACTGCGTGGTTATCAGCGCCCGTACAATTATCCAATCTTTGCTCAGTCCAATTTCGCCACTTTCCTGGATGATGATAAAATGATGAGGACAACACAAACACCCAGTCATCTCGAGGCAGGTGAAAATCCCTGACCCCGCCGGGAATCGAACCCGGGACCCCGTGCTCGGGAAGCGAGAACGCTACCGCGAGACCACGAGCGGCGGACGGAATTGGGACTATATGGAGGATGTGTAAGGGCTCCCCGGCGAAACTTCTGCAGCGTATTCGTAACAACCTTCGCAACACGTGAACGGGAAGCCCTTACACATCCCTGACCCATCTGTTCAACCTATATGGTCACGAGCCCAGGAGATACGCAGCAGACAGTGTCGTCTTATCAGCAAAGGAACTCGTGTCGGTCGTCTGCTGCCATAGCCCATTACCGACAAATTTCGCCGCACTGTTCTAACGGATACGTTCGTCGTACGTCCCACATTGATTTCTGCGGTTATTTTGCACAGTGTTGCTTGTCTGTTAGCACTGACACCTCTATGCAAACGCCACTGCTGTCGGTCGTCAAGTGGAGGCTGTCGGCCGCTGCGTTGTTCGTGGTGAGAGTTGATGCCTGAAATTTTGTATTCTCGGTGTGATGTCGTCAGTCATACGACCACACCGCCGCCTGAGAGATCGATCCGCTGGGTGCGATTCTCTCGATAATCGGAACAGAAGAACGGCTGTGTTAGCTAAAGAGTTCGCAGCCAGTCGCAGTACTTATGCTCGCCGCGAGGCCACTTCATGTGCAGCAGGAGAGCAGTGCGGTTGTGCCAGTCTACAGCTCGTAGCCGCCCTCAGTGGTCAGCCAGCGCCGATGTTACTCATCGTTTGCAGCTCAGTCATTTCTGCCATCAAGTCTTTGTAGCTCCGTTCCAAGTTAGCCTTCAAATTCACCGGATTCGACATTCAAGATTACGAGAGATTAATTCGTCACTGCAAGATTTGTGACTTGTAAATTATGTCATTCTACAGACGCCTATTCTAGTCGCGTCTTCTATAATTGTCAACCAACTGATCATGGACTACAGCAAAGTTAAGTAAGAAATACTTTTTTTATTTTGTACTCCTGCTAATTAATTGTGTTTTCCTGTTGTAGCTACCAAGCAGTCTTGGCATAATAGAACCCACGTTTCCACCTCCTTGGCTACCTCATATTTGCCACCTCGTGTTGATGGACTCGATCGTGGTGGAAGATCGAGAGCCATCACTCGGCACACTCTTGACACTGTGCATCTCAGAAGATTGAATTCCCTAACGATTTCCGAAATGGAATGTCCCACGAGTCTAGCTGCAACTTCCATTCTGCGTTCAAAGTCTTAATTCCCGTCAGGTCGGATACCTTCCACTCGAATCACCCGAGAACAAATGACAGTTCGGCCAATGCACTGACCTTTTATACCATGTGTTCGTGATACTAGCGGCCTCTGTATATGTGCATATCGCTAACGCATCACTTCTGTCTCCTCAGTGTACACCGGGTTTCTCTCCTAAGAAGCAGTGTGCAGCTGGACTCAGTCCAGACAAATTTTGCTCATCGAGTCTGTCATGCGTCGCTCAAGGTCGACAGAAAGCGTCAGTTTGTTTCCCCTTACAAACAAAATGTTTTTTGAAGGGGAGTTTTACACGCTCATTTGATAGAGCAATCCCAAGTTAATCTAGGGCGATGTTATTTTCAACGACATGTAATAATGGGTCAGTAAAACACGAAGAATACCAGGTACTCTAGCAGCGGCAGCACTACATCTACATCTACATGGATCACATTTAAATGCCTGGCAGAGGGTTCATCGAACCACCTTCACAATTCTCTGTTATTCCAATCACGTATAGCGAGCGGAAAGAATGAACACCTATATCTTTCCATACGAGCTCGGATTTCCCTTATTTTATCGTGGTGATCGTTCCGCCCTATGTAGGTAAGGGTCAACAAAATATTTTCGCATTCGGAGGAGAAAGTTGGTGATTGAAATTTCGTGAGAAGATTCCGTTGCTACGAAAAACGCCTTTCTTTTAATGATTTCCAGCCCATATCCTGTATCATTTCTGTGACACTCTCTCCCATATTTCGCGATACTCCAAAACGTGCTGCCTTTCTTTGAACTTTTCCGATGTACTGCGTCAGTCCTACCTGGTAAGGATCCCACACCGCGCAGCAGTATTCTAAAAGAGGACGGACAAGCGTAGTGTAGGTAGTCTCCTTAGTAGGCCTGTTACATTTTCTAAGTGTCCTGCCAATAAAACGCAGCCTTTGGTTAGCCTTCCCCACAACATTTTCTATGTGTTCTTTCCAATTTAACGTGTTCGTAATAGTAATACCTAGGTATTTAGTTGAATATACGGCTTTTAGATTAGACTGATTTATCGTGTAACCGAAGTTTAACGAGTTACTTTTAGTACTCATGTGGATGACCTCACACTTTTCGTTATTTAGGGTCAACTGCCACTTTTCGCACCATTCAGATATTTTTTCTAAATGCTTTTGCAGTTTGTTTTGATCTTCCGTTGACTTTATTAGTCGATAAACGACAGCGTCATCGGAAAACAACCGAAGACGGCTTCTCCGATTGTCTCCCAAATCGTTTATAAAGGTGAAGAACAGCAAAGGGCCTATAACACTACCTTGGGGAACGCCTGAAATCACTTCTGTTTTACTGGATGACTTTCCGTCAATTAATACGAACTGTGGCCTCTCTGACAGGGAATCGCAAATTCAGTCATATAACTGGGACGATATTCCATAAGCACGCAATTTTACTACGAGCCGCTTGTGTGGTACAGCGTCAAAAGCCTTCCGGAAATCCGGGAATACGGAATCGATCTGAAATCCCTTATCAGTCGCACTCAGCACTTCAAGTGAACAAAGAGCTAGTTGTGTTTCACAGGAACAATGTTTTCTAAACCCATGTTGACTGTGTGTCAATAGACCGTTTCTTTCGAGGTAATTCATAATGTTCGAACACAATATATGTTCCAAAATCCTGCTGCATATCGACGTTAACGATATGGGCCTGTAATTTAGTGGATTACTCCTACTACCTTTCTTGAATATTGGTGTGACCCGTGCAACCTTCCAGTCTTTGGGTACGGATCTTTCGTCGAGCGAACGGTTGTATATGATTGTTAAGTATGGAGCCAGTGCATCAGCATACTGCGAAAGGAACGTAATTGGTATACAGTGTGGACCAGAAGAAAAATATGTAAGCTTGCCATTTGTAGGAAAGCTGTCATATAAAATAGCAAAGCTGTTCCGAGGAACAGATATCAAAATCACCTACTATACAAATAACAAAATAAAGGACAAAGCTATCCATAACATTAAAAATAATACCAAACCGTACAATCAATCAGGAATATACAAACTTAACTGCAACTCATGTCCAAAAACATACATAGGCCAAACAGGGAGAAACTTCAGCATACGGTTTCGAGAACACATGGATGCTCTTCGTTTAAAAAACTTAAATAAATCCACATTCGCCCAACATGTAACAGAAGAAGAACATCAAGTAACAGACATATCCCATAACCTACAAGTTCTCCACCTAGCCAACAATGGAAAAAGAATGAACCTCCTAGAAGAAATCGAAATTTATTCACATAAACATGCATCCCCTTCTGACATACTTAACGACCAAACAGAGCTACCAAACCGAATATTTCTGAAAAACTTCCACACTCTACTTATCAAACCACTCACTAAGCACAATCAAGAAATAACATAATCTAATATAAACCCAACAAATGCATGTAATAGTATAAAACATAAAAATCTTAATTCTATCTTTGTTATATTGTAAATGTATGAATTACTGCGTTGTATAAATGTGTTATGTTAGTTTATTATCTTCAATACTACAAAAAAAAAAATGTATACATCGTACTTAGAATACTTCTGTCACCCAAGTCAATGTGTAGAAAACTGTAGCTTATCTTATAACCTCAAAACTTTCGAAAAATATAACTCTGTCCATAGATAAACCGTTTGTATGTGAACAAAAACTGTCAGTCGACAACATGGCGGATAACGCAGTGCGCCTGTGTAAAATACGTGATAAAAAATGTTTGTGTTGTTGCAAAAAAGAAGAAAAGCCAAGAAAAAACAAGGAGAGGAGAATGTAAGTAAAAATGAACAACTGATAGTGCATAACTTTAAACTCGCGAAATTGAAGTAAATGATTGCAATCGTTGCTTTTGCACAGGCCTGCTGCAGCATCCAAACTGCTGTCGAGATTGTACTACTGTAGTAACTGAAGATCCATGTAATTTGCCAGCTGAAGATGGGTGCAAACCCGAAATGCATATTGGCATAAATAAAACGCATTAAAAAGTGGCTGGTCGCTGTATTTTTACAGTGAAATACCAGAAGAATTGCTTTTATTAAGTGATCTGGCCCGCGGTGACTACGACCACCATGCAACAGCGCGCTGTTCAGTCGCTGCTGGAGTAACTGAGCTATTGTTCGTGTTTTATTGGCCCCCGTTAAAACGGATATCGCACTAATGTGGGACCGCTCTAACGAATGAGCACGTAAAATTCCGCTTTAACAATCATTTTGATTGTGACTGGAAAGAAACCAATGCTTTCCACCGAAATTGGTCGTCGCATGAAAGGCGCAATGAGCACTGCTTGTTCGATCTGAATCCAGCTGCGCACTACAAGAATGAAACTGCAAGTATTCGGTGAAACGACAGAGAAAATGTGTCTGACAACTCTTAGGTGATACACCTTGTATATGTATGAATTTGTGACAAACGAATTTCTTCGAGAGAGTCAGCTCTGCTGCGTTTATTCGCATCGTACTCGCGGTCTGCAGTGGAAGATATTGTGTGTTCTCTAGAGCGCAAAATTAAATTTCTTAAGTGTAGAGACATTTGCCTGACCCGTAGGTCCGTGCGAACGAACGAGGATAAACCAGTCAATTTCAGATTAGACACGCAAGATCCACAAGAACGACGTCAAGCGAGCGTTGATTTACGGCTGGTGAACACAGTTTCCAAAGCGCACTCGGCCTGCCACGCAAGTACCGCAACCTTATACGGAGGCTAAACGACAGGGCACTCCATCTCATTATTACACTGTCGGCAGTCGGCGGCGGATTTCCCACCGGGTACAATTGTTCCGCCAAGTCAAGGCACCGCAGATGGTTATCGTATTCTTGCTCGGTGCTACTTTTATTTCTAATTTCTGCGCAACATCACCTCTCTCGCTATTACAGGGTACAAAAGTGCCATTACACTGCTGAAAGGAGACATTAACGTAGTTGCCCTTGCCGAACGACGACCTAATCTTCGTTCGGCTGTCTGTGCTGTCCGCTGAAGTGTTAACAGTTCTTCATCGCAAGCCTACACACACGCCATGCTATTAAAATTAAACTGAACATTCATACCACGAAACTCGTCTATCAATTTCTTGAGATATATTGCAATGTATGTCAGACCAGGATTAGAACCTGGAAACTTTCCTCTCGGGTTCAGTGTTCTCGCCAACTGAACTAAGCAGTCGCGGCTCGTGCTGCACATCACACGTTCTTCTGCTAGCAAGGTATGCAAGAGGGCTTTTGTTGAGTAGGAACGGTGGGGAAGAATTAGTGGGCTGTTGAGGAACCCAGCATAGTCTCTGTGTAGCTCAGTCTGCAAGGGCATTAGCTGCAATCGGGAAGATTCGGTTTTGTGTACTGGTCTGACAAGGACGTCAAATGCGCGAGGAATCTATATTATTGTCGCAACGTGCTGAAAACTAAAGGGCTAATTCTAGAGTATTACTGCCCTTCGTTTAGTCGAAGTTCGCTTGGATAAATACACTGATGAGCCGAACCATTATGGTCAGCTGCTTGATAGCCTCTTGTTCCACCTCTGGAAAGACGTTAGTAATTCCCTTAAATTGCGGGCTGGTTCAGATCAGGTGTATTGGTGGCCAACAAATCACCTGTCGCGCTCCTCAAACTACTGTAGCGGATGCAGATGCGTACAGTAACAAGATGCCATCATCTGCGTGTTAGACATCAAGCGCGAAGGGGAACATGTAGTCCGCAATAACATTGATTGGTCTGGCAGATGACGTGTAAACAAACTGTCAACTTTACGGCTACGAAGGAGAAGGAAAAGTAAGAGAGATTAGAGCTTAACGTCCCATTGACTGCGAGACATTAGAGACCTAGCACATACTCAGAATGGATTCTCGGATATGTGAGCATCTCAAATCCTTTTTAATCAAGCGAACCTAGTATGTTGTCCTGGGCGTCGAGTGTTCGCTGGAGCACGGCTATTGTCACGAGTGCACCAGGAAAGTGTGACAGGACCACTCTTGTTCTCTGTATACATAAACGATCTGACGGATAGGGTAAGCAGCAATCTGCTACAGTTTGCGGATGAGTTTTTAGTGTACGGGAAAGCGTTGTCGTTGAGTGTTTGTAGGAGCGTGAGCTAACAGGACAGAGCGGATTAGGTTGTGGAAAGGGACCAAAATGAGTTCCTGTCAGTTTCACTCAACATACAAACTTTATTTATCAACACACAATATTACAACAAGGATGTAAAACACTTAAAACTTTAATTGACCTCTCTTGATTAACTTTAAATCGGCTGTAGGCCACACTCAAAATCCAAGACACAAGGCCTAAGGCAGAAATTGAAGTACAAGGTTCTTCTGGAGGTTTCAAGCAAAAATATTTTCTAAATCTTCAATCTAAATAGGTCGAAGGCTTTACCTATTAAATTTTAATGAAACTTGACTGGTGGCTGCACATTAAGCAATAAGGGGAGTTACAATCAAAAGGTAGAAGGCCCTATCTTATAACATTTCATGAAAAAGGGCAAGACAAGAACATTAATTTAACAGATATTAAAACTCGGCTGAAGACCGCACATCAGATAATAATTTAACGGCTTGAGCCCTAGAGAAGAGAGTTTGAATTTTAAAAGGCCGAAGGCTGTATCTTTAAAATTTTCATACAAAATTCAGCTGAAGGCCCCTATAAAAAAATAACAATCCCATGCCTTGAGGGCAAGGCAAGAACATTAATTTAAGAGATATTAAACTTGGGTGAAGGCCACATATCAACCAAATATGTTCCACGGCTTAAGGCCTAGAAAGAGTTTCAATTTAAAAGGCAGAAGGCCTTGTCTTAAAACATTTCATGCAAAAGCGCAAAACAAGAACATTAATTTAAGAAATATTAAAACTCAGCTGAAGACCGCACATCAACTAAATAACTAGAACCCAAACAGGGAAATTACTATGTAGCACACAAGGAACGGCGCTCAGAAGTTTCCAAGGGTCGGCCTGGGTTGTAAGACTAACGCCCGTTTAGGTGAGACAGGCAGCCTGTCCAATAATTTCTTAATCTGAAGGCAACCTAACCATCAGACAGGCGACCGACCAATCAAGTAAATCAGTTCCGCTCGACGCAACCAGCAAAATGACCACGACACACACAATATTGGCGCCCACAACGACCAACAACGCCTCAGCTGTCGAACTACACGCCGTGCTGGACAGCAACAACACGACGAGGAAAATACACCGCCGAGAATTACGTCAACGACCAGGGCAGGTAACCGGAACGTCAACGGCCACAAGGTAGAAGATACCGCTGGTCAAGTTGTTGATCGGGGGAATGTCCCAAAGCGACAAGCAGGAAAACGAAGAAATGCAAGCAGTTGAGGCTCGATAGTAGGTTAGGTGAGGACTCAACTTTCATGTCGAAGATCGGTAGGCGGCGAACTTCGTACCACTCGCTAGCACCACCTCACCCTCCAACCGCGCGTGCACGCCGCAGCGGCTCCAGCCCGACTCCGCGCGACGGGGACTTGCTTGCTGCTCCACGTCAACCGACCGACTGCTCAAGCCCGAAAACAGTGAAAGGACCAAATATACGTCGCCCGATGAGACGACCAATCAACGGTTGTCCCACTCCAATCTTCTGCCGTCGGACAGTTCATGTTTGTCGCCAGCGGTCGCGAGCACTGGCTGTCGGCGCCTCACCGGCGCTCCGTCCCCGACTTCACTGCTGCTGCGTCCCGACTGCACTGTTGGTCCGTCTCCAACTGACTGCCAGACACACGACGACCCGCAAATACTATCGGTCGCTCCAGAGATGGTTCAAAATGGTTCAAATGGCTCTGAGCACTATGGGACTTAACATCTATGGTCATCAGTCCCCTAGAACTTAGAACTACTTAAACCTAACTAACCTAAGGACATCACACAACACCCAGTCATCACGAGGCAGAGAAAATGCCTGACCCCGCCGGGAATCGAACTCGGGAACCCGGGCGTGGGAAGCGAGAACGCTACCACAGAGATGGTAGGACAGTGCACTTACCGATACGCGGTGCTGCTGCTGCCGCTCACGGGCAAGTAAGGCAGGAAGTTAGTGACGCCAGTAAACGGAATAAGAAAACGAGGCGGCAGTACCGTAATAGAAGATGACAAACAACAAATCGCATGAACACGAGCAGTGCACGGCTCAAGGAGGATACTTAGTCAGAAATTACGTTTGGTATGATGTGTGGCAGCTTGCTATAACGTGCAAAAATGTAAGTTAATGCCGATGAGTAGGAAAGACAATGCTATAATGTTCGAATACAGTGTCGGTGGTGTACTGCTTTGCACACTCACGTCGATTAACTATCTAGGTGTAACACTGGGGAGTGACTTTACATGGAAAGAGCATGTAAGGGTCGTTTACGGAAGGCAAATGGGTGACTTCTGTTTATTAGCAGAATTCTAGCAAAGTGTACTCTCTTCTTTTCTTCTCTCTCTCAGTATATATAAATTAAATTTCCGTGCTCGCTTCTGTTTGCATGTTCGGTCTAATTTCGGGAACTACTGTAAGGATTTTCATTTAGTTTTGTTTAATAGATACACTGATTAACGACGAAGATTTGTGAATTTAGTTTATCAATACGTCGTGTAAATTGGCTGAATTATGATGAATTAAAGCCAGCCGCCACTGTGAAAAATATGGCATTGCCATCTAGCGGTACAGTCGCCGCAACTTCGGAGAGAAGTGAAGCTTCAGCAGAATCCGAGTTCGGCCTGGTGGCGTAGCAATATGGGGCGTGCTTGAAAAACGAAAATAGCACGATCGAATTCCGAGTTGCTACCTCTGGATCACGGGGACATGAGTTCGATTCCCGTCCGGGTTGGGGATTTTCTCTGCCTGGGGACTGGGTGTTTGTGTTGTCCTCATCATTTTATCCGAATCCTAATCCTTTGTGACAGTGGCTCGATTGGACTGTGAAAAAAAATGGACTGTGAAAAAATTGGGACTTTGTACGGGCGCTGATGATCGCGCAGTTGAGCGCTCCACAAACCAAACATCATCATCATCATCATCATCATCATCATCATCATCATCATCATCATCATCATAATTATCATCATCATCGAATTTCGATCGGACCACGGATCTTTCACTCTCTCTTTTAATGTAGCATTCACTTCTTCATGATATGGGCATTCGCCAGAAGTGCTGCTTGGACTGGATTAAATGTTAAAATGTATCTCTCTTTTCCTGGAGCAGCATTGGTGTCAGGCTTAGTGGTCCAGTGGCAAACAATCTAACAGGTAAATGGAAGGTAGTGAGATGGAATCCCGATTGGGCCACCGATTTTTTTGTTTGTTTTTTAGTGTTCCGTGCCTCAATCGGTGAAAATGGAACCCTTATGGGTCACTTTCTTCTCCGTCCCTCCGTCTCTGTCAAGACCTCTCACGAATGGATAGACATATCAAGTTGAAACTTATCACAAATAATAAGGTCCACAGTCCCTTGGCTGTGTAATAAATGTAAACTTCTACATCAATACAGTCAAAAGATACGGCCATTTATGTCACATATCTTGATACTCGGAATCTCACTCATCAAAATACCTAGGTACTTCGCGTTGACCTAGAATCACGAAAATTGGCAAGAAGCAAGACTTAACAGTAGAAGCAAAGGAAAAAAATCTGAAATCGTTAATTTGTAAATATATAACAAGAAAAAATTTCTTTTGTCATTCTCTATCCGATTGCAAACTTACTTTTAAGGAATTCTAGAAAGCTTTGGAATTGCCAGCACCAATATCTTACCAGTATCGATATCGGTAATAGGCAAAAATCATCGAGATTCTCGATTCCTGGGATTTATGAACTATCTCTATACATAATTAAGTTTGTACGGAAGCCTCAGTGCGCGAGTCGTACTCCAACTGGGCCGACTGTTTAACCTAGGAGTCACCTCTCAATGATTTGGATATTCGTCAGAAACGACAAACGTTTTTCGAATTCTGCGTTAAATTGTACGAGGTGCATTCAAGTTCTAAGGCCTCCGATTTTTTTTCTCCGGACTGGACAGAGATAGAAAAATGCGCATTGTTTTAAAATGAGGCCGCGTTCATCGTCAATACGTCCCAGAGATGGCAGCACCGTACGGCACATGGAACTTTACCGCCAGCGGCGAGAATGAGAACTGTTTTAAATACTTAAAATGGCGACGTTTTCCTTACTTGAACAGCGTGCAATCATTCGTTTTCTGAATTTGCGTGGTGTGAAACCAATTGAAATTCATCCACAGTTGAAGGAGACATGTCGTGATGGAGTTATGGATGTGTCGAAAGTGCGTTCGTGGGTGCGACAGTTTAATGAAGGCAGAACATCGTGTGACAACAAACTGAAACAACCTCGGGCTCGCACAAGCCGGTCTGACGACATGATCGAGAAAATGGAGAGAATTGTTTTGGGGGATCGCCGAATGACTGTTGAACAGATCGCCTCCAGAGTTGGCATTTCTGTGGGTTCTCTGCACACAATCCTACATGACGACCTGAAAAAGCGAAAAGTGTCATCCAGGTGGGTGCCACGAATGCTGACGGACGACCACATGGCTGCCCGTGTGGCATGTTGCCAAGCAATGTTGACGCGCAACGACAGCATGAATGGGACTTTCTTTTCGTCGGTTGTGACAATGGATGAGACGTGTATGCCATTTTTCAATCCAGAAACAAAGCACCAGTCAGCTCAATGGAAGCACACAGATTCACCGCCACCAAAAAAATTTCGGGTAGCCGCCAGTGCTGAAAAAATGATGGTGTCTATGTTCTGGGACAGCGAGGGCGTAATCCTTACACATTGCGTTCCAAAGGGCACTACGGTAACAGGTGCATCCTACGAAAATGTTTTGAAGAACAAATTCCTTCCTGCACTGCAACAAAAACGTCCGGGAAG
The DNA here is from genome assembly GCF_023864275.1 of Schistocerca cancellata. Taxonomy (NCBI): domain Eukaryota; kingdom Metazoa; phylum Arthropoda; class Insecta; order Orthoptera; family Acrididae; genus Schistocerca; species Schistocerca cancellata. The sequence continues at coordinate 206,613,456 of NC_064627.1, forward strand.
GGCTGCACGTGTGCTGTTTCACCAAGACAATGCACCCGCACATCGAGCTAACGTTACGCAACAGTTCCTTCGTGATAACAACTTTGAAGTGATTCCTCATGCTCCCTACTCACCTGACCTGGCTCATAGTGACTTTTGGATTTTTCCAACAATGAAAGACACTCTCCGTGGCCGCACTTTCACCAGCCGTGCTGCTATTGCCTCAGCGATTTTCCAGTGGCCAAAACAGACTCCTAAAGAAGCCTTCGCCGCTGCCATGGAATCATGGCGTCAGCGTTGTGAAAAATGTGTATGTCTGCAGGGCGATTACGTCGAGAAGTAACGCCAGTTTCATCGATTTCGGGTGAGTAGTTAATTAGAAAAAAAATCGGAGGCCTTAGAACTTGAATGCACCTCGTAGGTCGCCTTTTCGCGGTTGGATAACTGGCAACAGAGACGCAAGTCACCGAAGTGACATCCAATTGAGTGACTTGTACGAGGCCACGCGAAATTATTATTATCAGAAGCTATACACATATACATTCCCCTTCTGTCCATGTTGTACATTAAAGTCCCCTGAATGTTTTTTCTGCCTACACAGGGTGTTAAAAAAAAGTGCGGAATACTTTCCGAAGTGGTAGTACTCATTGAAACAAGAAAAATAAGTTCAATAAACATGGGTCCGGAAATGCATCCGTTCATGACAATGCGCCCCTGTCCTCCGGCGTAAGGAATAAGGAATCACGCACCCTTTGAAGTATACCAGGTTGTCGTTGTACCTGCTGCCACGTACTGAAGACACGACCCTGTAGTGTCCACCCAACATCGTTGATTGGCGTGGCGTAGATCAATTCCTTCAAGTATCCCCACAACCAGAAGTCTAGGGATTGAGGTCATGGGAACGGGAACGAGGAGGCAAGGGCAAGTGTCTCCCCCTTCCCCCCCCCCCCCCCCCCCCCAATCACAATTCCCGACAATTCAACGGTCCTGAAATGTCTGCGTCAGATGTTCGCACGCATTGTGACCAAAATGTGCTGGTGCACCATCAGCGTCAATCACATTTGCATTCGTTGCTACAATGCATAACCTAGAGCAAGGTAGGCAATACGGTAATGAGAAAGTCCAGATAATGCGCCCGAGTTACCCTTTGTGATAGCACGCATAGCCCTATTACTCTATCGCCAAGTACGCCTCCCCATACGTTGATTGAGAATCGGCGTTGATGCCCTCTTTCCAGAATTGCTTGGGGATTTACATTGGACCATACATGCTGGTTATGGGAATTCACAACACCATCTGTTGTGAACCCTGCCTCACCGGTAAATAAAATCTTATATGTGAACAGTGGATCTCCGACACAGCTGCAACAGTCATTGACAGAACCGCCGTCCATTGACAGAACCGCCGTCTGCCATGATGATCCTGTGGCCTTAGGACCTGAACGCGCTGTACAGTATGTGGGTACGACAGTTGTTCGTGAAGTATCCTTCAGATGGCTCAGAGCACTATGGGACTGAGGTCATCAGTTCCCTAGAACTTAGAACTACGTAAACCTAACTAACCTAAGGACATCACACACATCCATGCCCGAGGCAGGATTCGAACCTGCGACCGTAGCAGTCCCGCGGTTCCGGACTGCAGCGCCGGCCGGCGCTAGCTATTCGTAATATTACATTAAAAACTATTTTTAATCAGAAGAAACGCGGAATTTCGCCTTTACGAGATTTTATTTTAAATAAAAACTTTGAAACAACCAATCTGATGACGTTACATGCGTATATGGTGCAATTAGCGACTGTAATACACGCAGCGCTATAGTACACTGGCAATGTTTTGGTCAGAGTGTCGTGGCAGCGAGCCAAGCCCCCATGGCTTCAAAGCGTAGTACGGCTGGGATATGTAGCGCCATCTCCCCTTATTCTTACCTCCATGGACCCAACCATGCAGAGGGAACACTTTCCCATTGGCCACCTCCACATCCCTGCACAAGGCAAGATGACCAACTGACTCAGGAACGATCAGAAGTCCAAATACACGTTGCCCCATGAGACGACCGACCGAACGACCCACCGGCGGTCGTTCCCGCTCCAGTCTCCTTCCGTCGGACAGTACGCGTGTGTCGGAAGCGGTCGGCGAGTACTGGCTGTCCGCGCCTCACTGTCGCTCCGTCCCGACTGAACTTCGACAGCGGACGACCCGGAAATACTAGCGGTTGTTCCATAGATACACTCGTGGAAATGGAAAAAAGAACACATTGACACCGGTGTGTCAGACCCACCATACTTGCTCCGGACACTGCGAGAGGGCTGTACAAGCAATGATCACACGCACGACACAGCGGACACACCAGGAACCGCGGTGTTGGCCGTCGAATGGCGCTAGCTGCGCAGCATTTGTGCACCGCCGCCGTCAGTGTCAGCCAGTTTGCCGTGGCATACGGAGGTCCATCGCAGTCTTTAACACTGGTAGCATGCCGCGACAGCGTGGACGTGAACCGCATGTGCAGTTGACGGACTTTGAGCGAGGGCGTATAGTGGGCATGCGGGAGGCCGGGTGGACGTACCGCCGAATTGCTCAACACGTGGGGCGTGAGGTCTCCACAGTACATCGATGTTGTCGCCAGTGGTCGGCGGAAGGTGCACGTGCCCGTCGACCTGGGACCGGACCGCAGCGACGCACGGATGCACGCCAAGACCGTAGGATCCTACGCAGTGCCGTAGGGGACCGCACCGCCACTTCCCAGCAAATTAGGGACACTGTTGCTCCTGGGGTATCGGCGAGGACCATTCGCAACCGTCTCCATGAAGCTGGGCTACGGTCCCGCACACCGTTAGGTCGTCTTCCGCTCACGCCCCAACATCGTGCAGCCCACCTCCAGTGGTGTCGCGACAGGCGTGAATGGAGGGACGAATGGAGACGTGTCGTCTTCAGCGATGAGAGTCGCTTCTGCCTTGGTGCCAATGATGGTCGTATGCGTGTTTGGCGCCGTGCAGGTGAGCGCCACAATCAGGACTGCATACGACCGAGGCACACAGGGCCAACACCCGGCATCATGGTGTGGGGAGCGATCTCCTACACTGGCCGTACACCACTGGTGATCGTCGAGGGGACACTGAATAGTGCACGGTACATCCAAACCGTCATCGAACCCATCGTTCTACCATTCCTAGACCGGCAAGGGAACTTGCTGTTCCAACAGGACAATGCACGTCCGCATGTATCCCGTGCCACCCAACGTGCTCTAGAAGGTGTAAGTCAACTACCCTGGCCAGCAAGATCTCCGGATCTGTCCCCCATTGAGCATGTTTGGGACTGGATGAAGCGTCGTCTGACGCGGTCTGCACGTCCAGCACGAAGGCTGGTCCAACTGAGGCGCCAGGTGGAAATGGCATGGCAAGCCGTTCCACAGGACTACATCCAGCCTCTCTACGATCGTCTCCATGGGAGAATAGCAGCCTGCATTGCTGCGAAAGGTGGATATACACTGTACTAGTGCCGACATTGTGAATGCTCTGTTGCCTGTGTCTATGTGCCTGTGGTTCTGTCAGTGTGATCATGTGATGTATCTGACCCCAGGAATGTGTCAATAAAGTTTCCCCTTCCTGGGACAATGAATTCACGGTGTTCTTATTTCAATTTCCAGGAGTGTAGTACGACAGTGCACTTACCGATAAGCGCTGCTGCTGCTGCCACTCAAGCAAACCAGCAACTTAGTGACGCCAGTAAATCGAATAAGAAACGAGGCGGCAGTACTGTAAAGACAAGATTACAAGCAATAAACGGCATGAACACGAGCCGCGCACGGCTCAAACCCGTTGCCATCAATGTGGAAGTATACGGTCAGCAGAGCCTGTTCTGTTGATGGTGCGAATGGAGCGGTCTACTGCCTGTCGAATCTCTGGAACAGTTCTGAAGCGAATGCCACCAAGTGGTTCCTCCATCTTCGGGATCAAATCAAAGTCACAAGGACTTTAGTCCGGGGAGTATGGTGGATGGTACAATACTTCTCAGTCCCATCGACCGAACAGAGCAGCCACAGCTTGCGCTGTATGCGCCCGCGCATTGTCGTGCAAAATGATGGGTGGGTTGCGCATAAAGTGTCGCCGCTTATTTCGCAAAGCTATCGCAGGTGATGCTCCAAAAACGAACAGTAATACTGTGCATTGACGGTCTGCCGTGGAGGAACGTGATGCGTTAGGATAACACCATCACAGTCGTACACGAGAATCACCGTAACTTTAGACCGCTCCATTCGCACCATGAACAGAACAGGTTATGCTAACAGTATAATACGACTTCCACATCGCTGGCAACGGGTTCTACACAATGCTGGTGACTACTTTGAAGGACAGTAACAGGTGCAAGCAAGTAACTCTTTTGTATCGGTTGTGAATATGAGGGGCGTTTGAAAAGTCCGTGCAAAGTCAGAGAGATGGCACGACCGGCGCCATATTGAGGTCATTTTTAGTTAGTAGCATCTTTGGAAAGAATGCACATCAAGTTTCAGTCATATTGGTCTATTTCTGTGCGTTTAGCATTCGTGTGAATTAAGGAAATCGAGTGATTGTCAAAAAATGGATGAAAAAGAAATTCGTGTGGTGATTAAACATTACTTTGTGAAAGCAAAACGCCTCAGAGACTGAAGAGAAGCTTGATAAACATTACGGTGACTCTGCACCTTCGATTAGAACAGTTTATAAGTGGTTTCAAAATTTTCGGAGTGGCGATATGGGCACAAGTGATGCTGAACGTTCTGGACGCCCTGTGGAGGTTACGACTCCAGAGATTATTGATAAAAACCATGATATGGTGATGGATGACAGAAGAGTTAAGGTGCGTGAGATTGCTAGTGCTGTGTGCATCTCGAATGAACGGGTACGTAATATTGTGCATAAACATTTGGACATGAGAAAGCTATACGCAAGATGGGTTCCGCGATTGCTTACGCTTGACCAAAATCGGAATCGCGTGAAGTGTTGCAAGGATGGTTTGCAGCTGTTCAGGAAGAATCCGCAGGACTTTAAGCGTCGTTTCGTCACTGTGGATGAAACATGGATACATTACTATACTCCTGAGACCAAACAGCAATCTAAACAAAGGGTTACCAAGGGAGAATCTGCACCAAAAAAGGCAAAGACCGTTCATTCGGCCAGAAAGGTTATGGCGACTGTCTTTTGGGATTCGCAAAAGGAAAAGGGTAAAACTATTACAGGTGCATATTATTCATCGTTATTGGACCGTTTGAAAACTGAGCTGCAAGAAAAACGCCGGCGATTGGACCACAAAAAAGTCCTTTTCCATCACGACAATGCACCAGCACACTCCTCAGCAGTTGTGGTCTCAAAATTATTGGAAATAGTATTCCAACTCGTTTCACATCCCCCCCTATTCTCCAGACCTGACTCCCTCGGACTACTATTTGTTTCCCAATTTGAAGAAACGGCTGGCGAGACAAAGATTTTATTCAGACGAGGAGGTGATTGCAGCAACTAATAGCTATTTTGCAGACTTGGACAATTCCTATTATTCGGAAGGGATCAACAAATTAGAACAGCGTTGGACGAAGTGTATAAGTCTAAAAGGAGACTATGTCGAAAAAAAAAAAAAAGGTTTACACCAAACACGTAAGTAGTTTTTATCTTTGCACGTACTTTTCAAACGCCCCTCGTAAATAGTTGCTACTATTTAAGTTCCAACCCTCGTACTGGTTCAAATTGACTGAGCTGTGATGAATTACAGTCCCCTGCTGCGACTTTCTGTTTGCATGTGACGGCTACTATCAGGAACTACTGTAGGAATTTTTATACTCGCAGTGGGGTGGGAAAGTTCTCAGAAAGCACGAATGTTATCTGTTCCATATTGAAGTGGCGTTTGGAATGACAACTCGTGGCAATGGTGGCAGCTGCGAGCTGCCGCGCCGCCTCTGACGCACGGCTCGCATTGTTAGCGTGTGGCGTGCCGGAAGTCCGCTGACGCCTTTATGCGCTGCAGCACGCCGTCATGTGGCGTGTGCTCCTCAAATCGTTTAATTTAAACGAAAGGGATTGTATTCAATTTCCTAACGTCGTTTTTTGATTTTTATCACAGTTCTACGCAGTGAACTGTAAACAGAAATGCGGTACGCCAGAGAAGTCGTCAGGCCGTAGACGCTTAGTGCTACCCTAGTGAAGCCAGGAGGGTCGCCAGATCATCTATAATGAAGACCGCGTATAGAAAGCTGTTGCGACCTATTCTTGAGTAGCGCCGAGTGATTCGGATCCCCACCAGGTAGCGTTAAAGGGAGACACAAAAGCAATTTAGACGCGTGCTACCAGATTTGTTCGATCGACACGTGATTATTACGAAAATGATCTGTAAATTGAAATCAGACCCCTGAACGGAACAAGACGTTATTTTCGGCAAACACTATTGTAAAAGTTTGAAGAAGTAGTATATCTGACCGATTACAGGACGGTTCTACTGCCACCAACATAAACCTCGAGCAAGCACCGCGAAGACAAGACAAACCAAGGTTTATACGGAAGCGTCTTGACTGCCGTTTTTCCGTGGCTCCACTTTCAAATGGAATAAGAAAGAGAATGACCGTCGTTGGTACATGGTGTCCTGCACCATGCATCGTATAGTGGCTTGGAGAGTATTTATGTGAATCTAGATTGGGGAAGAACGGGGGAAGAAAACCGGCCCCGCTCTTTGAAACGAATTATCCTGATATTCGCCTTAAGCGATTTAGGGAAATCAGAGGAACCTACATTTTGGTAGAGGGACAGGTATTTGAACCGCCATCCAACCGAGCCCAGAGTCATACCACAACGCCACCTTACTCCATGCTGTGAAAAACAAAGGAAGGGAGATTAAACTAGAAACGTCGTGTTGAACTCTAGGTCATTAGGACCGGTATACAGCCCTTTATTAGAAAGTAAAGGAGGAGGCCGCGTCATTGTCGATGCACCCTCCCCAGAACTTGCCAAAGTGATTCTGGAAAAACACGAAAATCTTATTATCGGTCGCGGAATGGGGATTTTAAATCTGGTTTCTCCCAAACACGAGCCTAGAGCGTTGTAGACTGCATCACGTCGCTCTATACGTAACTATGAAGGCATATCCTATCTCCGGAATTCGCTAGAGGCGTCTGACTCACCTCGAGCAGACAACGTCCTCCTTGCACAGTTTGCCGACTAAAGCTACTCTCACAAGCGAGAGGCGATAGTGTGCCAACACATCCCCTCTACAACGACAGATAGACAAGTTGTAATAAAGTGGATCACTCACAGCCGTCCTTACCATTTTATTTAGTATTTGGCTACCAGTTTCGGTGCTTCAGTGCACCATGTTCAGGCCTTAACTGACGCTGAGGGTGTTAACTCGAATCATGTACACTATCCACCAGTGGCCATGATCTGTGAACTGGTTTTCGTAGACTAGCTGTAACAAGATGTTATGCCTCCAACCATCAACTACCAAATACTTGGTATTTGGTTAAGGGCTGAAGATGGTGTTCTGAAGCACCGAAACTGGTAGCCATATAATAAATAACATCGTAAGAACGTAATTTGAACATCACCAACTTGTGCAAAGCATCACACACGCACACCAAAAAGAATTTGCCACATGTGAAGTTATCACAGAGATTGCAGATTTACATACAATCTGCAAAATTCAATCTCTATGATAACTTCACATGTGCCAAATTCTTTTTGGTGTGTGTGTGTGTGTATGTGGTGCTTTGCACAAGATGGTGATGTTCAAATTACGTAAGTGCTGGATATACACTCCTGGAAATTGAAATAAGAACACCGTGAATTCATTGTCCCAGGAAGGGGAAACTTTATTGACACATTCCTGGGGTCAGATACATCACATGATCACACTGACAGAACCACAGGCACATAGACACAGGCAATAGTGCATGCACAATGTCGGCACTAGTACAGTGTATATCCACCTTTCGCAGCAATGCAGGCTGCTATTCTCCCATGGAGACGATCGTAGAGATGCTGGATGTAGTCCTGTGGAACGGCTTGCCATGCCATTTCCACCTGGCGCCTCAGTTGGACCAGCGTTCGTGCTGGACGTGCAGACCGCGTGAGACGACGCTTCATCCAGTCCCAAACATGCTCAATGGGGGACAGATCCGGAGATCTTGCTGGCCAGGGTAGTTGACTTACACCTTCTAGAGCACGTTGGGTGGCACGGGATACATGCGGACGTGCATTGTCCTGTTGGAACAGCAAGTTCCCTTGCCGGTCTAGGAATGGTAGAACGATGGGTTCGATGACGGTTTGGATGTACCGTGCACTATTCAGTGTCCCCTCGACGATCACCAGTGGTGTACGGCCAGTGTAGGAGATCGCTCCCCACACCATGATGCCGGGTGTTGGCCCTGTGTGCCTCGGTCGTATGCAGTCCTGATTGTGGCGCTCACCTGCACGGCGCCAAACACGCATACGACCATCATTGGCACCAAGGCAGAAGCGACTCTCATCGCTGAAGACGACACGTCTCCATTCGTCCCTCCATTCACGCCTGTCGCGACACCACTGGAGGCGGGCTGCACGATGTTGGGGCGTGAACGGAAGACGGCCTAACGGTGTGCGGGACCGTAGCCCAGCTTCATGGAGACGGTTGCGAATGGTCCTCGCCGATACCCCAGGAGCAACAGTGTCCCTAATTTGCTGGGAAGTGGCGGTGCGGTCCCCTACGGCACTGCGTAGGATCCTACGGTCTTGGCGTGCATCCGTGCGTCGCTGCGGTCCGGTCCCAGGTCGACGGGCACGTGCACCTTCCGCCAACCACTGGCGACAACATCGATGTACTGTGGAGACCTCACGCCCCACGTGTTGAGCAATTCGGCGGTACGTCCACCCGGCCTCCCGCATGCCCACTATACGCCGTCGCTCAAAGTCCGTCAACTGCACATACGGTTCACGTCCACGCTGTCGCGGCATGCTACCAGTGTTAAAGACTGCGATGGAGCTCCGTATGCCACGGCAAACTGGCTGACACTGACGGCGGCGGTGCACAAATGCTGCGCAGCTAGCGCCATTCGACGGCCAACACCGCGGTTCCTGGTGTGTCCGCTGTGCCGTGCGTGTGATCATTGCTTGTACAGCCCTCTCGCAGTGTCCGGAGCAAGTATGGTGGGTCTGACACACCGGTGTCAATGTGTTATTTTTTCCATTTCCAGGAGTGTATTTAGGAAGATTCGAAAAATACAATCCTGCAACTTCGCAACAAAATCGCGCGGAATTTTTGACGGCAACAACACACCAAAAATACTTCGCCACAGTGAAATAATAAAAACCGAAAACGGGCGATATCTTGAAAATCATGTGAACAGCCGTCTGATGATGAACTTGCCAGTTCGAAACTCGTAACGGCGCTATTTACCTAAATAAATAGCAGTATTAATAGTGGCTTGTTGCTGTTTTCTTCTTTGTAAGAATTAACCTACATTAACTGTACACATCCACGGTCTCACCATGTCAGTTTTAGACAAAATAGCATCGTAAGAACGGCTGTGAATATTCCATTTTATTACACAAGTGAACGGCCGAAGTCCCTCAGATCTCCTATGAGATGGATGGACGTACAAAAGATATACAACTTAGTCTTTTGGTGCAAGTCTAATAAAGTCTAACTAAACGCAGACAAGTCAAAGATGGTATACTTTCCAAAACGCCGACCGATAGTGGAACCCGTCCAGATGCAAGGACACCGACTGCAGTGGTCTCCACATGTACACTACCTAGGTGTACCACACCCATATCCAGGCGGAACGGAAGAGGTACCTACAATTGGCTGTAGCCTTGACTTCCTTCATCTGTGCGAGCTCCAGCACCACTAAAACACCGCTATGTAAGGTGCTCACTCTCCCGGCCCTTCAGTATGACAGCAGTCCCTCCAGACACTCGAAAGCAAACACCTCTGCTGGATTTTGAGCGACCCCTCCCCTACCCCTGGGAACGTACCCACAATGAGCACATAGCCACCCAAATGGACACCATCAAAACAGCACACAAGAAATAAGGCAATCAAGCTCTTACCCCAAGTGTAAGACATAAGCGTCGCCCGCCCCCGACTAGGAAATCGCTTTAAGTTCCCACTTTGCATCTTACAAGAAGCCTGTAAGACGACGTTTGCCAATAAAACTAATTGGATGTTCATAAAAACGACGACGTCACAGTAAGTCGGCTAAGGGCCCCTGAAGCCCATTATTGCCTGTCACCGCAAATGCAGTTTATTTAAATAAATAAAGAAATAAAACAACCTACTAACCTATCTTAGACTATACATGGCAAGTCGCAAGAGCGATGGACCTGTACACGGACACATGACAGGAACTCCGTTTTGAATTCCACAAGTTAACTAGCAAATATTTATGCTGCCAAAAGTAAGCGTAAGCAGCGAAAGCGAATTAATTTCACAACTGCTTATTAGACACATTCGGATTCATTTGTCTCTTCTGACTACCATTGCATGTGAAAGGAGAAGAGGGTCTGATTACGCATTTCTACGAGTTGTTTTTCCTGTCTAACTGAATAGCAGGCGGCAGTCAGTCACTGCTGTGAGGATGTTGCCTGATTTCTGAAATGGAGGAAATAACAGTGCATCGCTAGCCAGAAGGAGTCAAGTGCTTTTAAGACCACCCTTCGGTTAGACGGCGAGTTAAAAGACCATCTCCTGCGTTAAGGACGTTGTCGACTTCAGTGGTGCTAGCTTTGCACATTCATCATCCAAGTTTTGACAGTTTGTGACTGATAAACACCACAGACAGATTTCACTATGTTTGTGTGCCGTCTTGGTCTTTCCGATAATCTGCCTCATTAAATGTTATTACAAATGATGAGGATAATATATTAGACCATGTAAGTACAAGTAGTCAAAGTGCAACATTGGGGATTCTATTGATTATTTATTTTGTGTAAAAAGGTGCTGCGCAATTCTTGACCGACAAGAGAAAACATAAATTATATTTTTAGTGTTTTCATCGGCCTGTTTTCGTCTGCATCATTTAATAACACCTAGTATATTTACATAAATAATCATAAAAATATTGTATGTATAACGGGCAGTCAAATGAAAATGAGACAGATGGGAGAAATGTAAGCAAACTGTTTATCATTTCAAAAGTAATCGTCATAACCGTTAAGACATTTATCCTGCTGTGATGTAAGACGGTCAGTGGCTTCATGGAAAAATATTTGCGGCTGCTTACGGAACCATGACTGCACCCAGGCGTGATTCTCTTTGTCCGTAGCAAATCGACAGCCATGATTGTCTTTCTTCAGGGCATCGAAAATATGGAAATCACATGGGGAGAAATAGGGACTGTATGGGGTCCCGTAAGGGCTTCCAGCTATACTTCTCCAGCGTACACAAAACAATCTTGGCAACATGTGGTCGGGCACATGTATCATTCGCTATATGGAAAAAAATTTACTGTAACGATAAGATAACCTGATACCTCCATGACTGAGGTTAGACGTGAAAAGCAATGACGTAAAAACAAAACGTGGGAACGTTCACGACAATTTCAAGCAAATATGGGATATACATGACTCATTTTCAGTGTGAATATGTTGTGGGTGTAAGATACCCCCCACTACCCGTGGAGGCGAGGGTGGAGATGAGAAGGGGAGACATGTAAAAATGTTCGAAAACAATCTGTTAGTACTTGTTTTCCTGTATTTAGTTGACTTGCAATACTTTAGAAGTGTGCAATGAAACTGCAGGGCGAAATTCGGTGTAGATACAGATGAAACGTGCGCGGAACGCGTGTAATACATTTGTGTGCGATTATCTGACATATGCGTACACGAGCATAGCCGTGAGCAAAAAACTAGTCACTGGCAACGCGGGAGCAGTCTAGCGTTGTTTATGACTCGCAAAAGTTGAAACACAAATACTTCGTGACAATACTGTGTTTGTAAGGTTTCTAGTTCATTTTTGGTATTCAAGGAATGTGACATGAGCTCCATAGTTTCATTCGATGTGTCGTACATATTTGTATTCTGGATATTTTTGAAACAGTAATCTTCAGTATATGTTACGCCAGGGATATTCTGAGTACAAGCGCTATGATCTTTGGCTGTCAATAGCATTATGGTTGCAGTAGCATCACAGTCTGTGTCAGACCATGTTTTGTGATAAGTAAGGGGCGTTGGTCACACTACTGAGCGATCTGGGAATAGCTTGCAGAGCACAGAGGTAAGGACAGAGGGCAAGGGCATAGCCAGGATGTCAAATGCGGGGTCCGATTTGTTAAACAGGACCTTAAAAAGCTCATGTTTTTCAGTTATTATGAAAAAACTTTTATTTTTTAATTTCATGTACATAATTTTGCTCTCGAGCAGGTTTCATACAAATTGTATTACGTCTATAAAAAGAAGCAAGAAAAGCATTTCTTAAAAAAGTAAACATATCCACCTAAACGCACAATTAATTTTTTCTTTATTTTGACAATAAACTAACATTATTGCCGAAGGAATTAAAATTTTAGTGTAATGCATTGCCGCTTGTCTAACAAAACACAGCTCAGCTTTCTAATATAATGTTCACTATCACAGACCAAAAGATTCTTAATGGTGGGTTGAATAACATAGAAAGTTAGACGGGTTCAAACCTCTTTCGACAACAGCTATCCTTGTATTTAAATTTACGTCTTGTGTGATACCAAGTCAAATTCCTTCAGTACAGCAAAGCATCCCAAGTTCCTCAGTTCAGTCTAAAATTTTATTAAAGCATCTTTCATTTCACATAAATTCTTCAATTTGCTTAAATAATCAAGAATTTCTTCGTAAATAACAACCAAATCCATTTATACAATGAAACGAAATACACAAACACAATGAGTTACAGTTTTGGGACCGGACCTTAAAAATGATTCATGCATTTATTTCAACTAGGCTTCTAATGTATGCGACCTCATTGTAATAAGATTATACATTCTTTGATGCTAATACACTCTTCTACGCTGTACAACGCACGTTGTCGTTTATATGACGTTTACTTACAAATACGTTAGAGCTGTGACGACTGAACGCACTGTTCCAACGATACTAGGAAGAAGGCATTTCACAGTAGAACATCGTTCTTGTATTAAAACGTAAATACGTGATATACCACTGTTCCACAAGTGAGCCGTCTTTATGCACAGGTACATAGTACAAAATGACGATCGCCAGCCGCCTTCTAGTGTGAATATCACTGACAGAGGTGACCTATTAGTCTTGAAAATTTTCTCGCTAGTTGGGTTTAATAAATTAAGAACACACCTTTCTTTACTCCAGAGAATTTGGAGACGGCAGGATGAGAGTAAATAGTTTCTGGACGGAAGGGGGTGGGAGGTGTGGATGCAAATATGCATCGGCTCAGACGAATTCAAGCAGCCCGCTAAAAAAATCTTTCAGAACGAACGTAGAATGTACTCTCATCACATACCCCTTCCGCTCTCGAGAAACCTGCCGCCATCTTTCCGTATCGTAACTGGTTTTCATAACTGAGTGCCAACCAGGTGGTCATATCAGGTTATGTTTTGCCATTTGGAATACTAATGATAGAATTTTGGGCACATTTTTTTTTAAGAAATGCAACCATCGCCGTTTGGGCGATATTTTTGTTGATCAGAGCGATTTTTGGACGACGTAGGCAAATCCATGGGTATTTTTTATGGACTGATTTTAATTTAATATTATTTGTAGTGATGTTTCCCACTTAGCTGCCTTATGAAATACTGAAATGTTGCAACTTCAAAGCTCTATCTGGCTATTCTAGTAGTGCATATTTGCTTTTTACTTAACATAACGCTAGTGAACGAATCGGAATAGGTTTTCTTCAACTTTCTTTTCACAAACTTATCCATAATTGGCAACAATCACAACAGCACACAGCAAACAAGCAACAAAAAGACAGCTGCAAGTAGGAGCTCAAATGATTAACAAAACAGCATCTGAGTTCAAGTGAGGCCCACAACGTACAGTAGTTGGTCTCGGCTAAATTATCGATGGGCGACAGCCGATAGCGCTATCGAATGTTTAAATGTGTCGACAGTCTTGTTGATGATTGATAGTGCATATCCCTTTTTTCGTCTTGTGATTTAAAATCAAAACATCTATCCATTTCGCACCATGGCAGCAAAGTCATGTGTAATTCCATTTAGGGGGTAGGGGGCATCTGGGCCCCCTTTGGGTGCATCCGTGCACTGAGGATACTGAATTTTCGAAATGTGATCTGGTTAAAATTTGAGAATTGTGAAGACTTACAGGCAATATTGTTGCTGCATTTATTGACTGCGCGCGATTTAGGATGGTTGGAAAATGCAAAAATGTGGTGGGATTCAAGGGCGTACCCAGGATCTGAACTGGGGGTGGGGGTGGGGGTGGGGGTGGGTGTGGGGGTGGGGGTGGGGCAGGTCATACAAGTCTCAGGAAACAATGTGATGATGATGATGATGTTTGGTTTGTGGGGCGCTCAACTGCGTGGTTATCAGCGCCCGTACAATTACCCAATCTTTGCTCAGTCCAATTTCGCCACTTTCCTGGATGATGATGAAATGATGAGGACAACACAAACACCCAGTCATCTCGAGGCTCAGGAAACAAGGACTCGAGACATCATACAGCACTTCTTATTGAATAAAACAGTAAACCAGTGAAAAACTGCTTTTAATAAACCTTTACTAGTCTCAGGAAACAAGGACTCGAGACAACATACAGCACTTCATATTGAATGAAACAGTAAACCAGTGAAAAACTGCTTTTAATAAACATTTTAAATACAAGAATGCACTTGTACAAACCGATAAAACATGCAGCATTTCTTCTAAAATAAAACAGTAAACTAGTGAAAAACTGCGAATATCTTCTAGGGGAGGGGGGGGGGGGCGCAGCTGCCCCCCCCCCCCTGCCCCTCGCTGGGTATGCCCATGGTGGGATTTCTTCATTGCTTCAGGTTGTTTAGTTTTACTGTTCAGACATAAATAATAAAGTTGTCTGTTCACATGGCTTGCAGTCAGAAGTTATAGATTTACCACTCCTTTACCAGTTCAATAATTAATTTCATGCCAGAGTGGTATTTGTAATAAGAAGCAAATTTTGTAAAGATGGTTGTAGTTGGTGAAGAAGGTATCAGAGTTTCCATATAGATCTTGAATGCTAGTCTTTTTACATTATTCAGTAATGCAATATCCTTCATTGTATCCTCACGAATTTTATTTTTGATTGTGTATGCTGTCGCGGTGCACTGAGCGGAAGCCAGTTACAAAAACGTAAAGGTGAAGCTTAATGTCATTAGCAGTGCTGCATGTCACTGCATTTCACTGCAGTAGGATTTTCTTTCATTTAGCTGGTTTGTTGCTACACTGTATTTTTACGTCCGTCACTACCAGCAGTATTGAGTTCCGATATCACAGGTGAGCCACTTAAATATGTCAGTGCCATTTTAAAATTACAGTCAGGACACACTTAAAACATCCAGAGTTGCGCGTTGTATTTCAAAGTTGTTATCAGGTTCAGTTCAGGCAAAGATCAGTTTACATTTCGTTTCTTACGCACACACATTCTTACAGAGCAGCGTTACATTCGCGTGTGTAACATTCAGCGTCTGGAATTTAGTCGATTGCTTACATAGAATCACAGGCATTTTTGGAGACATTTTAGTTATTTATTCTTTCAAAATTCGTTTTGTAATTTCATGAAACACATTTTTCTGTTGGTTTTGTGTGTTGGAATTACAAGTCACGTACTGTGGCGTCAGGCATTGCAGCACTGTCCGCTGCGCTGCATGATATAAAGAGTCACAGGGCAGCTTATTTAACATACAGTTTTAGCTATTCTAATTAACTTGGTATATGTTAACTCAAATACGGTACAGAGTTTGAGATATTTTTGGCGGTTCATTCTTACCAGATGGCGTTTTTGTAATTATACCACCTACAGTGTTCAGGATTACAGCATAGACACACACGAAGTTAAAGATAAGAAAATAGTTCACAAAAGTTACATATTATATGGTTTTAATAGAACAGAGTTTGAGAGGAAGTGTTATCACAAGATGAAACAAGATGCACCAAATGAATGCCGGTCATTTGCCACACTTGCCCCTTCCCCAGGTAGCTCGAGTAGCGATCCCTCAGGTAAGGGACGCCCTTCCTCGTATTTCTTCTGTCCGCTTTCTAAGCGCTGTCTCCACATCTTACTCGATACAACCAGTACGTAAGGGACCTTCTTCTTCGACATCATGGCGAAATACAGAGCTTCTTTTCCGAAGTCGAAATATTTATAACTTTTGGGAAACGAAAGCAATACCGACGATTATGTCAGTATGTAATTAGTTCTGCCAGGTATAAAAATAGATCCCTCTTTCTGTACGGTAGCTTCCTTTCACGCTTACTGATTGCGATAGAAACAGTCCATCGCCATGGGAGCAACAAGAAAGGAACGATGTAAAGAGAATGCGAATGTACGCTAATCATTTCTTTTTATCCCTGAATTTGTACCTACTTTAATTACTACAGCTGCATGCCCAAAAGACAATAAGGAAAGAAGAAATGGGTATGCAAATGTTTGAAAAGAAGAACGACATACTCCATATTAATTTCCTCTCTACAGTCCGATATCCCTTGCGGCGAAACATTAGTTAATAAAGTGTAGCGGGACAATGTTCGGCCGGCCGGTGTGGCCGTGCGGTTCTAAGCGCATCAGTTTGGAACCGCGTGACCGCTACGGTCGCAGGTTCGAATCCTGCCTCGGGCATGGATGTGTGTGGTGTCCTTAGGTTAGTTAGGTTTAAGTAGTTCTAAGTTCTAGGGGACTGATGACCTCAGTAGTTAAGTCCCATAGTGTTCAGAGCCATTTGAACCATTTTTTGGACAATGTTCAAAACAGGACTGAAAATGCGATCACTACATAGAGATAAGAACATCTATGATTGACATGTCATCTAAAGTCGACGTACAATTTTAAGATGTTATAAATAAGGAAATGAAGTAATACAGAATGCTATGCTTGTAACGCACGTTGTTGTTCTACATTGTTTAGCTCTGGTATTTATAGGGTCACAGAGAAAGCATGATCAGCACTACAACAGAAACAAGAAGCACAACTTAAGGAAAAATAATGTAATGTGTGTTCCAGCTCACAAGCAACACTGAAGCAGATTGTTCTGTGACTTAGTACGGGCAGAGGTTATATTCGACAACCAGAATAAATTAATAACTGGCTCCTTTTACCGACCCCGGTCTCAGATGAAGCAGTTGTTGAACAGTTCAAAGAACACTTGAGTCTCAACACAAATAGGTACCCTACTCATACAATTATAGTTGGCAGTGACTTCAATCTACCTTCCGTATGTCGACAAAAATACAATTTCACACCCCATTGTAGATAGAAAACAACTTCCGTAATTGTTATAAATGCTTTTTTTTAAAAAATTATTTTGAACAATTAGTTCACGAGGCCATTCAAATTGTAAATGGTTACGAAAACACACTTGATCTCTTAGCCACAGCCGGCCGCGGTGGCCGTGCGGTTCTGGCGCTGCAGTCCGGAACCGCGAGGCTGCTACGGTCGGAGGTTCGAATCCTGCCTCGGGCATGGGCGTGTGTGTGATGTCCTTAGGTTAGTTAGGTTTAAGTAGTTCTAAGTTCTAGGGGACTTATGACCTAAGATGTTGAGTCCCATAGTGCTCAGAGCCATTTGAACCATTTTCTTAGCCACAAATAATCCTGAACATCACGACGGATACAGGGATTAGTGAACACACAGTCGTAGCGAGGCTCAATTCCGTAACAAAGAAATTCACCGAAACTAAACGCGAAATATATCTATTTATAAAAGCAGCTAAAAATTCGGTTAACGTCTGTCTAAGAGACCAATCCTTCCAATCAATGTAAGTGAAGACCATATGTGGCTTAAGTTCGAAGAAATAGTATCAACAGCATTCGAGAGATTCACATCAAATAAATTAATAAGAGACGGAACTGATCCCCCATGGTACATAAAACACGACAGAAAGCTGCTGCAAGAGCACCTAAAAAGGCACGTATAATTTAGACGAATGCAAAATCTGCAAGATTGGCGAAGTTTTACTGAGGCTCGAAATTTGGTGCGGATTTCAATGCGTGATGCATTTAATAGTTTTCTCAACGAAACTCTCTCTAGAAATATGACGGAAAATCCAAAGAGATTCTGGTCCTATGTTACGTAAACCAGCGGAAAGGCTCAGTAAGTACCTTTACTACGCGACAGCGACGGTAATGTTACTGATGACAGTGCCACTAAAGTGGAGTTACAGAATACGAGTGAGGAGGAGTAGGAGGGGGGGGGGGAGGGGGAGACAAGGAACCCAATCCTTCGGAGCAGGTAAAATCTGGCAAATGTCCGGCGTGGTAAATGTCCGCACACCGCAACAAATTATACAAAAAAAAAAAAAATCGTCTTGCAAGGGTCGTTAATACTTAAGTGCCTTATTACACCGTATTTGCTTGACACGAAAGTCATAATACAGAAGTCACGGCATAAGGCACCACATAATCCAGTATGCCACAGCGTCAGCTGTGTCCGGCTCGATCAGCTGGTCACAGCTAAGCAATTACGACCCAACTCCACTACCACTTCTAGAGATGCGAAAGATTCGAAGGTGGCCACTGAAAAGAGCTGACAAGTTTCACACCAATTATCACTGCTGCTCGTTCAGCTCAGTGCAATTTAAAATGTGGCATTTCGTCGAAACCTACCCAGCACATATGACTGGATTGCTTCTTCGCTGGTGTAAGACATTCACCGTTCATAAACGTTACTGTGTTCTTTATGTTTTAATTGCTGATTTGGCGAACAAAAAGGGTTTTAAATAAACGTAACGTCATGCGTTCAGTAAAGTACTTGGTCTACCAATAAAGCAGAGATCGACAAACAGCGGATCGAGAACCACATCTGGCTTTTTGGTCCCTTGAGTGTGGCTGTCCTACAAAATACCTCTTGCGGGCACCCACATACATTACCAGAAAGACAAAATGTCAACGCGTATCGTCAAGTCGTATCTTTGCATCGTGTTCTACAGTGCGCTACTACGGAGTGCGTGTCCCTGCAGGAAACAATAGCATTGTACTTAAAAGCCACACCCCTGCGGTTGACAATTCCACCTGCCTCAGCCTGAAGCGTAATGCCTCCCCTCCATGTTCCCTCTCTGCCAGCGCCGTTCTGCGCATTTAGTGGCCACGAAATTACAGTCGGCCTCTACGTACAGTGTCGGTGTTGAGTGAGCCAGTCGGCGGTCTCAGTGTGCAGTGTTTATTACTAGTCGCGTCCGAGAGTTGGGCACGGCTGGCTAAAGTACCTACTCGAAGCATGAAATTACCTGTGTTATTCCACCCAGCTGCAAATGCTAAAGGTATTTTTGTCGCCAATTTAAGAATTAGAATTATTTTGTGTTGGTGGCTTTGTCATTGCAAAAACAAGGGGTTTTAGGTGCACTGTTTGGCATCGCTGCAAAGAAGAAACAAAGAAAAGCTTAAGACGGAAACAGTAAATTGAAAGTCCAGTGGACCAAGACTTTCGCGTTTATTTAGAACTTAATGGCCTGCCGGCCTTGGTTGTCTGTCAGGAATAATTGGTTCATAACAATATATCAAATTTGGGGACAGACTTTACAGCTAAATACGTGGTACATGGAAGACACATGGAGGAAAGCAGCTGAAGACCTTCAGAAGAGTCAAGAAACATGAAGTTACGCATTTCATTACTGGGAGCAGTCTTACAGCAATCTTAATATTGAAAGTTTTGTGGTTATCCAAGATATCACTAAGGGAGGAAAATGATACACAGACGGCGAGTATACAGGGTGGTCCATTGATGGTGACCGGGCGAAATATCTCACGAAATAAACATCAAACGAAAAAATTACAAAGATCGAAACTCGTCTAGCTTGAAGGGGGAAACCAGATGGCGCTATGGTTGGCCCGCTAGATGGTGCTGCCATAGGTCAAACGGATATCAACTTCGTTTTTTAAATATGAACCCCCATTTTTTTTACATATTCGCGTAGTACGTAAAGAAATATGAATGTTTTAGTTGAACCACTTTTTTCGCTTTGTGATAGATGGCGCTGTAATAGTCACAAACGTATAAGTACGTGGTATCACGTAACATTCCGCCAGTGCGGACGGTGTTTATTTCGTGATACATTACCCGTGTTAAAATGAACCGTTTACCAATTGTGGAAAATGTCGATATCGTGTCGATGTATGGCTATTGTGATCAAAATGCCCAACGGGCGTGTGCTATGTATGCTGCTGGGTATCCTGGACGACATCATCCAAGTGTCCACCGTTCGCCGGATAGTTACGTTATTTAAGGAAACAGGAAGTTTTCAGCCGCATGTGAAACGTCAACCACGACCTGCAACAAATGATGATGCCCAAGTAGGTGTTTTAGCTGCTATCGCGGCTAATCCGCAAATCAGTAGCAGACAAATTGCGCGAGAATCGGGAATCTCAAAAACGTCGGTGTTGAGAATGCTACATCAACATCGACTGCACACGTACCATATTTCTATGCCCCAGGAATTGCGTGGCGACGACTTTGAACGTCGTGTACAATTCTGCCACTGGGCACAAAAGAAATTACGGGACGATGACAGATTTTTTTCACGCGTTCTGTTCAGCGACGAAGCGTCATTCACCAACAACGGTAACGTAAACTGGCATAATATGCACTATTGGGCAACGGAAAATCCACGATGGCTGCGACAAGTGGAATAAGAGCGACCTTGGCGGGTTAATGTATGGTGCGGCATTATGGGAGGAAGGATAATTGGCCCCCATTTTATCGATGGCAATCTAAATGGTGCAATGTATGCAGATTTCGTGCGTAATGTTCTACACATGTTACTAAAAGATGTTTCACTGCATGACAGAACGGCGATGTACTTCCAACATGATGGATGTCCGGCATATAGCTCGCGTGCGGTTAGGGCGGTATTGAATAGCATATTCCATGGCAAGTGGATTGGTCGTCGAAGCACCATACCATGGCCCGCACGTTCACCGTATCTGACGTCCCCGGATTTCTTTCTGTGGGGATAGTTGAAGGATATTTGCTATCGTAATCCACCGACAACCTCTGACAACATGCGTCAGCGCATTGTCAATGCATGTGTTAACATTACGGAAGGCGAACTACTCGCTGTTGAGAGGAATGTCGTTACACGTATTGCGAAATGCATTGAGGTTGACGGACATCATTTTGAGCATTTATTGCATTAATGTGGTATTTACAGGTAATCACGCTGTAACAGCATGCGTTCTCAGAAATGATAAGCTCACAAAGGTACATGTATCACATTGGAACAACCGAAATAAAATGTTCAAATCTACCTACGTTCTGTATTTTAATTTAAAAAAACTACCTGTTACCAACTGTTCGTCTAAAATCGTCAGCCATATGTTTGTGACTATTACAGCGCCATCTACCACAAAGCGAAAAAAGTGGTCCAACTAAAACATTCATATTTCTTTACGTACTACACGAATATGTAATTAAAATAGGGTTTCCTATTAAAAAAAAATGCAGTTGATATCCGTTTGGCCTATGGTAGCGCCATCTAGTGGCCCAACCATAGCGCCATATGGTTTCCCCCTTCAAGGTAGACAAGTTTCGTTCTTTGTAGTTTTTTCGTTTGACTCTTATTTCGTGAGATATTTGTCCCGGTCACGATTAATGGACCACCCTGTATACGAGAGGACTTCACAAAATAAGTAACACACGTCATCGCACGGCTGAGACCACCGCACAACAAGAGTGACGCATGACCAGAGGAGTGTATATGTTCCGGCTTTCCTCCAAACAAAGTTTTGCTGTGATACGAGTAACAGGTGCATCACAATGTAGGGGTGAAATGGCGCGGCAACTGGAAACGTGCTCCAAAGTTGAAGTAAGCGAGACATTACGATTCTTGTGCGCATAAGTCTGAGATGCAACCAGATTCACCGTGAAAATCTGAAGCTATGTGGAACACATAATGCCGCCTCCAACCGTAGTGGAATGTTTCAGTTTGACGAGGGCAGCACGGACGTGGGCGATGCTGGCCAGGAAGGAATGTCACCAACATTGACTACAATCGACGAAGTCCAGGCTGTCGAGGAGCTACCTCGCAGCAGTCGCAGATGAGGACGTTCACACAGCAGATCTCGAACGTTTCCGTGACCAGGGAGCTGATTTTTATCGCTGAGGAACTGAACGATTGGTTGGGCGTTCTGACCATTATTAACAGAGACTTGGTAACTGTTTTGAAAAATAGAGTCTCATAGAATGAAATTTTCACTTTGCAGCGGAGTGTGCGTTGATACACTATGTGATCAAAAGTATCCCGACACCTGGCTGAAAATGACTTTCAAGTTCGTGGCGCCCTCCATCTGTAATGCTGGAATTCAATATGGTGTTGGCCACTCTTAGCATCCACTCTTGCAAGCATACGTTCAATCAGGTGCTGGAAGGTTTGTTGGGAAATGGCAGCCCTTTCTTCACGGAATGCTGCACTGATGAGAGGTATCGATGTCGGTCGGTGGGGCCTGGCACGAAGTCGGCGTACCAAAGCATCCCAAAGGTGTTCTGTAGGATTCAAGTCAGGACTCTATGCAGGCCAGTCCATTACAACATCTACATCTGCATGGATACTCTGCAAATCACATTTTAGTGCCTCGCAGAGGGTTCATCAAATTACCTTCACAATTCTCTATTATTCCAATCTCGTATAGCGCGCGGAAAGAATGAACACCTACATCTTTCCGTACGAGCTCGGATTTCCCTTATTTTATTGTGGTGATCGTTCCTCCCTATGTAGGTCGGTGTCGAGAAAATAGTTTCGTATTCGGATGAGAAAGCTGGTGATTGAAAATTCGTAAGACGATTCCGTCGCAACGAAAAACGTCTTTCTTTTAATGATTTCCAGCCCAAATCGTATTTCATTTCGGTGACACTCTCTGCCATATTTCGCGATAATACAAAACGTGCTACACTTCTTTGAACTTTTTCGATGTACTCCGTCAGTCCTACCTGATAAGGATCCCACACCGCGCAGCAGTATTCTAAAAGAGGACGGACAAGCGTAGTGGAGGCAGTCTCCTTAGTAGGTCTGTTACATTTTCTTAGTGTCCTGGCAATAAAACGCAGCCTTTGGTTAGCCTTCCCCACAGCATTTTCTGTGTTCTTTCCAAATTAAGATGTTCGTAATTGTAATACCTAGGTTGAATTTACGGCTTTTAGATTAGACTGATTTAACGTGTAACCGAAGTTTAACAAATTCCTTTTAGTACACATGTGGATGACCTCACACTTTTCGTTATTTAGGGTCAACTGCCACTTTTCGCACCATTCAGATATATTTTCTAAATCGTTTTGCAGTTTGTTTTGATCTTCTGATCACTTTATTAGTCGATAAACGACAGCGTCATCTGGAAACAACCGAAAACGGCTGCTCAGATTGTCTCCCAAATCGTTTATACGTATATGAGGAACAGCAAAGGGCCTATAACACTACCTTGGGGAACGCCTGAAATCACTTCTGTTTTACTCGATGACTTTCCGTCAATTACTACGAACTGTGACCTCTCTGACAGGAAATCGCAGATCCAGTCACATAACTGGGACGATATTCCATAAGCACGCAATTTCACTACGAGCCGCTTGTGTGGTACAGTGTCAAAAGCGTTCCGGAAATCCAGAAATACGGAATCGATGTGAAATCCCTTGTCAATAGCACTCAAAACTTCGTGTGAATGAAGGACTAGTTGGGTTTCAAAGGAACGATGTTTTCTAAACCCACGTTGACTGTGTGTCAATAGACCGTTTTCTTCGAGGTAATTCATAATGTTCGAACACAATATATGTTCTAAAATCCTGCTGCATATCGACGTTAACGATATGGGCCTGTAATTTAGTGGATTACTCCTACTATCGTTCTTGAATATTGGTGTGACCTGCGCAACTTTCCAGTCTTTGGGTACGGATCTTTCGTCGAGCGAACGGTTGTCTATGATTGTTAAGTATGGAGCCAATGCATCAGCATACTCCGAAAGGAGTCAGGACCAGAAGGCCGGCCTTGGTGGCCGAGTCGTTCTAGGCGCTACAGTCTGCAACCGCGCGACCGCTACAGTCGCAGGTTCGAATCCTGCCTTGGGTGTGGATGTGTGTGATGTCTTTAGGTTAGTTAGGTTTAAGTAGTTCTAAGTTCTCAGAGCCATTTGGACCAGAAGACTTGCTTATATTAAGTGATTTAAGTTGCTTCACTACTCCGATGATATTTACTTCTACGTTATGTTGGCAGGTGTTCTCGATTATAATTTTGGAATATTTACTTCGTCTTCTGTTGTGAAGGCATTTCGGAAGGCTGGGTTTACTAACTGTGCTTTGGCAGCACTGTCTTCGATAGTATCTCCATTGCTATCGCGCAGAGAAGGCCTTGACTGTTTCTTGCTGCTAACATATTTCACATACGAGCAGACCCTCTGTGGATTTTCTGCCCGGTTTCGAGACAAAGTTTCGTTGTGGAAACTGATATAGGCATCTCGAATTGAAGTCCGTTCTAAATTTCGAGCTTCTTAAAAGATCGCCAATCTTGGGGATTTTGTGTCTGTTTAAATTTGGCATGTTTGTTTCTTTCTTTCTGCAACAGTGTTCTAACCCATTTTCTGTACCAAGGACGATCAGCTCCGTCGTTTGTTAATTTATTTGGTATAAATCTCTCAATTGCTGTCGATACTATTTCTTTGAATTCAAGGCACATTTGGTCTACACATATATTATTAATTTGGAATGAGAGGAGATGTCTCTCAGGAAGGCGTCAAGTGAATTTTTATCTGCTTTTTTGAATAGGTATATTTTTCGCTTATTTTTCGAGGATTTGGGAATTTCAATATTCAATCTCGCTACGACAACCCTGTGTTCACTAATCCCTGAATCGGTTTTGATGATCGTTATTAACACAGGATTATTTGTTGCTAAGAGGTCAAGTGTGTTTTCACAACCGTTTACTATTCGCGTGGGCTCATGAACTAACTGCTCGTGCTTTTAGCACTATTTCGGATGATATTTTATGCGTACCTTCGGAATTAAACATGTATTTACGCCAACATATCGAGGGTAAGTTAAAGTCACCACCAACTATTATCGTATGAGTCGGGTAGGTGTTTGAAATGAAAATCAAGTTTCCTTTGAACCTTTCAGCAACTGTATCATCTGAATTGGGAGGTCGGTAAAAGGATCTAATTATTATTTTATTCCGGTGGCCAACAATGTCCTCTGCCCATACTAACTCACAGGAAGAATCTACTTCAATTTCGCGACAAGGATGTTATTGTCGTTTAACCACTCCGACACAGGCCGTGCATGATGAACAGGTGCTCGATCGTGTTGAAAGATGCAATCGACATCCCCGAATTGCTCTCCAACAGTGGGAAGTTAGAAGGTGCTTAAAACATCAATGTAGGCCAGTGCTGCGATAGTGCCACGCAAAACAACAAGGGGTGCAAGCCGCCTCCATGGAAAACACGACCACACCATAACACCACCGCCTCCGAATTTTACTGTTAGCACTACACACGCTGGCAGATGACGTTCACCGGGCATCCTGCCATCGGATAGCCACATTTTGTACCGTGATTCGTCATTCCACACAACGTTTTCCCACTGTTCAGTCGTCCAATGTTTACGCTCCTTACACCAAGCGACGCGTCATTTGGCATTTACCGGCGTGAATTGTGTCTTATGAGCAGCCGCTCGGCCATGCAATCCAAGTTTTCTCACCTCCCGCCTAACTGTCGTATTACTTGGAGTGGAGCCTGATGCAATTTTGAATTTATGTGTCATGGTCTGGATAGATGTCTGCCTATTACACATTACGACCTTCTTCAGCTGTCGGCGGTCTGTCAGTCAACAGACGAGGGCGGCCTGTACGCTTTTGTGCTGTACGTGTCGCTTCACGTTTCCACTTCACCACTACATCGGAAACAGTGGACCGAGGGATGTTCAGGCGTTTGGAAATCTCGTGTACAGAAGTATGACACAAATTCGAAGTCCATGTGTTCCACGGAGCGCACCATTCTGCTCTCACGGTGTCTAATGACTAATGTGGTCATTGATATGGGGTACCTGGCAGTGTGTGGCAGCACAATGCACCTAATATCAAAATGCACGTAATATCAAAACCATGTGTTTTTGGGAGTGTAAATTGGAAACTTGTGTTAAGTTCTTATGGAACCAAACCGCTGAGGTCATCGGTCCCTAAGCCTACACACTATTTAATCTAACTTAAACTAAGTTACACTATGGACAACACACACACACCCATGCCAGAGGACCCTAAGGAGGACCCTAACCTCCGACGGGGTCAGCCGCACATACCGTGAGAAGGCGACTAAAGGTACGTTGTCCAAGACGCGACGCACACTAGCGACTGCGACGGGTCGCTACGTGACGTCAGAAGTTGCTTGCTGGCGCATGCGCAGTTCGAGTTTGGGACGCGACGCGCGGCTGTTGCGACAGCTGCCGCAGCACTGCACCAGTGAGCAGTGTTGCGACGGGAGTCGCACGACACAAAGACGTACGGCTGCCAGGAAGATGTCGAGCCAGTCAAGGAAAACTGAAATGAGCCACCCACAGGATGTGATGCTCTGTGAGCTGGTCTCGCGACATCCTTGCCTTTACGATTTGAAGAACCCTAAATATAGAGACACTATGTTCAGAGACAGAATTTGCGAGGAAATTGGTGCACAGTTGAAACTGGCATGTGAGTGAAATATATAATATTTTCCCATTAATGCAAATTTTTCAGGCCTGTTATGAAAATCAGTATAATCCTTGCAGATGTAGAATTAGAATGATGAAAATGAACTTGAAGGTCAATTTTCGCATTACCCTTTTTGTGACGATAAAAATTGAAAACGTCAAGTACATTATAAAATGAACAATCTAAAGAACAACGAGAAAGTTACATTTTACAATACCTTCACTTTGAAAGTAAATGGTAGATTGGTGTCTTGATGATACCTTCTAGTTGTGAAAAACCACCACCAGATTGTTGTACAGCTTTCTGTAATCAATAGATGCTCGTTTTTGAGGAAGGCGTTTCTCAACAGATTGCGCAAACAGTATGCTGCAATAAGTAATTTGTCACATTCGCTTCAATTCATTGGTAGAAGATGGTGCTCAAAAAAATTGTGCCAAAAGTGCACTACTGTTTTACAAGGCCCTTCTGGTCTGACACAGTTCACAATTGAAATTCGTCTTTTGTAAATCCTGGAGTCATCTTTTGAGTGCAGCTTGGCAAGATTAAATGTTCATGTCATCCATAACGATGTATGCTGTCAGAATATAAGAATATGGAAGTTCATTTGGATGGGAATAAAGACTCAGTCGGCTATGAAAGTTGCCTTAGCTTGTTCCAAAAGTTTCTGCATGGGAGAAACTGACAAGTATAATTTGGGGAAATTTTGTGAACAAGCACAGACATTATTTCTTCCACATTTCTGCCAGTGTATACTGTAGACGTTCAGAATGAAAATTCTAGAGATGTTTAAGGTGTAACCCTATCTTGTTGTCAAGAACTTGAAACAATGCAATGACGCAAGCGTGCGCTTATTGTTAATAAACTTATCTTTCATTGGAATTTTAGGTGAAATGTGCAAAAACAGATGGAGGAATATTCGGGACTCGTATCAGAGAAATAAACGAGAAAGAAAGCTTGGAACAGGTTCAGATGCCTCAGCAAAACCACGAAAATGGGTTCTGCTTGATCACTTGGGTTTAAGAAACCTACATTTCGTGGCATTTTAAATGAAATTGTCAAGAGCATATGGAGAAATATTAGTAACTCATACCGGAGAAATATGACATAAAATGGTTTCATTAGGTCCAAATGTGTCAGCGAAACAAAACAAATGCATTCTCTGTCGTGTGATAACCACACGATTCTCGTTGCGCGTCGATAGAACTGGCGGCTAGTCGCGACGCTCCCGGAGATATATGAGCCCAAATCTCGGTAACGAAGTTCGATATCATTCTGATCTCAACTTTAAAAATAATTTCAATATGTTAGCTTCTTTTCATCGGCAACGATGTATGACCTAACGTAAACCATACGTAAAGTAGCCAGCGACCACATTTTTCACTGTACACAATTCAAATTTTATGCAGTAGGTTACTTGTAAATTAAGTATCGGGATAACTGTGACGAATATCGGAAAAATAGACACCTCATTATCAAGCTGTGAGGTGAAACTGTAAGATACGCAGACATAAATTTTTTGTGCCTTTTACTTTCCTCACAATTGGTAGAGAAGTAATATACAGTATAACTTAAAGTTACGTTGTGCAAGACGCGACAGTTGGCTGCGACTGCGACGCTGCCCCCTCCTCTTTTCCCACCCTGGCAGACGGTGACACGGCCGCAAGACGACTGGAGTCGTCGCCGTTTCCCAAGCTGCGGTCGGCGGCGGCGGATTCAAATACATAAGAAAAATAAGATTTCCGATTTTCTTGCTGTAAAAAATACTGTATATTAATGCAACAAAGTTACATCGGCTCCTATAGTTAGTTTTTCGATACAGATTCTCCTTTTACTTTAAAAAATTGGAAAGTATCTCTTCCGGTTTTGCGTGTATTTTTCGCTGTATATTACTTCTCTATCAATTGTGAGGAAAGTAAAAGGCACAAAAAATTGATGTTTGCGTATCTTACAGTTTCACATCACAGCTTGATAATGAGGTGTCTATTTTTCCGATATTCGTCACAGTTATCCCGATACTTAATTTACAAGTAACCTACTGCATAATATTTGAATTGTGTACAGTGAAAAATGTGGTCGCTGGCTACTTTACGTATGGTTTACGTTAGGTCATACATCGTTGCCGATGAAAAGAAGCTAACATATTGAAATTATTTGTAAAGTTGAGATCAGAATGATATCGAACTCCGTTACCGAGATTTGGGCTCATATATCTCCGGGAGCGTCGCGACTGGCCGCCAGTTCTGTCGACGCGCAACGAGAATCGTGTGGTCATCACACGATAGAGAATGCATTTGTTTTGTTTCGCTGACACATTTGGACCTAATGAAACCATTTCATGTCATATATTTCTCCAGTATGAGTTACTAATATTTCTCCATATGCTCTTGACAATTTCATTTAAAATGCCACGAAATGTAGGTTTCTTAAACCCAAGTGATCAAGCAGAACCCATTTTCGTGGTTTTGCTGAGGCATCTGAACCTGTTCCAAGCTTTCTTTCTCGTTTATTTCTCTGATACGAGTCCCGAATATTCCTCCATCTGTTTTTGCACATTTCACCTAAAATTCCAATGAAAGATAAGTTTATTAACAATAAGCGCACGCTTGCGTCATTGCATTGTTTCAAGTTCTTGACAACAAGATAGGGTTACACCTTAAACATCTCTAGAATTTTCATTCTGAACGTCTACAGTATACACTGGCAGAAATGTGGAAGAAATAATGTCTGTGCTTGTTCACAAAATTTCCCCAAATTATACTTGTCAGTTTCTCCCATGCAGAAACTTTTGGAACAAGCTAAGGCAACTTTCATAGCCGACTGAGTCTTTATTCCCATCCAAATGAACTTCCATATTCTTATATTCTGACAGCATACATCGTTATGGATGACATGAACATTTAATCTTGCCAAGCTGCACTCAAAAGATGACTCCAGGATTTACAAAAGACGAATTTCAATTGTGAACTGTGTCAGACCAGAAGGGCCTTGTAAAACAGTAGTGCACTTTTGGCACAATTTTTTTGAGCACCATCTTCTACCAATGAATTGAAGCGAATGTGACAAATTACTTATTGCAGCATACTGTTTGCGCAATCTGTTGAGAAACGCCTTCCTCAAAAACGAGCATCTATTGATTACAGAAAGCTGTACAACAATCTGGTGGTGGTTTTTCACAACTAGAAGGTATCATCAAGACACCAATCTACCGTTTACTTTCAAAGTGAAGGTATTGTAAAATGTAACTTTCTCGTTGTACTTTAGATTGTTCATTTTATAATGTACTTGACGTTTTCAATTTTTATTGTCACAAAAAAGAGTAATGCGAAAATTGACCTTCAAGTTCATTTTCATCATTCTAATTCTACATCTGCATGGATTATACTGATTTTCATAACAGGCCTGAAAAATTTGCATTAATGGGAAAATATTATATATTTCACTCACCTGCCAGTTTCAACTGTGCACCAATTTCTTCGCAAATTCTGTCTCTGAACATAGTGTCTCTATATTTAGGGTTCTTCAAATCGTAAAGGCAAGGATGTCGCGAGACCAGCTCACAGAGCATCACATCCTGTGAGTGGCTCATTTCAGTTTTCCTTGACTGGCTCGACATCTTTCTGGCAGCCGTACGTCTTTGTGTCGTGCGACTCCCGTCGCAACACTGCTCACTGGTGCAGTGCTGCGGCAGCTGCCGCAGCAGTCGCGCGTCGCATCCCAAACTCGAACTGCGCATGCGCCAGCAAGCAACTTCTGACGTTACGTAGCGACCCGTCGCAGTCGCTAGTGTGCGTCGCGTCTTGGACAACGTACCTTAAAGGTAAAATGTATTTGAATCCGCCGCCGCCGACCGCAGCTTGGGAAACGGCGACGACTCCAGTCGTGTTGCGGCCGTGCCGCCGTCTGCCAGGGTGGGAAAAGAGGAGGGGGCAGCGTCGCAGTCGCAGCCAACTGTCGCGTCTTGCACAACGTAACTTAAGACCGCGCGGCCACCCTGCGCAGCGTTTTGGGGGCGCCCAGATTCTTTTGATCATGTAGTCTATGAAACATTCTGGCGGATTGAAACTGTGTGGCGGACCGAGACTCGAACTCGGGATCTTTTCCGTTCGCAGGCAAGTGCTCTACCGACTGAGCTACCCAAGCACGACTCACGCCTCCTCCTCACAGCTTTTCTTCCGCTAGTACCTCGTCTTCTACCTTTCCAACTTCACAGAAGTTCTCCTACAAACCTTCTAAGACTAGCACTTCTGGAAGAAAGGATATTCCGGTGACATCTCTTAGCCACAGCCTGGTGATTGTTTCGGAATGAAGTCAAACGTCCCGAGTTCCAGTCTCGGTCCGGTACACAGTTTTAAACTGCCAGCAAGTTTCATATCAATGCACACTCCGCTGCAGAGTGGAAGTTTCATTCTGGAAACATCCCTCAGGATGTGGCTAAGTAATATCTCTACAATATCCTTTCTCCCAGGAGGCCTAGTCTTGCTACGTTCGCAGGAGAGCTTCTGTGAAGTTGGGAAAGTGGGAGACGAGGTACTAACGGAAGGACAGCTAGTAAGTCGTGTTTGGGTAGTTCAGTGGAGCCAGCACGGTAGCTCATCATGTTCGGTAAGACAGCTGGCTGATATATAACTGAGTGAAGAGATCAGCAATGAACTTCAACGGATTTCACATGATGTCCGCTACGACCACATACGTCGAACAATAATGAACGAAGTGGCCAAAAAAGGAAAGGTCCCGAGTTCGAGTCCCGGTCTGGCGCACCATTTTAATCTGTTTGGAAGCTTAGTAGTGTCCTATATCTGTGTCATTTTAAAGTGTAGTGCAGCATTCAGTAAATGTTACTTGGCTTACTTTAAGAATATTTAACTTGCTTTTGGGAGTCCCCTCGTAAGAAGGGACTGTGGATACGTGGCTCTCGGTGGGAATGTGCGTCGGCCATGAGGCGTGCCGAGATGGTCCGCGCAGTTGCGATAACGTTGTGTGCCGGATGGAACCTGCCTAGCATGGAGAGATCCCGGGTTCGAAACCTGGTACGGTACACAGTTTCACTCTGCGCTGCTGATTCCCCATAATGTCCCGCTGCACCTCACTGCAGTGATCCCTTCAATACACATAAAAATACTATTCTGCCTATTGTTCTGTTTCAGTATGGCCAGGAGGGACGTGACTGGGGTGATGGACCAATACAAAGATGAACTGGAACTTGATTAGGAGTGTGGATACCGTGGGAAGCACAATGGTTGTAAAGCAGTGGTTAGTAGTGGTTAATAAAAACTAGGATGCTCCTCAAACCACTGTAAAAAGATTCTAGCCTGGTGATACTACCGTTTTCTGCTGGGTGATGCAATCGGCGTTGGAGAAGACATCAGCCATCAATGCAGAGGGCCGAGGCTAATGTTCATGTAATCCATAGCTGTCATGGTGCCCTAAATTACTGCTACAGGTCTCCTGGAAGCACAGGCGAATGTCACTCACAGCACAATACTGCCTTTGCGGATCTGCGTCTGTGGTGCAGTGCATGATTCGAGCAGCCGTTAGCACGGTTGGTAATATATCGGGACACGAACACTGATCTGGTGTAACAAGAAACGTGATTCACTTGCCCACGAGATACAGTTGCCTTGATTCACAGCCCAGTCTCTCCAGTCCTGACGTCACTGCAACTGTAAGTGAATATGTAGTTGGGGACAGCATGGAACACATAGGGGTGTCCAGTTGTTAGTATCATGTTGAGCAACAAGCACTGAACGGTGTTCTCCGACACATTTGTCTGCATCAGCATTGTCGTCAGATCTCCCACACAGCGGCTTTAGAGGGGGTAAGCCCCCCACCTCCATGTTCTATGAAATGTGGACGTCTAATCGTGGTTTCGCCACATTGCAACCAGTTTCCATGGATGATCACGACAGTAGCACGCGACAGGCCAACGAACGTCGCCATTCCCGAGTTTCTCGCTCCCAGATGCCGGGCGTAACAGGCTACCTTTTGTCAAAGTCGCTTACGTCAGTCGAGTTCCCCATTTGCAGCCGGCACCGTTATTAGAATATTCCTCGTTCGACTCTGCTCCGCTTGCATACTGTCCTTACCTCTTCACGTGCCGCCAAAGCTAACACATGGTGATCAATCTCGCGCAGGGTAGTGGTCAACGTTTTGGTTCATCACTGTATGTTTGCCTGTCATCAAGAAAATATCTTGTAGCTAGACAGGAGTGGGGAAAAAAGTCTGAGCAACACGGTATCAATATTCTGTGGATGGCATACCACCGAATTAATGTGTACGACGGGATTTGCCAACACATGTTAAAAAAGGAGGTTCCATTTACAGTGAAGATACATTATAGTGGGAAAGGAATTTGCCACGGAATTGATGAAACAGAGTGAATAATATTGTCTGTGTTCTACAGCAGTGTTTCCGAACCTTTCTGACACCATTAACCGCGAGTGCAATCAGATATTATATCGCAGTCACCCCTCTCCCCCCCTCGCTCCCCCTCCCTTCCCTTCACCATCACCAGTCTTAGCGTCTAACTCAACTTTAGAATGAAAAATAATTATTACATTTTCATTTTTAAAATGACGAAAGATAAATGTTTATTTTTTATACATGTTTTATTTAACCGTAAGCTAATGAATCGAGACAAATGATACTGCTTACTTCTGACAACTTTTTTTATAGAATGGTGAAGCATTTCTCAGTGCATCACGAGTGCTAACTCCTCCCCAGAAAAGAAAGCTAACTATCAACATTGATGGCAGACATCTAATACAAAACTTGCATCCTTTGCACCACTCCTCACCCTAGCGACGTTACCTTTACCCATACCCTGCACCCTCGTTTACATCGACAAAATTAAAACATCAATACTGTGGCTTAATGTTTATAAATCACTTCGTTCATGGACTCATTTCTGAACTGTGAGAAATTATAAGAATTATGCTTGCCAGTGCTTTGCGCCTCACCGTTTAATAATAATAATAATAATAATAATAATAATAATAATAATAACACAGCAGTGTAGTAGCCATCATGTAGTACCTATTGCATTGTCCTGTCAGTTATTTCGTTTACTGTTGCGAAGTGAATAACGAAATTAATTCTGGTGTACTGCGGGAACTACATGCAACTCAGACACGGGATTTTCAGGAGATAAGCATATGTGACGTATATGACTCAATTTTACTGCCACAGATGCGTGGCACAAAGCTTATGGGTAGTGGGTGGACTATGTGAGGAAGATGATGTTCACACACTCGTTTCACAAGCGCTTTAACCTCTACTACATTGTGTGCCTTTTTAGTACCGGTATTTGAAAAAAAAATTATTAATTAGTCACTTACATAATAAATCTTTCCACCCCGGTAGCTGAGTGGTCAGCACGTCAGAATGTCAATCCTAAGGGCCCGGGTTCGATTTCGGCTGGGTAGGAGATTTTCTACGCTCAGGGACTGGGTGTTGTGTTGTCCTAATCATCATCAATTCATCCCCATCGACGCGCAAGTCGCCAAAGTGGCATTAAATCGAAAGACTTGGACCCGGCGAAAGGTCTACCCGACGGCTACAGCCCTTACAGAATATTGATAATAGTAAAGATGCTTCTAAAAAGTTTAATCTTGTGGCCGGATCGCAGTTGAACCGTAATGTTTTTATACCTCACAAAATTATTACTCCCAGGTTGGAAACCACTGCCCTACAGAGAGGCAATTCAGTTATACACGGTGTAACAGGTATAAGTGCATATAATTTTATATGCAGTACCTTAATATGTACAAAGATCAATGAGTTGCTAGTTTTTTCTCAGCGCCAAGCGGACTTCTCACAAACACGTCGTAAACTTCGGAAATTGATGTTTTCTGCATGACCATAACTGCACCATTAAGTGAAATGTTTCTGTCAGACTAAGCGCTTTGCGTCTACAAGTCCACACTTCAAAACCTGACCTGCTACCCAGAGGAAAATAAGCATAAATGGCTTGCTCTTGCCACATGAACTTTGAACTTAAAACATACGACTTGAAATAACTATTAGTCTACAGATGACGAAAATACCAATGTAATGTTGTTCAGTACACCGTCCTAAGTCACCGACGGAAATATCTGCATTTATACCCGTTACGCCCTTTATAATGATGGCTGAAGTAATGTACTATGATTCATGAATCACGACAGTATTCTCTAGAAAACGTGAATAAACAAAAATCATATCATCAATAATGTGAGTTGGTTTTCTTATCCTACAGTGAACGTAGTACAAGAATGTCGATTGAGTGAAATAGTGTAAGTAGAGTTACGCAAAGATTCTGTTTAGGAAATATCTTCGGAAGTTTCCTGCAGTATTAGTACACTACTGGCCATTAAAATTGCTACACCACGAAGATGACGTGCTACAGACGCGAAATTTAACCGACAGGAAGAAGATGCTGTGATACGCAAATGATAAGCTTTTCAGAACATTCACACAAGGTTGGCGCCGGTGGAGACACCTACAACGTGCCGACATGAGGAAAGCTTCCAACCGATTTGTCATACACAAACAGCAGTTGACCGGCGTTGCCTGGTGAAAGTTGTTTTGATGCCTCATGTAAGGAGGAGAAATGCGTACCATCACGTTTCCGACTTTGATAAAGGTCGGATTGTAGCCTATCGGAATTGCGGTTTATCGTATCGCGACATTGTGTGGGGTGGGGGGTTGAATAATTGTTGTTAAATGAAATGTAGAATTGTAATGTAACTGCAGAAAAGATGCATTTCCCTGCCGTTTAACCATATGTGGGGCGGCGGGTGGAATTAATTGTTATATAAATGTTCCTATGAATTATGCTGTCTTTTGTCGTTCTCAACACTGGCTCTCTAACTACAATTTTGGCAACCAGAAAGTGATAAGCAAAACGTGAAGCCTGTAATTAGTGCCCACTTCATCTGAGAAATACACTAATAGCTACAGCTTATAGCTCTGAGGAATTAGGAGATTGTCTGGGATTCATAATCAAAAACGATCGTGAAAAAACCTTCGCTATATTCTGAAAGTCACAGATAAAAAAAAAAAAGGAATCCACACAATCCAACTACCAGAGCAGTTCAGAGTCTAATGCGCTGAATTACTATAACTGTTCAAATTAAATGTGTAAGTGAATGCTCGCCATAATTTGATGATAATGTTCATCAAACGCCACGCTAAAATAATGGTAGAATGTCTGTCCCGCGACGGCACGTGAAAATACGACATACACAAACTGAAGATAGATAATTAAAGTCATCCCAGAATTAACACTTCACTCGAAAATGATTTCATGGTTACGCGTATCCAGCCCGCATCTCGTGGTCGTGCGGTAGCGTTCTCGCTTCCCACGCCCGGGTTCCCGGGTTCGATTCCCGGCGGGGTCAGGGATTTTCTCTGCCTCGTGACGGCTGGGTGTTGTGTGCTGTCCTTAGGTTAGTTAGGTTTAAGTAGTTCTAAGTTCTAGGGGACTGATGACCATAGATGTTAAGTCCCATAGTGCTCAGAGCCATTTGAACCATTTTGTTACGCGTATCCCGAGTAACTTAGTACGGCATCCGATGCTGTTTATAGCAATGATACCGACGCGACGCGGTTCCCGATACAGATGGTGTGCTATTCCGCGTCTGGAGAGAACTAGGGCCTTTCTTCCTCGCGCAGCGTTATTATACAGTATATAAAGCCGCGGTGCGGATGGCTAAGGGAACGCCTGATCAAATCGGCCCTCCCGACTAGCCGCTGGGCTAGTAATGCACCACTTTAAGTTATTGAATAAATCATCGCTTCCTTTGCTGATGGCCGATGAAGCTCTCAATTTAAATGTGCATTCAGCACACAGGTAAGTAATCATGATAAGTCTGACGTGGCTAAGTAAAATATTTTGGGCGAGAGAATTAATTTAATTACACTACACGCAGCAGACGAGCTCTGAATTTGCCATTTGGAGATACGCTATCGCTATAGTTTTATAGTTATTCAATTGAAACTTCTCACATCTTTATGATTATAGCGGATCTCCTTTCTACTTAAATTTAAACATCCTAGCTTTATTTATTCGCCTACTTAATTTATCTTGCTTCCTTAATTTTTAATACAAAAATCCGAAAATCATGAATTTCCATTATAATTTTAATTTATGAGATCCAAAGTACTGTTTCTATTAAATTATTATGAAAAAGGAATCTAAATATAAATTTTTAAGTCTCTAGCTCTTTTCTGTTGCGCCAATGATTTTTACAAAATAACGTCCAAGTTTCGAAAATGATTAAAGTTATTGAACTGATATTCAACACATATTGATTTAGTATTACTCCTGACATGCTAGAAACGTTTCAGGTTATTTACTTGATTTTTAAAGTATTGCGCAACATTTATGACGTCAGAGCTAGTTACAGCGGACTAGGCTGGCACACAATGGAAAGACTGATGAGAATTTTATACGGCGTGAGTAGGCTGCTTCCCTACAATTGCTGCTCGCGTTGGTCGAGATCCAATGACTGTTAGCAGAATATGGAATCGATGGGTTCAGGAAGGTAATACGGAACGCCGTGCTGGATCCCAAAGGCCTCGTATCACTAGCAGTCGAGGTGACAGGCATCTTATTAGCATGGCTGTAACGGATCGTGCAGCCACGTCTCGATCCCTGAGTCAACAGATGGGGACGTTTGCAAGACAAAAACCATCTGCACGAACAGTTCGACGACGTTTGCAGCAGCATGGACTATCAGCTCGGAGACCATGGCTGCGGTTACACTTGACGCTGCATCACAGACAGGAGCGCCTGCGATGGTGTACTCAACGACGAACCTGCGTGCACGAATGGCAAAGCGTCATTTTTTCGGATGAATCCAGGTTCTGTTTACAGTATCATGATGGTCGCATCCGTGTTTGGCGACATCGCGGTGAACGCACATTGGAAGCGTGTATTCGTCATCGCCATACTGGCGTATCACCCGGCGTGATGGTATGCGGTGCCATTGGTTACACGTCCCTGTCACCTCTTGTTCGCATTGACGGCACGTTGAACAGTGGACGTTACATTTCACATGTGTTACGACCCGTGGCTCTACCCTTCATTCGATCCCTGCGAAACCCTACATTTCAGCAGGATAATGCACGACCGCATGTTGCAGTTCCAGTACGGGCCTTTCTGGATACAGAAAATGTTCGACTGCTGCCCTGGCGAGCACATTCTCCAGATCTCTTACCAATTGAAAACGTCTGGTCAATGGTGGCCGAGCAACTGGCTCGTCACAATACGCCAGTCACTACTCTTGATGAACTGTGGTATCGTGTTGAAGCTGCATGGGCAGCTGTGCCTGTACCTGCCATCCAAGCTCTGTTTGACTCAATGCCCAGGCGTATCAAGGCCGTTATTACGGCCAGAGGTGGTTGTTCTGGATACTGATTTCTCAGGATCTATGCACCCAAACTGCGTGAAAATGTAATCACATGTCAGTTCTAGTATAATACATTTGTCCAATGAATACCCGTTTATCATCTGCGTTTCTTCTTGGTGTAGCAATTTTAATGGCGAGTGGTGTAGCTTCCTTCTGCGTCCCTTTCCTCCACGGCACTGAAGAAAAGGCTGGCAGGTTGTATGAATTTGCAGGCCAAAAAGTCACAAGTTAGTGGAAATGCTATGTTAGTAGTGAATAACCTGCGTCCGAGATATTTGTGGACACAGATAATTTCACGGACAGGTGCGCCTCCCGAAAGAAGCACACCGCATTTGTTGGAGCGCAGTTTGCTTTACTCTCAAGAAAGGTGCTTCTGCTCTTGTGGCGTGGGAGCAGGTGTCGGACAGAGTTAACGAATGGGCTTCTACACATGCAGGTAGAAGAGGCTTCACTGTGCTGGAGAACTGCGCCTTCTTTACGAGATCGCCCGACAGCACTTGAGAAGATGGCGCGCCATAAACATCTTTGGCCGCACAGTGATATCCTTGTGAGGCTTGCGCGAGGGACGTTTACGATAACTTTTCTCACGGACGCCACGTCTCGCTTCTAGAATCTCTTTTCTTATCCGTTGTACGGGAACCATAATTCATGGCGGAAGAGCTGCCTGACAGTTTTGTGACGACCGTTTAGCGATCACGTTCTTGCAGGATTAATTATCAATTTATCTATTCAAAAGCTCTCTACCCGACGGCGAAGAGTTCCAGCAGACTTTCGACATTGAATTTTAATCACTGTTGCTATAAGAACAAGCTGTGATTAGGTGTAGTGCGTACAACAAATAGTGTTTGCGGCCAAGAAGTGATGACAAATCACGTGTAGTTTGTATGAAAATAAGTCTACGAACTTTATGAAAACGCATGTCGTCTTAAATTGTGAATTACTGACTCACCTGAGGACACAGTTTCTTTCCAGGAATCAATAGTTTATATATATATATATATATATATATATATATATATATATATATATGGCGGTATTATAATGGGAAAAAGCAGTGCAGACCTTTGTTGTAGGTTGCTTTGAAGACGGCGCGATGTTGAATACACCACAACTTGAGCACACTACTGCTTACGATTGCTTATTGTCCTTAACTTATGTCGTGTGCACATAACATTTCTTTTAAACAGAAAACGTTACAGTGCTTTTGTAAATAACACGTCAGGAAAATATTTTCAGATGTTTTTTTGGTCTTAAATACGTATTTAATCTAGTAATACGACTAATTTCGCCTCATCAGTGTACGTTTCGAATACAGAAAAGAGAAGTACACGATGTAAAAAGGCTGCTTTCGTAATCCAGCAGCTTTCTTAAAACAGAATCACGAAACTGATATTCGGTCTATGTTCTGTTCCCGAAAATGCTGAGGACATATTTAGCTTTTAACAATACTTTTGCTCATTTTCAACATAATCCCCTTGACCATTTATGCACTTGTTCCGACGTGGTACAAGCTTTTTTATTCCGGCTGCAAAGAAATCTTTATCTTGATGTTTGAACCAATTTCACACAAACTTTTTCACGTCCTCGTTGTACTGGAACCTCTTCCCAAGCAATGCCTCCTTCAGTGCACCAAACAAATGGAAGTCACTACGTGCTGAATCAGGACTGTAAGGGGGATGAGGCAATACTTTCCAGCCCATTTAGTCGATGGTTTCACGGGTTAGTTGAGAAATATCACGACGTGCATTGTCTTACTGGAAAATCACACCTCTCCTCTGAGATCCACTTGGTCTCTCTCTCATGGGCCGCAGCTCGTGGTCGTGCGGTAGCGTTCTCGCTTCCCACGCCCGGGTTCCCGGGTTCGATTTCCGGCGGGGTCAGAGATTTTATCTGCCTCGTGATGCCTGGGTATTATGTGATGTCCTTACGTTAGTTAGGTTTAAGTAGTTCTAAGTTCTAGGGGACTGATGACCATAGCTGCTAAGTCCCATAGTGCTCAGAGCCATTTGAACTCTCTCTCATGGCTGGCTTCACCTAGTTTAAAAGCAAATCAGAGTAGTATTGGCTATACATTGTACGCTGCTCTTACAGATGATCACAAAAAACTGGACCTTCAGCGTCCCAAAACACCGTCAACACGACTTTTACTGCTGATGGTTGGGCTTTGAATTTTTTCTTGACAGGTTAGTTGGCGTGCTTCCACTCCATGCTTTTTCTTTTCGAGTCTAGCTCATAATACTGAACGCAAGATTCATCACAAGTTAAAATTTTGTTGAGGAAGTTCTCACCTTCTCTTTCATAACGTTCCTTTAGCTCTGTGCACACTCGCAACCTTGTTTCCTTGTGTAGCCGCGTCGACTCCTTTGGGACCCATCTTGCACATGTTTTGCACTACTTCGTCTTGCTACAGATAATGTTATGAACTGTACCAGTACTAACTTGAACCTTATCAACTACAATTTCCACAGTCACATGGCGGTAAACACGAATAATGTCATCAATTCGACTTTCAAATGAGGGAGTTGAAACTGCAACTGGTCGGCCAGAGCGGTGTTCGTCAGTCACTGAGTCGAGACCATTTTTGAATTGCTCTTCCCACTTGTAGAAATTTGCACGATTCATACAACCTTCACCATAAACTTTAGACATTCTACAGTATATATTTTCAGCAAGTAAAAAACGAATAACAAACGTTGTTCAACTAATGTCGACGTTTCAAGCGAACTCGTCATCTTGAAATGTATTTTTGAGGTTATAAACAAAACAATGTTTATACATCAGCTGATAAGGGCTCATCCCAGTGATTCCAACTGAAACCCATAGAGTACCAATCTTGCCATACTAACAATTTTTCCCCCAGAGCAATTTGTCTCTTTAATTATTGAATGACCCTCGTATATAAATCTAAATATCGCTCCAGCGAGTCTACTTACGAATGAAATGTGATTCCTTTACAGAATGACTAGAACACCCGTAAATGACGCAAGCTGGCATTTTTGATCAAAACACTTCCACTAGAAGCTAATGTCTGAGACAGTTAACACGGCAGACTTCAGATTCAAGTTTGTGTCACGATGACAAGTCCCCTCGTCATACGTCTACT
Source organism: Schistocerca cancellata (assembly GCF_023864275.1). NCBI lineage: Eukaryota > Metazoa > Arthropoda > Insecta > Orthoptera > Acrididae > Schistocerca > Schistocerca cancellata. The sequence continues at coordinate 206,654,706 of NC_064627.1, forward strand.
GCTATACAAAGAGTGGTTTTTTTCCACCGTGTACAAAATATAGAGATCGATCCATGAGAGGATACGGAACAAAAAAATGTCTAAAGAACTTGTATCCGGAAACGCATGGTTCCCATTCTACAGACCATTTGTTCAATCATACTTTGTTACAGAGACTGCGGTCTAATATGCGCTGTACCATGCAGCCACAGTTACAGCATGCGTGGTTTCCTCCTAGAGGGTGGCACTGTTCCTCGTACGTCATGCCTTTGCGCCCTCTCTTGCCGTGGTAATTGGTAATGTAGCGTCTGATTCACTTCTGTTGCTGACTCACCTTGTGGTGCATGTGATACAGCGTTGTATACAATAGTTCCGTATTCGAATCGAGAGCTTGCCGACATGGTGCTTACTTACCGAAAGGCAAATGGCAACGGGCGGCGGGCAGCAAGGTTGTATCAGGATTCCGTCGTATAGGCTGTCGACAATCGTGAAGGAGATAGATCGTACTTCTGAAAACGATTCACTGGAAGGGAGAAGCGGACCCGGTGAGTTCCCGCGTTTCGAAGAATGCTTATTGAAACGGCATAGTCAATGTAGAGTGCATGACGTATCTGCCCTACATTAAGCTCCTTGATCAGTCAGTCTTTCGTTAAATCGAATTCTCAATTATTCAAAATATTTCTGAGGTCCTTTGAACTTCGAATTATCGAAACGACCGTATTCACGCATTTAGCGGCGAGGTTATTGGGCTCGTTTCACTTCGGCTTCCAGCACTGCACATTTCTTGACCTAAAACACACAAAATAATGCACCAGTAACGTTTATTTACATTCTCCTGCCTCAACATATGAGACATGCGTTTAAATAAATATGCAGTTTCAGTAACTGCAAAGACGGATTTGAAGTATCGTTAATAAATGTGGCTGAACTCGATAACAAAATGAAGTACTAGTGATGTAAACTAAATAGGAAAGTAGAATGTCTGGAATATGTGTATGAAGCTTTCCGATGTTATAATAGCAACATTACAAACAATAACAATTTTATGAAATTGATTTACAGAAAAGAAAAAAAGAAAAAGAACTTTATGACTGACATTTTGCCGGCCTCTGACAACAAGTCCACCTGCCTGTACTAGTGACGCACTGCAACAAGACGGTGATTTCCCCACTGGTGTGAAGAGAGTTGAAAACGAGCTTTCCTAATATTTCATACAGTATAGAACAATAGAAATAATGGTTACCATGAGGATAATACGCAGAATAAGTTTCATTTACTAAGCGAAAATGACTTTTCAATATAGAACAACGTAATTGTTTTGAAGGCTTTCGTGATTCTTGAACAGACGATTACAATGAATGAAATTTAGTGAACATATTGAATATTTCATTAGAATTGAGTGGATATCTTTATCTGTCACAAATCTCGAGAAAATTGACGTGATGTAGCACACTCATCTGCGATCGCGTTCGCGCCAGCTATAAAATAAGAGTGGTCGGTTTGTGGGATTGAAGGGACCAGAAAATAAGCGTGAAATATACACAACAATCCTCATATTTCGTAGCTGGTTTGAGATGTCAAAATGAGATTTCCCCAAATGATACCTCGCAAATAGGCGAGTATTTTGCCATACAGTTATTATGCAAAACTTCATTATCTACCGTATTATTCAACTAACTACAGAGTTTTTCGATAAAGAATGTAATCTTTTGAGGGCTGTCGATAGCTGGCGGAACGAGAAATGCTATGGGCTAGGGAACACGTCTATTTGGCACTGAGGACGTGCTTCATCATAAGCGACTGACTTTACTTTTCTTCAGTACCTCACTTAATAAAGTTAAGAAACCAATGTTTCAGCATTCTCTCGCAATTGCGTTTGAACAACATGTTAGTGAGGTGAGACTGTTTAAACTCCGCTGTTTTTTTTAGCAAAAGAAGCAAATTTTAACATGGCAACAAGAGAAATCTGTAGGTTTTGCTCAAAATTAGCCACTTACAACGCTTCTCTGAAAGTTACAAATGATTAACAAGCCAGGCGAAAATAAATAACATTTTAGTGGAATTCTTTTTAGATACTAATCAATTAGAAGTGAGATATCTTTCTGAACAGTCACCATTATAACTGGCCACGTCGTGTTGTGCCGACTCCACTGTAGCTTGAATGGCTTTTTAAGTTTGTTTTATATGCCCGACTTCTAATTTCACCACACAAGTCTCCAGGTTTGAGCAATTACTGCCCGATGGCGACACGCAATACAGTTTGTTAAAGCGGAGTTCGCCGTTATTAATTATGTTTCTAGATTTAATTTTATTACTCGTTCAGAGACTCAACTTTCCTTTCTTTAACAGCGCGTCGTCAAAATAAGTATGAAATGCTAAGGTCTTTGCAATACATAATGTCGACTATTGAGTAAAAGTTCATACCTATTTTGCCATTTTAGAGAAGAGAAACCTTAAGCGCTTCTGTTTCTACAGTCTCAGAATCAAATGTTCACTAACTTCAGTTTACTTCCTATCTCAGTTCAGTATTTAACACACATTATATATCAATCTCATTTCAGAGATATTACGTCGGTTCCACACTAACGGAATAACACGTAATTGTCATTTAACATCACTTTTATTAATAATCAAATGGCTCTGAGCACTATGCGACTTAACTTCTGAGGTCATCAGTCGCCTAGAACTTAGAAGTAATTAAATCTAACTAACCTATGGACATCACACACATCCATGCCCGAGGCAGGATTCGAACCTGCGACCGTAGCGGTCGCTCGGCTCCAGACTGTAGCGCCTAGAACCGCACGGCCACTCCGGCCGGCTATTAATAATTTTTTCTTATGACGTAAATGTTAATGATTGATCACTATCTAGGAGGAAAGAGGAACTGATCCTAATCACGAGATAATAGCTTTTAATGAGCTCGCAATCGTTAATTAAATAAAAAGTCACGTTCAAGGATGATATGCGAACAACTATCGTTACGTCCGTTTCACGTATCTGTCAAAACTAATCCTATCGCCCACAATTCAAATTAGCGCTGACGTTATCCCCTTTTGTCGGAACATCGAATCGTAACTATTATGTGAAAGTTTATTCTAGTCCCCGAATTAAGCCGGCCTCAGTGGCCGTGAGGTTCTAGGCTCTGCAGTCCGGAACCGCAGGACTGCTACAGTCGCAGGCTCGAATCCTGCCTCGGGCTGTCCTTAGGTTAGTTAGGTTTAAGTAGTTCTAAGTTCTAGGGGACTGATGACCTAAGATGTTAAGTCCCATAGTGCTCAGAGCCATTTGAACCAACCCCGAATTAATTCCTTGCAGATACTCGCATGACCGAACAGCAGAACGGAACACAAACGACTTGTTTTAACAACCGAACAACGCAATGACGTTACATTACGACAATGTCCGTCCAATGAACATCTCTTTGACTTTATCTTTTCTACTCTGCTTAGTTATATTATTCCTAATTCCAATTTATTCCGCTATTTAACGAAAACATCTAACAAAAAATAAAATAAATTTATCCCAACGTAAAAGATCCCTTATACCATGCAAGTGTGGAAGTGCAAGTATGGAAGTGGAGGTGCTCCACTCTGCATTTACAAAAAATGTGAGTGCTTATAACGGCACTTTCTCTCCAGAACTCGGCACTGCCTCTACAGCGCCTGCCTATAGCCACCACCACTAATTCCCTCTCCATATGTGTCCTGCCGACTGCGCATCTACCGACCACATTATTCTGCGTGGACACTACTCGAATGCGCTCCCTTGCATTCCACAGGCAATGTTTTCATGTACTGAACAATTCAGGTATTACTCATATTCACAACCCGCCCACACAACTTCAATTCTGTCAGTATCTCCATCATATCTAGTGAGACTAGCACTTCGGGAAGAAAGGATATTACGCAGAAATGGCGCTTAGCCTCTTAGCCACGGTGCAGGATTTGTTTATAGAACGAATATATCCAGTAGAGTGTGCACTATTTTAAAAATGAGGTGATTGGAAAGTAGGATAAGAGTACTGGTAAAATAGACACTGTGAAGACCGGTCATGAGTGTTCTCTGGACACACTATGCGATGAAAAGTATCCGAACACCCCCGAAAACATATGTTTTTCATATTAGGTGCTCTGAGCTGCCACCTACTGCCAGGATCTCCACATCAGCGACCTCAGTAGTCATTATACATCGTGAGAGAGCACAATTGGGCGCTCCGCGAAACTCAAGGACTTCGAACGTGGTCAGGTGACTAGGTGTCATACGTCTGTACGTGACATTTCCACACTCCTAAACATCCCTAGGGCCACTGTTTCCGATGTGATAGTGAAGTGGGAACATGAAGGGACATGTACAGCACCAAAGCGTACAGGCCAACCTCGTTTGTTGACTCACAAAGACCGCCGACAGTTGAAGAGGTTCGTAATGTGTAATAGGCAGATATCTATCCAGATCATCAAAAAGGAATTCCAAACTGCATCAGAATCCACTGCAAGTACGATGACAGTTAGGCGGGAGGTGAGAAAACTTTGATTTCATGGTCGAGCGGCTGCTCATAAGCCATACATCATGCCAGTAAATGCCAAAAGACGTCTCGCTTGGTGTGAGGAGCGTAAACATGGAACGATTGAACAGTGGAAAAGCGTTGTGTGGAGTGACGAATCACGGTACACAATGTGGCGATTCGATGGCAGGGTATGGGTATGGCGAATGCCCGGTGAACGTCATCTGCCAGGACGTGTAGTGCCAACAGTAAAATTCGGAAGCGGTGGCTTTATGGTGTGGTCGTGTTTTTCATGGAGGGGCCTTGCACCCCTTGTTGTTTTGCGTGTCACTATCACAGCATAGGCCAACATTGATGTTTAAAGCACTTTCTTGCTTCCCACTGTTGAAGAGCAATTAGGGGATGGCGATTGTATCCTTCAACACGATCGATAATCTGTTCATAATGCACGGCCTGTGGCGGAGTGGTCACACGACAATAACATCCCTGTAACGGAGTAGCCTACGTAGAGTCCTGACCTGAATCCTATAGAACACCTTTGAGATGTTTTGGTACGCCGACTTCGTGCCAGGCTTTACCGACCGACATCGACACCTCTCCCCAGTGCAGTACTCCGTGAATAATGGGCTACTGTTCCCCAAGAAACCTTCCAGCACCTGATTGAACGTATGCCTGCGAGAGTGGAAGCTGTCATCAAGGCTAAGGGTGGGCCAACACTATACTGAATTCCGGCAATACCGATAGAGGCGCCACGAACTTGTAAGTCATTTTCGGTCAGGTGTTCGTATACTTTTGATCACATAGCCTCAGTTGGCAAAGCATTGCTCGCAAAAGCCGAGGTCGCGTGTTCGCAGTGTTAAATTGCCAGCAAGTTTCGGTCCAGCGCCCACTCGACAACAGAGCGACATGTTCAGACCATAAAATAAGAATAAAACGCGTCATTTACTGTCTGAATCTTAACGTTAATACGTTTTAGGAGGTCTAGGAAGTTCACGTGACTTACATTAGTAGCATGTGTCGGAGTATGAAGTTTGTAAAAAGTCGCTAAATGCTCTGATTATCTAACACTGTATGAGTGAAGTCTGGGTAATTTGTTCTCTTGTTTAAGAAAAACTAGTTTGTCACGCATCTCCACAATTACGGTGTCCTATCGTCTCAACTAAGTCTCGTACAGTGATATAAATACGTTGGCACATATTATGGTAAGATGTGGATAATGACTACAAGATACGCTGCGAATAGTTTCAGTAGTACAGAAGTAATAAAGTAAATCGCCATGCGTAATGCTCACGTTTTGTTGTACGAACAGAGAAAATGTTGTAAGTGATGAGTTTTTCTTTCTTTCAGTATTTTATGGAGGTGAGGTGTCAACGGAAAAAAATCTTAAATGATTGAAATTATTTGTGAAGTTTATGAATATAGTCTGGGTAATTTGCCTGTCGTGAGTTAGGCCGACTCTGTACATATACGCAGTTTACACTGAGATGACAAAAGTCATGGGATAGCGATTGCACAAATACAGATGGGGGTAGTATCACATAAACAAGGTATAAAAGGGTATGCATTGAAGGAGCTGTCATTTGTACCGACGTGAGTCATGCGAAAACGTTTCCGACCTGAGTATGGACACACGACGGGAATTAACAGACTTGAGCACGGAACGGAGCTGGACGCATGAGACATTCCATTTCTAAAACTGTTATGGAATTCAGTATTCCGAGATCCACTGTGTGAAGAGCGTACCGAGAATAACATATGTCAAGCGTTACCTCTATTATGCAGTGCCCGACGGTCCTCACTTAACAACCGACAGCAGCGGTGTTTGCTTAGAGTTTCAACGCTAAAAGATAAATTATATAAAAGCGCATAATCCGCAGCTGTTATACACTATATGTAAACTGAAGGTGGAGAGGGGAAGAAAGAGAAGGGAGGGAATCACTGCTGTCAGCTGTACCGTGGCATTAAGCGGAATCAGCGGCGACGAATGAAAATGTGTACGGGACCGGGTTTCCAATTCGGGATCTCTTGCTTACTGGGCAGGTGCGTTAACCACTGCGCTGTCCGGATTATCTCGGCACGCCCCACAGCCTATTCCCATTCCAATCGAGAGCCACCTCTCCCCAGTCTCTGTCCAGTTCCTCCATATTCGCTCTCTGAGATTACCGCAGGAGGTCGGACGTATTTGTGCATCCGCACTGAAGAAGAAGGTGGATCCATTGCTCGGCTAGGCCACTCAAATTATATGCATGCCTTGTGTCTGTTCTTTCGGAGATAATGGCAGAAATCAATGTGGGACGTACGACGAACGTATCCGTTGAGAGACTGCGCCTGCAACGCCTCTCCTGGGCTTGAGACCATGTCGGTTGGGCCCTAGACGAATGGAAAACCGTGGCCTGATCAGATGAGTTCGGACTTAAGTCGGTAACAGGTGATGATAGGTTTCGAGTGTGGCGGAGACCCCATGGAGCCATGGACCCAAGTTGTCAACAAGGAAATGTCCAAGGTGGTGATGGTGGCTCGATAATGGCGTGGGTTCTGTTTTCATGGAACGAACTGGGTCCTCTGGTCCAGCCGAACTGATCATTGATGAGAAATGCTTATTTCGGCTACTCGGAGACCATTTGCAGCCTTTCATGGACTTTATGTTGCCAAACTACGATCGCCATACAACTAGATAACAGTTGTTCACATTGGTTTGAAAAATAATCAGGATTATTAGACCAAATGGTTTCGCCCGACATGAATCCCGTCGAACATCTATGGGACATGATCGAGAGGTCAGTTCGTGACAAATTGCTGCACCGTTAACAATTTCGCAGTTATGGATGTCTATAGAGGTAGCATCGCTCTGTGTTTCTGCAGGGGACTTCCAACGACTTGTTGAGTACATGTCACGTCGAGTTGCTGCAGTAGCCGGTTTTAAAAGGAGCTCCGACACGCTATTAGGAGGTATCCAACTTTTTTCATCTCAGTGTATAAGTTTAAGACTTGACTCGTTGCTTTAAAACCTTGAACATTACAGCATAGTTCATAGTGGGTAGATCATGACAGAATTTTAAATTTGTAAATTCGGTCAATAATTATACGAAATAACCAAAATCAAAGTTTTGTTGCCCTTGGGAGGCATTAGATAGGCGACCTGCAGTTCGGGTTCTGGTGATCACTTTAAATGTTTGGCAATATATATAACTTCAAAGACGAACATGGACGAGTTATATCGGCGGCAGATGTTTCCTTATAAAGGTACTGATGGGTAGCACTGTGGACTCAAATAAAGACTTTAAAACTGAAAATATATCAGCTGATACACAAAAAAAACTCTTACCCACAGGGCAGCTTCTGAAGAAATAGTAAGCAGTGAGCAAACTGCTACTGCAAGCCCAAAGGAAGAGTACATGCTTCTGTGGCTTCTCGTAACATCTCATACATTGATGTAGGTCCACTCATCAATCAGACGCATTTTTCCAGTATTAATTCACAACCAACAGCAGGACATCTATTTCTTAATCATGACATAAGACCTAACATTCTCGGTAATAATCGCATTATACTTAGTGAGCTAGTAGTTGTGATGCCACCTGTCCATATCTCACGTCGTAATTAAGTTATAAGATTCCCTCAATAGAACTCGCCAGCTGATTCACTACCTTTAGGTGCACTTCTTAACAGTCGTCCTCCAGTTGGTTCAGTACCACAACAACCAAATCCAATGTTTCGTTTACAAAGTGGAACATCACCCTTAGTAGTAGTAAGAAAGAGTAGTGGTGCATATGTGCCCATGTATGTAAATAATAGTGCCAGCCTTCACTATATATCAAAGGAGTCGAGTCAGATTAGTGACGTACCACACTATGTACAGAATCAAGATGCCAATTCAAAAACAAGTCACCCCAATTGACAACAAGAAAAATCTGAGAACGGTATTGAATTTGCCCATAACAGCATCATAAACAATGCAGCTCCATATCAATCCAACACAAATGGTCATACTGTTGGGTAGTACTTGGACGAAAAGACACAATATCGATATTGTACGGTTTTAGTCGCGGGCTGTGGTGGAGGCTACTTCTCGCAGGCGGAAGAGTGGAACACAAGGAATAGTAGAATTCATGTATTTCTGCCGGTTGATTCTTCAACCGTCATTTCTGTCAGTTATTGCGTCATCTCTCTTTTATATCCTTCGAGGTTATGTCCCGCCATACCCACGGTACGGCCTCAGCTTCAGTTCGATCTAATATGAGTATACTGGAAACAAACGTAATTCATTAAGGTATGCGGTTAAGATACTTTGCATTGAATATTCACGGTTCTTAAATACAGAAATTGGACAAAAACACGGAAATGCCGCCTGAAATGGTTGCTTGTACATAAATGCAGATGCTAGACAAGCCTGGGGATTGTACTGCTGTATTTGACCACGAACGTCACCTATGCAAGGCCTTTAATATGCTACAAGTGTCAGTAGTGTTCAGAACAAACTCTGTAGAGCTGTGAGTGCATTATGTCGGAGCTACGTGAATTCGAACGTGAGCAACTTGCTGTTGCTTATATGGTGGGAGCTTCAGTAACAAACGGAGCCGAGGTGTTAGGTGTTTCTTGAGGCAGCATATCGAAGATTTATATCACATACAGGGAAGGCGAAAAGACGTCGCCGATAAAGTCACAAAGCGGACGAGAGTGTGTGTTGAGTGATCGTGACAGACGGTCATTGCTGAGGATTGTGACGAAAAATAAGAGGATGGCAGGTGAAAAGTCACTGCAGAACTGAATGTCGTACTCCGGGAGTTCTTAGCACCAAAACATAACGAAGGGATCTCCAGGACCAGGGAATGTAGGGCTAGGTGGAATTCCAAAACCACTCATCAGTGATGCAAATGGCAAACACGTGGTGCTCAATCCATGAAACCTGGACTATGGAAGGGAGGGCGGGTGGGGAAGATTCAGTGATGATTTGGGCAGTCTTATTGTCGTCTTCCACGGACTTTATGGTTACTATACACAAGGCAAATTCATCCCTTTTTCACGTAAGGCCCATTTTTGCATCAGTGATAACAGCAAGCCGGCCGAGTGGCCGAGCGGTTCTAGGCGCTACAGTCTGGAACCGCACGACCACTACGGTCGCAGGTTCGAATCCTACCTCGGGCATGGACGTGTGTGATGTCCTTAGGTTAGTTAGGTTTAAGTAGTTTTCAGTTCTAGGGGACTGATGACCTCAGCAGTTAAGTCCCTTAGTGCTGAGAGCCATCTGAACCATTTTTTGATAACAGCAAAATTTTCTAACCTCCCACCAGTTCCACAGTAAAGGTGATTTACGAAGTAGTTGAAACCTTACTTTACAAAACATATAAAGCAGTCACAGCAAGTTAAAGAACGTAACAATAATTGCTTAGCAGATACTTACTAGTGGGCGGCGGGGATCAGTTTGACTACCACTGCTCTACAAGGTCGTATTACTGTCAAGGGTTGTGTGTTATTTATAATTCGTCTTGATTGCAAGAAATGAGGAACCGAAACCGCTCATGTGAATAAACATTTTTTGCAATCAAGACGGATTATAAATAACATTGGAAAAGCCAGTGATTGCGGTTATCCCATCAGACACTGTGTCAGTTTTTGCAAAGGATTAAGTGACCATTTTCGCTGATCAGGTGTTTTTCTTGGTACAGTGTTTTTTACCCAATGGTGATGCCATGTTCCAGGGTGACACAGCTCCTGTTCACACAGTTCGCATAGTCAAGGAGTGGTTTTGTGACTAGTCTCATCTGCCCTGGCTACCGCAGCCACCAGATCTCAGTAATACTGAGCCTTTGTGGACTGTCCACCTCCATCATCGTTACCTGAACTTGCCACTATTTTCCTGGAAGAATGGTGTAAGATTCCCTTCAAAACCATGCAGCACCTCTACCATTATCCACTCCGGGACGACTGGAAGCTTGTTTGAATGCCATGGGTTTCCTACGCCGTATGACTCATGGCAATGTGTTTTTTTATTTTTTCCATATTTTTGTCCAACCATTGTACCTTGTTGTGGTACTTAACCAGCTAGTCTGTCAAGCCAGTTCTTATCAGTAACCGCTTTTTGCAGATTTTGTCAAATTTCATTTGAACGTCTGAATGACTCTCTGGACACCATTTCGTTATAAATTCACCTATTTTCGCACAGGAATGCAGAACACTGAAATAATGAAAAGTGATACTATAATTCAAAAGTACAAAAGTTGCCGCACGGATGTTTTTCGGTTTGAGCTACCGTGTAATTACTGCCGCAAGGTAGGCCGAAGCCTCTAAAGCTTAAAGATGTGTTCATAATGATAAACTACAGTTGTTCCAAAAAAAAGTAGTTAAGGGGACGGATATGTATCGAGTACCGTAAACAGGATTGGAGCGATGCTGGAAGTAAGTGACAGGTGGGAGGCGCTTTTCCTGTACAGTCTTCGTTCCCGCCTTTATCTTGCAGGAGCGCCGTGCTGAAGCATGCAATCTATTTTTGATTAGGAGCGTCGGCAAACACAAAGGGAAGTAAAAGAAGAGCCAACGTGACCCACTTCAGCGTAACCCTGCTCAACGTGTTAGAGAACCAAATGTCATACTCAAGGCAAGGAAGGCTTTGTTTAAGCACTTACAGTATATCACAATAAATATATTGATATTTATAGTGAAGCTGCACCTCAATTGAAAACATAACTTAATGCAAAGAACTTGGCGTATTTTAAACAAGACAGTGACCTACAAGATACTTAAGTAGAGTGATCATTTTGGCATTCAAAGCTGCCTAGTGTGTTGTGCATGTGGCTATGAAACCAGCAACTACAAGTTGAAGAGTTCGACTCCAGGGAAGGTAAGACGCCGCAGCGAAAGTATTCTGACTTTACCTACGTTAATGTAACAAGGAAAAACTGGAGAGTCAATTGTTATTTATGGATTTAGAGAGATCCTACGATAAGAGAGACTGAAGCAAGACTTTTGGAACATTGTTGAAAAACGGGTGAAATACAAAAGTATGCGAATAAATTAGCTCTAGAAGAGCTAATAACCAAAAAAGCTTTGATCATGTTAAAGGAGGCCAACGCCTAAATCGTTAGAAATGGAGCTCTAGCTTCCACTGGACTAGGATGGAGGAGATAAAAAGGCGTGATTTAGTTGGAGGAACCATGCCACTCGATTTAGAGATGACCATGGATTTGAACTTCACTTCTCCCGATGTGAATGATGCGAATGAGTTGCTTCACATCTCTCTGTCTCTATCTATCTATCTATCTATCTATCTGTCTATCTATCTATCTATCTATCTCTCTCTCTCTCTCTCTCTCTCTCTCTCTCTCTCTCTCTCTCTCCATAAGAGGCAATGGAAAACAAATAAATGAAAACATTAATAATGCTGTGAAACTGACTATATTGTTGCTGACACCCGCGAATGACATCTGTTTCTATATGCAAACGTTGTGTCAAAAATCTAGTAAAACTGTGACATACGTTCAGATTTCCTCAAACCGACTGTCATCCTATTAACAAAAAAGGCACATACGGAGAAATGTGAAGACTATCACATGATTAATCTGACAAGTGTCACTCGTAAACTACTGGCCAATATAATAAAAAGAATACAAACAAATATTGAAAAGGATTGGACGAGAGCTTGGTTGCAGCAAAGGAACTGGTACTGTAAGTAATTTCTAATTTAATGGCATCTTCTGTCATGATGTACCACTTTAATGGATCATGCTTATCTGAATCAAGAATATCCGTTGCCTTATTAAGTATCGCATATAACACACAAAATATTTGTAGTTCAAACAAACATTTTCGGTTAGCTTTTATTATCCCTTTTTCACCTCTTGATTGTAATATCCAACTCCCAGTCATCCTGATCTTTCGTAAGTAAATATTCTTCATACGCTTTGCGTTTATTTTGCGTCTACTCTTCCGTGTCCTGATGTCATTGGTTGTTATGGTACCTGCACATTTAGGAATCAGATCTAATGCTTCTTAGGCGGCCTCATGTAACTCGTCGTTTAGCTGTTCGTACATAAATTTTGCTGGCATTGAAACCGGTAGTTCACCCGTGAACTATTTCGACATGATGGAATCTATCAAGTAATTGAAAAAGTAACGCACACAATAAAACAGTAATACCTTTCGGGAATTTGTGAGGACGGGTGACAATAACCTGACAAAGATTTTCAGGTAATTCTGGAAAAACTAACAAGCTGCATCGGAGAAGTTAAAAATATATTTAGAAATGTACGAATAAAAACAAGAAGCAACTGAAAAAAGATATCTTCAGGATACAGTTTGATACAGTTCCTCATAGTCGTTTAATGAACAAAGTAAGAGCATATGGACTATCAGACCAATTGTGTGATTGAAGAGTTCCTAGATAACAGAACGCAGCATGTCATTCTCAATGGAGAGAAGTCTTCCGAAGTAAGAGTGATTTCAGGTGTGCCACAGGGGAGTGTCGTAGGACCGTTGCTATTCACAATATACATAAATGACCTTGTGGATGACATCGGAAGTTCACTGAGGCTTTTTGCGGATGATGCTGTGGTATATCGAGAGGTTGTAACAATTGAAAATTGTACTGAAATGCAGGAGGATCTGCAGCGAATTAACGTATGGTGCAGGGAATGGCAATTGAATCTCAATGTAGACAAGTGTAATGTGCTGCGAATACATAGAAAGAAAGATCCCATATCATTTAGCTACAATATAGCAGGTCAGCAACTGGAAGCAGTTAATTCCATAAATTATCTGGGAGTACGCATTGGGAGTGATTTAAAATGTAATGATCATATAAAGTTGATCGTCGGTAAAGCAGATGACAGACTGAGATTCATTGGAAGAATCCTAAGGAAATGCAATCCGAAAACAAAGGAAGTAGGTTACAGTACGCTTGTTCGCCGACTGCTTGAATACTGCTCAGCAGTGTGGGATCCGTACCAAATAGGGTTGATAGAAGAGATAGAGAAGATCCAACGGAGAGCAGCGCGCTTCGTTACAGGATCATTTAGTAATCGCGAAAGCGTTACGGAGATGATAGATAAACTCCAGTGGAAGACTCTGCAAGAGAGACGCTCAGTAGCTCGGTACGGGCTTTTGTTGAAGTTTCGAGAACATGCCTTCACCGAGGAGTCAAGCAGTATATTGCTCCCTCCGCGAAGAGACCATGAGGATAAAATCAGAGAGATTAGAGCCCACACAGAGGCATACCGACAATCCTTCTTTCCACGAACAATACGAGACTGGAATAGAAGGGAGAACCGATAGAGGTACTCAAGGTACCCTCCGCCACACACCGTCAGGTGGGTTGTGGTGTATGGATGTAGATGTAGATATAAGTGTTGCATTTAGAGTTCCAAGGCAAAAGCAATGAGAGAACAGGTGTGAAGTGAAGAAATGAATGAAAGACATGAAGAAAAGACGAAAGAGTACTGGAGCAAAAGAAAAGAGCAAATGAGAAGGAAGTATTGTGTCTTTGGTTGGGCCAAACAGAAGTTACGAGTAGTAGCGGGATATACAGCAGTCTAGAGGTATGTGTGACTAGCGCAGAGATCGCACCCGCGGTCACCCCGGGCGCTGGCCACAGCCCACCCACCCACCACCCACGCACCGGCGCGGCGCGGCGCGGCCACCGGCCCGTGGCTTACCGCATTATCTCCACTTGCCGGCGCCCGCCTGCGTCACGGCGTCGCTCCACACACTCAATGGCCGCTCTCTCTCTCTCTCTCTCTCCACGAGCTGCGCCTTTTTTAGGGCCGGCTCAAAAATAAAACAAAGCGGTACTGCTCCAAACTTACCGTATTAGGTTAACACGCAAGCAAGGGCACGGTTACTTGCGGTGCTCTCACGAAAACTGATCACTCGCCGAAATATTTTATTGGTAACTTACTATCTCAAAATCAATTTCCATTCTTCTACGTCCGCATCTGCAGGACTGCTCTGAATTTCAAACTGAGTCTAGGGAGAAGCCCTTGGTGGTACTGACCGCAACAAGCACCACAGTTAATTATTTTTCAGCCATAATGGCTATGTTTGTAACCGTGACTGTGTGAGAAAATTATTTATTTCAAGTTTCTCCTACCAGTCACTTTTTATTTTATGCTTAATCTAACATAATGCAACGCGTGTCGAACATGTTTTGTTCATTTTCAAGCGTTTGTACATACATACATCGAGAAATGTTACTTAAAAATAAAAACTTTTAAACTAGATTAGTCTACAACACTTTGTTTTTTACTGTAGCAGCTGGTGTGGCATTTGGGGTGAAGGAGAGGGGCAGTATATATCTAGAAATCTAAGTCAGTGAAGTCTTCTGCCGGTTTTCTTCTTTGTTGTTGACTATGTATATCACAGCCCGTATCGAATGCAGGTAGATTTGCATCAGTTATGTGTTACGAAAATAGTGTGAAAGGATTTTGTGGTGTCACCGCCAGACACCACACTTGCTAGGTGGTAGCTTTAAATCGGCCGCGATCCATTAGTACATGTCGGACCCGCGTGTCGCCACTGTCAGTAATTGCAGACCGAGCGCCACCACACGGCAGGTCTAGAAAGACGTACTAGGACTCAGCCCCAGTTGTACGACGACTTTGCTAGCGTCTACACTGACGAAGCCTTTCTCTCATTTGCCGAGAGACAGTTAGAATAGCCTTCAGCTAAGTCCATGGCTACGACCTAGCAAGGCGCCATTAACCATATCTAGAGAGAGTCTCACTTGTACCATCAAGAACGCTGTATACAAATGATGGATTAAACGTTAAGTATTCCAGGAGCTACGTACTTTTCTTTGTAGCATTCATTACGTATCCTGTTCCAGACCTCACGCCCGTCTGCGTTAGATTATAGCGTGCATTTCGGCCTCCTCTATCTACAAGGTGTTGGCACATTTGCCAACACATCAGATTTCATATGACAGTTGATCACTTACAGTTCCATCTTCTTGCTGCTTCAGTTGTATCACTGGTGTAATGGCAGAGCTGTTGATTGACATTATACTATTGCACATTATATTTCTTACTTCGATGTTATAAACACAACACAAGATGGCGGACTGTAGCATGTGAGTCTGTATCGATTATCTAGTCG
Source organism: Schistocerca cancellata (assembly GCF_023864275.1). Classification (NCBI taxonomy): domain Eukaryota; kingdom Metazoa; phylum Arthropoda; class Insecta; order Orthoptera; family Acrididae; genus Schistocerca; species Schistocerca cancellata. The sequence goes on from NC_064627.1 coordinate 206,670,274, forward strand.
ATTATTTACATTGAAATTTCGTGAATCTATTGAGTTAGAACTGGCTTAAGACTGTTGAAAAATTTTGAGTTTTTGAATACGGTTATTTAATGAAGAATGTTATCTCCACGCTTTGTGTTATGTATGAAAATTTCCATTTCTTCCATGATATCCATTCTTTTACTTTTTCCTATTTTCTGTAAAAATTCGAGGTTGTCTTCGATTTTCAAAGGGTGGCCTGTGACTTTAATGTTTGTTGAACGATCGAGGACCAGCTTACAATACAAATTAACGAGTCTTGGGAGAACCCCGGGAAACAGAGTTTTGAGCCACTTTCACACGTAGACTTTCTTGTCTCGACTGACTACTCGAGACAAGCGAGTCTACTGCAGCGCCCCTGTTGTCTTATTCCTGTACTGAGTCTCGCCTGTTTCGAATTGTCGTTTTCGTTTACACGTCAGCGCCAAAACTGCATGTGCTATGAAGACTGTCTGCTGAGAAGTTTGGCATCTTAACGGGTAAAGTGAGGTTATGAGAGAATATATTTTTTACGAAAAAATAAGATAGTAGCAGAATATTGGAAGGAGCATTAATAATAGACTTTAACAATGTCCACAGCAGAATTCATAGTGAAAGCTCTAGTCAACGGTCGTGTAGCACAATCTCTACACTTCCGAGCACTGAAAGAACAGGAAAAGTCTCAGACAAACATTTCAGAACATACCGGTAAACATTTATTTTCTCGATAAAATATATACTTGCAAAATGCAAACAAATCAAACAATATTCAGAACGCAGTAAATAGCGTCTTTTCTGATTTATACACTACTGGCCATTAAATTTGCTACACCACGAAGATGACGTGCTACAGAAGCGAAATAAAACCGCAAGGAAGAAGATGCTGTGATATGCAAATGATTAGCTTTTCAGAGCATTCACACAAGGTTGGAGCCCGTGGTGACACCTACAACGTGCTCACATGATGAAAGTTTCCAATCGATTTCTCATACACAAACAGCTGTTGACCGGCGTTGCCTAGTGAAACGTTGTTGTGATGCCTCGTGTAAGGAGGAGAAATGCGTACCATCACGTTTCCGACTTTGATAAAGGTCGGATTGTAACCTATCGCGATTGCGGTTTATCGTATCACGACATTGCTGCTCGTGTTGGTCGAGATCCAATGACTGTTAGCAGAATATGGAATCGGTGGGTTCAGGAGGGTAATACGGAACGCCGTGCTGGATCCCAATGGCCTCGTAGCACTAGCAGTCGCGATAACAGGCGTCTTATCCGCATGGCTGTAACGGATCGTGCAGCCACGTCTCGATCCCTGAGTCAACAGATGGGGACGTTTGCAATACAACCATCTGCACGAACAGTTATACGATGTTTGCAGCAGCATGGACTATCAGCTCGGAGACCATGGCTGCGGTTACTCTTGACGCTGCATCACAGACAGGAGCGCCTGCGATGGTGTACTCAACGACGAACCTGGGTGCACGAATGGCAACACGTCATTTTTTCGGATGAATTCAGGTTCTGTTTACAGTATCATGATGGTTGCATCCGTGTTTGGCGACATCGCGGTGAACGCACATTGAAAGCGTGTATTCGTCATCGCCATACTGGCGTATCACCCGGCGTGATGGTACGGGGTACCATTGGTTACATGTCTCGGTCACCTCTTGTTCGCATTGACGGCACTTTGAACAGTGGATGTTACATTTCAGATGTGTTACGACCCGTGGCTCTACCCTTCATTAGATCCCTGCGAAACCCTACATTTCAGCAGGATAATGCACGACCGCATGTTGCAGGTCCTGTACGGGCCTTTCTGGATACAGAAAATGTTCGACTGCTGCCCTGGCCAGCACATTCTCCAGATCTCTCACCAATTGAAAACGTCTGCTCAATGGTGTCCGAGTAACTGGCTCGTCACAATATGCGAGTCACTACTCTTGATGAACTGTGGTATCGTGTTGAAGCTGCATGGGCAGCTGTACCTGTACACGCCATGCAAGCTCTGTTTGACTCAATGCCAAGGCATATCAAGGCCGTTATTACGGCCAGAGGTGGTTGTTCTGGGTACTGATTTCTCAGGATGTATGGACCCAAACTGCGTGAAAATGTAATCACATGTCAGTTCTAGTATAATACATTTGTCCAATGAATACCCGTTTATCATCTGTATTTCTTCTTGGTGTAGCAATTTTAATGGCCAGTAGTGTAGTTAATTTTCTGGCTGAGTGTCTAATTATTTTTGTCGTCGAATAAATCGGACATTTTTACAGTTGAAATAATTTTCATTTAAACACTTTATCTGTTTACGTTTATATTTGTCTAATACAGACTTTTCTGTGTAATAGGTAAATACCTTTTTCAAAAATATGGTTCAAATGACTGTGAGCACTATGCGACTTAACATCTGAGGTCATCAGTCGCCTAGAATGTAGAACTAATTAAACCTAACTAACCTAAGGACATCACACACAGACATGCCCGATGCAGGATTCGAACCTGCGACCGTAGTGGTCGCTCGGCTCCAGACTGTAGCGCCTAGAACCGCACGGCACTCCGGCCGGCTAAATACCTTTTTGTTTCAGTTATTTCGTCTATCCCGTTAGAGAACGCTAGCAGGAAAAAATATCAGGACCTTGTGTAACTTTTCGATCTGTCACGAAAACAAAGCAAACAGCTCAATATACAGCGACACGAAAGCATAAAATCCATTTCTATAATAGGAGTGAACACGGCCAGAATAGGTTAACTTTCGATTTTAGCAGAGGCCGCCGAAGTCGCTTGTTTCTGTGCATGCGCAACGTGCTGCATAGATGGAAATTTAGAACTCCACACTCGGCACAATCTATAGATCAGGACGTCAGGGATACACTCGCGTCACGGTTGGTTGTTGATTTATACGCAGGCACAAAAGGAGCACGGACTTTCGGTAGTCGATTTTCACCAGAAAGTCTGTCGTGTAAAACGGGCTTTAGGTGGGTTTTAAGTCTGGGCAAATACGAACAGAAAGGCAGACGCTTCGAAATGGTTCCCACCAAGCAGGCATGGAGACGACCTACGGACAATGACAAGATTAGCGAAAGCGAGCGACTGGGCTTCACCAGCAGCCACGATGGATCGCAGTTAGTTGGACATTGACTGGCTAACGGCAGACGTGGTACACACTATAACAACATGAAATGAGAGCAGGAAGACTGGTTCAGTAAATGAAAGACTACCACATAGCCATCATCGAGACAAACAACGAATATTACATTGTTGCGAAATATTCTATAATATTAAGTTTGTATATCTAAGGGTGTCGAAACAGACCGTTCGGAACACTTATACTGAAAAAAACGTGGCAGTACATAGTTATTAGTAGGTGGACTTATTAGCCTGTGATCAATACTGATTATAATACGAATAAAGGCGAGCTACAAGCACAAATATAGCAATATTAATGAGATATGCAATTAAAAATGTTAAGAATTTGTGTCGACACACGCCTCATGACATATCCTTTCAAATACGATACTTATTTTACTTATAGAATAATTAGTAAAGGGTTGGTGGTCCATATCCAATGTCAAATGTTGTATGAACTGTGTAACTTTGTGGGGCGCTGGTCAAGCTCTCATTGGCTGAATTGACAACACGTTTGTGCAAACAACCTATGAGGTTCAGATTGTCTCCAAGACACAGTGATCCCAAAGGGCGTGAGAACAGTATTTCATATTTCAGAAGTGGTAGTATGGACCAACAAAAGGAAAAGAAAATGTTCGGTGACCTTGGGCTCCAAAATGCGTACCTCAAGAGCTAGGAGCACTTTTTCTGTTTTTTACAGTGACTCACATGTCTTCTACTGTAAGCTCTTTGATTTATGTACGACATAAAGAATGCAATACACGAATGAGAACACATTCTGTTAATACCAACACCAGAGTTCCTAATACAATCTCCTTGCTGTTACATATGACCTACTCGTGTTAGCTGTCACTGAAGGAGATGCTCAATACTCATAATAACGCATGCTTCTATCCGACGTCCTACGGAATCATGCACTTTCTGAAAAACTCCGGTTTGGTCATGAATGCGCTGGTCATAAATGGGACTTGCATACACCAAAGATCTCAAGGGTCTCCACAACCAAAAATTCAAAGATTTAAGATCGGTTGGACAAGCGGGTCAACGTAATGGACGTCCCTGAGCAATCCGGTGACAGTAGTCTGAGTGAGGTATTCTCAGACATTCCGGAGAAAATGGGCTGACGCTCCATCAGGCATGAACCACATCGCGACCCGTTGTCCTCCTCCAGTACGACAGGCGAGGAACTAAAACTACATTGCACCAGTAACGCTGTTTGGCAGTATGTAATGTCGCTTCTATTATTGTATCGCCAATAACTCGTGCCCATAAAATAACTGAAAATCGGCGCTGATGCCTTTCTTTTTCAATTGCGTGTGGATTTGCATTAGTCCACACATGTTGCTTATGAAAATTGACTGTCTCAGCTCACGTGACCCCCCCATGAACCATGGACCTTGCCGTTGGTGGGGAGGCTTGCGTGCCTCAGCGATACAGATGGCCGTACCATAGGTGCAACCACAACGGAGGGGTATCTGTTGAGAGGCCAGACAAACATGTGGTTCCTGAAGAGGGGCAGCAGCCTTTTCAGTAGTTGCAGGGGCAACAGTTTGGATGATTGACTGATCTGGCCTTGTAACATTAATCAAAACGGCCTTGCTGTGCTGGTACTGCGAACGGCTGAAAGCAAGGGGAAACTACAGCCGTAATTTTTCCCGAGGACATGCAGCTTTACTGTATGATTAAAAGATGATGGCGTCCTCTTGGGTAAAATATTCCGGAGGTAAAATAATCCCCCATTTGGATCTCCGGGCGGGCACTACTCAGGAGGACGTAGTTATCAGGAGAAAGAAAACTGGCGTTCTACGGATCGGAGCGTGGAATGTCAGATCCCTTAATCGGGCAGGTAGGTTAGAAAATTTAAAAAGGGAAATGGATAGGTTAAAGTTAGATATAGTCGGAATTAGTGAAGTTCGGTGGCAGGAGGAACAAGACTTTTGGTCAGGTGATTACAGGGTTGTTGTTGTTGTTGTGGTCTTCAGTCCTGAGACTGGTTTGATGCAGCTCTCCATGCTACTCTATACTGTGCAAGCTTCTTCATCTCCCAGTACCTACTGCAACCTACATCCTTCTGAATCTGCTTAGTGTATTCATTTCTTGGTCTCCCCCTACGATTTTTACCCTCCACGCTGCCCTCCAATACTAAATTGATGATCCCTTGATGCCTCAGAACATGTCCTACCAACCGATCCCTTCTTCTGGTCAAGTTGTGCCACAAACTTCTCTTCTCCCCAATCCTATTCAATACTTCCTCATTAGTTATGTGATCTACCCATCTAATCTTCAGCATTCTTCTGTAGCACCACATTTCGAAAGCTTCTATTCTTTTCTTGTCCAAACAAATTGTAAATAGCCTTTCGCTCCCTGTATTTTACCCCTGCCACCTTTAGAATTTGAAAGAGAGTATTCCAGTCAACATTGTCAAAAGCTTTCTCTAAGTCTACAAATGCTAGAAACGTAGGTTTGCCTTTCCTTAATCTTTCTTCTAAGATAAGTCGTAAGGTCAGTATTGCTTCACGTGTTCCAGTATTTCTACGGAATCCAAACTGATCTTCCCCGAGATCGGTTTCTACTAGTTTTTCCATTCGTCTGTAAAGAATTCGTGTTAGTATTTTGCAGCTGTGGCTTATTAAACTGATTGTTCGATAATTTTCACATCTGTCAACACCTGATTTCTTTGGGATTGGAATTATTATATTATTCTTGAAGTCTGAGGGTATTTCGCCTGTTTCATACATCTTGCTCACCAGATGGTAGAGTTTTGTCAGGACTGGCTCTCCCAAGGCCGTCAGTAGTTCCAATGGAATGTTGTCTACTCCGGGGGCCTTGTTTCGACTCAGGTCTTTCAGTGCTCTGTCAAACTCTTCACGCAGTATCGTATCTCCCATTTTATCTTCATCTACATCCTCTTCCATTTCCATAATATTGTCCTCAAGTGCATCGCCCTTGTATAGACCCTCTATATACTCCTTCCACCTTCCTGCTTTCTCTTCTTTGCTTAGAACTGGGTTTCCGTCTGAGCTCTTGATGTTCATACAAGTGGTTCTCTTATCTCCAAAGGTCTCTTTAATTTTCCTGTAGGCAGTATCTATCTTACCCCTAGTGAGATAAGCCTCAACATCCCTACATTTGTCCTCTAGCCATCCCTGCTTAGCGATTTTGCACTTCCTGTCGATCTCATTTTTGAGACATTTGTATTCCTTTTTGCCTGCTTCATTTACTGCATTTTTATATTTTCTCCTTTCATCAATTAAATTCAATATTTCTTCTGTTACCCACTGATTTCTACTAGCCCTCGTCTTTTTACCTACTTGATCCTCTGCTGCCTTCGCTACTTCATCCCTCAAAGCTACCCATTCTTCTTCTACTGTATTTCTTTCCCCCATTCCTGTCAATTGTTCCCTTATGCTCTCCCTGAAACTCTCTACAACCTCTGGTTCTTTCAGTTTATCCAGGTCCCATCTACTTAAATTCCCACCTTTTTGCAGTTTCTTCAGTTTTAATCTACAGGTCATAACCAAGAGATTGTGGTCAGAGTCCACATCTGCCCCTGGAAATGTCTTACAATTTAAAACCTGGTTCCTAAATCTCTGTCTTACCATTATATAATCTATCTGATACCTTTTAGTATCTCCAGGGTTCTTCCATGTATACAACCTTCTATCATGATTCTTAAACCAAGTGTTAGCTATGATTAAGTTGTGCTCTGTGCAAAATTCTACCAGGCGGCTTCCTCTTTCATTTCTTTGCCCCAATCCATATTCACCTATTACGTTTCCTTCTCTCCCTTTTCCTACACTCGAATTCCAGTCACCCATGACTATTAAATTTTCGTCTCCCTTCACTATCTGAATAATTTCTTTTATTTCATCATACATTTCTTCAATTTCTTCGTCATCTGCAGAGCTAGTTGGCATATAAACTTGTACTACTGTAGTAGGTGTGGGCTTCGTATCTATCTTGGCCACAATAATGCGTTCACTATGCTGTTTGTAGTAGCTTACCCGCATTCCTATTTTCCTATTCATTATTAAACCTACTCCTGCATTACCCCTATATGACTTTGTGTTTGTAACCCTGTAGTCACCTGACCAGAAGTCTTGTTCCTCCTGCCACCGAACTTCACTAATTCCCACTATATCTAACGTTAACCTATCCATTTCCCTTTTTAAATTTTCTAACCTACCTGCCCGATTAAGGGATCTGACATTCCACGCTCCGATCCGTAGAACGCCAGTTTTCTTTCTCCTGATAACGACATCCTCTTGAGTAGTCCCCGCCCGGAGATCCGAATGGGGGACTATTTTACCTCCGGAATATTTTACCCAAGAGGACGCCATCATCATTTAATCATACAGTAAAGCTGCATGCCCTCGGGAAAAATTACGGCCGTAGTTTCCCCTTGCTTTCAGCCGTTCGCAGTACCAGCACAGCAAGGCCGTTTTGGTTATTGTTACAAGGCCAGATCAGTCAATCATCCAGACTGTTGCCCCTGCAACTACTGAAAAGGCTGCTGCCCCTCTTCAGGAACCACACGTTTGTCTGGCCTCTCAACAGATACCCCTCCGTTGTGGTTGTACCTACGGTACGGCTATCTGTATCGCTGAGGCACGCAAGCCTCCCCACCAACGGCAAGGTCCATGGTTCATGGGGGGGGGGGGGGGATTACAGGGTTATAAATACAAAATCAAATAGAGGTAATGCAGGAGTAGGTTTAATAATGAATAAAAAAATAGGAGTGCGGGTTAGCTACTACAAACAGCACAGTGAACGCATTATTGTGGCCAAGACAGACACAAAGCCCATGCCTACTACAGTAGTACAAGTTTATATGCCAACTAGCTCTGCAGATGATGAAGAAATTGATGAAATGTATGACAAGATAAAAGAAATTATTCAGGTAGTGAAGGGAGACGAAAATTTAATAGTCATGGGTGACTGGAATTCGTCAGTAGGAAAAGGGAGAGAAGGAAACATAGTAGGTGAATGTGGATTGGGGGGAAGAAATGAAAGAGGAAGCCGCCTTGTAGAATTTTGCACAGAGCATAACTTAATCACAGCTAACACTTGGTTCAAGAATCATAAAAGAAGGTTGTATACCTGGAAGAATCCTGGAGATACTAAAAGGTATCAGATAGATTATATAATGGTAAGACTGAGATTTAGGAACCAGGTTTTAAATTGTAAGACATTTCCAGGGGCAGATGTGGACTCTGACCACAATCTCTTGGTTATGAACTGCAGATTGAAACTGAAGAAACTGCAAAAAGGTGGGAATTTAAGGAGATGGGACCTGGATAAACTGAAAGAACGAGAGGTTGTAGAGAGTTTCAGGGAGAGCATAAGGGAACAATTGACATGAATGGGGGAAAGAAATACAGTAGAAGAAGAATGGGTAGCTCTGAGGGATGAAGTAGTGAAAGCAGCAGACGATCAAGTAGGTAAAAAGACGAGGGCTAATAGAAATCCATGGGTAACAGAAGAAATATTGAATTTAATTGATGAAAGGAGAAAATATAAAAATGCAGTAAATGAAGCAGGCAAAAAGGAATACAAACGTCTCAAAAATGAGATCGACAGGAAGTGCAAAATGGCTAAGCAGGGATGGCTAGAGGACAAATGTAATGATGTAGAGGCTTGTCTCACTAGGGGTAAGATAGATACTGCCTACAGGAAAATTAAAGAGACCTTTGGAGAGAAGAGAACCACTTGTATGAATATCAAGAGCTCAGATGGCAACCCAGTTCTAAGCAAAGAAGGGAAGGCGGAAATGTGGAAGGAGTATATAGCGGGTTTATACAAGGGCGATGTACTTGAGGACAATATTATGGAAATGGAAGAGGATGTAGATGAAGATGAAATGGGAGATACGATACTGCGTGAAGAGTTTGACAGAGCACTGAAAGTCCTGAGTCGAAACAAGGCCCCGGGAGTAGACAACATTCCATTAGAACTACTGACGGCCTTGGGAGAGCCAGTCCTGACAAAACTCTACCATCTGGTGAACAAGATGTATGAGACAGGTGAAATACCCTCAGACTTCAAGAAAAATATAATAATTCCAATCCCAAAGAAAGCAGGTGTTGACAGATGTGAAAATTACCGAACTATCAGTTTAATAAGTCAAGCTGCAAAATACTAACGCTAACTCTTTACAGACGAATGGAAAAACTGGTAGAAGCGGACCTTGGGGAAGATCAGTTTGGATTCCGTAGAAATGTTGGAACACGTGAGGCAATACTCACCTTACGACTTATCTTAGAAGAAAGATTAAGAAAAGGCAAACCTACGTTTCTAGCATTTATAGACTTAGAGAAAGCTTTTGACAATGTTGACTCTCTTCCACATTCTAAAGGTGACAAGGGTAAAATACAGGGAGCGAAAGGCTATTTACAATTTGTACAGAAACCAGATGGCAGTTATAAGAGTCGAGGGGCATGAAAAGGAAGCAGTGGTTGGGAAAGGAGTGAGACAGGGTTGTAGCCTATCCCCGATGTTATTCAATCTGTATATTGAGCAAGCAGTAAAGGAAACAAAAGAAAAATTCGGAGTAGGTGTTAAAATTCATGGAGAAGAAGTAAAAACTTTGAGGTTCGCCGATGACATTGTAATTCTGTCAGAGACAGCAAAGGACTTGGAAGAACAGTTGAATGGAATGGACAGTGTCTTGAAAGGAGGATATAAGAAGAACATCAACAAAAGTAAAACAAGGATAATGGAATGTAGTCGAATTAAGTCGGGTGATGCTGAGGGAATTAGATTAGGAAATGAGACACTTAAAGTAGTAAAGGAGTTTTGCTATTTAGGGAGTAAAATAACTGATGATGGTCGAAGTAGAGAGGATATAAAATGTAGACTGGCAATGGCAAGGAAATCGTTTCTGAAGAAGAGAAATTTGTTAACATCGACTATAGATTTAAGTGTCAGGAAGTCGTTTCTGAAAGTATTTGTATGGAGTGTAGCCATGTATGGAAGTGAAACATGGACGATAACTAGTATGGACAAGAAGAGAATAGAAGCTTTCGAAATGTGGTGCTACAGAAGAATGCTGAAGATAAGGTGAGTAGATCACGTAACTAATGAGGAGGTATTGAATAGGATTGGGGAGAAGAGAAGTTTGTGGCACAACTTGACTAGAAGAAGGGATCGGTTGGTAGGACATGTTTTGAGGCATAAAGGGATCACAAATTTAGCATTGGAGGGCAGCGTGGATGGTAAAAATCGTAGAGGGAGACCAAGAGATGAATACACTAACAGATTCAGAAGGATGTAGGTTGCAGTAGGTACTGGGAGATGAAGAAGCTTGCACAGGATAGAGTAGCATGGAGAGCTGCATCAAACCAGTCTCAGGACTGAAGACCTCAAAAACAACAATCTCACGTGAAACCATCCTCGTCTGTGTACAGTTATCTCTGTTGTGGAAAGTGGATCTTCACTACAGCGGTGGAAGAACTGCGTTCTGGCAGGTTGATCTTGTGGCCGAAGGACTTGGGTATGCTGCACTTGATAATGAGGATAGTAACCACTCAGGCAGGATCGCCCAGAGTAAGGATGACTAGCCCATGCAGATGCTGAAATGCTACGTACACTGTTTTCAGGATCTTCTTCCACTCTTTGCAGTGCTCGCTCCTCTGCTACAGGAGCAAGAATGGTGCGAAGTCTGCTACGATCCGCCGCTGATGGAGCTACGGAGCCAGAGTCTGTTAGCCCCTGGGAAAAGACGGCTGACTAATTGTGCAGGTGGTACTCTGTGTTCTGGATATTTTTCAGCATCCGCCCTAGGGAAGGGAAAAACCGACTGGTTAAAACCGATGCCGGTGTCTTAGTTCTGAATGCCCGGTATTTTTCGTTATTTGTTTCGTCTCGGTTATAACAGGTTTTTTAATTTTCAGCTAACAACCGGTTGAAAAAACCGGCGTATCAGTTTGTCGTGACAGAAGATCAAAAATTTTTGGTTTTCAAATAGCTTTTTAGAAAACGAGGAACTTTTCGTAAAATTTCCATAGCTTTGAAATATTGGATTATTACACTACTGGCCATTAAAATTGCTACACCAAGAAGAAATGCAGATGATGAATGGGCATTCATTGGACAAATATATTATACTAGAACTGACATGTGATTACATTTTCACACAGTTTGGGTGCGCAGATCCTGAGAAATCAGTACCCAGAACAACCACGTCTGGCCATTATAACGGCCTTGATACGCTTGGGCATTGAGTCAAACAGAGCTTGGATGGCGTGTACAGGTACAGCTGCCCATGCAGCTTCAACACGATACCACAGTTCATCAAGAGTAGTGACGGGCGTATTGTGCTTGGCCACTATTGACCAGACGTTTTTCATTGGTGAAAGATCTGGAGAATGTGTTGGACAGGGCAGCAGTCGAACATTTTCTGTATCCAGAAAGGCCCGTACAGGACCTGCAACATGCGGTCGTGCACTATCCTGCTGAAATGTAGGGTTTCGCAGGGATCTAATGAAGGGTAGAGCCACGGGTCGTAACACATGTGAAATGTAACGTCCACTGTTCAAAGTGTGGTCAATGCGAACAAGAGGTGACCGAGACGAGTAACCAATGGTACCCCATACCATCACACCGGGTGTTACGCCAGTATGGCGATGACTAATACACGCTTTCAATGTGCGTTCACCGCGATGTCGCCAAACACGGATGCGACCGATGCTGTAAACAGAACCTGGATTCATCCGAAAAAATGACTTGTTGCCATTCGCGCACTCACGTTTGGCGTTGAGTACACATTTGCAGGCGCTCCTGTCTTTGATGCAGCGTCAAGGGTAACCGCAGCCATGGTCTCCGAGCTGATAGTCCATGCTGCTGCAGACTTCGTCGAACTGTTCGTGGAGATGACGGTTGTCTTGCAAACGTCCCCATCTGTTGACTCAGGGATCGAGACGTGGCTGCACGATCCGTTACAGCCATGCGGATAAGATGCCTGTCATCTAGGCTGCTAGTGATACGAGGCCGTTGGGGTCCAGTACGGCGTTCCGTATTACCCTCCTCAACCCACCGATTCCATATTACGCTAACAGTCATTGGATCTCGACCAACGCGAGCAGCAATGTCGCGATACGATAAACCGCAATCGCGATTGGCTACAATCCGACCTTTATCAAAGTCGGAAACGTAATGGTACGCATTTCTTCTCGTTACACGACGCATCACAACAACGTTTCACTAGGCAACGCCGGTCAGCTGCTGTTTGTGTATGAGAAATCGATTGGAAACTTTCCTCATGTCAGCACGTTGTAGATGCCGCCACCGGCGCCGACCTTGTGTGAATGCTCTGAAAAGCTAATAATTTGCATATCACAGCATCTTCTTCCTGTCGGTTAATTTTCGCGCCTGTAGCACTTTTAATGGCCAGCAGTGTATTAATTAAACTAAACTCTGTCCGAACAGCCCTCGCAGGCTCGACGGTACCGACCTATGCCGTGTCATGCTCAGCCTATAGGCGTCACTGGACGCGGATGTGGAGGGGTATGTGGTGAACGCACCGCTCTCCCGCTCGTTGTCAGTTTTTATAGCCTAGAGTCGCCTCTTCTCAGTCAAGTAACTCCTCAGCTGGCCTCACAACGGACAGGTGCGCCCAGCCTGCTAAGAGCGCTCGGCAGACCGGATCGTCACCCGTCCAAGTGCTAGCCAAGCCCGGCAGCGCTTACTTTGGTGATGAGGATCGGTATTACCACTGCTGTAAGGCCGTTGGCGCTCAGTTATTATGGAACTTGGGAAAAGCGATCATCGCTATTTTAGTAACAACTACTATATTGCAGTTAGAAGGTAGCCGCAAACAGAATCGGTAGAGCACAGCAAAGACAATAATGTACCCCTTGCCGTGTGGTGCGGCCTATTTAGACGGTTTGTGTTGTAACACCCAAGAAACCCGAAAACCCAATCAAGAATGTCATAACAACTTAAAGCAGGGAACAGTGTTATCCTGACAGGTACGACAACTTTGACAATAATATAACACCTTAAAGTTTCGATGAACACCAATTTCAATAATTACTGAGTATATCATGATATAAGGCTAGAAAGAAAGAAAGGTTATTTTTAATTAGCTATCAAACATCTCAGTAATAACTGCAAATCAGTACGACGAAAGTTAAGTCCAAAGTAATATGTCGGTCAGAGATAACATTTATTGTGGAAGAGAGTTGTTCAATGCGTCTAGAATGCTCGATCATGGAAATGTTAGTCGCTTGCTGGCTTGCTTGCTATCAAGTCGAGAGAGAGCACCGTTTGTTATAGTACTACAAACGGAACGGTACCAGGTTGTTTCTATTTTAAAAAAAAAGTAATATTGTGTGATAGAGAGGCGCGGACTTTGTTCTCACTTATTCTGACTTGAGAACTCGAACTGAAGTGATATTCTGATGGAGTACGACGAGTTAATTGAACTTTAAATATTGAAGATATTACTGTAGGACTCAACCTTCATCGAAGTGAACAGTTACAGCGAAGAATGGACATAGTATTGAAGACTGTAATACCTGATTAGCCTGGAGTAGGAAATGGTTCAAATGGCTCTGAGCACTATGGGACTTAACATCTGAGGTCATCAGTCCCCTAGAACTTAGAACTACTTAAACCTAACTAACCTAACGACATCACACACATCCATGCCCGAGGCAGGGTGCGAACCTGCGACCGTAGCGGTCGCGCGGTTCCAGACTGTAGCGCCTAGAATCACTCGGCCACCCCGGCCGGCGACTGAAAGAGTGACTTGATGAACATTGAGCATTGAAAGGAGTGTTTTGCCGAAATAATATCACAACGCACGAAAGCAAGATAGCTTTATAGATAATCTGTGGATTTGCGTCGTGCCGTAGTGAACAATTCTGCCTAGCAACGTAACAACAGCAACTGATACTGAACCGCAAATGAATGTTTCCTCGTTTCAGTGGTATGAAACGACGCCGGTGATGAATGATTCACTCAATACTGCAGTAACTAACTAACTGGGCATAGCAAATGATCATAAAACCATAACAGACAATTAAAATCAGCATTTCGCATCGCTGAGAAGACTGTGGGGACTCGCAAACGGACTTCCATGCATTGGGCGAGGAACCATTTTCTTTAGAGATTTTCAGGTGCTGTTCTACGTTATCCGACGGGGACAACCATCACTGCGCGTCGCGTCTCCATTCCACCGACCGAGCTGTGGCAGTAGCGGCTCAACGTCAACAGCGACAACAAAACGGGACAGGGGACGTCACAGTGTGTAAGTGCAGCGCGCAAGACTAGCGCCCCCTCCCCCTTGGGGTGTACTGTGGTTTAGCCTCCTAGCTTCATGATGTTGCTGTAAGTGATGGCGTCATACGTAGCTTTTAAAAGTGGCTTCTGTAAAGGAGATGCGTTGCAAATAGAGAGCTGTGATAGTTTAATTCGGCGGAAAACCAGAGTATTGCAGGTGTTCATAGGCGCGTGCAGAATGTCTACGGAGACCTGGCAGTGAACAAAAGCGCAGTGAGTCGTTGGGCGGGGCGTGTGTCATCATCGCAGCAATATTGCGCAAGCATGTCCCATCTCCCGCGTGCCGGACAGTCGCACACAGTTATGACTCCTGCAATGTCGGAACGTGCGAACACTCTCATTCGGAGTGATCGACGAATCACAATCAGACATCTCGCTCCTCAACTACATGTTTCTATTGTTAGCTCTGACACACTCGGCCACCATTTGCGGTGCTCAAGGGTGTGTGCCGCTGGGCTCGTCGCCGACTAACAGAAGACCATAAAGAGCAATGAAGGACCATTTGTGCGGAATTGCTTGCAACTTACGAGGCTGATCGTGAGACTTTTTTTCGGACATAGTCACAGGGATGAAACATGGGTTCACCACTCCAAACCGGAAACAAAACGGCAATCCATGAAGTGGCATCGCACCACCTCTCCTAAGAAGTGTTGCTTCACGCAGTGGAGAATGGCAAAACAGAGGCACTCTGGCGACCAAGGCGTTGCGAAGTAGGCAAGCACAGATAGCCTCACTGACAGCAGCAGTCTACCAACAGGCTGATGCAAGGACGCACACAGACCGAGCGCCGAGCGAAGCCTGGAGAGTGCTGAGTAAGGGGAAGTGAGGCCAGCACGCTAATATACTGTGGGAGTAATAACAAAAAGCTACCAGCGAGGGTAAAAAAGTCCTCCTGCAGGATATAAATAGTGGAGCACAAGCAGTAACAGACAGAAGCCATTAGGAAGCAGTTCGGATCTGAGGACAGACGTCTGTGTCCGAATGTTCAATCTTCATAGGTGACGATTTCGGAAATCTGTTCCAGCTCGAAGGAGTCATCCGTTCGCCGCCAGATGTCAACTTCAGCTCTGGAGGTCGGCCCGAGTTCCGTCGGCACCATGGCTGACTAACTACAGCGAGAACTTCCAGCAGGACCGGCCACAGCGCGGTCTCGGTCACAGGCGCTGCTGGGGACTGACGCCCGGACTTCATGGCAACGCGGCCCCATGGCGCGTGGTCTGTCCACGACGGGACCTCGCTTCCCAGGCGTCGGCAGCTGACCTCACGGCGACGCAGCTCCGTGGGCGTGCCCGTGCTCGGGCGCCGAGCGGCGACGAGTTCATCTCAACCACAGGGCATCCTGACTTCAGCGGAGCACTGGTGGCCTGAGGCTCCCGAGTGCGATCAGCGGCGCACGTTGCGCGCATTGTCGGAGAATCTACACAGCAGCAGCCAGGCGGAGGAATCCGCAGGGCTGGGCGGCGACGACGAGGGAGAAATTGTAGAGAAAGTTCAATAAATAAGTGTAAAACTCCACGCCGTCTCAGTCTTTGGCGCAGCCACTGTGTCTGCTGCTAACAAGTGGCGCAGAAGTCCTAACAGAAGAAAACGTTCAAAGCCGCTCCTGGGCCAGCGAAGTCATGGCGACGGTCTTCAAGGGCTCTGAAGAAGTTGTTCGGTTTAATGTACTGTCTCATGGGTTTACCACTGCCTCTGAAATGCATTGCGCTGCCCTCAGGAAACTGAAGAAACGACTTCAGTTTGTTCGTCGCCACAAAAACGTAATGTCTCCCACAAGTCTGCACACCTGAGAGCAACTCATCCATCCTACAGCCCGGATCTCTTACCTTCCGACTTCCACCTGTTTGGCCAAATGCGGGCATACAGGCAGCTCCACCTTAGTGGTTTAGGTGGTGTTGACACAGGCTATTCCAGTAAGGTGGCGTTTGCCCGTCGCATTACAATGGAAAGTATAGTTTTATAACCAAAAGAGTGAAATCCTAAATAAAACCAAACTACTTTCAGAAAAACATCTGTTGTACGGGGTGTTCAAAAAGTCTCTCCGCAGGACCGTATGGTTGTTAGCCGCGCGTGCCGTATGATTGTTCGCCTGCCTGGTTTACTTACCTTCAAGTGGACCCTCCCAACATTCCACTGTTTCGTTTATCCCAGCCAGCGTCAGTAGTATCGTTGGTGTGTGTCGTTACGTGTTTACGTGAACGTTTAGGTTTAGTTCCTTGTTCGTTTGTGTCACTGTTAAAATGGTAACCATTGAAGAACGTGTTGTTAGTCGAACAAGTGTTCAAAGCTGGCGGTAAATACACAGTTTCAGTTCGTAAAACATTTAATTAGTTTTCCCGGATTCAACACTCCCATATCCCGATACTGTACGAGATTTGAATAACAAATTTCGAAGTACGGGTTCAGTGATAGATGCACCGAGAAGTGGTCGTCCTAGCGTTTTGTCTGGGGATAAACTACTCGATATTTCCGATAAAATGGCCATGAGTCCGAACAAGCCGAACTCACCCAGGAGATCGATGTTAGTGTCGGAACGGCCCATACAGCTGTAAGATAAAAATTAGAACGTTTCCCATACAACGTGACAAACGTGCAAGAACTGAAAAATACTGACCATGGCAAGAAACTTCATTATTGTCAATGGTTCAAAAATTTCGTTCAACAAAATGTATGAGATATTCTTAATGAAACGTTTTTCACTGATGAGGCGCGGTTTCATTTATCCGTGTACATGGATTCGCAAAATTCTCGTATGTGGAGTACTGCAAATACATTGTGTATTCATGAGAAACCACTTCATTATGTGAAAATAGGAATTTCGATTGCAATTTCTAGACGTCAGATTGTGGGTCCCATATTTTTCAACGAAACAATAAACGCACAACGATACTGCAGTGATATTTTGTACCCATTCGTTGGAGAACTTGTCTTAAGTGAAATACCGAGCGGTTATTTTCAACAAGATGGTGCAACCGCGCATACAGCTCGCGTTTCAATGTCACTGCTTGCTGATGTTTTCGGTGATCGCATAATTTCACCGGGACTTTGGCCTCCACGATCGCCTGACCAACACCACCTGACTTTTTTCTTTTGGGGTGCAGCGAAAGCAAGTGTCTATAAAAACATACCAAAATCCATCGATGAACTGAAAACTGCAACATCCACTTTCACTGCTTCTGTTACGGAAGAAATCTTACAGCTTGTGTTTGGAAACATGATTAGGCGAATTGAATTGTGTATTCAACTGCAGGGGGGACATTTACAACGTTTAATGTGAAAATTTGTAAGTAAAAATGAATATTCAATAAATTAATAAGTTGTTTTTCACTGAGTTTCATTTCGGTATGTTCACTGCGGCATACGGCACGCGCGGCTAACAATCTACGGCACTGCGGAGAGACTTTTTGAACTGCCTGTATTACTTATTCAGTGTTTTAGTTGAGCTAACCTATTTAAAGAGTTTACTGGTTCCTTCTAGGATAACTTACACTGCTAATACTGTTTATGGCACAGTTGTATCTGTCTATCGGGTTTGAGCCCTGTCAGTATTTTGTGAACTATATGCGTTGGCTTGATGTCATTAATTTTGTGCTCAGAATTCAATTTTACTGCTTGATGTTTTAGTTGAACCTATATGGACGTTATTGGCTCTGAGCACTATGGGACTTAACATCTGAGGTCATCAGTCCCCTAGAACTTAGAACTACTTAAACCTAACTAACCTAAGGACATCACACACACCTATGCCCGAGGCAGGATTGGAACCTACGACCGTAGCAGTCGCGCGATTCCAGACTGAAGAGCTTAGAACCGCTCGGCCACCGCGGCCGGCAGTCGTTGTTTATTTGTACATTATTTTATAGAACTAGCCCGACTTCGTTGCTTTCTACTTAAAAAGTTCAAATCATTTTACTTGATTTACGTAAAGTATATATTTTACACAAACCAGTAATGTTCGAATACAGTAATAGTTACGTGCTGCTTGACACAGTCACATCACGTAAATACCTAGGCGTAACGTTGCAAAGTAGTATCAAATGTAATGAGCATGTAAGGACAGTAGTAGGGAAGGCGAAGGCGAATGATCGACTTCGGTATACTTCGAGAATTTTATGGAAGTGTTAATCATCTACACCTACAACTACATTTATACTCCGTAAGCCACCCAACGGTGTGTGGCGGAGGGCACTTTACGTGCCACTGTCATTACCTCCCTTTCCTGTTCCAGTCGCGTACGGTTCGAGGGAAGAACGACTGCCGGAAAGTCTCCATGCGCGCTCGGATCTCTCTAATTTTACATTCGTGATCTCCTCGGGAGGTATAAGTAGGGGGAAGCAATATATTCGATACCTCATCCAGAAACGCACCCTCTCGAAACCTGGACAGCAAGCTACACCGCGATGCAGAGCGCCTCTCTTGCAGAGTCTGCCACTTGGGTTTGCTAAACATCTCCGTAACGCTATCACGCTTACCAAATAATCCTGTGACGAAATGAGCCGCTCTTCTTGGGATCTTCTCTATCTCCTCTGTCAACCCGACGGATGTCACACTGATGAGCAATACTCAAGTATAGGTCGAACGAGTGTTTCGTAAGCCACCTCCTTTGCTGATGGACTACATTTTCTAAGGACTCTCCCAATGAAACTCAACCTGGCACCCGCATTAGCAACGATTAATTTTATATGATCATTCCACTTTAAATCGTTCCGTACACATACTCCCAGATATTTTACAGAAGTTACTACTACCAGTGTTTGTTCCGCTATCATATAATCATACAATAAAGGATCCTTCTTTCTATGTATTCGCAATACATCACATTTGTCCTGTAAAGTAGACCACATGTGACACTATTGCAACACATTGTTTAGTACTGTTCGAGTGTTTGGGATCTGCACCAGGGCATATTAAAGAAGACATCAAAGTAGTTCAGAGGCGGGCTGCTAGAATTGTTACCGGTGGGTTCGAGCAGCAGCAGTTATTACTGAGATGCTTCGGGAAAACAAATGGGAATTACTGGAGGGAAGACGACGTTCTTTTTGAGGAACACTACTTAAAAAATTTAGAGAACTTTCTTCCGAGGTTGACTGCCACCGAAGTAGATTTCGCTTAAAGATCATGAAGATAAGATTAGAGAGATTAGGGTTCGTACGGAGGCACACAGACAGTCTATTCCCTAGTTCTATTTGCGAATGGAACAGAAAAGGAAATGACACGAAGAGCGTTTGAAAAGTCCGTGCAAAGTCCGAGAGATGGCACCACCGGCGCATATCGAGGTCATGTTTAGTTATTAGCATCTTTGGAAAGAACGCACACCAAGTTTCAGTCATATTTGTCTATTTCTTTGTGTTTGGCATTCGCGTGAATCAAGGAAGTCGAGATATTGTCAAAAAATGGATGAAAAATAATTTCGTGTGGTGATTAAACATTACTTTGTGAAAGGCAAAACGCCTCAGGAGACTAAAGAGGAGCTTGATAAACATTACGGTAACTCTGCACCTTCAATTAGAACAGTTTATACGTGGTTTCAAAATTTTCGGAGTGGCCATATGGGCACAAGTGATGCTGAACGTTCTGGACGTCATGTGGAGGTTATGACTCCAGAAATCATTGATAAAATCCATGATATGGTGATGGATGACAGAAAAGTTAAGGTGCATGAGATTGCTAGTGCTATGGGCATCTCGAATGAACGGGTACATAATATTTTGCCTAAACATTTGGACATACGAAGACTATCCGCTAGATGGGTTCCGCGATTGCTCAAGCTTGACCAAAAACAGAATCGTGTGAAGTGTTGCAAGGATGGTTTGCAGCTGTTCAGGAAGAATCCGCAGGACTTTAAGCGTCGTTTCGTCACTGTGGATGAAACATGGATACATTACTATACTCCTGAGAGCAAACAATAATCTAAACAATGGGTTACCCAGAGAGAATCTGCAACAAAAAAGGCGAAGACCATTCCTTTGGCTGGAAAGGTTATGGCGATTGTCTTTTGGTATTCGCAAGAGATAATCCTCATTGACTATCTGAAAAAGGGTAAAACTATTACAGGTGCATAATATTCATCGTTATTTGACTGTTTGAAAACCGAGTTGGAAGAAAACCGCCGGCGATTGAATTGCAAAAAAGTCCTTTTCCATCACGACAATGCACCAGCACACACCTCAGCAGTTGTGGTCGCAAAATTAATGGATTCCAACTCGTTTCACATCCCCTTGTTCTCCAGAATTGGGTCCCTCCTACTTCTATTTGTTCCACAATTTGGAGAAATGGCTGGCGGAACAAAGATTTTATTGAAACGAGGAGGTGATTGCAGCAACTGATAGCTATTTTGCAGACTTGGACAATTCCTATTATTCGGAAGGGATCAACAAATTAGAACACCATTGGATGAATGGCGTAAGTCTAAAACGAGACTATGTCGAAAAATAAAAAAGGTTTACCCCAAACACGTGAGTGGTTTTTATTTTTGCATGCTCTTTTCAAACGCCTCTCGTAGTGGTACATGGTACCCTCCGTCACGCACCGTACAGTGACTTGCGGAGTATATATTTAGATGTAGACCTGCTCATTGATTTTTTCTGATCTGCTGTGCTTTAAGTATTAAGCGATGTGTTAACTAAATGATTACTGACGCCTGATGCATTTTTTCGGAACATGTGTTAACTAAAATGTTTTTCCGTCTGTTCTAGTAGTGCTTGAAGTCGATCTGTACTGTACTTGAATTTACCTTCTGACAGAAGC
Organism: Schistocerca cancellata; assembly: GCF_023864275.1. NCBI lineage: Eukaryota > Metazoa > Arthropoda > Insecta > Orthoptera > Acrididae > Schistocerca > Schistocerca cancellata. The sequence continues at coordinate 206,691,427 of NC_064627.1, forward strand.
TGTCTGTAATTCAAGATTTCAAAACATAACTGAAAATTTCTCAAGCGTCAAATGATAAGATTTAGAGGTTATTTTCTTGCATTGATTTCATTTTGTGTTAAAAGAAATTCATAATTATTGTTTGTAGCACTTCTGAAATAAAAGTTGTATTTTCTGAGTAAAATATGTTATTTCTTTGTGGCCTGGCATCTTTCCATTCCCCGCTCCTCGCCTGCTAAAATATTTCATAGTTCTCACGAAAACCTGTTGTGCAAATGTAGAGAGAATTAGAAATTTGTGCGAAGGTCTTATGGGACCAAACTGCTGATGTCACCGGTCCCCAAGCTTACACACTATTTAATCTAACTTTAAGTTACGCTAAGGACGACACACACACCCATGCCCGAGGGATGACTCGAACCTCCGACAGGGGGAGCCTCGCGGACCGTGACAAGACGCCTGAGACCGAGCGGCTATGCCGCGCGGCTACCCGGCGCGGCTAAACGTAGGGAAGTTGCATTCGAAGGAGACTGTGCGACCATTCTGCTATAACTGTCGAGGAGGGATCATGACAGTAAGATAAGAAAGATAAGCATGCGTACAGAGGCATATAGCTTCATTTTCCTGTTTCTCCACAACCACACACTACTACCAACTTTTTGTTATAAAGAAACACAGTCTCTTGTCTCCCATCAACTATAAGAAATTTTAATAGCGGTGGCAATCCGTGGGTATTAGTACGTGGCGGAAATGTATAGCTATATAGGTACTATGTACAAGATGACTTTCTCTAAGCGCATGAGAATGCACCACTACTTTCATCCTATGATCTGACTTTTCAAACACATTGGTTACGTAAGAAAAGTTCGAGAATGCGCAAAATGTTCTGAACGGCCGGGCGGAGTGGCCGTGCGGTTCTAGGCGCTACAGTCTGGAACCGCGAGACCGCTACGGTCGCAGGTTCGAATCCTGCCTCGGGTATGGATGTGTGTGATGTCCTTAGGTTAGTTAGGTTTAAGTAGTTCTAAGTTCTAGGGGATTGATGACCTCAGAAGTTAAGTCCCATAGTGCTCAGAGCCATTTGAACCATTTTTTGTTCTGAACGGCGGAGGGTGTCGATGAGTATTGGAGACGTGGAAGTGTTGCAAAAGACGTGAGAGTAAGACGACATGGATTGCAACGAATAAGAGAATGTGAAAGTGAAGAACTACGAGAAGATGTAGAGACGAGGCCAGTATTAGAGTACGCTCAAATTGAAACAGAGGACCAGGCGAAAAAAACAATAGCAGAACGAAAGAAACAGAGACGTAGTGAACAATCTTTGCGAAAATCGGTATCTGGAAAATCTGCTGTCTGGAACATGTGACAGTCAATTATTATCCGAAGAAGGAACATGGGCAGCATCGATCTTACGTCAAAGGAAAAAATCGGTAACTCTGCGAATATGGAATGTACATAAGATTTATAACGAAAATGGAAAAGAACCGACTGTGATGAAAAACAAAGAAATTAAGAAGCTTTTATTTAACAGTAACTAAAAAACACGTATTTAGTAGTAACTCTTACCTCTGGGCCGGTGAAGCCGGTAATGCAGCTAGTAATAGTAGAATGAGGTCATGCACAGAGCCGACTCTAAATCCAAACTCAATAATGATTTATTTGAAGAACAGTTATAAAAACTTTGCAATTGCTTTTGTTGATTTTATGAAAGCGTATGAGTCAATTGAAAGGGTATCATGGTTTAAAATTCGTAAGAAATGTGCTCTAGGTAATGAAACAGCCACCTTCGTTAAGTCAACGCAAGAAACACTTACTCTGAAGTTAAATTCAGAGGTGAAATATCCAGGAAAATTTAAGATTAAAGCTGAAGCCTGGCAAGGAAATGGTCTATGGCCATTGCTTTATCTGTTTTTGATGTAATCGTAAGAGAATGGAAGAAATTTTTAGAGAAAAGTCAGGCTTCCGAAGAATTAAACTACAGACAGGGGAGAGAAAAACAAGTCGATGCAGACGATCTAACAGTCTTGGCATAACCACTAGAGCCTGCGACCAAACAAAATTAACTACTGAAAAAATTATACTGAAAAAAAGGTTTAGAGATCCCATTCACGAAAACTAAGTTTATGAGAAGCATTAAGGCATCCCCTTGGAACATAATGACTATAAATACGGCCATATTAATCGAACCAGCAATTTGAAGTATTTAGGGAAAGTAACTGAACAAAACGTGAAAAAAGAATGAGTTAACAAAATGAAAGTAACTTACCAACTAATAAGGATACCTATAACAAAAAATTAAACCTTGATGTAACTGCAATTATTCGCCTAGAAGCTGTGGAAAGCCTGCCTCTGAATGAGAAAAAGATGACGGAATAACTGGAAATCACTGAAATGAAGATATCAGTCAAATATTAGGCTCAAGTAATGGAGAGGAACGCACAGCACTAACAAGGAAATTTCTGCACACATTTGAAAAAATTCAGATATAATCAGGAAGGTAAGACTTGTTCTTTAGAGCCATAATTAAAGATGGATCATAGCACACTAACAAGAAAACAATACATTTATTTTGCAAAATTGAGAATGGCTAACACGTGGATCAAAGAAACCGGAAAGGACATGGAACAACTCAAAATAACTCAAAAGGAAATCCAGGTACGTATATCACTTAAGGAATGTTACGAAATTATGCAAGGTTCTAGGAAAAGCGTAAATCTGGGCTGAAAAACTGGCAAACAATACCGTGAAAAACTGATGGAGGCGTGGAACAGAAGAACAGAAAGTAACAGCTGAAATTATTGTACTCTATACCGGCTGACATGAACGAAAGGAAACTAATAATAATGACATTACTGGGCTCCGGAGCAATAGCACTTTAATGCTTAGTGTTTGCGGGTCATCTGTGGAATATACACTCCTGTAAATGGAAAAAAGAACACATTGACACCGGTGTGTCAGACCCACCATACTTGCTCCGGACACTGCGAGAGGGCTGTACAAGCAATGATCACACGCACGGCACAGCGGACACACCAGGAACCGCGGTGTTGGCCGTCGAATGGCGCTAGCTGCGCAGCATTTGTGCACCGCCGCCGTCAGTGTCAGCCAGTTTGCCGTGGCATACGGAGCTCCATCGCAGTCTTTAACACTGGTAGCATGCCGCGACAGCGTGGACGTGAACCGTATGTGCAGTTGACGGACTTTGAGCGAGGGCGTATAGTGGGCATGCGGGAGGCCGGGTGGACGTACCGCCGAATTGCTCAACACGTGGGGCGTGAGGTCTCCACAGTACATCGATGTTGTCGCCAGTGGTCGGCGGAAGGTGCACGTGCCCGTCGACCTGGGACCGGACCGCAGCGACGCACGGATGCACGCCAAGACCGTAGGATCCTACGCAGTGCCGTAGGGGACCGCACCACCACTTCCCAGCAAATTAGGGACACTGTTGCTCCTGGGGTATCGGCGAGGACCATTCGCAACCGTCTCCATGAAGCTGGGCTACGGTCCCGCACACCGTTAGGCCGTCTTCCGCTCACGCCCCAACATCGTGAAGCCCGCCTCCAGTGGTGTCGCGACAGGCGTGAATGGAGGGACGAATGGAGACGTGTCGTCTTCAGCGATGAGAGTCGCTTCTGCCTTGGTGCCAATGATGGTCGTATGCGTGTTTGGCGCCGTGCAGGTGAGCGCCACAATCAGGACTGCATACGACCGAGGCACACAGGGCCAACACCCGGCATCATGGTGTGGGGAACGATCTCCTACACTGGCCGTACACCACTGGTGATCGTCGAGGGGACACTGAATAGTGCACGGTACATCCAAACCGTCATCGAACCCATCGTTCTACCATTCCTAGACCGGCAAGGGAACTTGCTGTTCCAACAGGACAATGCACGTCCGCATGTATCCCGTGCCACCCAACGTGCTCTAGAAGGTGTAAGTCAACTACCCTGGCCAGCAAGATCTCCGGATCTGTCCCCCATTGAGCATGTTTGGGACTGGATGAAGCGTCGTCTCACGCGGTCTGCACGTCCAGCACGAACGCTGGTCCAACTGAGGCGCCAGGTGGAAATGGCATGGCAAGCCGTTCCACAGGACTACATCCAGCATCTCTACGATCGTCTCCATGGGAGAATAGCAGCCTGCATTGCTGCGAAAGGTGGATATACACTGCACTAATGCCGACATTGTGCATGCTCTGTTGCCTGTGTCTATGTGCCTGTGGTTCTGTCAGTGTGATCATGTGACCCCAGGAATGTGTCAATAAAGTTTCCCCTTCCTGGGACAATGAATTCACGGTGTTCTTATTTCAATTTCCAGGAGTGTATACGCTCGATAAGAGTTGCAATTAAATATCACTTGTACGGTATATTTGTACAATTGTGCAAGAATAGAAGTACAACCACACGCGAAAAGCAAGAGAGCGAAACTATATTATTACATACAGCTGACATACGTCACTCCCTAAAGATGGATAAAAATTAATATAATACTGCGCTGGGAAGACAGATGTTGATAAATGACGCTGGTGTAGAGCCATACATCGCAGTGTTTAGTACGTCATCAACGAGATAAAAATTATTGGACGGCTCACTTCGATCGGGAGTCGAACCAGCTGGTTGATATCTGTCGATTTCGGCTCTACGCCTGCCTTATGTGAAGGAAACATCGATAAAAGGGAACGCCGGCAACGTCGTCGCGCAGCTTCTGGATCACTGACGGAGGAGTCCTGCGATCGTCCTTGATGTACGTGACGATTGACAGAACGGGACCCAAGGAGACGACTGCGGTTTCACACAAACCACAACAGAAGCAAGCCTGGCTAACGGTTGCCATGTTCTGCAACTGGAGATTCGAATTACTGCGGTCGAAAAATGCCAGCAGCACTTATCCGAATTCAGGCTGCCGTATATTCCAAGTAAAGATACTGAGAATTCCCTTCAAATGGTTTAGCGAAACCAAAACATAGAACATGTTGGCTCTAAGGCGATTTAAACTCGGTCTACCTAAACACGAAATCATTGTCTCAACGACTGAACAGTAGGTTCAGTCGTGAAAACAATTGGCAGAAGTGCCCAAGTTGTGTAGAACCAACTGTAACAGAAAAAAAAGGTGTATCTCAGATCTGCCGGCCGCGGTGGTCTAGCGGTTCTGGCGCTGCAGTCCGGAACCGCGGGACTGCTACGGTCGCAGGTTCGAATCCTGCCTCGGGCATGGGTGTGTGTGATGTCCTTAGGTTAGTTAGGTTTAAGTAGTTCTAAGTTCTAGGGGACTTATGACCTAAGATGTTGAGTCCCATAGTGCTCAGAGCCATTTGAACCATTTTGTATCTCAGATCTCGCCCGCTTGTGATGCTGTGACTAAGTAGAGCATCAAAAAATAATGCTGACTTATTTAGGAATACCGGTAAAACAATATCTTTCTCCACAAACAACAAAACTTTCCTACCACTTGCTTCACACATTAAACATAAACACCGCGTACGTATAACATTTGTCATGCATTCTACTTGGCAAAACAAGGAGAGCTTTCCTTACACGCCACGAAGAGCACTCTGATGCCTGCCCTACTGTATACTACACAGGAAGTAATCGAAGACAACTTTATCTGTTAGAACAACTAGAAATACTATTACAAAGGAAGAAAATCTCTGAAGAAATCGAAGGAAGAAACCGCGTTTAACCGCATAAAGACGCTATAATGTAACAGCTATAACCATTTTACAACATAAAGTTACAGCTAATATACACTGTTTGACATGTTATTTCTAACACGACATAAAGTAGTTATATTTTTATGTCTACACAGATGTTACTTGCAAAACGCAATTTTTCTACAGACTTTAGATGTATATTTGACAATTTTGTACAAACTGAAAGGGTGTGCATGCACACATTTTGTTTCCACATACTGTACCTAAAAACTATGTAACCACTGCTGGAAACAAAAAGTAATTCTCTTTTCTGTCTAAGTTATGTTAAACTGTAGCTGCACTACCTTTCAATATATTTATGTGCATTTAACAGTACTGGTAGCAACCTGTTTCCAAAAGATGATGTAAAGTGAAATAGATTTCACACGAAAATAACATCAAAACAGATTATGTGATACAGCTGTGTGGATAAGATGACGTTATTACTAGTTCTTTAGTTTTAGTTCCACACAGCTGTTTAAGTTTTATGTCGTTTCCATTGAACAAGTCTTTTTTTCAGGAAACAGAGCACCTGTAAAGGATCGTATAATTTTCTCAAAGCCAAAGGAGGAGACTGCTGTGGCTCGCACTAAAGTGAACACGGAAATTTTGCATGCTTTACTCTGCAAATCTAAACTGTAAAAAAGAGTTTTAAATTCTTGTAACACAAGTGAAATAGTGACTGTCTATTATCAAAATCAGCAATATTAGCTGGGCTAATATTTCATTCCCCATACATTCTTTCCCATAACATCAAAGACAGTCTGCATTTAACGAACTATTTACTAAACGTCGCAAATGGCCACCTGGAGCCACTTGCAGTTTACCTATCTCACAGCTTCCTTAATGTAGCGTAACTCACGGTGTGCGAATCACCCACATTATGTCACTCAGTATGACAGTACCTAAGCGACTTCCAATAAATTTTCTTCATAATTTTAAGCGTTTTTCGAAACCTCTTCTCAATGACACCACCCTCCCCCCCCCTCCCCTTTCCCCACAAAATGATGTCGTACCGCAGTTCTTGCAATATTTTTCTTAAATTCATCTTAGCGGCAGTTTTCAGAACGGGCTCTACAAAGATGAGCGTGCTGTGAAGAGTGACTCCTAGAGAACATGGACTTCTGTTTTGCCTCAGCTAGTTCCCTTCAAAATATACCTTTATTTCTTTGTAGGCGATCTTGTAGCTAAGATGGAAACTGGTAACTTCTGTTTTGGCAGAACTTGGCTGTAACCTCCTGTTTCGGAAGTATTTGCTAATAAGTTTTAAGTCTTCGCTCAAGACAGACTTAATAACGCCCTGGCTCGCAGCAAGAGTCGAATCGTCAGCATATCCAGATTTCCTTCGTGTTGTTTTAGGCATATCTGCTATATGCAGGGAAAACAGAAGAGGGGCTAGCACTTATCCTCATGGAAGGATGTTATTAAGTTTCATTACAAGGTTCACCTTATTGTCTTCTAGAACCTGGACTCTACTACTGCTTAACATAACACTGATGATGTTTCTAGTTTTGAAATTTGATACGTCTCGTAAAGGTTTGAATACTACCCCTCGCCACCACACAGCATCATAAGCCGCTGGTAGATATATATAAACACAGTTGAGGTCTTTTGACTATTTTGAAACCAGACTTCGATAAAAGGTGTTAGCGTGGTCGGTGCAGCTGCGCTATGGATGGAATCCTGCCTGTTCAACAGGGACGTTTTGAAAAATTTATGACCGATTCTGTTGTGCAGTATTCTTTCGAAAAGTTTATATACTGTGCTAAATAAAGCAATGGGACGGTAACTTTCCCCTTTTTCATTTGGCTTACCTTGTTTTAATATGGCCGCTACATCTCTTCCACCTAGTGGACAATTCTGATGGTGCAATTCTTTCGCTCTCAAGACTGAAACTAGATACATCCTTGCCTATCACCGTCCTTTCAGTAAGATTGGCATAACGATGTGTTGTCCATTTTTTTCGTGTATTGACTAGTTCTTGTTTGCCCGAAACCACGAAGGGCTTTTATAAATCATTAACGGATGGCCTCTGGAGAAGAATTACCGTCTAGAACATAAGGGCTACTGTCTCGTTGACTCACACGTAACACATCACTTTCACAATTTTTTACTTGTGTATCAGGACGACAGAAACTACACTCGTAATGGCTAACGAAGTATCCAGATTTTTAATATTTGCAAGTAAATTATTCATGCCTAACTACTGTAAATGATCTAAGTGAACGGAACGGTCACACGTCGAATTTCTGTACCCTAGACATGAATTACTTCAACAGTTTCTTTCAGCTTTTTCCTTTTTCTTCTCATCGACACAGCGAGGTCTTCATACACACAATAAAACTCTCCGTTAGGAGAGGAGAGTCTCCAAGGAAATGGTCGGCGTCAAGTCAGGGTATGTATTGTAGTTGTATATTGAATGGAACGAGCACCAACGAACGTAAGAAACGAAGCCGCTTTAGTTACATAACAGGCACTGGTAGGAGTAGCTTTCTAGGTTTTCCTTCTTCCGATTGATCCTTCCTGCTTAAGAATATATTTCCTTCGCGCTCCAGAAATTTGGTGTCCATCAGCGAAAAAAATACAGGTCTGAAGAAGGTAAGCAGTGCCTAAAACAGAACCTCTTTTCTCCATGGTTAAAATAACTCCATTCAGACGAATGTATCGATGGTTAACTCGACACGGCCACCCCTGCCCCTTCCGAGCTACTGCACTGCTACCTGAGAAAAGACTACAAGGCTGAACTTAGAGACGTAAGTGCAACAAACAGAAACAGTTCACTGTTAGAATTAGGTGACTTCAACAATGAATAAACATGTTACGCGAACTTCTAGGAGGTTGATGTGATAAATGGGGGAAAAACATGTTTAAGTACTAAACAAAAAATATCTTAAGAATGCCTAAGGGCTACTGATACTTTTAAACAGTAGTAGTACGAGGAGACTTAAAGCAAGTTTACACGTGTCGTCTCACGTTAATGCCATTATGCTGTGTAACAAGAATGGTGCATTGTACAAAGATGGGACATGTTCTGGGTTGACAAGAGGCATGGTTCTGCTGCGGTGCGAACAGGTTCATCACAGTGTGGGGTGAAATGGAGCGGCAACTGGAAACAAACTCCAAAGCTGGACTGCACGGGGCAGCACTGTCCTTATGGGCAAAACATCTAAACTGCACATAGGTTCACCGTACAATTTTTGTGCGCTTACCTTCTACTTATTGTGCACGGTCTCCTTCGGAATAATCCCCTGCACAATTGATACACTGCTCCCAGTGCTTTTTCCTCTTCCGAAAGCAGTCTTGGTACGCCTCTTGCTGGATCGTGCGAAGAGCCGTCCCTTTTATCTCGTCTATCTTTGTAAATCTTCGGCCTTTCAACGGGGTTTTCAACCTTAGGAATAAAAAAAAAAGTTCGCAGAGGCCAGGTCTGAAGAGTATGGAGGATGAGGTGGCACAGTGATTTCGTTTTTTCTGCAGTAGTCACGCACCAACAGGCATGAATGTGTGGGTGCGTTATTATGATGCGAGAACCACAATTTGTCTCGACACATTTCAGGCCGTTTCCTCCTTGCGTCGCAACACGTCCCGATAGTACCAACGATTAACAGTTTGTCCCTGTGGCACGAATTCATGCTGAACTAATCCTTCAAAATCAAAGAAATGTATCAGCATGGCTTCGACATCTGACATGACCTGACGAGCTTGTTTTGGTCCTGGAGAACCTTTCCTGACCCATCGTGAAGACCCAACCTTGGTCTCAGCATCATAACCGCCGACACACGTCTCAACACCAGTTATGATTCTCTTAAGCAACATCTCACTCTCATCTGAGCGATCCGAAAGTTCTTCACAGATTGCGAAGCGAAGATCTTTCTCGTCTTGACTCATAAGCCGTGGGACGAACTTGACGGCAACAAGATGCATTCCAAGATGCTGTGTCAGGATTTCGTGAGATGATCCACCTGAAATGTTACATTCTTCTGCAACCTCTCGGACAGCCAGTCTTCGATTGGCACGCATAATTTCGTTGACATTCTTGACACGAGCGTCGTCGGTAGACGTCGAAGGGCGACCTGAACGAGGGTCGTGCAACTTCCGTCCGGCCATTTTAAAACCGTGTGAACCACTCGCCCATTTTTAAAACGTGTGAACGATTCGAAATACCGAGTACGACTTAAGCGTTCATCACCGTAGGCTTCGTGCACCATTTGGTGTGTGTCTGTAAGGGTTTTCTTGAGTTTCACGCAGAATTTGATGAGGGCGCGTTGCTCCTCTAATTCTGCCATCTAGATGTTCGCAAACTGTGCGACACAATGTTCTACTCAGTACAGCACTGAACAATAACTAACAGACGTACAGCAATGAAACTTCCGGCGGTTATACATTAGACACAGGCGTGCGCAGCGACGACGTTCACATAGCGATTCTTGAATGGCTCCGTGATCGAGAAGCGGTTTCTTATCTTCTAGGAATTGAATGACTGATAGAACGTTCCGGTCGTTGTTCACAGAGACTTGGCGATTATGTCGAAAAATAGTGTCAAGTATGTGTGTCACTCTGAAATATAGTGCAGCAGTCTATAAAAGTTACTTTGAATGCCGTAACAATGTGTAACTTTTCGAAGTTCCCTCGTATCTTCTTATCTACATCTACATCTAGACGGTTACTCTGCCATTCACACTTAAGTGCCTGGCAGAGGGTTCATCGAACCATTTTCAAACTACTTCTCTACCATTCCACTTTCGAATGGCACGTGGGAAAAAGGAACACCTAAATCTTTCCGTTCGAGCTCTGTTTTCTCTTATTTCATTATGATGATCATTTTTCTCCCTACGTACGTGGGTGTCAACAAAATATTTACGCATTCGGAAGAGAAAGTTGGTGACTGAAATTTCGTAAATAGATCTCGCCGCAAAGAAAACCGCCTTTGTTTCAGTGACTGCCACTCCAACTCGCGTATCATATCAGTGACACTCTCACCCCTATTGCGCGATAACACGAAACGAGTTGCCCTTCTTTGCACTTTTTCGATGGCCTCCGACAATCCTACCTGGTAAGGATATCATACTGCGCAGCAATATTCCAGCAGAGGACGGACAAGTGTAATGTAGGCTGTCTCTTTAGTGGGTTTGCCGCATCTTCTAAGTGTTCTGCCAACAAAGCGCAGTGTTTGTTTCGCCTTCCCCACAATATTATCTGTGCGGTCTTTCCAATTTAAGTTGCTCGTAATTGTAATTCCTAGGTATTTAGTCGAATTGACAGCTCTTAGTTTTGTGCGATTTATCGTATACCCAAAATTTATCGGATTTGTTTTAGTACCCATATGGATGACCTCGCACTTTTGTTTGTTTAGTGCTAATTGCCACTTTTTGCACCACACAGAAATTCTCTCTAGATCATTTTGTAATTGGAATTGATCGTATGACGATTTTACTAGACGGTAAATTACAGCGACATCTGCAAACAATCTAAGGGGGCTGCTCAGATTGTCATCTAGATTATTTATGTAAATCAGGAAAAGCAGAGGGCCTATGTCGCCAGCTTGCGGTACACCAGATATCACTTCTGTTCTATTCGATGATTTACCGTCTATCAGTACGAACTGTGACCTCTCTGAGAGGAAATCACGAATCCAGTCACGCAACTGAGACGATACTCCACATGCACGCAATTTGATTAATAGTCGCTTGTGGGGAACGGTATCAAAAGCCATCTGGATATCTAGGAATATGGAATCGATCTGAGATCCCTTGTCGACAGCACTCATTACTTCATGGGGATAATGAGCTAGCTGTGTTGCACAAGAACGATCTTTTCTGAATCCGTGTTGATTATGTATCAATAAGTCATTTTCTTCAAGGTGATTCATAATGTTTGAGTACAGTATATGCTCCAAAATCCTACTGCAAATTAGGGTCAGTGATATGGGTCTGTAATTCAGTGGGTTACAACTATTTCCTTTCTTGAATATTGGTGTGACCTGTGCTACTTTCCAGTCTTCAGGAACATACCTTTCGTCAAGTGAGCTGTTGAATATGTTTGCTAAGAAAGGCGTTATTGTGTCTGCATACTCTGAAAGGAACCTGATTGGTATACCGTCTGGACCGGAAGACTTGCCTTTCTTAAGTGATTTGAGTTGTTTCGCAACACCTAAGGTATCTACTTTTATGTGACTCATGCTAACAGGTATTCTGGTTTCTAATTGTGGAATATTTACTTACTGTCTATGCACATGTGGATAACAGCCTACTGTGATATGGTATCGTGTTACGGACAAGTGGCAGTTTCGCAAAAGAAATATATAGAATTAAAGAAAAGAGTAATAAGGATTTATTTCGAACTTGGAAAATATGAAACTTACTTTCTTCTCTGAAGTGCTTAAGAATCTGTAGCGGTGGCATCGCGGAAGCTATTAATTTTACAAGCGTGACGAATCAACTTTTAAAACGTATGTATGGCTCTTTAGAGAGCGATCTTTGCATCTCTATCACACTATTTACTGCACCAACGGAATGGTTGGCGAGTAAGAACTCTTGAATGTTGTGCGCTCTTGTGGACTCTACTGTTATTTAAGTTAAGGTATCAGCTACAAAGCGAGTGTCTGTGGAGCTGTTCGAAAGTGACGTCCAAACAAGACGCGTCATGTAACCAGCTCCCCCTCCCATCCCCCGCCAGCTGGCTGGCCGAAACCCGCTGCTGCCGAGGTAATAAGTGTCACCTTCGGCTTGTAATCCGCTCAAGTGGCCTGTTGTGGCCAACTGCCTACCTGAAAACGCCGAGTCTGCCCGCGTCGCACCTTCAGAACTGCGATACAGTCACTCGATGAATACTCACAGACTGAGGACTCAACTTTAGCGTCGCCACGCATGCTTCCTTTCATCTAGCGAGTATATTATGTGTTGTGGCTAGACAAGACAGCCTAGACACAAAGAGAGGAAGCCGTAAGGCACGCGCTTAAACTCACACAGGCTGGCGTGAGGTCTGAAACAGGATACGTAATGAATGCTATAAAGAAAAGTACGTAGCTTCTGGAATACTTAACTTTAATCCACATTTGTAGAACATCGCTCTTGATGATACATTAATAGAATCTCAATATCACTTGAATACGGCGCCTTGCTAGGTCGTAGCAAATGTAGCTGAAGGCTATGCTAACTATCGTTTCGGCAAGTGAGAGCGTAATTGTCAGTGAACCATGGCTAGCAACGTCGGCTGTACAACTGGGGCGAGTGCTAGTCAGTGTCTCTAGACCTGCCGTGTGGCGGCGCTCGGTCTGCCATCACTGACAGTGGCGACACGCGGGTCCGTCGTATACTAGCGGACCGCGGCCGATTTAAAAGCTACCACCTAGCCTTTTCAGTAGTTGCAAGGGCAACAGTCTGGATGATTGACTGATCTGGCCTTGTAACAATAACCAAAACGGCCTTGCTGTGCTGGTACTGCGAACGGCTGAAAGCAAGGGGAAACTACGGCCGTAATTTTTCCCGAGGGCATGCAGCTTTACTGTATGATTAAATGATGATGGCATCCTCTTGGGTAAAATATTCCGGAGGTAAAATAGTCCCCCATTCGGATCTCCGGGCGGGGACTACTCAAGAGGATGTCGTTATCAGAAGAAAGAAAATTGGCGTCCTACGGATCGGAGCGTGGAATGTCAGATCCCTTAATCGGGCAGGTAGGTTAGAAAATTTAAAAAGGGAAATGGATAGGTTAAAGTTAGATATAGTGGGAATTAGTGAAGTTCGGTGGCAGAAGGAACAAGACTTCTGGTCAGGTGACTACAGGGTTATAAACACAAAGTCAAATAGGGGTAATGCAGGAGTAGGTTTAATAATGAATAGGAAAATAGGAATGCTGGTAAGCTACTACAAACAGCATAGTGAACGCATTATTGTGGCCAAGATAGACATGAAGCCCACGCCTACTACAGTAGTACAAGTTTATATGCCAACTAGCTCTGCAGATGACGAAGAAATTGAAGAAATGTATGATGATATAAAAGAAATTATTCAGATAGTGAAGGGAGACGAAAATTTAATAGTCATGGGTGACTGGAATTCGAGTGTAGGAAAAGGGAGAGAAGGAAACGTAGTAGGCGAATATGGATTGGGGCTAAGAAAGAGGAAGCCGCCTGGTAGAATTTTGCACAGAGCACAAATTAATTATAGCTAACACTTGGTTTAAGAATCATGATAGAAGGTTGTATACATGGAAGAACCCTGGAGATACTAAAAGGTATCAGATAGATTATATAATGGTAAGACAGAGATTTGGGAACCAGGTTTTAAATTGTAAGACATTTCCAGGGGCAGATGTGGACTCTGACCACAATCTATTGGTAGATTAAAACTGAAGAAACTGCAAAAAGGTGGGGATTTAAGGAGATGGGACCTGGATAAACTGAAAGAACCAGAGGTTGTACAGAGTTTTAGGGAGAGCATAAGGGAACAGTTGACAGGAATGGGGGAAAGAAATACAGTAGAAGAAGAATGGGTAGCTTTGAGGGATGAAGTAGTGAAGGCAGCAGAGGATCAAGTAGGTAAAAAGACCAGGGCTCTTAGAAATACTTGGGTAACAGAAGAAATATTGAATTTAATTGATGAAAGGAGAAAATATAAAAATGCAGTAAATGAAGCAGGCAAGAAGGAATACAAACATCTCAAAAATGAGATCAACTGGAAGTGCAAAATGGCTAAGCAGGGATGGCTAGAGGACAAATGTAAGGATATAGAGGCTTATCTCACTAGGGGTAAGAGAGATACAGCCTACAGGAAAATTAAAGAGACCTTCAGAGAAAAGAGAACCACTTGTATGAGTATCAAAAGCTCAGATGGAAACCCAGTTCTAAGCAAAGAATGGAAAGCAGAAAGCTGGAAGGGGTATATTGAGGGTCTATACAAGGGCAATGTGCTTGAGGACAATATTATGGAAATGGAAGAGGATGTAGATGAAGATGAAATGGGAGATATAATACTGCGTGAAGAGTTTGACAGAGCACTGAAAGACCTGAGTCGAAACAAGGCCCCGGGAGTAGACAACATTCCATTAGAACTACTGACAGCCTTGGGAGAGCCAGTCCTGATGAAACTCTACCATATGGTGAGCAAGATGTATGAGACAGATGAAATACCCTCAGACTTCAGGAAGAATATAATAATTCCATTCCCAAAGAAAGCAGGTGTTGACAAATGTGAAAATTACCGAACTATCAGTTTAATAAGCCACAGCTGCAAAATACTAACACGAATTCTTTACAGACGAATGGAAAAACTAGTAGAAGCCGACCTCGGGGAAGATCAGTTTGGATTCCGTAGAAATACTGGAACACGTGAGGCAATACTGACCTTACGACTTATCTTAGAAGAAAGATTAAGGAAAGGCAAACCTACGTTTCTATCATTTGTAGACTTAGAGAAAGCTTTTGACATTGTTGACTGGAATACTCTCTTTCAAATTCTAAAGGTGGCAGGGGTAAAATACAGGGAGCGAAAGGCTATTTACAATTTGTACAGAAACCAGATGGCAGTTATAAGAGTCGAGGGACATGAAAGGGAAGCAGTGGTTGGGAAGGGAGTGAGACAGGGTTGTAGCCTCTCCCCGATGTTATTCAATCTGTATATTGAGCAAGCAGTAAAGGAAACAAAAGAAAAATTCGGAGTAGGTATTAAAATCCATGGAGAAGAAATAAAAACCTTGAGGTTTGCCGATGACATTGTAATTCTGTCAGAGACAGCAAAGGACCTGGAAGAGCAGTTGAACGGAATGGACAGTGTCTTGAAAGGAGGATATAAGATGAACATCAACAAAAGCAAAACGAGGATAATGGAATGTAGTCGAATTAAGTCGGGTGATGCTGAGGGAATTAGATTAGGAAATGAGACACTTAAAGTAGTAAAGGAGGTTTGCTATTTGGGGAGCAAAATAACTGATGATGGTCGAAGTAGAGAGGATATAAAATGTAGACTGGCAATGGCAAGGAAAGCGTTTCTGAAGAAGAGAAATTTGTTAACATCGAGTATAGATTTAAGTGTCAGGAAGTCATTTCTGAAAGTATTTGCATGGAGTGTAGCCATGTATGGAAGTGAAAGATGGACGGTAAATAGTTTGGACAAGAAGAGAATAGAAGCTTTCGAAATGTGGTGCTACAGAAGAATGCTGAAGATTAGATGGGTAGATCACATAACTAATGAGGAAGTATTGAATAGGATTGGGGAGAAGAGAAGTGTGCTCCCTGCCGCCGTTGGATAAGCAGCTGCAGCAGCAAGTCGTATACTCCTAGCTCACTCATTTGTTACATAGTTTAATTCTTAATTTCTTTGCGTGTTTTTGGTACTTGCATTGTTTAATTCATAAATTTCGGGCGTATTATAGTATTTGAGAGTTGTAGCATCGCGTTTTAGTACCTGAATAGTGTAAATTCGCGTAGTCGTCTGTCAACTGTTTTTGTTTTGAACGGCCAGTGTCGGTTGGTCACAGTCAGTGTGCTCCCTGCCGCCGTTGGATAAGCAGCTGCAGCAGCAAGTCGTATACTCCTAGCTCACTCATTTGTTACATAGTTTAATTCTTAATTTCTTTGCGTGTTTTTGGTACTTGCATTGTTTAATTCATAAATTTCGGGCGTATTATAGTATTTGAGAGTTGTAGCATCACGTTGTAGTACTCGAATAGTGTTAAATCGCGTAGTCTCCTTCCGCCGCCGAGCAGTGTGTCAGCAGTGCACAAGTGGCAGCATTACTGCATTTACTAGGCAATCTTGTATTTTAATAACCGCTTCAATTTTGTGTCGTTTTGTTTGCGCTCTCTGTAGATTAGTTCAGACGTTCTTTGCACAGTTTTTAGCATGGATAGGGACTGCAACTGCTGTGTTCGGATGCAGGCTGAGTTGGCATCCCTTCGCTCCCAGCTTCAGGCAGTGTTGGCTTCGGTCACACAGCTTGAGGCTGTTGCCAATGGGCATCACTGTGGGGGTCCGGATGGGGGTTTGTCGGGGACGGCCAGCTCGTCCCACGCATCCCCCGATCGGACTACGACTGTGGTTGCCCGGGATACTGCCCGCATTGAGGCTGATCCCTCACCTGTGGTAGAGTGGGAGGTCGTCTCAAGGTGTGGCAGGGGGCGAAAGACATTCCGGAGGGCTGAACGGAAGGCCTCTCCAGTTTGTCTGACGAACCGGTTTCAGGCTCTGTCTCAGGCTGATACTGATCTTCAGCCTGACATGGCTGCTTGTCCTGTTCCAGAGGTTGCCCCTCAGTCTGCAAGATCCGGGCAGTCGCAGAGGGTGGGCTTACTGGTAGTTGGGAGCTCCAACGTCAGGCGCGTAATGGGGCCCCTTAGGGATATGGCAGCAAGGGAGGGGAAGAAAACCAAAGTGCACTCCGTGTGCATACCGGGGGGAGTCATTCCAGATGTGGAAAGGGTCCTTCCGGATGCCATGAAGGGTACAGGGTGCACCCATCTGCAGGTGGTCGCTCATGTCGGCACCAATGATGTGTGTCGCTATGGATCGGAGGAAATCCTCTCTGGCTTCCGGCGGCTATCTGATTTGGTGAAGACTGCCAGTCTCGCTAGCGGGATGAAAGCAGAGCTCACCATCTGCAGCATCGTCGACAGGACTGACTGCGGACCTTTGGTACAGAGCCGAGTGGAGGGTCTGAATCAGAGGTTGAGACGGTTCTGCGACCGTGTGGGCTGCAGATTCCTCGACTTGCGCCATAGGGTGGTGGGGTTTCGGGTTCCGCTGGATAGGTCAGGAGTCCACTACACGCAACAAGCGGCTACACGGGTAGCAGGGGTTGTGTGGCGTGGGCTGGGCGGTTTTTTAGGTTAGATGGCCTCGGGCAAGTGCAGAAAGGGCAACAGCCTCAACGGGTGCGGGGCAAAGTCAGGACATGCGGGGACCAAGCAGCAATCGGTATTGTAATTGTAAACTGTCAAAGCTGCGTTGGTAAAGTACCGGAACTTCAAGCGCTGATAGAAAGCACCGAAGCGGAAATCGTTATAGGTACAGAAAGCTGGCTGAAGCCAGAGATAAATTCTGCCGAAATTTTTACAAAGGCACAGACGGTGTTTAGAAAGGATAGATTGCATGCAACCGGTGGCGGAGTGTTCGTCGCTGTTAGTAGTAGTTTATCCTGTAGTGAAGTAGAAGTGGATAGTTCCTGTGAATTATTATGGGTGGAGGTTACACTCAACAACCGAGCAAGGTTAATAATTGGCTCCTTTTACCGACCCCCCGACTCAGCAGCATTAGTGGCAGAACAACTGAGAGAAAATTTGGAATACATTTCACATAAATTTTCTCAGCATGTTATGGTCTTAGGTGGAGATTTCAATTTACCAGATATAGACTGGGACACTCAGATGTTTAGGACGGGTGGTAGGGACAGAGCATCGAGTGACATTATACTGAGTGCACTATCCGAAAATTACCTCGAGCAATTAAACAGAGAACCGACTCGTGGAGATAACATCTTGGACCTACTGATAACAAACAGACCCGAACTTTTCGACTCTGTAAGTGCAGAACAGGGAATCAGTGATCATAAGGCCGTTGCAGCATCCCTGAATATGGAAGTTAATAGGAATATAAAAAAAGGGAGGAAGGTTTATCTGTTTAGCAAGAGTAATAGAAGGCAGATTTCAGACTACCTAACAGATCAAAACGAAAATTTCTGTTCCGACACTGACAATGTTGAGTGTTTATGGAAAAAGTTCAAGGCAACCGTTAAATGCGTTTTAGACAGGTACGTGCCGAGCAAAACTGTGAGGGACGGGAAAAACCCACCGTGGTACAACAACAAAGTTAGGAAACTACTGCGAAAGCAAAGAGAGCTTCACTCCAAGTTTAAACGCAGCCAAAACCTCTCAGACAAACAGAAGCTAAACGATGTCAAAGTTAGCGTAAGGAGGGCTATGCGTGAAGCGTTCAGTGAATTCGAAAGTAAAATACTAGGTACCGACTTGACAGAAAATCCTAGGAAGTTCTGGTCTTACGTTAAATCAGTAAGTGGCTCGAAACATCATGTCCAGACACTCTGGGATGATGATGGCATTGAAACAGAGGATGACAAGCGTAAAGCTGAAATACTAAACACCTTTTTCCAAAGCTGTTTCACAGAGGAAGACCGCACTGCAGTTCCTTCTCTAAATCCTCGCACCAACGAAAAAATGGCTGACATTGAAATAAGTGTCCAAGGAATAGAAAAGCAACTGGAATCACTCAACAGAGGAAAGTCCACTGGACCTGACGGGATACCAATTCGATTCTACACAGAGTACGCGAAAGAACTTGCCCCCCTTCTAACAGCCGTGTACCGCAAGTCTCTAGAGGAACAGAAGGTTCCAAATGATTGGAAAAGAGCACAGGTAGTCCCAGTCTTCAAGAAGGGTCGTCGAGCAGATGCGCAAAACTATAGACCTATCTCTCTGACGTCGATCTGTTGTAGAATTTTAGAACATGTCTTTTGCTCGAGTATCATGTCGTTTTTGGAAACTCAGAATCTACTATGTAGGAATCAACATGGATTCCGGAAACAGCGATCGTGTGAAACCCAACTCGCATTATTTGTTCATGAAACCCAGAAAATATTAGATACAGGCTCCCAGGTAGATGCCATTTTCCTTGACTTCCGGAAGGCGTTCGATACAGTTCCGCACTGTCGTCTGATAAACAAAGTAAGAGCCTACGGAATATCAGACCAGCTGTGTGGCTGGATTGAAGAGTTTTTAGCAAACAGAACACAGCATGTTGTACTCAATGGAGAGACATCTACAGACGTTAAAGTAACCTCTGGCGTGCCACAGGGGAGTGTTATGGGACCATTGCTTTTCACAATATATATAAATGACCTAGTAGATAGTGTCGGAAGTTCCATGCGGCTTTTCGCGGATGATGCTGTAGTATACAGAGAAGTTGCAGCATTAGAAAATTGTAGCGAAATGCAGGAAGATCTGCAGCGGATAGGCACTTGGTGCAGGGAGTGGCAACTGACCCTTAACATAGACAAATGTAATGTATTGCGAATACATAGAAAGAAGGATCCTTTATTGTATGATTATATGATAGCGGAACAAACACTGGTAGCAGTTACTTCTGTAAAATATCTGGGAGTATGCGTGCGGAACGATTTGAAGTGGAATGATCATATAAAATTAATTGTTGGTAAGGCGGGTACCAGGTTGAGATTCATTGGGAGAGTCCTTAGAAAATGTAGTCCATCAACAAAGGAGGTGGCTTACAAAACACTCGTTCGACCTATACTTGAGTATTGCTCATCAGTGTGGGATCCGTACCAGATCGGGTTGACGGAGGAGATAGAGAAGATCCAAAGAAGAGCGGCGCGTTTCGTCACAGGGTTATTTGGTAACCGTGATAGCGTTACGGAGATGTTTAACAAACTCAAGTGGCAGACTCTGCAAGAGAGGCGCTCTGCATCGCGGTGTAGCTTGCTCGCCAGGTTTCGAGAGGGTGCGTTTCTGGATGAGGTATCGAATATATTGCTTCCCCCTACTTATACCTCCCGAGGAGATCACGAATGTAAAATTAGAGAGATTAGAGCGCGCACAGAGGCTTTCAGACAGTCGTTCTTCCCGCGAACCATACGCGACTGGAACAGGAAAGGGAGATAATGACAGTGGCACGTAAAGTGCCCTCCGCCACACACCGTTGGGTGGCTTGCGGAGTATAAATGTAGATGTAGATGTAGAAGTTTGTGGCACAACTTGACCAGAAGAAGGGATCGGTTGGTAGGACATGTTCTGAGGCATCAAGGGATCGCCAATTTAATATTGGAGGGCAGCGTGGAGGCTAAAAATCGTAGGGGGAGACCAAGAGATGAATACACTAAGCAGATTCAGAAGGATGTAGGTTGCAGTAGGTATTGGGAGATGAAGAAGCTTGCACAGGATAGAGTAGCATGGAGAGCTGCATCAAACCAGTCTCAGGACTGATGACCACAACAACAACAACCTAGCAAGTGTGGTGTCTGGCGGTGACACCATATTATGCTCGTGATCTTGCGGTTGCGTTCTCGCGTCCCGAGCACGGGGTCCCAGGTTCGATTCCCGGCAGGGTCAGAGATTTTCCCTGCCTCGAGATGACTGGGTGGTGTACTGTCGTCTTCATCATCATCATCATTCATCGCCATTACGGTCGCAGGAAGACAATGGCAAACCACCTCCACTAGGACATCGCCTAGTACGGCGGTGCGGGTCTCCCGCATCGTTCTCTTACGCTCTGTCACGGAGTATGGGACTTCATCATCATATTACTAAATGGCTAAGACTGACGAGATCTCTGTAGAAGAAAGCCTATCTAAAGGTTTACAGGGGCGACAAAAATTTTATAAAAACGTAGAAGATAAATAATTATGAGCCCAATGTAAGAAGTTAAAATACCATCGGTGGGAAGGAGTGACAGATGCACACCTGCATAACATCTTCTCAGGTGCTAAATTTCCAAGTGGATTCGACCTACCACGCAAGACCTGGACTACTCTCAACAGAATCCGTACCGGCCATGGCATATGCAGGGATGCTCTCTTTCAGTGGAAGAAGCTGCCTAATCCAGCCTGTGACTGCGGGCTCAATACCAGACTGTTCAACACACTGTCCGCGCGACCGCTACGGTCGCAGGTTCGAATCCTGCCTCGGGCATGGACGTGTGTGATGTCCTTAGGTTAGTTAGGTTTAAGTAGTTCTAAGTTCTAGGGGACTGATGACCTCAGATGTTAAGTCCCATAGTGCTCAGAGCCATTTTCAACACATTGTCAGTGAATGCAGGATTCGAGCCCATCACGGTGCTGAAGAGGACTTCCTGCTAGCAACTCCACATGCATTGCGCTGGATTCAAGGACTGGATATTCAGTTGTAAAGACAAACTTAAGTTTCTCGTGTGTCAGTATTTACATATGTATATGTAATTTAATTTTATGATATATCTGTATTAACCATACGCTAAATAAAATAAATAAAACCATCAAAATCTACTCATTAAGAGGTATAATCTCAAGTTTAAGGTTAATACAATATTAATCATTTGAAGCTGTGTATATAGGGTGATTCTGTGACGATGTGACACACCCTCATGGATGATAGAGAAGGATAAGCATATCAGTGTGAGATAAGGAACCCTGATCCAGACGCGACAGAGCCAAAAATTATAAGGGAAAACCATTCTGATACCTCTGGATTGAATGTACCGACACTGTTGTTGTTAAGATTGTAGGGTAGGCAACTTTCGCAAGTGGTAGCATGGACCTAATCAAGGAAAAATGTCGAGTAAATATGGGCTCTAAAATGAGTACGTTAAGAGCTATGAACACCAGTTCGTCCTCGTTAATGTGAAACACGTTTCTACTGGACCAGTGCCCATAGCTCTTAATGTATGCATTTTGGAGGCGGGGCTTTTGTTCTTGTTTTTTACATACTACCTCCTCCAAAAATATGGAAACTAAGGAGCTTGCAGGAGAATAGATGTGTGTCACAATATCGAAGCTGAACAAGGAATGCATTTTAGAGCTCATGTTTACAAGACTTTTCTTCTTGTTTTGGCCCATACTACCACCTCAGAAAGTTGCCTACAATACCTACAATCTTAGCAAAAGCTGTACCGCTACATGTATTTCGCAGTCAGAGTTACCAGAACGATATTCGCTATAACTTTCTATTCGTATCCAGATCAGTATCCTTGACCTCAAATGATACATTTACCCTTCTCCACCGTCCATGAAAGTTTGTAACGTCGTCAAGGAATCACCCTGTGTATCTTGAGGCAGCGCAAATTACCAAGACTATATTCATCCGGGATTCTAAAATGAGAACACTTAGCAACTTCCAACAAAATGTAACGGTATTTCAAACCTTTTCGAAACTGTCTCTCTCTGACAGCGCCCAAAAAAAAACAATGGAAGTAGAAAACTGTATCGTTTACGACATTTTCGCTCTTCATAAATCAAACCTTGAACATCAGGTATGACGTTTTAATTTATTACTTTTTACTATTAACTCTATTCGCAACATGTTTTGTAGGCGTTATCAACATATACCAGTAAATGTATCTGAAAAATTATGTCGTTATACGAGATTTGACGTCATAAACACTGAGGCACTTGGAAACGGAGAGCAAATTACCCAGGCCATGCAAGTCCAGTGTTTGACCATTAGCGATTTCAAACAAACGTTTCAAGCTGTTTATGAGAACATGTAGGTTCTATTTTTGAAAAAATCCCGTTTGGGGTATTACAGGTATTAAACTACATCATGAAATCATGCTCTTAGCCTCCAGTAAACAAAATCTACAACACAACATCAATGTATGGGTGTAAGTTTTGAAGAAGAAAGGAACAGAGGAAAACAGTGAAAAACAAAAGCTACGATTATTAACAAAGTGAAGTAAGGCATGACTTCATCTACATCTACACATAATATTGTCGCCTGCGGTCGAAATTCGATCATTTGCGTCAGTGGACCTGATCTGTGATAGTGGCTGTCACGTATCTTAAAGTTCCTGGCATTTTAGTCGCAGAACTGATCCGTGGCAAATGCTACATTGTAGCTACGTGCATTTTTGGAATAATTATTTGATTTCTCTTTAATTGTTCGAGCACTGCTGTCGTCATCGTCGTCAAAATCAATTGTCGCATTGTAACTGCCCGGTATGCATGTTTTACTGCAAATGAACAACGTAAACATGAAGCCCTAGAATTCAATTTCATGAAATGATGTTACTTTCGCGTATCTGATAGGTTTGTAGGGCAGAAGTTGGTAACTCTTCAATTTTCGATGTTCAGGTATTGGAGATTTTAGTGCGTCGTAGGGAGTGTAACATCAGTGCTATGAATTTGAAAGCTTCTACTTCCTTTTACTACTCTTAAAGTACCTTTAGAATTATGAAGATCGTTGGCCTGCTTGTACAATTAACATTAAAAATCGGTACTTCAATTTTCGTGTTCACGTATCAATATTATGATGATGCATGCATGCTTCGTAAACCACTGTGAAGTGTATGACAAAGGATACTCAGCAAGTTGGACACACTTCCCGTTTCAGTTGCGTTTAGAGCGCAGGAGGAATGCCTTCGTAAATATGAGCTCTGTGGGCTCTGTAGTTCATATTGTCTTCGCTGTCCCTAAGGGAACGAGACATCTACATCTGTATGACTACTCTGCAGTTCCCACTTAAGTGCCTGGCAGAGGGTTCCTGCAACAGTTTTCACTCTATTTCTCTACCGTCCTACTCTCGAACAGACACGAGAAAAACGAACGCTTAAATCTTTCCATACGAGCTCTGATGTGTCTTATTTTATTACGGCGATCACCTCACTCTATGTAGGTCGGTGTCAAAAAATGCAGTCGCATTCGGAGCGGAATACCGCAGATTGAAATTTCGTGAAAAGATCTCGACGCATCGAAAACGCCTTTGTTTTAATGATTTCCACCCCAAATTGCGTATCATATTCGTGACACTCTGTCCCCTATTTCGCGATAATACAAAACGAGCTGCCCTTTTTTGAAGCCGGCCGATATGGCCGAGCGGTTCTAGGCGCTTCAGTTCGGAACCGCGCGCCTGCTACGGTCGCAGGTGCCAATATTGCCTCGGGAATGGAGGTGTGTGTGATGTCCTTAGGTTAGTTAGGTTTAAGTATTTCTAAATCTAGGGGACTGATGAGCTCAGATGTTAAGTCCCATAGTGCTTAGAGCCATGTAAACCTTTTTTGATCTTTTTCGATGTCCTATGTCAATCCATCTGGTAAATCCCATACTGCATAGTAATCCTCTAGCAGAAGATGGACAAGTGTAGTGTAGGCAGTCTCTTTAGTAGATTTGTTGCGTATGCTAAATGGTCTGAGAGTAAAATGCAGTGTATGGTTCGCCTTACCAGCAATATTATCTTTGTGATCGTCTAGTTTAAGCTGTTCGTAATTGTTATCCGGAGGTATTTTGTTGAATTGACAGCTTTTAGATTAGTGTGATTTATCATGTAACTGAAATTTAGCGCATTCCTTTTAGGACTCATGTGGATGACTTCACATTTTTCATTATTTAAAGCCAATTGCCAATTTTAACACCATACAGATATTTTGCCTAAATAATTTTGGGATTGGTTTTGGTCATCGATAACTTTACAAGAAGGTAAACGACATCACCACCTGCAAAAATGTAACTTAGGTTTTGAGTTTGTCTCCTAAATGATTTATACAGATTACGAACAGATCTCCTAAAAAAGTTGTTTGGGGAGCAGGCCAGATATCACTTCTGTTTAATGGATGAATTTCCGTCAGTTACTACAAACTGTGTCCGTTCTGACAGAAAATTACGAATTCAGTCCCACAATTGAAGCGATACTCCATAGGCACGCAATTTGATTAGCAAGCATTTGTGAGGAACCTAGAAATACGGAATCAGTTTGAGATCCCCTATTGATAACATTCATAATCCTTGAGATTAAAGAGCTTGTTGTGTTGCACAAGAGCAGTATTTTCTAAATCCCTGATATATACCAATAGATCGATGTGTTCGATGTCCTTCATAAGGTTGGAAAATAGTATATGTTCCAAAATGCTTGCAAATCGAATTCAGTTGTATGGATCTGTTTTCATCTGATTACTCCTTTTTAATTTCTTATTGTGTGTCCTGTGCAACTTCCCAGTCTTCAGGTACGGCTCTTCCGTCGAGCCAGCGGTTATATAAGTTTGCTAAATATGGAGCACTTCATCAGTTTACTCTGAAAGGCACCCAGTTGGTATGCAATAAGGATCGAAATTTTTGCCTTTATTAAGTGACAGAGGGTTATGGTATAATCCTAGCTCACTATTTCCTGGATCTCGTAGTCATCCGGGGGATGCTTGGTGTCTACCTGGAAGGGTCTACCAGTTCAGGTTTTTCAGTATTTCCGTGAAGTTCTCCCGCGGGTTAAACAAACTTGTGAACATTAGTGCCGCACTTCTTTGTATTCGTTCAGTATCCATTATTAGTGCTACACGGTATGGTGCCACGCACTTGAGCAATTTTCTAAGATTTGAAGTGATTTCTAAGTGGTCTCCATTGTGCGCTGACTTCATTTCTCAGTATCCTGCCAATGAAACGAAGTCTGCCACGTGTATTATATCCGCTTGGCCTGTGTGATCATCACATTTCATATCCGTACGGCTTGCGGTAGAAGTAAAGCTACTAAAACAGATGTGTAAATTTATATACTTGACTTCTATCACTAATGCAAACGGGAAACGTTAAAGAAAAAAAATTTGGGAACATATCTTTATAGAAGTCAGACGGATCCTGCTCAAAAAGGCAGAAATATCTGAAGAAACAAAGTTAGCCAAACGATGTTTGACGAACATTGATATTTTAAGAACCGTGGCTTTAGCCGTGGCGGCAACCACCCGCGAGGAAGATTTATCTGAATCAAACCATGGCGCCCGCATCTCGTGGTCGTGCGGTAGCGTTCTCGCTTCCCACGCCCGGGTTCCCGGGTTCGATTCCCGGCGGGGTCAGGGATTTTCTCTGCCTCGTGATGGCTGGGTGTTGTGTGATGACCTTAGGTTAGTTAGGTTTAAGTAGTTCTAAGTTCTAGGGGACTGATGACCTAAGATGTTAAGTCCCATAGTGCTCAGAGCCATTTTTCAAACCATGACCGATTTCGGATTTCTTACAAATCACTCTTCAGGTTGTTGTTACAGGTTTCGTTGTTTTCTTGTGGAGGTTTCGTCTGTATTCGTTATTGGTTTGCTGCTCTAGGATAGACAGAAGGTTTGTATTTCACTATTTCATAAAATTTACAAGAGATTTTGTTCTTTTGCTCTATCAAAATATTTATTAATCGGATTTACAGTTATTAAAACACGAAATGTGGCGAAGACGTACGTATCGTATGATTCTGTGTGACGAAATCACCCTGTGTTTTTTTTATAAATTTTAAAATCAACACACTGGTGGAAGCGCACTATGCGAGTCCCGCTCAATTCACTGGCGAATACTTTACACCAGACCATTCTCTGTTTAATGGCAACAAGTACGATAAACATTTACAAAGTGTGTCCCATAGAGTAAATATCTCTTTTGTGTTGTCAACATACATTGCCGCCCTGGTCACGTGTTCTCTGGACATCGTGTGTTTGTCCGTATAGCGCCCTGTATATTTAGAATGTCACTACATCCATAGTAAAGACGGATTGTTTTCGTACGTGTCGTGGATTATTTATATATGTTGCGCAGACATTTTAACAGTATCCATTTGATACCGGGAATAAACCAGCTACGTAACTTTTAAGGACAAGTGATATTACAATCTGCTTCTTTGCAATAGGTGTCACAGTTCAGATACACTCGATTTTTGATAGTTTTCGGTATGATACGGCACTTTGTATCATTATAGAGCCTGACGTACATTTTTGCAGTGATAGTCTTGCAAAACGACTTGACAGTACGCTAGTACTTTTGCAAGTGTCCGAAAAAACACCGAATATGCCACACATTAGCGATTACATCCCTGCTAATTCGTCCTTTTTTCTGCTATCTCTGCGTATTTATTTTCTCGTTTTTGCGAGCTAAAGCACAATTTTTCTTACTAGTGACATTTTGAAGTATTTAACGCATTTTACGTACTTGCTCCCAGTTTATTAAATAATGTCATTCTCGTCTTAACGATTCTATCTCGCAGCACAGTTTGGTCAAGTAATCCAAGCTAGCCAGTTTATCACTGTTGTGTTTAAAGTAAAAAGCTTTCTGCTCGTGTACAGTGTGGTACGATTTTCAACTGGAACTTTTTATTTACAAACTTTTTTTGTGCTGGTGTTGCTTGAGAATTGCGTAAGTGTCTTTAACGTGAGTAAGAGTGACAAAAACAAACGTGCAAAATTAAGTGGGGCGCATATATTACGGTGTGTTTAGGGGTGCGAAATTTTTTTATCCGCCACTGTTTGTCACATTTACGTTTCAGAACAATGACCATTTTTGTTGTAAAAAAAATCTACTTCAACGTGGACAAAGTTGCAACCATTATTCAGTATTAAACTTCATAAAATTATATCACACTGTACAGTCTCAGTTATCGTAGTTTCAAGATTAGGTACCACAAAAAGGGAGCTCCATAACAATCACAAGCTTTCTATGTTTATATTGGCCATGGAAAACTTATTTTAGAAAAATTATCAGACACTTTCAATAAGTGATTGAATAACTGCGTAAGTTGAGATTTACACTGCCAATACATGTGCCTGTAACCACATGAAATTTCATTAACATCAGGCTAACACGTTTCAAGGGTTTTGAAGTGAGTAGTTCCTAGAGAAAACGACAACAATCCAGTCAATTGTTACTATAAATATAAAATAGTTATTAAACATCATAACCAAATTCTGTCTTGTCCGTTTCATAGTTTTTTTTTCTTTTTTTTTTTTTACAACGAAACACACGGACGCACAGTTTAAGCTGGCTTAACACACGACGCCCGAAACTTCGTCACTCTAATTATGACTGCCCAAGGGGAAGCGACAGAACACACTGGATTGGTTCCGTTCAGTGTTGGCAGCCAAAAATAAGTTAATTCCGCTACGAGCACATCCAAATTCCACTACAGTTTCAAATGTAATTTATGATATAGCCTACATAATTCCTGACGATATACAGGCCATATAAATAATTTAAGCTATAAACAAATATATTCCAGATATTTCCAGCTGGGGCATTTAACGATCAGCGACAGCTAGGACGACAGTGTGGATGGACCTGAATATCGTGCTTCATTCAAATAGTTGCTTTTAATACAGTAATTGTAGTTTGATGCGACAGTAATTTTCCTCTTTATATGGAATCTGAACTCGCTAAGGCGTAAGGAATTAATTTACAAGGTTTTTTTTCAGCATTGTGTGTGTGAAACGTTTCAATGTTTATTAAAATCACAGTGAAATGTATAAATTTGTTGATGCAGCAATATTTTGATCACCTACAGTTCTCAGATAATAATTGATACGTTCTTCAAACTTACGGAAATGGTCCTCCGTAATTGTGTACGAAATATAATAATGATCAATAACGGTTTTTGTTTTGGATGTCTAGTCATACTTTCAACAAGTCACTTAACGTTTCTGCGAGTAGCTTAATAAGTCGTTTAGTTCTAATGTCTGTCATCATGGAGAAAGACTGTTCGGTATCTGCATTCCCGTGGATATATTACATGTTTTGTACTTGGCAGTGAAAATTTACGAGGGTTTTACATTTCTCCAAAGAAAGTTGAATTCCGCTACATTTTTAACAATTTCAGAATTTCGCCGCTACGCCACAAAGGCCAAAAAACTCCAATACGCGTAGCGGAATTCCGCTACGGTTGGCAAGATTGCACTCACTTCCGTTGCACACATAGACACCACGCCGCAGGACACAGGTATTTTTTGCAGCCTCATTCCTCCATGGCTTTTCACTACATCAACCAAGCGCAGTGCACGACTACTTTGTGGCACGGGGTTTCAAAAGTGCCGGCCGCGGTGGTCTAGCGGTTCAGTCCGCCTTTAGCCGCAGAGCAGCTCGGACTTGTTTACGTCCCGGCTGCGAACATTCGCGGAAGAAGCGGTGTTTACACCGTCGTCACTCGCGTGTGTTATTGTTTGACTCGAACGCAATGGCACACAATTTCCGAAAAACCACGATACAATTCACGTTCTGTAACGAGTATGCACGACCGAAGGCTTTCGAAATCGAACGTTTCTTGAGGGACGAAGTGCAACTTAATTACACGGAGATTATAGGAATTCATTTACCAATCGTGAGCAGCACTCTTTACGTAAAGATGATTGACGACGCAGCATGCGATAGGATCATTGAAGCCGCCAAACGAGGATTTCAGTTCCGACACTCCGATGGTCATATTGGCGAAGTTTTAGTCGCTCATTCGGGCCTGGGCGTGCGTACGATTCGAGTCTTCGAGCTGCCTTTCGAGGTACCAGAATCCTTGGTCACTGAATCGCTCCAGCCATATGGCAGAGTTATCAGTCATACGGACGAACGTTGGGCAAGTTATAGCACGTATCCAGTGCTCAATGGTGTCCGACAGGTGCGAATTGCACTCACGAAACATGTGCCATCGTACATCAACATTGGCGGCTGTCGAGCTATTGTCATCTATGATGGACAGCCCCGGACATGCTCCGGGTGTGGTGGTGAAGGACATCTTCGATCTGCGTGTATGCAGAGGAGACTCGTGCAACTCCCCAGCGGAGACCTCCAGAATCCGACTACACCAACGTCACTGCCGATGACTTACGTGGTGGCGCTTCGCGGGGAGGTGACGCCGAGATCGGAGCACACTATCGAACCGACGCCGCAGTTGATTGAGGCGCCTTCGGACCCCACGGAAGAAGGAATGGCTCCGACCAACCTCCAATTCCAGACACTACAGGTGGTGCAGAAAGAGGATGACAGCATCACAACAGGCATGGAAGCTGAAGTGGAACGGCCCCAGGGCGTTGTGGCGGCGGCGAGAGCACCGGTGATGCAAGATTCGCCAACACCAGAAGCCGAGGATAGGGCCCGCAAACAACGCTCGCCAAAGCGCCGCAAGAAGCGCCGACTAAACTCTGCGGAGACGCTCCCTTCTCTTCTTGGGAGCCCAGATGAGTCTAACACTATGGACCTGTCTGACTTGGAACCACAAGCTTCGGATGTCGCAGACCATATGAATTCGGACAGTGAAAAGATGTCATGTCGCTCAGAAGACGCATCCGCTCAGGGGCCTGCTACCCCTTCTGCGGTGGAGTCTCAAGCTGCGAAAGAACAGCAGATGTCACCCATCAATGCCGCACAGGAAAATTTGGAGCACCCCAATAATATCAGCTGGTATGAGCAGGACGACGAAATCACCGATGCGGACCATTCTCCTGGTGGGGACTCGCATCCGTCCGCATCTCAAGAAACCTAATGTCACAGGGACACGTCCGTCGGGCGACCCTCTGCGGACGTGCAAAGGGATTATCGATACGGTGAAACTTTGTCATTTTAACATCATGTGGAGATGACGGCTACTCGACCCCAGGCATACAGAATAGGGACAGTGAATGTAAATAGCATTAGATCGCCCGTGAAACAGCAGTTGTTTAGGGACATGATATACGCGTCGGATGTGGATATACTGATGGTGCAGGAAATTTACATTCCTGAGTTCCAGGAAGTCCATGGATACATCTACACCTCGCCGCACTCGAACAACGACAGTGGGACGGCAATATTGGTCCGTGACGGGATTCCGGTTCGAGACCTGGCTTATCTACCTTCGGCACGAGGACTGGCGATAACTGTTAATGGAATTCGCATTCTCAATGTTTATGCCCCTTCCGGTACAGACAACAGACGGGCGCGTGCTAGATATTATTCGGAAGAGATTGTGTCCTTATTTACCGGCAGATTCGATCATTTCATTATAGGTGGTGACTTCAATTCTGTTTTAGACCAAAAAGACCAGACTCCACATTACAATACCTGTCGTGAATTGCATGTGCTCTACCGGGATCTGGAGTTACGTGACACCTGGGACATGATTCATAGGAACTCTGAGGGATATACTTTTTATACCAGTCACTCGGCGAGCAGACTCGATCGCATATATGTTTCGGTTGGCCTACAGGATAAGGTGGTCGACGCGGAACGATGGCCTGCGGCATTTACTGATCATCTGGCTTACATTTGTACCATATCACTCCCTAGGCGAAGTGTGTGGAGAAGCCGCGGGACATGGAAGCTCAATTCGTCACTTTTGGCGGACCCCGAATGTCGTCAGAGAGTCGAGGAGGTATGTGCCACATGTCAACGCCGTCTACCAACATATACCTCCGTGCTTCAATGGTGGCTCGAGTGTACTAAGCCGGCAATAAGAAGAGCTCTCATACAGTATTGTCGCGATAAGACGAGATTGCAAAGAGACACTCTTGATTATTATTACACAATGCTTCGTGAGCTGTCCTTTCAGGTGCCGTCGGCAGAACATCATGCGGAAGTTCATCGTGTCAAGGCACAAATCCTATCGATCACGCGACGACGACTGGATGGCATCCCAATACGGGCAAGATGTCTCGACACCATCACTGGGGAACGTACCTCGATGCACCATGTGTCCCGTTAACATAAACGTTACCGCCGGGCATTGGTAACAGTGCTCCACGGTTTAGATGGCCTTCAACTGACAACACAACAGGACATTGCAAATGAATTTTTAGAGCGTTTCCGCCGCCTCTATGGCGGTAGACCGACGGACCGTCTGGTGGGGGAAGAGATACTGCAACATCTGCAAACGACACTGACAGAGACGGATAAGGCAGCGCTTATGGAGCCACTCACAGAAGACGATATAAAAGTGGCACTCACAAAAGGAGCGGCCCCTAAATCACCAGGGCCAGATGGGATTACGCTAGAGTTTTATCGAGAATTCGTGGACATGATGATGTCACAGTTGGTGTCGATGTACAATGAGGCGATGCGTCCGGACATGCGCCTACCGTCGGATTTTGTGACGGGCTTTCTTCTTCCCATCCCGAAACACTGGACTCGCATTCGGGAGGACGACGGTTCAATCCCGTCTCCGGCCATCCTGATTTGGGTTTTCCGTGATTTCCCTAAATCGCTTCAGGCAAATGCCGGGATGGTTCCTGTGAAAGGGCACGGCCGATTTCCTTCCCCATTCTTTCCTCACCCGAGCTTGCGCTCCGTCTCTAATGACCTCGTTGTCGACGGGACGTTACACACTAATCTCCTCCTCCTCCTCCTCCTCCTTCCCATCCCGAAGATGGCGGGAAGTCGCAGTGTTAATCAATATCGTCCTCTCACCATGCTAAACACCGACTATAAAATATTTGCACGACTACTAGCGTCTCGTCTCAAGCTGGCGATATCCAGGACAATATCCCCTGATCAGGCTTGCCTAGGGGTGCGAAGCAACATCTCCTCGGCGTTAAGTGAATACCGTGACGTTATCGCCATAGCGGAAACGTGTAAAATGCGAGCAGCGATGATATCTGTGGACTTCGATAGTGCGTTCGACAGGATAAACCATGACTTCTTGGCGTCAGTCATGAGCCGAATGACGATTCCACCTGTTTTCATCTCCATCGTTATGAGGCTAATGCGAGGGGCTACATCGAAGGTGATTGTAAACGGTTGGGAAGCGGGCTCGATTCCTATTAACAGCTCAGTCCGACAAGGGTGCCCACTCCCCATGATGCTGTTTGCGATAGCGCTTGAGCCGCTGATGTGTGTTATGAGGCGCTCACTTACTGGGATAGCGCTTAATGAGAACTCTTTCGTTTGTCGCGCATATGCGGACGACCTGATCCTTCTTGTCAGATCAGGACATGAAGTGCGTCAGGCTGTTGAATATCTACACTCTTACGGGACGGCGGCAGGCAGTGTCGTTAACATGACGAAATCCAAACTTATGCACATTGAACGGGGTCTGGAAGACGTACCGGGACCGTTTCAGACGGTGGAATCGTTGAGATGTCTGGGGATTACATTTACCCGTTCAATACGGCGGACAGCGGCGGCGAGTTCTCGGCGGCTTCTGCAGAATGTTCGTCTGACGATACGCAACAACTCACTGAGAGCCTTTTACATGATCCAACGTGTGGCGTACACCAACGTTCACATAGCGTCACGACTGCCCCATTTAGCGCAGATCCTACCAATACAGAAGGGTATCGCAGACCGCCTCATGGCTGCCTTTGGTTACTATGTTAGTACTGGGATGTTATTTAAGATCAAATATGATACGTTAACGCTACAGTTCCGGAACGGTGGCCTCAACCTCACAAACGTGCGAAACAAAACTCTGGCGCTTTACATGCGAGAGATGACACGAAATTGGCAACAAAGAAAGCATACCATAACGTCAGCTCTGATAGAAGTACTTGTTCCGCCTTCGTACGAACCCCCTATTGCGGTGGGCAATATTTCGCCTTCTCTTGCACACATTGCCTCATTTCTTGTTGATTACAGTTATGTTCGTCAGAAAGTACCTTCGACGAGACTACCCACGACTCGGGAGATCTATAGATGCTTGATGGATCACCATGGCCGCAACATAATGGAATTCAAATACCCGTCGCGAACGTGGAACCACATTTGGTGTGCAGTGCATACTCCTTTACTGTCAACAGCAGCGAGATCGATGTGGTATATTCTTATAAACCGTAAACTTGTGACCAGGAGTCGATTACATACCATTCATATGGTCAATTCTCCTCTTTGCACAAACTGTGGACTGTTAGCAACGGAAGAACATGGTTTAGTGTGTGGCGCAGCGAGGGATGTCTGGATGCTGACGCGTCGAATACTGGCCTTCCTTCGGCGCACTGACTACAAAGAAATCACATCGGATATACTTTTTCTACCGGAGAAGACCTTTTTTCCCAAACAAAAGACGTATGCGGTCACTGGATCGCTGGACATGCGACGAAATATTTGTATTCGTACGATATTAAATCCGTGATGGATTATTGGATGTATTTACAAGAACAACACGAGCTCATACGGCGTCATACGAAATATAGGACTTACTTTTCCAATTTTTTAGGAAGTGTTTTTCACAATCCACCCGACAGCTGGGGTGTCCCAGAACTGGGGAGACTCCTGCAGCAGAACGACTAGAGACAGTACTGCGCGGTTCAATTACACTCCTGGAAATTGAAATAAGAACACCGTGAATTCATTGTCCCAGGAAGGGGAAACTTTATTGACACATTCCTGGGGTCAGATACATCACATGATCACACTGACAGAACCACAGGCACATAGACACAGGCAACAGAGCATGCACAATGTCGGCACTAGTACAGTGTATATCCACCTTTCGCAGCAATGCAGGCTGCTATTCTCCCATGGAGACGATCGTAGAGATGCTGGATGTAGTCCTGTGGAACGGCTTGCCATGCCATTTCCACCTGGCGCCTCAGTTGGACCAGCGTTCGTGCTGGACGTGCAGACCGCGTGAGACGACGCTTCATCCAGTCCCAAACATGCTCAATGGGGGACAGATCCGGAGATCTTGCTGGCCAGGGTAGTTGACTTACACCTTCTAGAGCACGTTGGGTGGCACGGGATACATGCGGACGTGCATTGTCCTGTTGGAACAGCAAGTTCCCTTGCCGGTCTAGGAATGGTAGAACGATGGGTTCGATGACGGTTTGGATGTACCGTGCACTATTCAGTGTCCCCTCGACGATCACCAGTGGTGTACGGCCAGTGTAGGAGATCGCTCCCCACACCATGATGCCGGGTGTTGGCCCTGTGTGCCTCGGTCGTATGCAGTCCTGATTGTGGCGCTCACCTGCACGGCGCCAAACACGCATACGACCATCATTGGCACCAAGGCAGAAGCGACTCTCATCGCTGAAGACGACACGTCTCCATTCGTCCCTCCATTCACACCTGTCGCGACACCACTGGAGGCGGGCTGCACGATGTTGGGGCGTGAGCGGAAGACGGCCTAACGGTGTGCGGGACCATAGCCCAGCTTCACGGAGACGGTTGCGAATGGTCCTCGCCGATACCCCAGGAGCAACAGTGTCCCTAATTTGCTGGGAAGTGGCGGTGCGGTCCCCTACGGCACTGCGTAGGATCCTACGGTCTTGGCGTGTATCCGTGCGTCTCTGCGGTCCGGTCCCAGGTCGACGGGCACGTGCACCTTCCGCCGACCACTGGCGACAACATCGATGTACTGTGGAGACCTCACGCCCCACGTGTTGAGCAATTCGGCGGTACGTCCACCCGGCCTCACGCATGCCCACTATACGCCCTCGCTCAAAGTCCGTCAACTGCACATACAGTTCACGTCCACGCTGTCGCGGCATGCTACCAGTGTTAAAGACTGCGATGGAGCTCCGTATGCCACGGCAAACTGGCTGACACTGACGGCGGCGGTGCACAAATGCTGCGCAGCTAGCGCCATTCGACGGCCAACACCGCGGTTCCTGGTGTGTCCGCTGTGACGTGCGTGTGATCATTGCTTGTACAGCCCTCTCGCAGTGTCCGGAGCAAGTATGGTGGGTCTGACACACCGGTGTCAATGTGTTCTTTTTTCCATTTCCAGGAGTGTATATTGGCATATAGCACACTGAGACGAAAACTGGCCCCTACCTGTTGGCGCCAGTTATGACTGCATTATGTTAACGCGGAAAAAAAAACCACACACAACGATGGTAAACACCGAAACCGCCTCAGATAATGGTCCTTCGAATGGTCGACAGGAGAAATAAATACCGCCCACACTGGCAGAAATGATCAAGATTATATGGCTTTCTGCCAGGTTTATGATGCGACACCGCGTGCTGCAAGGGATTGTGATGCAGATGATAATTTCATTTTCACTCCCGCCCGTGACTAGGATTGTCATTTACTTTATTCCTGTTACAAAAAAAAGAAAAAAAAGAGGGCGGCCTTACACTACGAATGTAGTGTGTGGACACGTAAGGTGAGAATGTGGGTCTCGCGGGAGGCGTGCGCGAGATAGTCCCTGCAGTCGCACTATCCTCTGTGCCCTCGGTGGCTCAGATGGATAGAGCGTTTACCATGTAAGTAGGAAATCCCGGGTTCGAGTCCCGGTCGGGGCACACATTTTCACCTGTCCCCGTTGATATATATCAACACCCATCAGCAGCTGAAGGTAATAAATTAATTCTATTTGCGAAAATTATCGTACAATCATCTTAACAGTGATACATCCTAGTTGCTGACAAGAATAATATATAGAAGAATGGAAAAGAAAATTGAGGAGCTGCTACTTGACGATCAGTTTGGCTTCAGGGAAGGTAAAGGCACCAGAGGCAGTTATCACGTTGCGATTGACAACGAAAGCAAGGTACAGAAAAATCAAGACGCATTCATAGTATCTGTCGTACTCCACACAGTATCCGACAATGTCAAATGGTGCAAGAGGTTCGAAATTCTGAGAAGAATAGGGGCAAGCTATACGGAAGGACTAGTAATATACAATATGCACAATAGCCAACAGGGAACAATAAAAGTCGAAGACCAAGAATGAAGTGCTCGGATTAAAAACAATGTAAGTCAGGGATGTAGTTTTTCGCCCCTACTGTGTAATCTATACATCGAAGAAGCAATAAATGGAAATAAAAGTTAAAAGTGGAATTAAAATTCAAGGTGAAACGATTTCAGTGTTAAGATACGCTGATGATATTGCTATCCTCAGTGACGGTGGAGAAGAATTACATTGAATGAACAGTCTAATGAGCACAGAACATCGATTGAGAGTGGTTTCCTGCTCCGGCAATATGCATTTCACCCCGTTGCTGTTCTACCACAGTTTCTTTGTATTACAAGGAGTGTCGGTTGCGCCTAAGTGCGCAGGTGGCGCTAGCGGCGTCAAAGGTAACAGCGGGTTCTTGACGGCCGGTGTTTACGGCTTCAGCGTTGCCTAGGGGCACTGCAGTGACGATGCAGACTTGGGTTGGCCAGGTCGTGGCTGCCGATAGCAAGTGTCTCCGTCGGCATTAAGGTCTTCGAAAGTGTTGAAATACATCCGTGGTGTTTTAGTTCTACGTTGCTGTTCATCGTTTTGGCTATTACATGTATTAGTCAAGTTACTGGAGAGAGTAATTCGTATCCAAGATTTTTGTTTAGGCTCGGCTCATCGTTCCCATTGGATTGTAGAACATATATTGTATTCGAACATTATGAATTACCTCGAAGGAAACTGTCTATTGACACACCGTGAACCTGGGTTTAGAAAAAATTGCTCTGAGCACTATGGGACTTAATGGGTTTAGAAAACATCGTTCCTGTAAAACACAACTAGCTATTTATTCACATGAAGTGCTGAGTGCTATTGACAAGGCATTTCAGATCGATTCCGTATTCCTGGATTGCCGGAAGGCTTTTGACACTACCACACAAGCGCCTCGTTGTAAAATTGCGTGCTTATGGAATATCGTCTAGTTATGTGACTGGATCCGTGATTTCCTGTCAGAGAGGTCACAGTTCGTAGTAATTGACGGAACGTCATCGAGTAAAACAGACGTGATTTCAGGCGTTCCCAAAGGTAGTGTCATAGGCCCTTTGCTGCTCCTTAACTATATAAACTTTTTGGGAGACAATCTGAGAAGCCATCTTCGGTTGTTTGCAGATGACGCTGTCGTTTATCGACTAATAAAGTGATCAGAAGATCAAAACAAACTGCAAAACGATTCAGAGAATATATCTGAATGGTGCGAAAAGTGGCAGTTGACCCTAAATAACGAAAAGTGTGAGGTCATCCACACGAGTGCTAAAAGGAACTCGTTAATCTTCGGTTACACGATAAATCAGTCTAATTTAAAAGCCGTAAATTCAGCTAAATACCAAGGTGTTACAATTACGAACAACTTAAATTGGAAAGAACACATAGAAAATGTTGTGGGGAAGGCTACCCAAAGACTCCGTTTTATTGGCAGGACACTTAGATTGGCAGGACACTTAGAAAATGTAACATACCTACTAAGGAGACTGCCTACACTACGACCTCTTTTAGAATACTGCTGCGCGGTGTGGGATCCTTACCAGGTAGGACTGACGGAGCACATCGAAAAAGTTAAAAGAAAGGCAGCACGTTTTGTATTATCGCGAAATATGGGAGAGAGTGTCACAGAAATGATACAGGATTTGGGCTGGAAATCATTAAAAGAAAGGCGTTTTTCGTTGCGACGGAATCTTCTCACGAAGTTCCTATCACCAACTTTCTCCTCCGAATGCGAAAATATTTTGTTGACACCGACCTACATAAGGCGGAACGATCAACACGATAAAATAAGAGAAATCAGAGCTCGTGCGGAAAGATATAGGTGTCCATTCTTACCACGCGCTGTACGAGATTGGAATAATAGAGAATTGTGAAGGTGGTTTGATGAACCCTCGGCCAGGCTCTTAAATGTGATTTGCAGAGTATCCGTGTAGATGTAGATGGTCTTTCCTCAACGTTGCCGGCCGGGTTCGGTTAAGTGGTGCATAGGGTCGTTGTAACGTTTATTTCTACCTTAAGAAGACAACGCCGATAGGTCACGCCGACGATTAGAAGCTATGTGGTGTTGCGACGGTGCTTGACTAGGAGAACCAAGACAGTGCGTTGGTTCCGCAACTTCTTGGTCGTGTTTTCTGTCGTACTACAGGCCGGTAACGACTGTGAATTGTTAGCGTTGTTGAACTGTGTGATTTACTTGTTTTATTTTGTGGTGCGGTCGTTGTGAGTTATTGCAAGGACTGACTCTGACAACAGCTGTGCTTGATGACCTTATTGCTAAGGGAAACTACAAAATCGTGTTCACCGTAGTAAAGTGATGGAAACGACCGTTACGGAGTAGCTGCTACCACTCTAGAGGTTCTGCGTTTGATTCTTGTTTTGGTGTCGTAAGGCTGTTGTGGAATGTTGTAAGGATTGCCTCCGACGGCAATGTTAGTGGTAAAAGTTTCATTAATTACAAATGAGTTTTAGCACATGGACCAGTCGTAGTATGCTGACTGGAAGGATCTTTATGCAGCAGTGATACCATCCTTGGCTGTGGCGATTCTAGATCGTCTGTACCTGGTTGTTGCTATCGATGTTACTCAAAAGGGGGAGGTACTGATTGTCTGTCGCTGGGGTACGGAGTGTTTTTTTTTAAAAACTGAGGCTTGGATTATGGAAAGTTGAGATTTCCATGTGCTTTGTTGTGTGGTCACAATGTCCTGGCAGTGCAGGGAATAGCATGGTCAGGGCTTTTACGGTATTTGAATTGATTCTCAAGTTTTTCTTAATAAAGTGTGTATGTTGCTCTTTGGAGCGGTTGTATTGCGGGGTGTATTCTCTGAAGTAGCGTTCTACGCTACTGTAGAATAGCAAAGTGGTGCACAAGTATTCTTTGAAGTAGCGTGCTTCGCTTCTGCCGAATAGCGAAGTGGTGCATCACCACAGTTCGTAAATTTTAAGTAAGTGTGCTTGACCGCAGCTGATGGACTGGGTGCGGTGGTACAGGCTTATTTAATATTGTTTTGCGCAGCGCCTTAGTGCCCACAGGATTACGGCTTGGCCGGTGCACGGCCTCGCTTGCGTGGCTACGCCGCGTTAATGTTAAGATACCACATTGTGGTTGCGGCCCTGTGAGCGTATAGTGCGTCTGGGAGACAATAACTTGAATGTAATGGTCACTGAGCTTGGCCAGTGTTAAGTTTAGTGTTTCAGGTTTTAAAAGCCTTGTTGCTACGCCGTGTCAGGCTATTCTATGTGAATATACTCTTAGTAATCGTGCGCTTGGCCAATATATCTTTTTTTTTTAGCTTAGTAAGTTTTAAAAGCCTTGTTGCTAAAGCTGGGCCCTGTTAGCTTAGCTTGGTAATCATCACTTGGCTGCCATTCAGTTTAACTTGTAAGAACCTTGTTGCTAAAGCTTGATTCAGTTTTGCCTGCCATTTGTCTTTGATGGTTAAATTATTACCCTACTGTTGAAATTACCTACAGCCCTTTCTTGTTCTTTTTTTTTCCTTATCGTGAGGCTAAGTGATCGAACTTCAGGCATGGGCTACGCCTATTAGAGCTAAAACGAGCCAATATAAATTTAACTGTACATTGGATGGTTAAGCTCTTAAGCCCACTGCTAATTTTGCGCTACGTCACTTCCAGGACGAAGATAGAGATTGTATTCTTAGTCTCAGGGATCCTGCTGCAGCATGTTGAACGTTTGGCGTGGATTCATGTCTCACCACACGATCTTGCGGGATATCTTCCAGAGCTCCAGAAGGACCGAGACGGCGTTCATTTCCTGTCATCATACACCGGGCGACGGGTGTTGAACATCGGGGAGAGCTTGATTTTTAATTGCTGAAAACCATTAAATGAAATTAAAAAGACTGATTCGATTCCACCTCGACGCTTAATAATCTAGCCCTCCAGTCCTACGTAGTCGGGAAGAAGAGCAAATCGAAAAACGACGAAAGTAATGAGAAGCAGAAATGAGAATAGCGAGGAATTCAACATCAGAATTGGTGATCACGAAGTAGATGGTGTTAACGAATTCTACTATCCTGGGAGTAAAATAACCCTCGACGGATGGAGGAAGCAGGACACCAAAAGCAGACTAGCACTGGCAAAAAGGGCATTCCCGGCCAAGCGTGGACTACTAGTATCAAACATAGGCCTTAATTTGAGGAAGAAATGTCTGAGAATGCACGCATGTAGCACAGGATTCTGTGGTAGGGAAACAGGGGCTGTGAGAATGCCGGAACAGAAGAGAATCTAAGTACTTGAGGTGTGGCGTTATAGACGAATGTTGAAAATTAGGTGGACTGACAAGGTACGGAATGATGAGCTTCGCCGGCCGTTGTAGCCGAGCGGTTATAGGCGCTTCAGTGTGGAACCGCGAGACCGCTACGGTCGCAGGTTCGAATCCTGCCTCGGGCGTGGATGTGTGTGATGTCCTTAGGTAAGTTAGGTTTAAGTATTTCTGAGTTCTAGGTGACTGACGGCCTCAGATGTTAAGTCCCATAGTGCTCAGAGCCATTTGAACCATTTTTTTGATGAGCTTCTGCGCAGAATCGGAAAGGAAAGAAATATGTGTGAAAAAACTGTCAAGAAGGGACAGGATGGTAAGACATCTGCTAAGACGTCAGGGAATGACTTCCATGCTATTAGAGAGAACTGTAGAGGAAAACAGAGGTCGGAATACATCGAGCAAGTAATTGAGAACTTAGGCTGCAACTAATAGTCTGAGCTGAAACGGTTGGTAGAGGAGAGGAATTCGTGGCGGGCCGAATCGAAGACTTGTGATTCACAAGCTCTCTCCATGGAGAGAGTACAAGAACAGTTCTGTTTCCAGGTTTAAAAAAAATACACAGGAAAATTATATCAAGAAATTAAGAGCAACTTAGGTTCCGACCACAAAATGACGATCCTTCCCGAAAGAAATATAATTACCCGCTAACGAGTCACTAGAGGATATTACACTACTGGCCATTAAAATTGCTGCACCAAGAAGAAATGCAGATGATGAACGGGTATTCATTTGACAAATATATTATACTAGAACTGACATGTGATTA
Source organism: Schistocerca cancellata (assembly GCF_023864275.1). Lineage (NCBI taxonomy): Eukaryota > Metazoa > Arthropoda > Insecta > Orthoptera > Acrididae > Schistocerca > Schistocerca cancellata. The sequence continues at coordinate 206,733,136 of NC_064627.1, forward strand.
CATTTTCACGCAGTTTGGGTGCATAGATCCTGAGAAATCACTACCCAGAACAACCACTTCTGGCCGTAATAACGTCCTTGATACGCCAGGGCACTGAGACAAAGAGAGCTCGCATGGCGTGTACAGGTACAGCTGCCCATGCAGCTTCAACACGATATCACAGTTCATCAAGAGTAGTGACTGGCGTATTGTGACGAGCCAGTTGCTCGGCCACCATTGACCAGACGTTTTCAACTCATGAGAGATCTGGAGAATGTGTGGGCCAGGGCAGCAGTCGAACATTTTCTGTACCCAGAAAGGCCTGTACAAGACCTGCAACATGCGGTCGTGCATTATTCTGCTGAAATGTAGGGTTTCGCAGGGATCGAATGACGGGTAGAGCCAAGGGGTCGTAACACATCTGAAATCTAACGTCCACTCTTCAAAGTGCCGTCACTGCGAACAAGAGGTGAAAAACGTGTAACTAATGCCACCCCATACCATCACGGCGGGTGTTACGCCAATATGGCGATGACGAATACACGCTTCCAATGTGCGTCCACCACGATGTCGCCAAACACGGATGCGACCATCATGATGCTGTAAAGAGAACCTGGATTCATCCAAAAAATGACGTTTTGCCATTCGTGCACCCAGGTTCGACATTGAGTACACCATCGCAGGCGATCCTGCCTGTGATGCAGCGTAAAGGGTAACCGCAGACATGGTCTCCGAGCTGATAGTCCATGCTCCTTCAAACGTCGTCGAACTGTTCGTGTAGATGGTTGTTGTCTTGCAAACGTCCCCATCTGTTGACTCAGGGATCGAGACGTGGCTGCACGATCCGTTACAGTCATGCGTATAAGATGCCTGTCATCTCGACTGCTAGTGATACGAGGCCGTTGGGATCCAGCACGGCGTTCCGTATTACCCTCCTCAACGCACCGGTTCCATATCCTGCTAACAGTCATTGAATCTCGACCAACGCGAGCAGCGCTGCCGCGATACGATAAACCGCAATCGCGATTGGCTACAATCCGACCTATATCAAAGTCGGAAACGTGATGGTACGCATTTCTGCTCCTTACACGACACATCACAACAACGTTTCACCAGGCAACGCCGGTCAACTGCTGTTTGTGTATGATAAATCGGTTGTAAGCTTTCCTGATGTCAGCACGTTGTAGGTGTCGCCACCGGCGCCAACCTTGTGTCAATGCTCTGAAATGCATGGTCTGAATGCATTTACGTGTCACAGCATCTTCTTCCTGTCGGTTAAATTTCTCGTCTGTAGTACGTCATCTTCGTGGTGTAGCAATTTTAATGGCCAGTAATGTAGTTTTGTAACTCGAATCACTCACCAAATATCTCTGAATGACCTCCGAAATTCTGTCTGCAGAATTCGTATCGTAACAGTCTATTATGAGCACCTGCCAAGACCCAGTACACGTGCCAACGGGACGAGGTGCAAGTGACTGTCATACATAATAGTGTTATTCAGCCGTGGTCACGTGTATCAATATACCGGAAAAATTATGGTATTACAGGCAGTTACAAGTCTATTGTGAGAAAGATGGACCCGCACGGATGGCCGAGCGCCTTAAGGCCCGGGACACGGGGAGACGCGCCGGGCTCGGGTTCGAGTCCCAGTCCAGCACAAATTTACATGTGTCGCTTTATGTGGTACCTATTCATCTACATCTACATCCAACTCCGCAAGCCACCTGACGGTGTGTGGCGGAAGGTACCTTGAGTACCTCTATCGGTTCTCCCTTCTGTTCCAGTCTCGTATTGTTCGTGGAAAGAAAGATTGTCGGTATGCCTCTGTGTGGGCTCTAATCTCTCTGATTTTATCCTCATGGTCTCTTCGCGGAAGGAGCAATATACTGCTTGACTCCTCGGTGAAGGCATGTTCTCGAAACTTCAACAAAAGCCCGTACCGAGCTACTGAGCGTCTCTCTTGTGGAGTCTTCCACTGGAGTGTATCTATCATCTCTGTAACGCTTTCGCGATTACTAAATGATCCTGTAACGAAGCGCGCTGCTCTCGGTTGGATCTTCCCTCTCTCTTCCATCAACCCTATCTGGTACGGATCCCACACAGCAGTATTCAAGCAGTGGGCGAACAAGTGTACCGTCACCTACTTCCTTTGTTTTCGGACTGCATTTCCTTAGGATTCTTCCAATGAATCTGTCTGGCATCTGCTTTACCGACGATTAATTTTATATGGTCATTCCATTTTAGCCGGCCGGGGTGGCCGAGCAGTTCTAGGCGCTACAGTCTGGAACCGCGTGACCGCTACGGTCGCAGGTTCGAATCCTGCTTCGGGCATGGATGTGTGTGATGTCCTTAGGTTAGTTAGGTTTATGTAATTCTAAGTTCTAGGGGACTGATGACCTCAGAAGTTGAGTCCCATAGTGCTCAGAACCATTTGAACCTTTCCATTTTAAATAACTCCTAATGCCTACTCCCAGATAATTTATGGAATTAACTGCTTCCAGTTGCTGACCTGCTATATTGTAGCTAAATGATGAAGGCCCGACTGCTTGAAAATAGTCTGTAAGTGCTATTTACCGTCGGCTTCGATGTCCCGCTAGGTGCGATCCAACAGGCCGTCTTAGGGGCAGCAATTGTGGTGAGCGGCGCATGCGCTGTGTACGGTACAGTTGCCTACGTAAGATGGCGATTTGCAGCTTTGGCATAAGTTTTCAACGAAAGAACTCCAGCAGCGTTCTCCTAAAGATGGCGCCGGGATGGATCGCGGAAACATCGAGTCTGCAAGGAGCTATCAAGTATAAATACAACTTGTGCCTTAGCAGGGAGTTAACTTATTGCCACTAAGTTCTAAGTTCTCATCTGATGATGGCAGTAGCTGAAACGACGTTATAAATATGTATTAAGCGATCTAGAAAGTTTTACTCTCAAAATATCTTGTAAGGGTTTTGAATTTTAACTGCGTCATAATTGACTATAATAATTATTAATAATGATTATCACTGTAAAACTCACAGAAACGCCACATTTGTTTAACACGTGCATGTGAAACAATGGCAGAGTACAGTTTCTTTCTGGACAGTCTAACGATATTCATCTCTCTCTCTCTCTCTCTCTCTCACACACATACACACACACACACACACACACACACACACACACACACACACACACAATTTAATTTTCCTCTGGAACAGTTGATAACATTGTTCCGGAAATAAATTGAAACACTCCCGACCTCCCTGTTAAGACCAAAGTTTTTGGAAGGTTTCGTTTGGTTATCAGCAGAGTGCCGGGATTGCATACCCCATTCTGTGCAGACTCCTGGAGCATTTGGCTGAGAAGAACTGTAGCTCTTTAATGAACAGTATCCCAAATAGTCGGCTGCGCTCCTTGGAGCAAACAAATGGAAAGGGACAGTCAAATGGAAAACGAGACACATGGAAAAAAATAAGTAAACTGTTATATCAAAAGCAATCGCCGTAACTGTTAACACATCTATCCCAATGTGAGGCATGACTGTCAGTGTCTTCATGGAAAAATGTTTGCGGCTGTCTACGGAAACATGACTATACCCAGTCGGGCACCTCTCGTTCGCAATAAATCGACGACCGCAAAGGTCTTTTTCAGGGCTTCAGAAACATAGAAATCGCATGGGGAGAGATCAGCAATATATGCAGGATGTGTCATGGGTTCTCAGCGAAGCTTCTTCACAGTAGTCGAAACAATCTTGGCAACATGTCGACCTGTCCATTTAGTCCGGACATATTTTTACGGGCCTCAAGCAAGATATTCCTGGTCGTCGACTTGCTTCGGATGTAGTGGTGCACGTGTGCGTACAATCACAGTTGCGTACGGAACCGCAAACATTTTTCCATGAAGGTATTGATCGTCTTGCCTCAAAGTGAGGTAAATGTGTTAACAGTTACAACGAGTAATTTTGAAGTAATAAAGGTTACTTACTTTTCTCCGTCCGTCTTGTTTTCATTTGACTGGTCCTTATCTACATATTCGCTAAGGAAATTCGTCATGAAGAGACCATCACAGTTTAAGAGGAAAAGCAATGGTTGTAGTACAACGAAGAAGAAAAAATTCTCTTAATTATTCAATATTAAAGCTGTCACTAGATCAGAAGGGAATTAAACATTCACTAACAAAAGTTTTTGATCAGTTAGCCAATAACATAAAATGTTGTCGAACAGGCAGTAAAGCAACTTTTAAATTTAACTTAACATTATTTCTTTTGGATAACTCCTTCCGTCTTCATTTACCAGCTGGTAGACTTTAAAAAAATTAGTTTCAAGAATAGTTGAATGAGTACGTCTGAAAAGAATAGTTTGATTAATTTAGGACAGTGTTCCATTTAGGAACTTGTAAACGGCCGGCATGTTGCCATTCACTGAAGATAGTGGTGTATACATATAGCATAAAATAACTCGTTCCATATCATTTCCAGTTCGTAAGTAACGAACTATTGTTTTGCAGATAAATTACAAAATGATGTAAGAAGCTAATGGTACACTGTTTCTTCATTTCTCAGCAACGATTGCCAGACACACTGCATAAATTATACACGCACTATTTTTAATTAAAAATATAAAACTACACATACTATCAGCTGACAAAAACAGTGGTGACGGTGTTTAGTTTCTATTTTATGTAGTGCAACTTCCCATCTGATTCCCTGAATATTTTGACTTAACGACGCTCTACAGTTGGTGACATGTTGAGGTGAGAAAGAGGATAAATTATTGGTATTCTCTATGAAGAGCTTTATAGTAAAGTTTTCAAGACAAGCAGAAAAAAATTACATTGCAAAAGTGGGGATTGAAATGGGGGAGATGTTTATTATTCACTGATGTTACATTTTTACTAAATCGGCTCTGTGTCTTTCACTGCACAAAATGCATTTAGCAATGAGTACTTTCTAACCACTTTTTTAAATAAACTGTTTTAATAATCTACTATATTCATCACCTTGAGCAATTTATTGTACAAATTTATTCCTTATAACAATTTCTGTTTGTTATTTCTTGCTAAGTTGTGATACTTGATATTCTTGCAGCGCCCGTAAGAAGATTAGTAGAAACGAATGTGATCAAAATATAGAAAATATGATAAAAGAAATATAAAGCATTCTGAGTTAAAATTGTACTCACTCTCTTCCAACCACACCCACGATCATCCGCACAACCACACTAGCTCAAAGCTTGTAATATAGCTTTAAAAATGGGGAGATATTTTAAAATTGCTAGATACGAATAAAACACAAGTTATCTCTTGACAGGCCCCCTCTGATTCCGCATGCCTACTGACAGGAGGCGGAAGAGTAGCAGTGTAGCCGGCCTGCAGGCGCTTAGGACTCTCGTCACAGATTGCCTCTGTACAGGTACATTTTTAAAGAACTCAGCAAACGCAGTGGGAAGGGGATGGCACCGAGGATGTTGCCGATTGATTTCCCACATATGTCAATGTCGCATCCCTCCGTGATCACGTCACAAAAGAGGACGGCTAAAAAAGAATAAGTACTCTTTTTTGCTTCGAATCATGTTTAAATTTCGTCTAAAGGTTTTTAACGGTCCCTAGTGATTCCATCCTGTACACCAGTGCAAAAATTGTGATCGCACTGCACTCCAAAGGGGTATGATCACTTACAGCACTGGCCATTAAAACTGCTACACCAAGAACAAATGCAGATGATAAACGGGTATTCATTGGACAAATATATTATACTAGAATTGACATGTAATACATTTTCACGCAATTTGGATGCATAGATCCTGAGAAATCAGTACCCAGAACAAACACCTCTGGCAGTAATAAAGGCCTTGATACGCCTGGGCTTTCAGTCAAACAGAGCTTGGATGGCGTGTACATGTACAGCTGCCCATGCAGCTTCAACACGATACCACAGTTCATCAAGAGTAGTGACTGGCTATTGTGACAAGCCAGTTGCTCGGCCACCATTGACCAGACGTTTGCAATTGGTGAGAGATCTGGAGAATGTGCTGGCCAGGGCAGCAGTCGAACATTTTCTGTATCCAGAAAGGCCCGTACTGGGACTGCAACATGCGGTCGTGCATTATCCTGCTGAAATGTAGGGTTTCGCAGGGATCGAATGAAGGGTAGAGCCACGGGTCGTAACACATGTGAAATGTAACGTCCACTGTTCAACGTGCCGTCAGTGCGAACAAGACGTGACCGAGACGTGTAAACAATGGCATCCCATACCATCACGCCGGGTGATGCGACAGTATGGCAATGACGGATACACGCATCCAATGTGCGTACAGCGCGATGTCGCCAGACACGGATGCAACCATCATGATGCTGTAAACAGAACCTGGATTCATCCGAAAAATGACGTTTTGCCATTCGTGCATCCAGGTTCGTCGTTGAGTACACCATCGCAGGCGCTCTTGCCTGTGATGCAGCGTAAAGGGTAACCGCAGCCATGGTCTCCGAGCTGATAGTCTATACTGCTGCAAACGTCGTCGAACTGTTCGTGCAGATGGTTGTTGTCTTGCAAACGTCCCCATCTGTTGAATCAGGGATCGAGACGTGGCTGCACGATCCGTTACAGCCATGCGGATAAGATGCCTGTGGTCTCGAGGCCGTTGGGATCCAGCACGGCGTTCCGTATTACCCTGCTGAACCCACCGATTTCATTTTTCTGCTAACAGTCATGGATCTCGACCAACGTGAGCAGCACTGTCGCGATACGATAAACCGCAATCGCGATAGGCTACAATCCGACCTTTATCAAAGTCGGAAACGTGATGCTACACATTTCTCCTCCTTACACGAGGCATCACAACAACGTTTCAGCAGGCAACGCCAGTCAACTGCTGTTTGTGTACGAGAAATCGGTTGGAAACTTTTCTCATGTCAGCGCATTGTAGGTGTCGCCACCGGCGCCTACCTTGTGTGAATGCTCTGGAAAGCTAATCATTTGCATATCACAGCATCTTCTTCCTGTCGGTTAAATTTCGCGACTGTAGTACGTCATCTTCGTAGTGTAGCAAATTTAATGGCCAGTAGTGTACATCGATGTCCTTAGGGAAGAATTGAATCGTCTGTGGGGTGTCAGCAGTGCCAAAGATTGTCAAGAACGTCGCCTTGTTTCTCACTGCACTGCAAACTGTCATTTTCGACCGCGAAATGTCTGGGAATCAATACCTGAAGGAAAGTGGTGGTTTCATTGTCGCTATTTATGTCACCCCCTGACACCTCCTAGTGTCGATTCCGAGCGGTAGGGTGTCTGAAATGTTTTCCTCGTCCCATCATAAGAAAACCGCGTGATTTCAACGCTGGGTGTCGCGTTTCTGACTGCCATCGCAGAGCGTCAAAAGAACGGGCTCAAATTTGGGTAAGACAGCGTATGACGACCTCCACATCGTGCGACATGTCCGCGTTGACGTAGGGCAGAACTGTGGTGAAATTTGTTGCTAACGTGACTTCAGTAACCCGTGTTATACGTCACAAGAACTTTGAACTCTGTTCTTTGTTTCGCATGTGTCGACACCCTGCTGTTTCACACACCGCGGAGCTCGAGGGTGAAGCTTCAGGGCTCCACACTTTTGTACCATTACAGAAGAGGGCTGGAGGCACCACTGAGACACATTTCAAACTTCTACATTCCAGTGGGAGACATGTACGGCATTCGAAAAAGTGACTCATAGTTGCGTTTCGCCGTCTATACATATTTCGTGAGTTGGTAGTGTGGACCAAAGGTAAGAAAAAAATTTACATTAAACATGGGCTCTAAAGCACATACCTTGAGAGGTATGAGCACTTGTTCATCTTAGCTGCTGTGCAATACGTTTCTTTTACTGAAGAAATGCCCATAGCTGTTAAGTTATGCTTTTTGGAGCCCATGTTTACCGGATAATTTTTTCTTCCTTTGGTCTATACTACATCCTCCCAAAACATCGAAAGCAAAGAGCTTGCAGTAGTAGGGATTAGAGTGCTGCAACGCTCCATGTTTGACCGGTCACGGCTCGCCTGTTTATGGGGGGACCGAGCAGCTCGTGTCCGGTCCCATACGACTCGGCTCGGTCACGTACTCGCCCCATGTCTGATGTCCGGATTCTGGACACGCGGATAACCGAGCATGACCGGTCACCGCTGACGTCTCACCTCGCCTCGCCACGGCTCGCTGCTCTGTACTTTACTGTACAAATCCAACGCCTCTCTCTCCCTCTCTCTCTCTCTCTCTCTTTTAATACAAAAGTAACGTTTCCAAGAACGGGTACGTTACACAACTAAATTAATAGAGCACTTTGTTTTATAATATTTACTCCCGTCTTCCTAACGTCCGGGAATTTTGTTGTAAATAAAACATTGATCACAAGAGACCAATCTGTGTTAATGTAATGAAATGTAAGCGTCAAATAGTGCACCTGATTATGCGAATCAGTCCACATATCAACTGTCGCAGCACATGTTTTATTAATAACTTCCGCAATAACAGAAGGCATTATACTGTTTCGTATTGCATCAGCTTGTTCTTTGACATGTCTGCTTATAGTAGAGGGATGTGGCACGACATCTGCCACGTTGACTTCTCCATAATGCGCACCTAGATGTATTAATTCTTGCCCTAGTTCTCTGAAAACTTCACCGCAAACAGCATTAAAAGGTCTCATATCTTTAGCACACATTGAAACACACTTTTCTGTAATACTATTTTTTATTACTGCCGGTATTCCTGAAGGAGCTGTATCTTTGTGAGGTTTCTTGCAACTGTGTTTCTTTAAAAGAGTGGTTTGCGATTGGAAACACAATAATGTGAAGCAGTTCATGCACGATACGTACCCATTAGACGCACTGTTTTCATCTACAACCAACAAAAATATGCTCCGTATTTGCCTTTTAGACCTTCCCGTCTCTTCAACGTGTAAACATTGATTTGAATCTTACGTCTTACTGCACTGGTTTCCTCGCACTGCATGATTGCAGAGAGAGAGAGAGAGAGAGAGAGAGAGAGAGAGACCCCAAATGAGAAGCCCGTACTGGCTGCAGTCTCACACGGATAATGACACGTGTAATGTGTTTGAAGTTGCGTGCTACGTATTCGGTCACGGCTTCTATGGTCGGTCACTAGAACTAGTGCGGGCAGCCTATCCAGTTAGGGTGCGCTCGCCCCATCTCGTATTATGTGCTCGCTTACTCGGTCTTGCAGGACTCTAGTAGGGATTTGTTTCACAGTATCGAAGATGATGAAGTGTTCACAGCTTTTGAGATGTGCATTGTAGGACCAATATTTACCACATTGTTTTGCTTCGAATGATTATTCCTATCATATACCTAAATACTAAGGATTCCTTCTGGGACACCATGAGTATGTGCGTGAGCGCTCTTGTGTGTGTGTGTGTGTGTGTGTGTGTGTGTGTGTGTGTGTGTGTGTGAGAGAGAGAGAGAGAGAGAGAGAGAGAGAGAGAGAGAGAGAGACCGTGACTACAGATGTACAGATTTCACTACTGCAAAAGGCAGACTGAATAGCCTCTATAGCTAACTTGATGTTATACATTATAGCGGCTGGACACTCCAGATGAGTGTAAAAATGCTGACGACGCCACAGACCAGTGGTGGTTAAACTTTTTTACTCAAGAGCTAATATTGGCATTGCGGAGCATAGCTTCGGGCCTTATTAGTAATTGCTAACCTATGTGGATTAGTATGTTATGTGCACTTTGATTCGTAACGACTAGTCCGTTTCAGATTACTGTCATTGTCTGAGACCCCAAGCTGTCACACTGTAATTGCCTGATGGAGCGGATGATTACTTGATTAATAATAGTAACTGTAATTGTATTTAAATTCATTATGCAAAATGAGTCCCTACCACAAATGATTACCATATCTTTTAAATGTCATGTGTCTGCTACACGTAGTGTTGTACTACGATGATGTTCATTGCTAGGAAGAAGTAGCACATTTGAAGATGACCATCACTGTAATGAGCATTCACGAGGCCATGTTACCTCTGTGTCCAAGTTTATACCACGGTAGCTGACTGGAATGAGCCATTGACGCCTGTGAGTTGCCAGTACTGGAAGACAAACAATAAAACGTTCCCCCCCCCCTCTCACATCCTCCATCCCCACAGCGGCAGCGCTACTTACCCCTCTGCCCCTGCGGAGAGCGACCAACTTTACTTAGCGCACAGCCTAATTCAAAAACGTCAATTAAATTAAGCACATATTAAATTATGAAAGACCCTCTAAGTTTTTTTGTTTGTTACTGCCAAGGAGAGGTCCCCACCTGTGAGATCGACTTTTTTAAACTATCTATGTAGTTTAAGATCGCAGGTATCACACGCTGCAGCCATTTATCCTGGTGGAACCTCGTTTGCGAGTAACTGAAATAAAATTCGGAATTTTGTGTAACATTGAATACCATTAGAAAAGTCGTATTATATAGCCTGGATGCGTGGTATAATCGATAGGATAACAGCTTCAAGCGCAGGACATTGTGGGTACGAATCTTGTCAGATGCAGTAAGATTTATTTTTAAATCTTTACCGAGTGGCTTCGATCATCGATTCTATTCAATTAACTGATTTAAAAGTAATTCCTTTGTCACATAATTTTAATCATATCAACTTCTTCGTTTGCTCTCACTTTTCTTCCTATCATTCTTTCTCCACTTGAAATCTTTGCTCTTGTGTTTCTATTTAATTTTATGTATTAATTTCAGTTTAATGTCTTTTGTTTGATCACCCTATCTTTTCGTTCACATTATTGCGATCATTATATCTATTTCTAATTTTCCTTGAATTTCATTTTAATTATAAACCCGTCTTTCATTTAAATTTTCATCTGCGTTATTTTGTCCATAGTGCTCAAAAAATGGCTCTGAGCACTATGGGACTTAACATCTGAGCTCATCAGTCCCCTAGAACTTAGAACTACTTAAACCTAACTAATCTAAGGACATCACACAATAAAAAATATGTTTTGCACACCAGTGCACACATATAAATAGATTATTCCGTCTTTTGTTTTTTAACTGATAGATCGGAATTTTCAAATAACTGAGTATTATAATAGATAAATGTAATTAAATTCATATTCACAAAAATTCCGATTAGAAAATGCATGATACGAAAAAAAAGAGTAAATGAAGAAGTTGATATTATGATTAACATTACGTGACAAGAAAGTGAAATTTAAAAAAATTGCATTTAAACTAATTAATTGAATAAAAATGATGATCAAAACTAATTTCGATAAAGATTAAAAAATTAAAAGAACTTTCTGCAACTGGCGAGATTTTAACCCATGTGCATGTGGAGTTGTTATCCTATCCTTTACACGTCGCAGCCGGACTATAGCCTATAACGCGACTTATTTTAACATTATTGAGTGTCACTCAAAATTTCGAATTTTTTCGTTAATTACTCGCAAATGAGGGCCCACCAGGATGAATGGCTGCCGTGTGTGATACGTGGGAACATAACCTACATAACCGTATAGATAGTTTCAAGCCGACCGCTGTGGGCAAGAGGTTCTAGGCTCTTCAGTCTGGAACCGCGCGACCATTACGGTCGCAGGTTCGAATCCTGCCTCGGGCATGGATGTGTGTGTTGTCCTTAGGTTAGTTAGGTTTAAGTAGTTCTAAGTTCTAGGGGACTGATGACCTCAGATGTTAAGTCCCATAGTGCTCAGAACCATTTGAACCATTTGATAGTTTCAAAAAGTCGATCGCACCGCTGTGAACCTCTCCTTTTGAGCAGGAACACTAAGGAACTCCTAAGGTTAGTTGTCGTTTTAGGATTCGGCTGTTAGTTGCTAGATGCATATTGTTATAAAATACGGCTGAGAATAGCGGGCCGCACTGATACATGATTCGGGTCGCAGTTTGACGGCCACTGCCATAGAGTATTTACATTTTACGGAGGTTACTGACCTCTATTGTGTACGACGGCAACAGAACGCTCATGCGGACGCGGCTGCCATGGACGCCATGCGGGCAGGTACCACCTACCTGCCACCGGCGACAGCTTCCTCATCACGCACCACCGGCACTTCCACTAGAAACAGAAGGCCACACGTCACTCACTGTGCACAGGCAGCTTACACTTTTCAAGACTGTACCTACTAAAACGGAACTGTAGTTCAGCTCCACTAATGGATCGATATCAACAGTTAGAGATCGATCGAAAGCCCATATAGAGTTCTTGATGCGACGTTCAGCTGTGCCATATCTCATAAATTACGCAGTGTTATTCATAAGTACCTCCAGGTTTTCAGAAGACGACTGCACGAAAACTACAAGACATTCAGAAAACAGACACATATCATTGGATAGAGCATCTCTCGAAGTTTTTGACCCACATTGCAGGTGCTCGGCATTGTTACCATTTGTGACGCAGCAAACATCGATACGGTATTCAGACTCTTCACATACACGAGCCCTAACATCATGGTTGATAACAGTGACAGCATTAATTAATCTTCCTAGCAACTCTTCCAAATTAGTGACAGTGGAGGGAGGAATACTCGATCCTTTACATAAACGAAAAATCACTTGGAATTGAGTCAGATGACAGTGAGGGCGACTGAAGTAGAGGAGTTCGGCAATGAGATAGTCACAAATGTCTGAAAGAAAGTATGGTGAAGCACCGTCTTATTGTAAAATCTAATCTCCACTTTCTTGTTGTAAATGTGACGTAAGCCGTTGCTGTAGCATGCCCAGGTGCACGAAACCAGTCTTAGTTTTCATCGCAAAGAAAAATTTCTGGTAATCCATTGTAAATAGCAGCTACTTCAAGAAGATCTCAACAGAAGAGTTCCCCCATCCACCAATACCCACCGGCCATGCTGTTGAAGGGCGCGCAAGAGAAACTGCAGTCAAAGAGGTCAAGACTGCTTTAATGAAAATGAAGCCTGGGAAAGCCACCGGCCCAGATGACCTTCCAGCAGAGTTATGGTGTTCCCAGCATTGGAAGTCAGTTGAATGATTAACGGAACTCTACAACAAGATCATTGTCGGGGGACAAACACCAGCTGATCGGCTGCCTATCTTTAAGAACACGGGAAATTCCGCTGAGTGCACCAACTACCGTCCAGTTCTACTTCTCTGCCACGCCATGAAAATCTTTGATCGTGTTCTGAACCAAAAGATCCGTGAGCTCACACAGATTTCCAGAAACCAAGCTGGATTCCTGAAGAACTACGGCACAATTGATGCGATTCATGCTGCAAGACCCTTAGTCTAGAAACATAATGAGAAAGCCAAGCCGCTGCGTCTAGCATTCCTGGATCTCGAAAAGGCCTTTGATCGGGTGCCACACGGTCTCATCTGGCCAGCACTTCGAGAGCATGATGTGCCAGAGCAACTTATTAATTGGGTGCAGTTACTTTATGCACAGCCGAGAAGGTATGTCCGTACAACTTCAGGACTATCCAAGGACTTCCCCATCACAGTCGGCGTCCATCAGGGTTCTGTTTCCCTCTCGTAACGGGCACCGTGACAACTGACCTGCACCGGACATTTCCATGGACACTATTTTATGCTGACGACGTGATGCTGGCAGCAGAAAACAAGCTTGATCTGCAGAGCCAAACTCAAAAATGTAGTGACCGGTTGTCGCAACACGGTTTGCACTTTAATTTGAAGAAAACCGAGTACATGACATCAGACAGACATGAAATGGGTTCATCACGATTAATGGTGCAGATCTGACTCGTGTGGCTAAATTTAAGCACCTCGGTTTCACGATCACTGTTGACGGCCGACTCACCAAAGAGGTCAACACCGGAACTCAGGCAGCCTGCATGAAGTGGCGAACAACAAACGGAGTCACTTGCGACCACAGGATGAAAGATAATTTAACATCAAAAACCTATCGCTCTGTCATCCGACCAGTCGCCTTGTATGGTTGTGAGTGCTGGTCGACTACAGTTGAGACAAAACACCGCCTGAGTGTAATGGAAACGAAGATGCTAAGGTGGACAGCAGGACTCACTAAGTTAGATCACGTTTCCAATGACAATATTTGGAAACAGTTTGGTGACCGATCCAAGACAAGATGCGGGAGAGTCGTCTTCGATGATTTGGGCATGTTTTACGAGCCGGTGATGTCTCTATTGCCAAGGTGGGTTACACACTTGAAGTCTTCGGCAGAAGACCCGAAGGACGACCTAAGCAACGTTCGGCTAATACGATTCATAAAAACCTTAATGCATGAACATCCACCCAGATGCAGCCCGTGATAGAGCGTAATGGAGACAACGAACATATGTAGCGGACCCCGCAGGAAGAAAAAGAAGAATCCATTGTAAATAGTGGGACAGCAGAAGGACATGAGGAACTTGAACAATGGAAATTGAAACCAATTGCTGTATTGTAATTCAATCGTCGTTTATTCAAAACGTGCTACCAGTTTCGATGCGAAAAAGCGTCGTCTTCAGGTCGCAAGGACAGTCTGCCATCAACTTACGAACCACATTGACGAAGACCAACGGAGTCTTCAAATGGAAGCAGTACAACCTTTTAAGCATGTTACGCCAGCATGTCTAAGCAAGTCGAGCGCAGCGGAGCAAAAATAAACTAGTTTGCGTAATTTCCGATAACAAGCCCACAAATGGTCATACGGCAGTTGTCCGCTGCGCTCGACTTACTTGGTTGCAGACACTGACGTAACATGCTTAATAGGTTATACTGCTTCCATTTGAAGACTCCGTTGATCTTCGTCAATGTGTTTGGTACGCTGATGGCAGATTACGCTTGGGGCCTGATGATGACGCTTTTTCGCACCGAAATTGGTAGCACGTTTTGAATAAACGACGATTGAATTACAAAGCAACTGTTGGTTTCAATTTTCATTATTCAGGTGCAAAAAAAAAATCCATAAACTTTTCAAGAGGACAGGACACGAAAGGCGCTAACTTTAGTTAAATCACGAATGTCTTCTACAATAGTCCGCCGCTCGTGGTCTCGCGGTAGCGTTCTCGCTTCCCGAGCACGGGGTCCCGGGTTCGATTCCCGGCGGGGTCAGGGATTTTCACCTGCCTCGAGATGACTGGGTGTTTGTGTTGTCCTCATCATTTCATCATCATCCAGGACAGTGGCGAAATTGGACTGAGCAAAGATTGGGTAATTGTACGGGCGCTGATAACCACGCAGTTGTGCGCCCCACAAACCAAACATCATCATCATCATCATCATCTTCTACAATAGCGTGTAGCTATTCTGTTCAAATGGTTCAAATGGCTCTGAGCACTATGGGACTAAACATCTTAGGTCATCAGTCCCCTAGAACTTAGAACTACTTAAACCTAACTAACCTAAGGACATCACACAACACCCAGCCATCACGAGGCAGAGAAAATCCCTGACCCCGCCGGGAATCGAACCCGGGAACCCGGGCGTGGGAAGCGAGAACGCTACCGCACGACCACGAGATGCGGGCAGCTATTCTGTGCCCCACTTAAGCATGTTATGAGGATTCACGTTTTTGAGACACCAGGTATGCGGCTTCGTCACCGAAAACCAATTTCCGTAAAAAAGTATTTTGCTCCAGTTGCCGCTGAAAGTCATTTCAAAAGTTGAAAAGTTCGTTATTCCGAGTAGTGAGCGCATATTAAAACTGCAGCCGACATTGTTTTACAGGCAGACATTTGAGCGGAACGCGCCAGACAGATGTCTGTGGCATCTACAGTTCTCTGCTCGCACATGTCTTCGGTTTCTTTAGGCTCCTGGTGAATGATCCTCGTATACATTTCACTTTCTCTGCTAGCAGTCCCGCCTGGCCTTTTCTCTTCGCACTGCATACACAGGCAGTCTAACGGACAGTCACCTTTGATTGCTTTGTGTGCTGGAACTTTCACCTGAAATTATCACGGAAACGTCATAGTTGACACATATTTAGCGAATTCAAGGAGACAAACAGCACGCGTCGCTCCATTATACACGATATTTCGACATGTCAGGCCCCTAAACGTGGGCGCTGCAACTACGCAACTGCAGGTATTGCGAATTAAAAGTTGGTGAGATGGTCTATCCAGTCATAAGTGTCATTTTTCTGTAAGTCTTAATTTTCCCGCCGTCTCTTCTGAAATCCCAGAAGATAAATTTATGAATAACGCTATACAGACAGAGTTCTGTGTACTCGATCGATGCTCATTCCAAAGGCGCTAGTTAATAATGTGTAAGACTTTGTGTTATTACAACGTTTAATCTGTATCAAAAAATTTGCACCGGCCTTTGATATACAGGGTGAGTCACTAACTACTGCAACATAGAATAACTCCGAAAGTATGATAGTAGCTAAAAAGTTTGTGGGACAAATGTTGCATGGGGCAAGGGGTGCCATAATATGAAGTTGGTTTTTTGTTGCTAGGTGGGGTCGCGTCAGAGATATGAAGGTCAACTTAATTTTTTTTTTTTTTTTTTTTAAATGGGATGCTATAGTTCGGTACTTATTTTCTGACAGCGGCTATCGAGACGAATCCAATGATGTGTAACAGTAGGGGCTCAAGGTCAACGAAGGTCAGAAACGTGGAATGAACATCCATTTACAGAAGGTGATCGAAGTGATGACCATTGGTATCAATGCAGTGCTGCAATCTGCTTATCATGGATTGAGTGGCATTCCTTGTCACATTGGCATTTATCGAAGCACAGGTTCTGACAGTTCTGTCTCGTATATCGCGCAAATAGTAAATATTCGCCGAATATGGCGTATCCATCTAACGTGCCATTGGCATGTCAACACCATTCCACGATTTCGCAATACAACACTAATAGGAACGGTAAGATTGTATCGTCGAATCAAGCGAAAGTGAATGATGTGTTCCTCAAAAGAACAAGTCGATATACTTCTCATTTCCGGAGAATACCAACGAAATTCAGTGAGAGCTAGAGACGTGTACGCTGAAAGATATCTTCAACATACGCACCCTATACGTCGTACATTTAAATACGTGTACGGTAAATTGAGAACAACTGGATCTTTAACGCATCGGTAACATATCCGACAAAGGAAAGTTACTAACGAGCAAACGGAAATTGGTACTCTAGCCATTGTGGTTCGAGAACCTTGTGTTAGTTCGCGTCAAATCGCAAGGGAATCTGGCATTAGCCAGCGTCGTCTTGTTCGTGTTCTGCATCGCCATAAATATCATCCTTACCATATCAGTCTCCACCAAGAATTAACTGGTACGGATTGTATGCGTCGCATTGAATTCTGCCGATGGGCTCAACTTCAGATTCAGAGGGATGACACATTTATAAATTTGATTTTATTTACTGACGAGGCTACATTCACGAAGCATGGAAATGGTAATTTGCATAATATGCATTATTGGGCAACTGAAAATCCATGTTGGCTGCGGCACGTTGCACACCAAAAACCGTGGTCGGTGAATGCATGGTGTGGAATTCTGGAGGACAAATTATAGGCCCCTATTTCATCGAAGGAAATCTTAATGGTAGGAAGTACACGACTTCCCTGCAAGAGACATTAGGTCAGTTATTGGAAGAAATACCTTTAAGAACAGGGAACAGAATGTGGTATCAACAGGATGGGTGTCCGGCACATATTTCACTGATGGTTAGAAATGAGTTGCAGCGACACTTTCCAAAACGTTGTTGGATTTCATGCGCAGGAGATGTGTCGTGGCCGGCTCGTTCGCCAGACTTGACACCTCTGGATTTTTTCATGTGGGGATTCGTAAAAGCCATTGTTTATAAAGACGTTCCAACTACACCTGAAGATATGCGAGAGAGAATAATCAGAGCATGTGCTTCGATAAGTGCCGATGTGATAAGTAATACCACTCAATCCGTGATAAAAACATTGCAGCACTGCATTGATACCAATGGTCATCACTTCGAACACCTTCTGTAAATGGACGTTAATGCCACCTTTTTGACCTTTGTTGACCTTCATAGACCATACTGTTACACATCATTGGATTCTTCTCGATAGCCGCTATCGGAAAATAAATACCAAACTATAGCATCCCATTAAAAAAAAAGTTGACCTTCATATCACTGACGCGACCCCACCTAGAAGAGAAAAAAAGTCCTATTATGGTCCCCGTTGTCCCATGCAACTTTTGTCCCACAGTCTTTTCAGCTCCTATCATACTTTCGGAGTTATTCTAGGTGGCAATAGTTAGTGACTCACCCTGTATATAGGGTGTTTCCGTTAGAGCGTGTAAAAATGTAACAGGACATAAAGAATGCTCCAGTGAACAATTTGAGGCAGGGAAACTGGGGTCGGAGAAGCCGACTTAAGGGCATATGCAAGTAAACTTGTCTACCGCTTTGTCTAGCATTACTGTTTTCCAGCTTATTTATAAATAACATGCGTACAAGCTTACACGTGCTGTGTTGTTTATTTACAGGGGCATTATTTATTTCCTGCAAGGGAACTAGGACAAACCTGATTACTAGGATGATGGAGGTTTTGTTTATTTTACTTGTCCATAAGAGGGCTCTGTTGTATTGCATTTACATTGTCCTATGACAGAACGTGCTATGAATCAACGGCGGACCCGTTCATTATTCAGTGCTATTCAGAGACGTACAGTACAAAATGATGGAGCAGTATTGGTACAGTCTCGCAGAACTCACTGACATGCAGTGCTCTCGCTGCTGAAAGGTTATACAGGGAACGATTTTCTAACAGGCATTATACGTCACGACGAATGTTTGTTTCTCTCGATCGACGAATGCGGGGGGGGGGGGGGGGGGTGGTTCATTGGTAAGCATTCGCACACCCGATTTTGAAAAGGAGACACTGGTACGTGTTGTGGCGCATCCCATTGCATGTGGTCGTCGTATTGCACATGAAATAAGGGCTTCACATACTAGCGTGTGGTGAGTACTCCACGAACAACAATTACACGCATATCACCCACTGAACGAGCCCATGCAATGCTGGTGACGAACTTTGCACCAAGGGTCGCACTGTGTCGCTCCAGCAACGAATTGATCGGCCAGATTTCCTCCAAATCGTGCTGTTTACTGACGAGGTCTCATTTGATCGTGATGATATTTCGAACAGCAGGAATAGTCATGTGTGGGATGAGGAAAACCCTCACGCTCTAGTAGCCACACCATCAAGTACGTTTTGCTATGAGTATGTGTGCCGGCATTGTAGGCGACATTCTCATTGGCCCTTACCTTCTACCTGGCCGTCTGAACGGCCACCTGTATTTGAGTTTCGTGCAAAAAATTCTGCCGGGTTATTGGGGAACATACCCGTGGCTGTTCGTGAGAGGATGGGGATAAAACATGACGGTGCAACATCTCACTTCAGTGTGGATGTCCGCAACCATCTCAATGCTGTATTTCCTGGTTGCTGGACTGGAAGCGGAGCTCCTATTCAGTGGCCTGCGATATCTCTGGACCTGAATGATTTGATTATTTCCTATGAGGACATCTAAAGTCACTTCTGTATGAGATCCCAGTGGACAAGGACATGGAATTAGTTGCCGGAATTGTAGCTGTCTGCGATGTGATTCGAAACACACCAGGGATATTTGTCCGACTGCATCAGAATCCTGTTCGCCGATGTCATGCTTCCATTGAGGCTCATGGTCGTCAGTTTCTGTAGATTTTGTAAGAAACAGTACAAATAGTACATTCATTGTGTCAATGATGATGTTTTTCGGTTAACTATAATTAATGTAAAAAAGTACACAGTAATGCGATTTCATTCCTATTATCTTCTTAAGCTGGCTTCTCCGAACCCCAGGTTCCCTACCTCAAATTATTCAGTGGAGCGTCCTCTATGTCTTAAAATTTTTGCACTCTCTTAGGGAGACACACTGTACAAGATGAAATTCGTTTCCATTATTCCTGAAGCTGGCTTTAGACGACCTGGTACACCGACCTGGTGCACTACTGACACTCTGGTTGGTTTCAAAACTTGGATTAGAGCGAGAAGTTCGAGACGTCAATCCAGCAAATCCAGATTTTCTTCGACTACGATGCAATGTTGCGCCCGCCGGTTGGCCGTGCGGTCTAACGCACGGCTTTCCGGGCGGGAAGGAGCGCCTGGTCCCCGGCATGAATCCGCCCGGCGGATTTGTGTCGAGGTCCGGTGAGCCGGCCACTCTGTGGATGGTTTTTAGGCGGTTTTCCATCTTCCTCGGCAAATGCGGGCTGGTTCCCCTTATTCCGCCTCAGTTATACTATGGCGGCGAATGCTCCGCAAAAAAGTTCTCCACGTACGCGTACACCACCATTACTCTACCACGCATACTTGGGGTTACACTCGTCTGGTGTGAGACGTTCCCTGGGGGGTCCACCGGGGGCCGAACCGCACAACGCTGGATTCGGTGTGGGGCGGCGGAGGGGTGAAGTGGACTGCAGTAGTCGTCGTGGGGTTGCGGACCACTGCGGCTGCGACGGGGACGGAGCCTCTCCGTCGTTTCTAGGTCCCCGTTTAACCTAACATAACCTAACCTAACTAACGATGCAATGATTCATGCTTTGTACCCTGGATCAATTATCTTGCTGATACACAAAATGGCTTCATAACGAACTGTTCCTGCTGAGTGATAAGCATTCGATTTTGTTTAAAATGTTTTCAGTAATGGGTGGAATATTTAACTGGAATAACAGCCCCCCATCGTTGCATCACTCTTGCCGAACTCGCAGGATTGGAACCTTGTTGTCACTGTGTCATCTGACGTGTGTGCCCCTACTCGATGGCAAGTAGTTGACAGTAGCTTCGGACAGAAGGTGGATGTGGGAACTGGTCGGACGGCTGGCTCCTTGCCCATTAACAACAGGTGTTGATAACACATCCGAGCTAGCATAAGATACCGCGTATCTTGGGCTGCGTGTCTTGCCACATGTGGTCAAGCACGTGACGTTGGTCATTTGGAGCACGAACGTTCGCCGAGTAATGGAGCCCCCAGGGACATAGTAGGCATATCGCGAAAGAAGGCCAGTGTACACTCGATATATGTATCGGCAGGCCTCGTTATAAACGTGAAGTAAACTCTGCCGGCGGCTGTCGAACGCAATGGACGCAACCGGCTGCAAGTTGTGGCTCATGTCGGCACGAATGACGCCTGCCGCTTGGATTCTGAGACCGTCCTCAGTTCATTTAGACGGCTGGCTGCATTGGAAAAAGCATTTAGCATCACACGCGGGTCGTAAGCATGGCTCACTGTTCGCAGCATCGTACCATAATCGGTCGCGATCTCCTCGTCTGAAGCCGAGTGGAAAGTCTAAACTAGAGGCTCAGACGGGCTCTGCGACTTCTTTGATTCAGTTGAGGAGCCGAAACTTAAAACAAGCTATCATATATGCTATATGGTTCAGTGAAGTACTTCTGTTAACACAAATGCATTGGTGACTGGTTTGAATATGTTCGGATTCCGTTCTAAACTGAAGGTCCCCTTTCTCTGTTAGTATTACCGGGGCGGGGCGGGTTAAGAGCACACAGATCGCCGAAATGCTGTGCGATTTAAATAACTTGTAGACAAGCGGCTGAACATCCCTCTTGTGCGACTAACAACCATTCCATAAGAATTTACTTTTACCTCAGACCTGTCTCTGGACTGATGTGTTCCTCTGTGATCGCGGTTTTCATATGTCGTTCGTGTACATTGTTTTCAGTATATGTGCGGCCACATCTAAATTCTACCACTCGATTATTAATTGTTGAAAATGAGGATGCAGAATTTTTATAAACCTTCAGCAACTCTGAAGCATTTCTGTAGGCGGCAAAGATATACCGGGTGATCAAAAACTCAGTATAAATTTGAAAACTGAATAAATCACGGAATAATGTAGATAGAGAGGTACAAGTTGACACACATGCTTGGAATGACATGGGGTTTTATTAGGACCAAAAGAATACAAAAGTTCAAAAAACGTCCGACAGATGGCGATTCATCTCATCAGAATAGCAATAATTAACATAACAAAGTAAGACAAAGCAAAGATGATGTTCTTTACAGGAAATGCTCAATATGTCCACCATCATTCCTCAACAATAGCGGTAGTAGAGGAATAATATTGTGAACAGCACTGTAAAGCATGTCCGGAGTTATGGTGAGGCATTGGCGTCGGATGTTCTTTCAGCATCCCTAGAGATGTCGGTCGCTCACGATACACTTGCGACTTCGGGTAACACCAAAGCAAATAATCGCACGGACTGAGGTCTGGGGACCTGGGAGGCCAAGCATGACGAAACTGGCGGCTGAGCACACGATCATTACCATACGATGAGCGCAAGAGATCTTTCACGCGTCTAGCAATATGGGGTGGTTCTAATAAAACCCCATGTCATTCCAAGCATGTGTGTCAATTTTTACCTCTCAATCTACATTATTCCGTGGTTTATTAAGTTTTCAAATTGGTCCATTGATCGAGACCGGGCCAAATATCTCACGAAAAAGCGTCAAACAAAAAACTACAAAGAACGAAACTTGTCTAGCTTGAAGGGGGAAACCAGATGGAGCTATGGTTGCCCCGCTAGATGGCGCTGCCATAGGTCAAACAGATCTCAACTACGTTTTTGAAAATAGGAACCCCCATTTCTTGTTACATATTCGTGTAGTACGTAAAGAATGTTTTAGTTGGACCACTTTTTTCGCTTTGTGATAGATGACGCTGTAATAGTCACAAACATATGGCTCGCAATTTTAGACGAACAGTTGGTAACGAGTAGGTTTTTTAAATTAACATACAGAACGTAGGTACGTTTGGACATTTTATTTCGGTTGTTCCAATGTGATACATGTACCTTTGTGAACTTATCATTTTTGAGAACGCATGCTTTTACAGCGTGATTACCTGTAAATACCACATTAATGCAATAAATGCTCAAAATGATGTCCGTCAACCTCAATGCATTTGGCAATACGTGTAACGACATTCCTCTCAACAGCGAGTAGTTCGCCTTCCGTAATGTTAGCACATGCATTGACAATGCGCTGGCGCATGTTGTCAGGCGTTGTCGGTGGATCACGATAGCAAATATCCTTCAACTTTCCCCGCAGAAAAAAATCCGGTGTCGTCAGATCCGGTGAACGTGCGGGCCATGACTTCGACGACCAATCCACCTGTCGTGAAACATGCTATTCAATACCGCTTCAACCGCGCGCGGGCTATGTGCCGGATATCCATCATGTTGGAAGTACATCGCCATTCTGTCATGCAGTGAAACATCTTGTAGTAACATCGGTAGAACATGACGTAGGAAATCAGCATACATTGAGCCATTTAGATTGCTATCGATAAAATGGGGGCCAGTTATCCTTCGTCCCGTAATGCCGCAACATACATTAACCCGCCAAGGTCGCTGCTGTTCCACTTGTCGCAGCCATCGTGGATTTTCCGTTGCCCAATAGTGCACATTATGCCAGTTTACGTTACCGTTGTTGGTGAATGACGCTTCGTCGCTGAATAGAACGCGTGAAAAAAATCTGTCATCGTCCCGTAATTTCTTTTGTGCCCAGTGGCAGAATTGTACACGACGTTCAAAGTCGTCGCCATGCAATTCCTGGTGCATAGAAATATGGTACGTGTGCAATCGATGTTGATGTAGCATTCTCAACACCGACGTTTTTGAGATTCCCGATTCTCGCGCAATTTGTCTGCTACTGATTTGCGGATTAGCGGTGAGAGCAGCTAAAACACCTACTTGGGCATCATCATTTGTTGCAGGTCGTGGTTGACGTTTCACACGTGGCTGAACACTTCCTGTTTCCTTTAATAATGTAACTATCCGGCGAACGGTCCGGACACTTCGATGATGCCGTCCAGGATACCGAGCAGCATACATGGCACACGCCCGTTGGGCATTTTGATCACAATAGCCAACAATGCACACGATATCGGCCTTTTCCGCAATTGGTAAACGGTCCATTTTAACACGGGTAATATATCACGAAGCAAATACCGTCCGCACTGGAGGAATGTTACATGATACCATGTACTTATACGTTTGTGACTATTACAGCGCCATCTATCACAAAGCGAAAAAAGTGATCCAACTAAAACATTCATATTTCTTTACGTACTACACGAATACGTAATAAAAATGTGTGTTCCTATTTTTTTAAAAAAATGCAGTTGATATCCGTTTGACCTATGGCTGCACCATCTAGCGAGCCAACCATAGCGCCATCTGGTTTCCCCCTTAAAGCTAGACGAGTTCCGTTCTTTGTAGTTTTTTCGTCTGATGCTTATTTGTGAGATATTTGGCCCGGTCACTATCACTGGACCACCCTGTAGATAGAGAAGATTATGACAGGCAGTATCCCTGTCAATCGAAAGATACACAGCACTCGTCACTCGTACTAAAAGTAATTCCGCGTATCTCCTTGGCACGTGATTTCTGCTAATATTCAACATGTACCAGATGGTATAAATGTCGTCTTTGTGGCAAGCTGTAAATATTTTAAGAGTGGAAATGAGAAACGTTCTGAGGGCCAAATACGAGATTTGTCAGGAGACTGACAAAAAAAATGTATCTCACAACTTTGAAATATGGAAAGATCTTGACGGCATAATTATTTATTAAGCGTTACAAGTTTCAAAATTTCGTCGTCGGAGAGAAGCTGTGGATAAAGTGTGCAAAGGAATTGACGATAGCAAATGTGTACATATTGAGATAATTATCCATGTTAGTGATCCATATACAGAATTTTCAATATAATACTTACGTTCAAAACAAACTTTAGCAAAAGGCTCGCAAAAGTGAGCGCACAGACTGAATACAATACATAGCTCCTGTAGGCATATATGACA
Source organism: Schistocerca cancellata (assembly GCF_023864275.1). Lineage (NCBI taxonomy): Eukaryota > Metazoa > Arthropoda > Insecta > Orthoptera > Acrididae > Schistocerca > Schistocerca cancellata. Next base: position 206,757,844 of record NC_064627.1, read on the forward strand.
GTACCGTTGTCTATTCGAAGAGAAGAAGTGCCGAACTGACTGTAGCGATCAAGCTATATAAGAAGTAAACGGAGGCCTCTACTATGGATGTATTTCTCCATCAAGTAATGGGACACTGTATCTCTGTCTGTACATATCTGTCTTATATCAAAGATATTCAGAAGATTTTCGGTTTCCCCTGAATTATGCCTGTAACCACATCACCGCAAAACATGAAATTAGAAAATAAATGCTTTATTAAGAACGTTGTATGTGGTATACCAGGAAACTGACTGGTTCTAAGAGCCAATAAGAAAGTTTTTACAAAATAGTATTTGCAAAGAAGGAAACAGTAACCAGCAATTCTTAATAATGGTATTTATGTACACATATAGCGCCGTTATCGGTCTCGAACCAACAGATTGTTCACGTTTTTATTAAATTTGTTGTTTAAATTCCTTGGCTTTTAATTTTCTAGCAGCTAATATAAACTGCAAAAAAATGCAATATAAACGTGAACAGCCTACTGAAGGTGAATCTGTCAGCTGGAAATAGTCAACACCGCTATTTGAGTAAATACGAGGAGCGTTCAATAAGTAATGCAACACTTTTTTTCTGGAGCAGTTTGGTTTTATTCGAGGTTCCAGTACGCCAAATTATTCCTCACTCTTTTAGCTACAAAACTCTATTTTTCAACGTAATCTCCGTTCAGTGTGAAAACCTTACGCCACCTTATTTGGAGGGCCCGTGTGGCCGCATGGTATCACTTTTCTGGTGGAGTTCTGAGCCAACGTTTTGCTTCATCGAAAACCTTCCGATCATCCACATACTACTTGCCGCCGAGTGCATATTTCATTAGGCCAAACAGATGGAAGTCGGATGGTGCGAGATCCGGACTGTAGGGTGGATGAGAAAACAGTGCAATGAAGTTTTGTGAGCTCGTCTCGGGAGCGCAGACTAGTGTGAGGTCCTGCGCTATCATCGAGAAGGAAAGTTCGTCTGCATTTTTTGGCGATGAAGACGCTGAAGTTGTTCCTTCACTTTCTTGAGGGTAGCACAATACACTTCTGAGTTGATTGTTACACAGTGAGGGAGGACATCAAACAGAGTAACCTAATCAGAGTCCCAGAAGATCATCGCCATGACCTTACCAGCCGAGGTCGCAGCTTTGAACGTTTTCTTCGGAGGAGAGGTAGCGTGGTCCCACTCCATGTATTACCGTTTTGTTTCTGGTTTTAAGTGATGCTCCCATGTTTCTTGACCTGTGACAACGTTCGAGAAAAATTGTCAGATCAACCTCGTAACGCGGGAGATATTCCACACAGATGGTTCTCCGTTGCTCTTTATGGTTTTCTGTTAGGCGGCGAGGAAACCAGCGGGCACACGCCTTTGAGAACATCCACTGGTGGACGAGTGTGTCAGAACTATCGAGGGTCACGCCCAGTTGTGCAGCGAGGTGTTTGACTGTGACCCGTCGATCGCCTGGAATGAGAGTGTCCGCACGTTCCAACATTGCAGGAGTCACAGCCGTGTGCAGCCGGTTGGCAGGCGGAAGATCGGACAGGTTTGCGATAACGACAGACGCATCGCCCAACGATTCTCCGTGCTTTTGTTCACTTCCAGGCCTCTGCAGAGATTCTACAAGCGCCTATGAATATCGCGCGATGCTCTGGTTTTCCGCCAAAAGGAACTCAATGACAGCTTTCTGCTTGAAATGCGTCTCCATTACAGAAATTATTCATAAGGATATGTATAGTGCCGCCACTCATTCATGAAACTACAGGGTATGAAGGGGGAACACTCCCTGATATCCCTCAACAAATTCCTAATTTTTTTCAACCAGAACTGACCGAGAAAAGAAGTGTTGCGTTACCTGATGAATGACCTTCATAAATGGCATTTTAACAGTGGGTCGTTCCTGGTTTCTTCACGACAAGAATCAAATTGTATTTTGTACACAGTCACAGTCTCAAAAATGTCAGTTCTCGATAAAATTGAAGGAAGAAAGTTTTTGTTCCAAATGCTACCAACACTGAGGCAATACGTTTTGTTTGTGGTAATACAAGTACAGAAATACAGCATTAGGTCATGAACTAATAGAACGATAGTCAACAAAAACTGATGTGTTGGCAAATGTGCCAACACCTTGTAGATAGAGGAGGCCTAAACTCACGCTATAATCTAACGCAGACGGGCATGAGGTCTGAAACAGGATACGTAATGAATGCTATAAAGAAAAGTACGTAGCATCTATAATACTTAACTTTTAATCCATCATTTGTATACAGCATTCTTGATTACAAGTGAGACTCTCTATAGAAATGGTTAATGGCGCCTTGCTAGGTCGTAGCCATGGACTTAGCTGAAGGCTATTCTAACTATCTCTCGGCAAATGAGAGAAAGGCTTCGTCAGTGTAGTTGCTAGCAAAGTCGTCGTACAACTGGGACGAGTCCTAGTACGTCTCTCTAGACCTGCCGTGTGGTGGCGCTCGGTCTGCAATTACTGACAGTGGCGACACGCGGGTCCGACATGTACTAATGGACCGCGGCCGATTTAAAGCTACCACCTAGCAAGTGTGGTGTCTGGCGGTTACACCACAAAAACAATGTCTCATATCTTTTAGATTTTGGAATTACAGAGGGAAGGATAGATTGGCACAAAAACCATCGACCAACGCGTGTCTGAAAGACTTTGTCCATATTTTGGCACCTGGATCAAGTATAGGGGTATGTAACAAAATAATGTGAAAACAACAGCACCGAAAACGCGTTTTGAGAGAAGGTGACACTTTGAAAGTTTTCCATTTCCACCTTGTCTCGCATAGCACACCCAAATTATTCAGCATAACATTCAGAAGATGATAAAGTTTTAATTATTACAGAGGGTGGGCCAAGGAGGTTCTTCTGATTTCTGAAGATTACTCGTATATCTTCTACATGAATGAAAATAGAAACTTGAGGTGGATTTTAATTTACGCATCGAAACTAAGAGTTCACCTCGGCGCCAGCTGCAGGATGCCGGTTCGTGTTGTTGTTGGGAGGGCTCTCCCTGATGCAGCTCGCCCCCTCCCTCCCTTGTTTGTTAGCCAACGTGCTTCTAGATGGCGATAATACAGCAACAATGTGCATTCTGTCTCCTCCGTTTCAACAGATGCGACGTGATGTTCGTCCAGAATGGAGCCCTGCACCTCCTACAGTTCACAGCATTCGACGATGGCAAAGTCAGTTTCAAGACACTGGCCGTTTATATGAGTGAAATGCTACAGGCCGCTCCTGTGCGCTCGTTCAAGCCGCAATGGATAATGTGCACATAGCCCAACTATGTGTTATCGCGAACCAGGCGAGAGTTGGCCAATCCTCGTATATATATATATGTGTGTGTGTGTGTGTGTGTGTGTGTGTGTGTGTGTGTGTGTGTGTCAACTTACACAGTATTCGATTGCTAAAAGCCCTTCATACCGGTGATAAGAAACATCATTTAGAGGTTTGCGAATTCATTGATTGAAAGATAAGTTTCCTTCCTCGATTAGTGTTCAGTGATGAGGCAACGTTCCATCTGAGTGATATGCCGCGACGTAAGAATATGGGCAACACATCTGCCACATACACGGTCCAGCCACATTATTGTGACCGCCTGTCAAAAGCCTACTGGCCGCCTTTTGCACACGTGCAGGAAGAGAGTTGGTGAAGTTCTGGAATATACCAACAGGGACGTGGAGCCATGCCGACTCCAATAACGTGCCCAGCTGCGCTAGGTTTCTCGGTTGAGTATCCATGGCGCGAACAGTCCGCTTGAGATGGTACCACAAATTCTATATTGGGTTTAAATCCGGAAAGTGTAGTGAGTAGATGAGTACGGTAAATTAATCCTCGTGGTCTTCGAAACACGCACATACACTGAGAGCTGGTTGAAGCGTTGGTCTTGCTTGTAGATTCCATAGTTCAAAGGAAGGAACATGTATGTTTTGGATGTCTTCGTAGGTTAAACAATCGTGACGATTAACGTATATTCACAATCTAAACTGCATGCATGGGTGGACATAGTCCCCAAGGATAGATGCACCCTTGCGTAGCTCCATTGTGCCTTTCAGAATATCGATATTACATCTACATCTACATCCATACTCCGCAAGCCACCTGACGGTGTGTGGCGGAGGGCACCTTCAGTGCCTCTACCGGTTCTCTCTTCTATTCCAGTCTCGTATTGTTCGTGGAAAGAAAGATTGTCGGTATGCCTCTGTGTGGGCTCTAATCTCTATGATTTTATCCTCATGGTCTCTTCGCAAGCTATTCGTAGGAGGGAGCAATATACTGCTTGACTCCTCGGTGAACGTATCTTCTCGAAACTCCAACAAAAGACCATACCGAGCTACTGAACGTCTCTCTTGCAGAGTCTTCCACTGGAGTTTATTTATCATCTCCGTAACGCTTTCACGATTACTAAATGATCCTGTAACGAAGTGCGCTGCTCTCCGTTGGATCTTCTCTACCTCCTCTATCAACCCTATCTGGTACGGGTCCCACTCTGCTGAGCAGTATTCAAGCAGTGGGCGAACAAGTGTACTGTAACCTACTGCCTTTGTTTCCGGACTGCATTTCCTTAGGATTCTTCCAGTGAATCTCAGTCTGGCATCTGCTTTACCGACAATTAATTTTATATGGTCATTCCATTTTAAATCACTCCTAATGCCTACTCCCAGCTAATTTATGAAATTAACTGCTTCCAGTTGCTGACCTGCTATTTTCTTTCTATGTATTCGCAGCACATTACACTTGTCTATATTGAGATCCAATTGCCATTCCCTGCACCATGCGTCGATTCGTTGCAGATTACCCAGGGAATGCTACGAAAACATACCCGAGACGACAACTCTTCTTCCCCCGGCCGGGATCCTTCCAACGATTGTTGCAAGGTGTTTGGTTTCAGACGTTCCACGCCGTACACGCCAACGGCAATCTGTCCAATGGAGCATAAAACGTGATTCATCTGGAAAGGCCACCTATCGCCACTCAACGTCCAGTTGCTGTATGGCGTGCAAATTCTAGCTTTCGTCGCCGAAGAACAGCAGTCAACGCGAGTGCATGAACCAAGTGGATGCTGCGGGGCCCACACGCAGCAAAATTCGCTGAACAGTCGTTAATAGACAGTGTCGGTAGCTTCCTGGGCGGTCAGTTCCTCAACAGTTGCACGTGTAGTCGCCCATACACATCTCCGCAGCCGCCGTTCAACCCTTTCACCTATGGCCCCTAGTGCACCACTGTTGCCTCAGCACCGATTTGGAATAGCGCCATTTTGGTATACATGCTATACTTTAACCACGGCGGCACGCGAACAGTTCACAGATGTGTCAGTTTTGGAAATCTTCCACCCTTGGCGTGAAAGCCAATGATCATTCCCTTTCGGACGTGACATAAATCGCTCCTTTTCCTCGACAATACAACTGTGCTGTATATCCGCGTCTCTCGCCATGTTTAAATAGCCTCCACCCCACCGACATCCTTTAAATAGCTTCCACTGCTAGTGCCGGCCGCTGTGACCGAACGGTTCTAGGCGCTTCAGTTAGGAACCGCGCGACCGCCACGGTCGCAGGTTCGAATCCTGCCTCGGGCATGGATGTATGTGATGTCCTTAGGTTAGTTAGGTTTAAGTAGTTCTAAGTTCTAGGGGACTGATGACCTCAGATGTTAAGTCCCATAGTGCTCAGAGCCATTTGAACCATTTTTTCCACTGCTAGTGCTGCCACCCGACGTCTGCGAGTGGTTTTTGCACGTTGACGACGAACATGGGTGGTAGTCACTTTAATGTGACTGGACCGAGTACCATAGAACTGCACGAGAGAGACTATGCAAAGCTTTATGTGTTTTGCGTCGTACCGTGAGAAATTATTTCGGCTCCTTCCTTTTTTTCCGTAGAAGACTGTTACAGGATCACGAACGTGAATACGTTGGAGATCTGGCGTTTTTTTTTTTTTTTTGCATTTGAGAGAACATGCCGAAAATTTAATTCTCCAACGAAACAGTATTACCGTACAGAGACTTAGGCCCTACGTGTAACAGTATTACACAACAATGGGTTGTCTCAGCACTGGATTGGGCTTAGGGGGTGTACGTATCTTGCATTGCACCACTGGCCTCCAAGGTCGCCCGATCTCACAGTATGTGAATTCTTTTGTTGCGCTGGGTATTTCTAAAAGACTCCATGTGGCTTCTCTTTCAGAAACTTTGCGTCAACTACGACGTCGCATAGTGCTATGAATGTAATACAGGGTGGCGCACGAAATGTGTTTCCAATTGTTTCTTTCACAATTTACGACACACATTAGATATCCCGCTGTGGTCTCTACAGCAGTACCAGCATAGCTTGTAAAAACAAATGAGTTACGAAACGACGAGTAATTCACGATACTGACGCTAGGAGACTAGTAAGCAGCAATGGCTGACAATGTGACGACACAGCAACGATCGGCAATTGTGTTACTTTTTCATGAAACAAAGAGCCTTGTTGTGACTCAGAGGCGTTTACAACAGTTTAACACACGATGGGTCCCTTGCAAAAAGACCATCCACAGGTTGTACGATAAATTTGTACAGGAAGGAACAGTATTGGAAGCGAAGCGACCTCGGCCTAAGCCTGTTTGTTCGGCGGAGAATATTGAAGCGGTACGAGTTGCTGTACAGAGAAGTCCCGGGAAATCGTGTAGAAAGGCAGCAGTGCAACTGGGAATATCCAGACGCTCCGTTCAAAGCATTCTTAAAAGTGACCTCCATATGTACCCATACAAGATGACCTCTGCACAGAAGCTCACTGAAGAACACAAGCAGCAAAGACTACTGTTTGCTCAGTGGGCGGAGGATGGGGAAGAAACTCTCAACAACGTTTGGTTTTCACACGAGGCGCATTTTCATTTAGATGGTGTGGTTAACAAACAAAATGTACGGGTTTGGGCCACTGAAAACCCACAAGTGCTTCATGAACGACAACATTATGCTCCGAGGATTACGGCGTGGACAGCAAGTTTCCAGTCACGGACTTATTGGACCCTTTTTCTTTGAAGAAACTGTGAACAGCGAGCGTTATTTGAGTATGCTTCGCAACAGCTTCATTCCACAGCTTCTTGCTACTGCCTTGCCCTTCAACACGCAGTGGTTCATGCAAGATGGAGCAACGCCACATACTGCAAACACTGTGTTGGAGATTTTACACGAGCATTTCGACATGCGGACCATTTCACTCAGGTTTCCAGGTCGCTTCAATGACGGACAAAATACAAAATTGGCCCCCCAATAGTCCAGACCTCAATTCAGGTGACTTTTTTCTTTGGGGGTACCTAAAGGAAAAATTTTTCCCGAAACGTCCATGTGATTTAATGGAACTCAGAAGACTTATTCTTCAAGCTTGCAGAGAAATTACGGGAGACATGTGCCGTAGGGTAATGACTAACTTCAGTATTCGTTTGAAGGAAGTTAGGAAACGAAATGGTGGACATACTGAGCATGTGCTGAGTTAGAACAAATCTCCATGGACGGCTCTTCATTGTACTATATGTTCCTTTCAGATTGTATTGACAGTAAAGTTTATACTCAAAAACAAAATGGTAACATTTCGTGCGCCACCCTGTAATTGCATATATATTCCATAAAAAGTATGGGCTGAGTTTTTGATTATCACCTGGATGTTTGTTGTGTGTCTGGTGGAAGGCTCATTCAACATTTATGAAAAGTAAATGAAGGGATAAATTTAATTTAAAAAGGTAATTGTGTTTGCATGCAAAAGATATTAGATTGTAAAATCGGATGGTTAATTGGAAAAACTTTGTAGTTTTATATCAAAGTTAAAATTCACCAAAGTTTCTATCTTCATTTATGTGAAAGACGTTGTCTCGTGAAAGTGAATGAAACTTTCTGAGCTACTCTAAATTTAGCTACATTTCTCTATTTCTTGATGGAAACTGGAATCATCGTGCGCCATTATTATCAAACTCTGGTGTAATTCGTGTTTGGCAATGCTGAAAGTATTCAGAACAAACACCAATCGATGAAAGTGGTATGGAAGCACAAAAAAAAAAAAAAAATCTCATAGCGATGACGCGCTCCATGACTCCTATACAGGTACCTTACAATGGTCACCGTATGGCAAACTAGGCGTCCGGTGATAACAACATGGTTTCCAGTCACTACGCACTGATTTAGAAACAAGTCAATGTCGGTTTGGAAGTAATTTTTGTTTATTTGTAGATGGTCCATTTTTTACGAAATAATCAAACGGTTTCGGCCACAATAGCCATCTTCAGAAGCTAAAAGCGGCGTTTAGTGAACAAATGTTTATGCATCGTCAGCGCATTATTTGTTCACTAAATGCCGCTCTTAGCACCTGCAGATGTCCAGTGTGTTGAAACAGGTTATGATTGTTTCATACAAAGTAGTTGTGTCAACAAGTAAACAATAATTATAAAATGTCAGCCAACGTCTTCTTAAACGAAATGTCGTTGTTTTGTCAGTTGCATAGTCGTACACAGCAGAACACTTAACTACACTGACATTGTCATCAGGGGAGTGGGCAGTATTTACCTTCTTGCCGTCGCGAAACTTGACAGGCCCCTCGACGATGGTGCTGCTGTCCATCGCTCACGCGAGGCGCGCGTCATCACAGCTACTGGCTGTTCGCGCACCGCCGGCTGGCAAACACGCAGCCAGCTGCGCGCGCAACCTGCGACCTGCTGACATCTGTCGGCAGACGCGGCAACTACCTGCGCTTTGTTTGAAGAGACGGAGTTCGCTGTCAGATGTGGGTTCGGTGTAATTACCGGGGTAGTTTTGTAAGTCGTGTTGAACTACTTAAGACGAGGCGGTCGCGTGCTCTGAGGTCTGAAGTTCTCATTTGTACAAAATGACGTACGGTTCTGCTCAAAGGCGCTATTTGAGACATCCTAAGGCGTTCGTAAAACGCTCGCACTACTCTTGTTGGAGTGTATTAACATGCTGAGAATGTAACGTCAGTCACGTGCTGTGAAAGTTGTTACCGTCTGACAATGAACATATACTAGCGGCCTTAGCTGCAAGGAAGACGTTCGACACATAATGTCGTATGTGCCGTAAGATGAATATTTGTTCTTAACTCTCTTTCTACGTAATTTACGAAATAATTATTAAATTTTTGTGTCCCTAGCCTTAGTAAAATATCAGATGACCTGAACAGTCGTAAAACAAATAGAGAAATGAATAACTGTAAAATAAATAATCAGATAATATAAAATAAATGAATTAAATGACGTAAGCTACAGTGAATTAACAAAGAATTGAAGTTACAAATAACTCAACATACCTCAGTAAAAGCAAGAGAATATAAACGCTATTGTGACCTGGTACTCAAGGAAGGCAGGATTCAGTTACGACTGTGGACGGGGCCCGAATCAGTTACTATTGGTTTGCTTTTGCAATTTCACACATTTCTTTTAAGACGATAATTCCAGACTCAGCAATAAATAAAAAAAATATCACACGTTAATAATAGGGAAGAAACAACTGTGTAATTAATAGTACTTTCAGTACCTTACAATTTACCAAATGAGCATAAAATACGGACACAGCAAATAATGTTTTGAAAACAAGCCAAGGTGGTCGCAATTAGAATTTTAAGGCAAGTAACTACAGTCACGGCTGAAGGCCTTTAACGCCAAGAACAGCAATTATTAAAAAAAATTTAACAACCTACTTTCAAACAGCAATGCAATAGCAAGAGTTAATTTAAAAGACTGTCAACTGATAACCAAAAACGTGAGAAAAACGATGGTAAATTGGTAATACAATAATAAAATAATAACACAATAAAAAAACACAAGGTCCAGTCACAGACGGTGCTCCGGGAATCGACCTTGAGTAGATCAGGCCAAAAACACTTTCACGAGCAATGAGAAAGGCAGCCAAGATTTGCATTCACATCACAAGATGGTAACTCAGACTAGTGGCAGTTTAACGAGTGACTAACGATAATCTACGTGAGGCTACCTGACGTTCAATAAACCAAATGCAAAGATGTAAAAATATGCCAAAGCCGGAACCGGTGGTCTGGGCTCCACCCGTAGAATACTGTGCTTAGAGCGCCCAAGACAAGAAGGAATCACTACCACCTAGGTAGAAGAATCGCCAAAAAAAACCTACAATCAAGAAAGCCGTCAAAACTACAAGCCTCACTGAACAGTGGTGGCAAGGCGAGGAAACGTACACAGCCGTTACATATGCTAACCCCCAGGGCAGGTAACTGTGGCGTTAGCGGCCACTAGGCAGGAAAATACACCCGATTGAACTTAACAGCTGTAACAAACTGAAGATGGTAAATACGAGGTGCATTCAAGTTCTAAGGCCTCCGATTTTTTTTCTAATTAACTACTCACTCGAAATCGATGAAACTGGCGTTGCTTCTTGACGTAATCGCCCTGCAGACGTACACATTTTTCACAACGCTGACGCCATGATTCCATGGCAGCGGCGAAGGCTTCTTTAGGAGTCTGTTTTGACCACTGGAAAATCGCTGAGGCAATAGCAGCACGGCTGGTGAATCTGCGGCCATGGAGAGTGTCTTTCATTCTTGGAAAAAGCCAAAAGTCACTAGGTCAGGTGAGTAGGGAGCATGAGGAATCACTTCGAAGTTGTTATCACGAAGAAACTGTTGCGTAACGTTAGCTCGATGTGCGGGTGCGTTGTCTTGGTGAAACAGCACACGCGCAGCCCTTCCCGGACGTTTTTGTTGCAGTGCAGGAAGGAATTTGTACTTCAAAACATTTTCGTAGGATGCACCTATTACCGTAGTGCCCTTTGGAACGCAATGGGTAAGGATTACGCCCTCGCTGTCCCAGAACATGGACACCATCATTTTTCAGCACTGGCGGTTGCCCAAAATTTTTTTGGTGGCACTGAATCTGTGTGCTTCCACTGAGCTGACTGGCGCTTTGTTTCTGGATTGAAAAATGGCATCCACGTCTCATCCATTGTCACAACCGATGAAAAGAAAGTCCCATTTGTACTGTCGTTGCGCGTCAACATTGCTTGGCAACGTGCCACACGGGCAGCCATGTGGTCGTCCGTCAGCACTCGTGGCACCTACTTGGATGACACTTTTCGGATTTTCAGGTCGTCATGCAGGATTGTGTGCACAGAACCCACAGAAATGCCAACTCTGGAGGCGATCTGTTCAACAGTCATTCGGCAATCCCCCAAAACAATTCTCTCCACTTTCTCGATCATGTCGTCAGACGGGCTTGTGTGAGCCCGAGGTTGTTTCGGTTTGTTGTCACACGATGTTCTGCCTTCATTAAACAGTCGCACCCACGAACGCACTTTCGACACATCCATAACTCCATCACCACATGTCTCCTTCAACTGTCGATGAATTTCAATTGGTTTCACACCACGCAAATTCAGAAAACGAATGATTGCACGCTGTTCAAGTAAGGAAAACGTCGCCATTTTAAGTATTTAAAACAGTTCTCATTCTCGCCGCTGGCGGTAAAATTCCATCTGCCGTAGGGTGCTGCCATCTCTGGGATGTATTGACAATGAATGCGGCCTCATTTTAAAACAATGCTCATGTTACTATCTCTTTCCAGTCTGGAGAAAAAAAAAAATCGGAGGCCTTAGAACTTGAATGCACCTAGTAGTAATTAGAAGCCCAGGAAAGCTAATCAGATCCGCCTTCCCCAAGCACTCCACTCGCTGCTCTTCGCCTCAGCGACACTACGAGCAGCAACACGAACCTCAGTCACTGGAGAATCGCGAGATTTCACAATGGTGGAGGTTTCTCTACTCGAATTGAAATGCACTCAACTTAAAACTTGCAGGATCCGGTTTCGACGGGGTCGTGCACCCTCGTGACCACAGCCCTTCAACCCAGCAGTCCATGCGCGTCGCCAGAGGTCCCGGTGTGTTCTCGCTCTGTATGGAACTGGCTCCTGCTTCCTCCCTAACCGAACTGCTCGCTCACACGGCACGGAAGAGCAACGACGTCACCCCAAAGATAGGGCCACAGTTACTACATATCGATAACGCCGCTGCTGCCACTAGCGGACAGGCAACGATTGCGAAACCTAGTGGTGCCAGTCAACACAACAAGAAGGCAAACAACCGCAACCATTTCAACTAAACGATACAGTCTGGCCTCCAACAGAGGACGGAAACCTACAACAGCATCAACGCGAGCTGCAGCACTGCTCAGCAGTATTTCATTTATAAGTAGCACATGTTTCTGTAGATGACTGTTCTACATCTACATCTATACTTATACTCTACAAACCGCTTTAAAGTGTACGGCAGAGGGTATTTTCCATTGAATCGGTTATTATGGGTTTTTACCAGTTCCTGTCACATATGGAGAGCGGAAAGAATGATTGTATAAATGCTACTGTGCGTGCTCCAATTAATGTAATTTTCTCTTCACGATCCCTACGTGAGGGATATGTGGCGCGTTGTAGTGCTTTCTTAGAGTCACCAGTTAAAGCCGGTTCTTGAAAGTTTGTTCGTAGACTTTGATGGGACAGTTTACATCTCTCTTCAAGAGTCAGCCAGTTCAGTTTTTTCAGCATCTCTGTGACATACTCCGACGAATGAAACAAACCTATGACCGTTCGTGCTGCCCTCAGTATTCCCTGTTAATCCTATTTGGCACGGGTTTTACACACGAGAGCAATATTCTAGGATTGGTCGCACGAGTGATTTTTATGTAAACTCGTTTGTAGACTGAATGCACTTCCCCAGTATTCTAGCAATAAACCGAAGTCTATCACCTGCGGAGGTTCGAGTCCTCCCTCGGGCATGGATGTGTGTGTTTGTCCTTAGGATAATTTAGGTTAAGTCGTGTGTAAGCTTAGGGTCTGATGACCTTAGTGGTTAAGTCCCATAAGATTTCACAAACATTTTTTTTCTATCACCTGATTTACCCACGGCTGAGCGTATCTGCTCATTCTGATCGTTTAAAGCAAGTTGCCAATCTTTGCACCACTTTGAAATCTCATCAATATCTGACTGGATATTTATGCAGCTTCTGTCAGACAGTACTTCATTACATTCTGCATCATTTGCAAAAAAATTGTGGCTACTATTAATATTGGAACACTTCCTTGGGGCTCATTCGAAATTAATTCTGAATCTGTCGAAGACAGATTCCAATGTAACTCGCAGCGACCGCCCTACCAAAAAATCCTCAGTCCAGTCACAAATATCGTTTGGTGTTCCATACGATCGTACTTTTGATAGTAAGTATAGATGTGGTACTGAGTCAAATACGTTTCGGATATTACGACGTACAGCATCTACCTGACTGCCTTGATCCAAAGCTTTCAGTATGTCATGTGAGAAAAGTGCGAGTTGGGTTTCACATGATCCATGTTCTCCGAATCCATGCTGACTGACTGGCATCGAGGATGTCAATGGTTCGAGATACGTCATATGTTTCAACTTAGAATACGTTCTAAGATCCTGCAATAAATCGATATAAACGATATTGTACGGTAGTTTTGTAGATCACTTATACAAACCTTCATGTTCTTATGTTTGACTGTTTTTTTTTTTTGAGACTTAACAATTTTGCATGGAGTCTAAAGATTTGCTTTTTGTCGCACTTAGCTCGACTTTCCAGTTCACAAATACTTGTTTTTTTAATAATTTCTTCTTCAAAATATGACGCTGTGGAAAATATCTGATGTTTGTGGCTCTGATGTATAAACAATTGCGAAATTAGTTTCTTTTGAGTCGGGAATCAGTTTTACAGCTTTTGTCATTTTATTAACACGTCTCTGTGGCAGTTTTCTCTTTGGTTGTAATTCTTGTCATTCATAAACTGGTTTGTTTCGAAGTGCAGGGAACAAAATTTTATTCTTTATACGGGGTAAACGGAAATTCCCGTTGCACGCTTCTAGGACTTGAAGTGAGGAGTGAGTGCACAATATTTTGAATAGGAACACATGTCCGGAAACGTACCGTTTGCTACAGCCGTTTGAAAAAAAGTTTGCTAGGTAGGTTTGCAACAGAATAGTCATAGTGATGGGTGCTTACGTCAGATCGGCTGGTGTCATTTGACATCCTTTCCTACCTCACTGACCTGGTTGAGCCTCATTCACGGGTCTGTCAGTGTTGGAGCAACATGGTTGAGTACAAGTCTGCAGAAAACGCCGGCAAGATCTTCCTGGATGGCGAAGCTCACGGCAATGGAAATGCTGCTCGTCCCCTTTATCAAGGTAGTTCTCCACAACTTCAGACTACATCGCGTACCCTTTTCGCCACAATTACGTAGCGGTTTCGAGAAAGGGTATCTTCACCAGCAGCGGGCGTGACTCTGACTCTCCAGGGAGGCCCCACACGCCCGAACTGGAAGAGGCGTTAGTGCAGCACGTTGATAAGAACCCGTCAACAAGTACACGAGCAGTCTCATTGTCTACTAATGAGTGGGACTGTAAAATTAGTGATTTACTGGATCACGCCCAGTCAACTACTTGTAAAAATGGTCGTATTAGCAACACGTTGTAGCACGGAAATGGTACGTTTCTGAAGATGTGTTCCTATTCAAAATATTATGTACTCACTCCCCACTGCAAGCCTAGAAGTTTGTAACGGCAGTTTCCGACCACCCTTATATACATCATGTGTTCTGTTGTTTACTGTCTCTTTCTAGTTCTTAAGAAGAAACGTTATTCTTCAGTCAATGTCTTTAGATTACAAGAAAATCGTATCTAAAGGCACGCGTAACGTGCTGTTCTCAGGTCCGACTTAAGACTCAAGCGACACAAGACGTCACTTGCGTCAAGCAGAGAGGGATGCTATGGGCGGCCAAGTGCAGTACGAGGGGCGTTTGAAAAGTCCATGCAAAAATAAAAACTACTTACGTGTTTGGGGTAAACACTTTTTATTTTTCGATATAGTCTTCTTTTAGACTTATACACTTCGTCCAACGCTGATCTAATTTGTTGATCTCTTCCGAATAATAGGAATTGTCCAAGTCTGCAAAATAGCTGGTGGTTGCTGCAATCACCTCCTCGTTTGAATAAAACCTTTGTCCCGCCAGCCATTTCTTCAAATTGGGGAAAAAATAGTAGTCCGAGGGAGCCAAGTCCAGAGAATAGAGGGGATGTGAAACGAGTTGGAAACCTATTTCCAATAATTTTCCGACCACAGCTTCTGAGGTGTGAGCTGGTGCATTGCCGTGATGAACTTTTTTGCGGTCCAATCACCGGCGTTTTTCTTGCAGCTCGGTTTTCAAACGATCCAATAACGATGAATAATATGCACTACCCTTTTCCAGATAGTTGATGAGGACTATTCCTTGCGAATCCCAAAAGAGAGTCGCCATAACTTTTCTGGCCGAAGGAATGTTCTTCGCCTTGTTTGGTGCAGAATCTCTCTTGGTAACCCATTATTTAGATTATTTTTTGGTCTCAGGAGTATAGTAATGTATCCATGTTTCATCCACAGTGACGGAACGACGCTTAAAGTCCTGCGGATTCTTCCTCAACAGCTGAAAACCAACCCTGCAACACTTCACACGATTCCGTTTTTGGTCAAGCGTGAGCAATCGCGGAACCCATCTTGCGGATAGCTTTCTCATGTCCAAATGTTTATGCAAAATATGTATTATGTACCCGATCATTCCAGATGCCCACAGCACTAGCAATCTCATGCACCTTAACTCTTCTGTCATCCATCACCATATCATGGATTTTATCAATGGTCTCTGGAGTCGTAACCTCCACATGGCGTTCAGTAAGTTCAGCATCTCTTGTGCCAATATAGCCACTCCGAAAATTTTGAAACCACTTATAAACTGTTGTAATTGAAGGTGCAGTCACCGTAATGTTTATCAAGCTTCTCTTTGGTCTCCAGAGGCGTTTTACCTTTCATAAAGTACTGTTTAACCACCACACGAAATTCTTTTTCGTCCATTTTTTGACAATCACTCGACTTCCTTAATTCACACGAATGCCACACATAAAGAAATAGACGTATATGGCTGAAACTTGGTGTGCGTTCTTTCCAAAGATGCTACTAGCTAAACATGACCTCGATACGCGCCGGTGGTGCCATCTCTCGGACTTTGCATGGACTTCTAAAATGCCCCTCGTGTATGTATACAGTGCGTTTCACAGATAGTAGCGCAGACTGAGACATGTGAACGTGTACCAGTGGAAAGGGACGAAAGGGGAAGGGGGTGGGCAGCGGCGCCAAACGGTAAGTCGATGTGTGGAAAGATGTTCTCGGAGCGGTCCTGGCTATTTCCTATCTCTTGTTGTCCCTCTGGCTATTTCCTATCTCTTGTTGTCCCTAGGAAACATTTAAAGACGTAAGTTTGGTGTTTTATTTCTTTTTTTTTTGGGGGGGGGGGCTGGTGTGGGAGGTCATCAGTCTTCTGATTAGTCTGACGCAGCCCATCACGAATTCCTCTCCTGCGCCAACCATCTCCTCTCAGAGTAGCACTTGCAACCTACGTCCTCAATTATTTGGTGGATATATATACCAATCTCTGTCTTCCACTACAGTTTTCACCCTCTACAGCTCCTTCTAGTACCACGGAAGTTATTCCCTGATGCCTTAACAGATGTCCTATCATCCTGTCCGTTCTTCTTGTCCGTGTTTTCCACATTCGCCAAGCTCTCTTTTCTACAAACCGCGTTACAAATTAATATAAACGATATGTTCGCACTCATCGGATATAGTTTTCAACAGTGTAGCTTGCTGCCCGCTTGCAGCGCTGTTTTCGCAATGTATATAAAAAAAAATAGCAGCAGTGCCGTAACACTTGAATGTATATTCTTGCAGAGAAACGAAAGAGCATGCTATCGGAGCCTACTCACAAACTACACTACACTTTTCCAACTCTATGTAGGCGGTAACTATCATCTCGTACAGGAGCTTAATGGCGATTTATTTTGTCTTTCAGGCTGAGGGTTATCCATATTACATTACTGATGGTGCTAAAGGGTGCTGCAAGCAATATCCTTCGAGCCACATACTAAGTGCATTAGTGGTAAAAGTCATTTACGTCAGATGCATTATTGATCTTGCTCTCACTTTTAACAGTTCTGTTAATTTTCAATTGTAATAATTGTCTAGGTGTGAAAATCAAGGACGTGCCCATCTAACGCCAGGGAATAGCAATTCCCCTCCCCCCACCGCACACCCACCCCAAGCAAAAATACATTAACTCCACAAACTGAACGAGAATCCTGCCCTGGCAGATAGAAATACTAGCATAACAATAAGTTATGCAACACATCCCTTTCTGAAAGCCGAAAGGATATTGATTTTATTCAGGGTTCCAACACACTATATTATTCCCCACTCTTTTGGCTACAAAACCCTACTTTTCACGGGTCGCCCCGTCGGAGGTTCGAGAACTCTCTCGGGCGTGGGTGTGTGTGTTGTCCTTAGCGTAAGTTAGTTTAATTAGTGTGTAAGCCTAGGGACCGAGGACCTCAGCAGCTTGGTCCCACAGAACCTTACCACAAATTTCCAAAAATTTTGCTACTGTTCAGCATAATCTCCGTTCAACGCGACGGCTTTCCGCCACCTTACAGCGAAGGCCTGTATGCCCGGATGGTACCACTCAAGGCCTGGCCGACGTCGGAGCCAATGTCTTAATGCGTCAGTAACCCGCCTATCGTCCACGCACTGCTTCCTGCGGAGTGCATCTTTCACTGGACCAAATAGACGGAAGTCAGATGAAGCGAGATCCGAGCTGTGTGGTGTATAAGGGGGAATAGATCAGTGACGTTTCGTGGCCTCCTATCGGGTTAGCAGACCTGTATGAAGCCGCGCGTTGTCGGGGAGAAGTTCGTTAGAGTATTTGTCACAACGAAAGAACTGAAATCGTTCCTTCAATTACACTACTGGCCATTAAAATTGCTACACCAAGAAGAAATGCAGATGATAAACGGCTATTCATTCGACAAATATATTATACTAGAACTGACATTTGATTACATTTTCACGCAATTTGGGAGCATAGATTCTGAGAAATCAGTACCCAGAACAACCAACTCTGGCCGTAATAACGGACTTGATACGCCTAGGCATCGACTCAAACAGAGCTTGGATGGCGTGTACAGGTACAGCAGCCCAAGCAGCTTCAACACGATACCACAGTTCATCAAGAGTAGTGACTGGCGTATTGTGACGAGCCAGTTGCTCGGCCAACATTGACCAGACGTTTTCAATTGGTGAGATATCTGGAAAATGTGCTGGCCAGGGCAGAAGTCGAACATTTTCTGGATACAGAAAGGCCCGTACAGGACCTGCAGCATGCAATCGTGCATTATCCTGCTAAAATGTAGGGTTTCGCAGGGATCGAATGAAGGGTAGAGCCACGGGTCGTAACACATCTGTAATGTAGCGTTCACTGTTCAAAGTGCTGTCAATGCGAACAAGAGGTGACCGAAACGTGTAACCAATGGCACCCCATACCATCACGGCGGGTGATACGCCAGTATGGCGATGACGAATACACGCTTCCAATGTGCGTTCACCGCGATGTCGCCAACCACGGATGCGACCATCATGATGCTGTAAACAGAACCTGGATTCATCCGAAAAAATGACGTTTTTCTATTCGTGCACCTAGGTTCGTCGTTGAGTACACCATCGCAGGCGCTGCTGTCTGTGATGCAGCGTCAAGGGTAACCGCAGCCATGGTCTCCGAGCTGATAGTCCATGCTGCTGAAAACGTCGTCGAACTGTTCTTGAAAATGGTTGTTGTCTTGCAATCGTCCTCATCTGTTGAATCAGGGATCGAGACGTGGCTGCACGATCCGTTACAGCCATGCGGATAAGATGCCTGTCATCTCGACTGCTAGTGATACGAGGCCGTTGGGATCCAGCACGGCGTTCCGTATTACCCTCCTGAACCCACCGATTCCATATTCTGCTAACAGTCATTGGATCTCGACCAACGCGAGCAGCAATGTTGCGATACGATAAACCGCAACCGCGGTAGGCTACAATCCGACCTTTATCAAAGTCGGAAACGTGATGGTACGCATTTCTGCTCCTTACACGACGCATCACAAGAACGTTTCACCAGGCAACGCTGGTCAGCTGCTGTTTGTGTATGAGAAATCGGTTGGAAACTTTCCTTATGTCAGCACGTTGCAGGTATCGCCACCCTCGCCAACCTTGTATGAATGCTCTGAAAAGCTAATCATTTGCATATCACAGCATCTTCTTCCTGTCGGTTAAATTTCGCGTCTGTAGCACGTCATCTTCGTGGTGTAGCAATTTTAATGGCCAGCAATGTACTTGAACCATGATGGAAGGTATGAAATGGAATAACTTTTTCAGAGTCCCAGGAAACCATCATCATGACTTTGCAGGTTGAGAATCCGGATTCCAGATTTTTCTTCGGAAGAGAGTTGCTGTGGAGCCATCCGACGAATTGCCGTTTTATTTCCGGTTCGAAGTGGTAACGCATCTTTCACCAACAGTAACGACGTACGATAGCAAATTGTCACGTACAACGCACAAGCGTAACGCACAAGCAACTCCGCACAGATGGTCCTTCGTTGCTCTTTATGGTCCTTTGTCAGGCGGCGTGGAACCCAGCGGGCACTTACCTGTAAGTACCCCAACTCATGGACGAGTGTGTCAGAGATGTCCAGGAGAGAAGCGAGGTGTCTGATTGCGATCCAGCGATCACCTCACTATAGAGCATGCACGTTCCTCCTTTGCAGGAGTCACAGCTGGCCGGCACGCGGGGATCGGACAGGTTTGCACGAATTTGTTGTGATGATGACAGAAGCCTCGCCCAAGGGCTCAACGTGCTTTTGTTCACTACTAGGTCTCCGTAAACATTCTGCAAGCGATGTCCTGGTTTTCCGCCAAAAGAAAGTCAATGATAGCTCTTTGTTTCGAACGTACCCTCGTTACAGACGCCATTTCGAAGGCTATATATAGCGCCATCACCTTTGAAATTTCATGAATCTATAGGGACTGAAGCAGAAATATTTTACGATTTTCCACAACAAATTCCGCATTTTTTCTACCGAAACTGGCCGAGAAAAAAAAGTGTTGCTTTATTTATTGGACGCCCCTTTTATGTATGAGTTCAGTATCCGTTACGCGAGAGCCAGAGCATCTTAAGGGTACTGCTTCGTAATAATTTTACCCAGAGCTATTTCTTGTAAAATCTCAAAACATGGTTTCGGCTATTCTCCTTGTAGCTGAAAACGGTAAATGGCTACCAGTAATGTGCCTCAAATTAGTTATGTTTATTCTCGTCTTCCCAGCCAATGTCGAAAGCTGCTGACAATATGACCCCAGAAGGTTTTCGCATTTATCTGTCAGCTACTAGGGAGCAAAATTCAGTGGAATCCTACAAATCTCATACGAACTCTTATCTCTCAGTTAAGCACATTGTAGATAATAGGTACGTGTTCTGCCAAATTACTTTCATATTTTAAAATATACATATTTTGAAATGTGTACATTGGCAGCCATAGTCCAATTTCTTTTTGTAAGTTATTGTTTAGATGCATCATAATGAGAATTTATCAGTTCTTCTCACGGGGTCAATAACGCCTTTGAATATGTCTTGACTAATGAAACTCTGTGTCACAGCAGGTCATATTCATCACATTTCAGGTTCAAAATCAGACTGGTTTTGGTTGACATTATTATAAAAAGTCTTTCATTGAGAATGCTACTTTTTAAAACTGTCATTTCCAGTCCCTAATATAATTTTTTGTGTGCTTCCAGGCGTGAAAATACCCAACACAATTTGCAGTTTCATCATGCAGCGGCTGACGTTTCCTAAATGTTCATAAATCATTAAAATTTCTTACTGACATGCCGGCTCGGTTGTGTTTGCTTATAGTTTGTTCACTGGATAATAGGGTCGCCATCGCCGTTCCTCTTCCTCTATTCTCGCTGTACGTCACTCTGTTGCCAAGACTAAGCTGTAAGTGGCGACAATATCTCAGCAGTAGCAGCTAGTATTGAGCAAGAGCTGAATGTGTCAGTCTGAAGACGATCCCAACGGTTGCGCCTATCTGAGACGTCAACTCGGCGAATCTTGCGAAAGTAGTCTGACCTGTATACATGTCGAGATGATAATGATTATGATGATGTTTGGTTTGTGGTACAAAGCCCCAATTTCTACACAGTCCATTTTCCTTTTCACAATCCAATCTAGTCACAAACGATGATGATGATGATGATGATGATGAAATGATGTAACACCCAGTCTCCGGGTAGGGAAAATCCCCAACCCGGTCGGGAATCGACCCCGTGATCCAGAGGCGGCAACGCTATCCCCTATACCACGAGCTGTGGAAAAGTCGTGGGATACCTCGTAATACCGTGCTGGGCCTCCTTTTGTCTAGCATAGTGCAGCAGCAATACGTGGCAAGGATTGAACAAGTCGTTGGAAGTCCCATAAATATTCAGTGGGATTCACGTCGGGCGTTTCGTTTTGGATGGCCAAATTACTCGTTCGAACAGTCCAGAATGTTCTTCAAACCAATCACAACGAGTTGTGGCCAAGTAATATGGCGCATTGTCATGCACAAAAATTCCGTCGTTGTTTAGGAACATGAAGTCTGTGAATGGCTGCAAAAGGTCTCAGCTGGTTGAGCTGGACCAGATAATCCAGTCCATTCCACGTAAACAAGGCCCACCACCAGCTTGCACAGTGCCTCGTTGCCATCTTTGGCCGGCCGATGTGGCCGAGCAGTTCTAGGCGCTCAGTCCGGAACCGCACGACTGCTACGGTCGCAGGTTCGAATCCTGCCTCTGGCATGGATATGTGTGATGTCCTTAGGTTAGTTAGGTTTAAGTAGTTCTAAGTTCTAGGGGACTGATGACCTCAGAAGTTGAGTTCCATAGTGCTCAGAGCCATTTGAACCATTTTTTTTTGCTACGGTCGCAGGTTCGAATCCTGCCTCGGCCATGGATGTGTGTGACGTCCTCAGTTAGGTTTAAGTAGTTCTAAGTTCTAGGGGACTGATGACTTTAGCTGTTAAGTCCCATAGTGCTTAGTGTCATTTGAACCATTTTTGACATCTTGGGACTGTGGTTTCGTGGCGCAGCGCCACACTCGAATCCTACCACCAGCTCTTAACTGCTGAAATAAGGACTCATCTGACCAGGCCATCGTTTTCCGTCCGATATGGTCATGAGCCCAGACGAGCCGCTGCAGGGGATGTCGTGCTGTTGGCAAAGGCACTCGCATCGGTCGTCTGGTGCTATGGTCCATTAACGCTAAATCTCGCAGCACTGTCCTAACGTATACGTTCGTAGTACGTCCCACATTCATTTCTGCACTTATTGTTGCTTATCTGTTAGCTCTGAAAACTCTACGCATAGACCGCTGCACTCGTTCGTTAAGTGAAGGCTGCTGGCCACTAAGTTCCTCGAGGTGATAGGTAATGCCTGAAATTTTGTATTCTCGGCAAACTCTAGACACTGTGGATCTCGGAATATTGAATTCCCTAACGATTTTCGAAGCTGAAAGTCTCATGCGTTTAGCTCTAACTACCATTCCACGTTCAAAATCTGTTCATTCCCGTCGTCCTGCCATAATGACGTTGGAAACCTTTTCACATGAATCACTTGAGTACAAATGACAGTACCGTCAATGCACTGGCCTTTTATACCTTGTGTACGAGGTATATGTGCGTTTCGTTATGCTATGACTTTTGTCACCTTTATGTACAAAGTCGTATTGACTCAAGAAGTCAAGTCAAATGATCAGAGACTGCAACGTGAGTTCGTTGATTGGGAAGTACAGGACTATGAAGCTGATCCTGGTTTCAGTGGAAAAATATTCTCAAGAGAACCCTATTTTTGTCTTAGTGGCTTCTTGAAATGGTCGTTATGGGAGCGAGAAGAACTTTCAAGTTGTCCATGAGGTGCCACTGGATTCAGACAAACTCACTGTTTGGTGCGGTTTATGGCATGGCAGCGTCGTTGAACCTTGCTTCTTTCGAAATGATGAGAGAAGAATCATTACCGTCTGTGGCAACCGCTACAGATCCGAGTTATGTGAATTTATGTGGCCAGAACTGGAGGCCATAGACATTGAAAACAATTGGTTCCAGAATGAGGGAGCTGTGTGCCACACTGCTCATGCTAAGCGCAGTCTGCTGAAGGAGAAGTTTGGCGATCGAATCATGTCAAGAAGTGGATCTGTGAATTAGCCTGCACGGTTGTGCGGCGTAATACCCACAGACTTTTCTCTGGGGCTTAATTCAAGCCCAGGTCAATGCTGAATAGCCACAAACTTTGGAACATTTGAAGGCGAAGATACCTCAGGCTATCGCAGACCTCACGCCAATAATGACGAGCAGAGTGACTGACTATTGGAGGCATCTTGTGCGGCATTCTGTTCAAAGCCGTGGTGGACATTTGAACGATATTTATTTCAGTACGTAAGTGCAATGTCTAAGCTTCTAAATAAAGTACAACTTACATTGGTAAGTTAAGTTGTTTATTTTCTTTCAGATTTTAAAAAGTATCACTGTTAATGAAAGACCCTTCATCTACCCTGATTTCATACACATCACTCATTTATTTTATTTCAGATAATCAAATTTAACTCAATATCGACGTTTGTATCATCAGTTGATTGGCCGTGTTTGTATTCCCGACACTCAAGTGAGGTATGTATACAGCGAAATGAAGGAAACAAAAGAAATGTTCAGAAGTAGGGTTAAAATTCAAGCAGAACGGATGTCATTGATAAGATTAGCTGATGCAGTGTGGCGATCTGCGAAAGTTAGGAAGAATTGCAGGACCTATGAAATATGACGAGCAGTCAACTGAAGACAGACTATGGACTGAGAGTAGAAACCAAAACTACGGTTCGGTAGTTTTGGTACACTACATAAATAAATACGTAAGAGAAAATGGGAGCTGACAGTTTCTCTTTGTTTGTATGGTTGTTCTGTATGTAGTTAGAAACGCACATCATTCAGTGTTAGTCCTTTGCATATTTTATATTCTTACAGAACATAAATTGCATTTTATAAGTAATAAATATCAGTTGATCGCATAACTTCTGCGCTTTTATGTTACCAAAGCAACTACTTCTGATGCAAGTACAGTTTACACAAAGATAAGAAAATATATGTAACTATTGTTGTTTTGGTCTCAGTAGAAAGTCCTCGATCGAGATTAAAGGCAAGAGTTTCCTGTTATTACTGATAAATGCGAAAATTGTTTGTGAATAACAGAAACATGTTTTATATACGTGCAGCGAAGAATTGAAGCAATGTTTGATATATTTTTGTTTTGCGCTTTTTTACTTTTACGTTCCGGTTGAGGAAACTGCGTTTTCTAGCGCTATATGATAACTCTGTATTTTTTTCTTTATTTCTACTACAAGATCCCTCTGTCTCACTTTACAGATCAACAGGTTTCCAATAAAACCTGAATTAAACATCGACAAGTTCAATTTTGCTATAAATACTGTTTACTTGTGAGTAACACACAGGAGGATAACTATAAACAACAAAAACGTTCTGTAGGTTACGCAGTCCTTTATATATCCTCCCTCAGTTCCTAGACGGTTCATCACATCCGGTGTTTAGAGAAATCTAGCAAGACACTGATCGCGTGTGTAAAGAAAGCGATCGTTATGAGGTAACATCCGATAGGTATGCAACACCTAACAGGTAACGCGTGTACGACCTTAACTAACGAAAGTACTCTGAAAACTAGCGTAGTCTACGCGTATTTATGGTAGCCTGTAGCAGTCTTACAACTCTAACTGAGAATGGAACAAAGAATGACGAAAATTTTAGCGAGAAGCAGAAAGAGGTTTGTGAGAAACTTGACATCGAAAGTAGGAACGACGTGGATGGCGTGAAGGAGTTTTCCTACCTTGGAAACAAAGTAGCATATGTCGGATGAAGCAAGGAGGACATAAAATGCAGACTAGCTCAGGCAAAGAGGGCATTACTGATCGAGGGAATATTAATATCCAAAATAGGTCTTAGTATGAGCGAGAAAATTCTGACAATGCACACTTGGAACACAGTATGATATGGAAGTCAATCGTGGATTGGGGGAACATCGGGAAAGTAGAGAATCGAAGCATTTGAGGTATGGTGGTATAGAAGGATGTTGAACACTTGGTGGATGATAAGGTAGGGAAGAGTGCAAGAAAGGAACTTGGGGAAAACACTAATTACACTACTGGCCATTAAAATTGCTACACCAAGAAGAAATGCAGATGATAAACGGGTATTCATTGGACAGATATATTATACTAGAACTGACATGTGATTACATTTTAACGCAATTTGGGTGCATAGATCCTGAGAAATCAGTACCCAGAACAACCACCTCTGGCCGTAATAACGGCCTTGATATACCTGGCCATTGAGTCAAACAGAGCTTGGATGGAGTATACAGGTACAGCTGCCCATGCAGCTTCAACACGATACCACAGTTCATCAAGAGTAGTGACTGGCGTATTGTGACGAGCCAGTTGCTCGGTCACCATTAACCAGACGTTTTCAGTTGGTGAGATATCTGGAGAATGTGCTGGCCAGGGCAGCAGTCGAACATTTTCTGTGTTCAGAAAGGTCCGTACAGGACCTGCAACCTGCGGTCGTGCACTGTCCTGCTGAAATGTAGGGTTTCGCAGGGATCGAAGGAAGGGTAGAGCAACGGGTCATAACACATATGAAATGTAACGTCCACTGTTCAAAGCGCCGTCAGTGCGAACAAGAGGTGACCGAGACGTATAACCAATAGTACCTCATACCATCACGCCGGGTGATACGCCAGTATGGCGATGACGAATACACGCTTCCAATGTGCGTTCACCGCGATGTCGCCAATCACGGATGCGACCATCATGATCTTGTAAACAGAACCTGGATTCATCCGAAAAAATGACGTTTTGCCATTCGTGTACCCAGGTTCGTCGTTGAGTACACCATCGCAGGCGCTCCTGTATGTGATGCAACGTCAAGGGTAACCGCAGCCATGGTCTCCGGGCTGATGGTTGTTGTCTTGCAAACGTCCCCATCTGCACGATCCGTTACAGCCATGCGGATAAGATGCCTGTCATCTCGGCTGCTAGTGATACGAGGCCGTTGGGATCCAGCACGGCGTTCCGCATTACCCTCCTGATCCAACCGATTCCATACTCTGCTAACAGTCATTCGATCTCGACCAACGCGAGTAGCAATGTCGCGATACGAAAAACCGCAATCGCGGTAGCCGACCTTTATCAAAGTCGGAAACGTGATGTACGCATTTCTCCTCCTTACACGAGGCATCATAACAATGTTTCACCAGGCAACGCCGGTCAACTGCTGTTTGTGTATGTGAAATCGGTTGGAAACTTTCCTCATGTCAGCACGTTGTAGGTGTCGCCACCGGCGCCAACCTTGTGTGAATGCTCTGAAGTGGTAATCATTTGCATATAACAGCATCTTCTTCCTGTCGGTTAAATTTCGCGTCTGCAGCACGTCATCTTCGTGGTGTAGCAATTTTAATGTCCAGTAGTGTAGAAGGCGTGTTACGACCTCGGGAAATGACTGCGAGGGTATAATCTGTAGAGGAAGACAGAGATACGAGTACAAATGTTGTTCATCCAATCCGTGCTGAATTTGGTTGCGGACTTTCCAGGATCCACCAGATGGATAATATACTCTCACGCACTGTGGCATGGAGTAAGTATTTCTGATATGCGACCCTCTCAAATGTTCATACATAGAGACGTTGCCCTCGCCTTCTTTAAGACTGGAATTCGAATGCCCTGATGTGTATTTTCCGTGGTTTCCTTAAATCACTTCAGTTGAATGCAGATACGGTTCTCTCCAACAGACCACAGCCGATATATTATCCTTTATTTACGGCATCTGCGGCGAATCCGTTAGGAAGCCGGATTGTGATCATCCTGATATTGGAATCGTTCAAAATTATAGAGCAGTTAATTCGTCGCTTCCTTCCCGAGTAATAAGATTTACCGTCTTGGGCAGCTCTTGAAACATTTTCGCTGCTGCCGTAGTTTTGTGCTGGGCATCGCTTCATTAGAGAAGTCGTTAAGTTGCCGTGCTTAATTGCAGTTTGCAACTTGTGCTTTACAGCTGCGCATGCCGCATTCGCTTTTACGTCATATCCTTTTACCATCCATAACGCGAGGAGTGCATGAACCTGGAAGAGCTTCGATATCGACTGGCGTGTTTAAGTCCAATTCCTCTTCCCATCATTTTAATGTTATCCATTCTTGGTACGCGAGGTGGCAGCAGTTACAATTTACACAGTAATAATGTTTGAATAGAATGCTATTGGGTGTTAGGCTGCATCATCATTACTGAAACACTAAAACAGCAATAAAATCCACGCTTTTTGCAGCCGTCGTCCTAAAATGCAATTTAGTTGCCCTGAAGAGCACCGCTGCAGGGACCTTCGAAACGCAGGATTTATGGGAAAGGTAGGTTGTAGGCGTGGGTTGCCCTGTGAGTGAATACTGTTCTTGTGCGTATTTTATTCCAAATAAAAATTTCATACAACAAAAAAAGGAACGCTAATAATTTCATGATTGAGTGCTAAAGATCCGTATGCGCAAAATTACTGGAGGCTATTTAAAACGCACCTCTTTAACAGTTTAAGTAAAACACATTTACCATTTATAATCATCAGCTAAGCAATAATTACTACAATAGAACAACTCTGTATTAATTTGCTAAAGCACTGAGAACTTAACTTGGACTTAACAGCAATTACAATTAATTAAAGTCGTACAGCAAATGCAATCAGTAAACTGTTACTCATCTACTCATATAAGACTTCACGAGCCACAGTTCTAGCACATCAGTGAAAATAACGTAGGATGTACTATTACAGCTGGACAAACTAAAAATCTAAATTATTAAAATGATAATCAATTCCGCTACTTACATACAAAATTCTTATGATTAACTACCAGAGTTCACAATTATTCGGCAGTTTATGAAACACTAGCTGACGAACACGGCACTGCCCGGGTATTCACTATGCCAGTTTTCTATTAGAAACGAAAACAAAAAATTAATTGTGTTTGTAGTGCAATGTCGAAAAAATTCCATTTGTATGTATTTGTGAAAACACCTTTGAACCAATGAAACAGTCGTGCAAAGAAACATGCGTAATCTGCAAATGTGTAATTACAGGATCCAAATTAAGAAATACAGTTTCTGTACACTGGGCGCAGCTTTTATAAACATCTCTATGACAACCCCTCTCTATAGCTCTACAGACAGCTATCGTTTTCGCCTACAGCCGTCAACGCTTCGCAGTCGAAAACTGTCAAAAGCGCTACCAGGTGACAGGGATTTCCTTAAGTCGACTCAACTGTAGGAGTTTCTTAGTAATAAATAATAAATGTATTAATATTTCATG
Source organism: Schistocerca cancellata (assembly GCF_023864275.1). Taxonomy (NCBI): domain Eukaryota; kingdom Metazoa; phylum Arthropoda; class Insecta; order Orthoptera; family Acrididae; genus Schistocerca; species Schistocerca cancellata. Next base: position 206,786,191 of record NC_064627.1, read on the forward strand.
CATGATACAGCATTTTTTTCACCCATCTCAGTCTTTATGACGCCATATCTCCTGAATTATATATTGTACCATGCTATAATTTTGTAGATGCATTTGGCGGCATACCAGTGCATTTGGCGGCATATGTGGATAATGTCTGCAAAATTTATTGCGAATGGATTTAGTAGCACAAGAGTCATAAATTTAAATGTCACGTATGATGCGACAATTTTCCACGAATCTCTTTGTTTATGGTGTCGTATGTCCTGAACTATGGTAGGTACGTGGTTTTAACTCTGCAGCGATTTTTCCCTGCCCGTAAGGGGTGTATGTACCAAGTTTGATTGAAATCGGTCCGGAGGTTTAGGAGGAGAGGTGGAAGATATACGCATACATATATGCATTTTTATGACACGTGTGGATATCGACAATACACGGATCCAAACAATACAGTATTTCCAAGCCCCAAGGGATCAGTCTCTTACAGTCCGTCGCCATCATATTGTATCCTCCGAAACACCATTCTCTCACGGGCGCAGCTGACGGTCTACCCCAATGGTCGGCCCGCATGCAAAAGCCCTGTTTCCCGGAACTCACGGATCGGACGAGCTGTATCAGCACCACCGCACGGCAAAACTGAGCGACATACACAGTGTGTCCTATTTCCGTTAAGACTGTGGCTATGAAAAATGGGTCACGGATTATTACCAGTACGGACGCATTAAAGACATTTGTGGAGCAGTAGAGTTAGCCTATCCAGAATGAGATTTTCACTCTGCAGCGGAGTGTGTGCTGATATGAAACTTCCTGGCAGATTAAAACTGTGTGCCCGACCGAGACTCGAACTCGGGACCTTTGCCTTTTGCGGGCAAGTGCTCTACCAACTGAGCTACCGAAGCACGACTCACGCCCGGTACTCACAGCTTTACTTCTGCCAGTACCTCGTCTCCTACCTTCCAAACTTTACAGAAGGTTGCACTTGCCCGCGAAAGGCAAAGGTCCCGAGTTCGAGTCTCGGTCGGGCACACAGTTTTAATCTGCCAGGAAGTTTCAGAGTTAGCCTATATCATGCCACGAAGGACAATTACGATCAGTGAACTCATCCGTTTCGTCACGTTAAGCGTAGAAGGCTTGTCAACCAGGTAAGCTGCTCGACGTATGCATCTAAGTGACGTGGTGCGAACATGAAATCGGTTCCTATTGACAGGTGGCGTTGAAGACTTACACAGCACACACAACCCCTCCATGTTCGACAGGTGCGCAGCATGATTGATATCCACAGATTTTGAGTAAAAGGAACCGCGGGCTGAGTGCTCCAGACGTGAATCCGGCGTTCGAAGAGGATATAGGATGTATTGCACCACACCAAACTGTTAGGAGAATATTCTGTGTTGCGAATTTCCATTCAAGACAGCTAGGACGAGCACTACGCCGTACACCACAACGTCGAGGGCTCCTTTACAGATGGGCAAGAAATCATGGAGAAAAGACGCCCCAGGATTGGCATCTGGTATGGTTTACGGACGAAACTCGGAGCTGTTTGCACCCTACCCTGCTAATAGCAGATAATGTGTATGGATACAACCTGGTAATATCGAACGACTGTAACACTGTGTCTCATGTGAACAACAAGGTGGTGATGGAGAGATGTTCTAGGGTGGCATTATTAGGGGTCAACGTATCTCTCGCAATTGTTAAAATTAGACGTAAAACCTTCAGCTGTCATTTATTTTGCACAATTCGCTATTAGTTATCAAGCTTAGCCTAAAACGAATAAATTAAACCATTAGAGATTACACAGTTTACTGGGCAATATGAGGTTAAATAGTGTATTTCATTTACTGGCACAAACGGCAGGAAAGTTATACCATAATTTGAACTAAAAGAATTTTCTTTTTTTAGCCCACCATAGTACCTAAAAATTTTCCACAATAACAACCGTATACGATAATTTTCGTCTAAAGTCGACATCGGCGGCTAGTAACACACTGACAGAAAGACCAAACAGTCAAGGATACAGCCAAAGACAATGCCATGTCAGACATAAAACTATGGTACTCGACAGTAATTACAGTATCAGTTTACTAAGAGGTACATTATAATCTTTGTTTCCGTGAGAGCTAGGTCGTGAAATTCAATACGCGTATACAAACGTAATACACAGTTATTACCGTGAAAAATCTTTTACGTTCTGTGGTGGTCTTAAAAGAGAAAATTACTTTTGTTCAAATTATGGTATAACTTTCCTACCGTTTATGCGAGTAAGTGAAATACTATTTAACCTCATATTTCTCTGTAAACTGGCCGTTCGCTGTGGCCGAGCGGTTCTAAGCGCTTCAGTCCGGAACCGCGCTGCTGCTACAGTCGTAGATTCGAATTCTGCCTCGGGCATGGCTGTGTGTGATGTCCTTAGGTTAGTTAGATTTAAGTAGTTCTAAATCTAGGGGACAGATGACCTCAGATGTTAAGTCCCATAGTGCTTAGAGCCATTTGAACCATTTGGAACCCTGTGAAATGTGTAATGTCTAATAGTTTGATTTATTCGTTTTAGACTAAGCTTGATAATGGTCATTGGCCGAAACAAGTAGCGAATTGCGCAAAATAAATGACAGCTGAAGGTTTCACCATGAATTTTGACAATTGTTTGGCAGCTGAATATTTTCACCTGCTAGTATACATAAAGTATCTCTTGTAATAGTTAAGAGCAGTGTCACTGCACTACGGTACGGGGTTGAGATTCTGCAACCAACAGCGGAACCGTATTACCAAGATTTTGGTAGCAATTTCTCTTGATGGTTGATAACCGGCGTGTTTATTGTGCTGTTCTCGAGAACGTGTTCCTTCAGTATGCTGGGATGACAAGGATCGCGTGGCCTGTCTGTCCACCGGAATTGAACCCAATCGAACATCTGTGGGATCGACTGAACCAACCTGTTTTGGACGCCCTTAACGACCACATACTCTGCGCGGCTTACGCAGAATCGATGTTGAAGAGTGGGACAATTTGGATCACGGCTGGCTTGATGATCCCATCGATGATTTACTGCGACGGTTCCAAGCCTGCAACTGAGTAAGGCGACTTTCCACCACGTACTGACATTGCTAAGGAGTGCTGTGAGCTCCTACCCCCCTTCCGCTCTCCTCTGGGAAGCAGAATATTTTGTCGTTACACAAATGTTCTTTTATATTTTATTTTGAACTGGTGACCTGAACATATTGCAAATGAATGTATGCGAATGTCTCAGAACCACTTTTTGTTTCCTATGCCATGAATTTTGAAACAAAGGGGTGATGCGAAACTTTTGTTGGTGTGTGTTTGAATGAACGGATTAGCAGAAACAATGAACAAATATAAGTTTTTACTTCAGAAACTCTGTATTAGAGCGAAACTGGTATCGCTGAAGTGATAATACAGCACAGAGATTTTAGCCAAAAACTGTTTTTTATTTAGGAGCTTCAGTTAGATCTGATAGAATGAACGCGTTTATCAAAAGAAAAGACAAAGTTTCATGCGCTCTGCTGACACATTTAATGCAGCCTATCTTTTAAACAGATTTTCCAGCTTTAACCAACTGATCTGCCCGTTCAGGACAGGCTATGGTTGTAAGGAGCTGCGCCGTTGAAACCCGTCGTTAAATAGTAGTAATGGTAATCATAATTAACATCATTCATGGTTACAAATTGAGACTGTGCGAACATAAGGGTTGTGACTGAGTGACATATGGAAGTTGGGTAAGTCCTTGGAGGCGTGCTCTCTTAGCAGAAGTGGTTACGGCGACCGCTTGCGACAAGCGGGAAATACGGGTTCGAGTAGAGGTCCTCAGATAGCTGAGGGCAATGGATAGTCGTAATATACAAACTTATTTTATTTTGGGTACTTCTTTTACGGTCATAAACTGACAGATTTACAGGAACTATGATAAAACTAACTCTCTATAATAGTGAAGACTTAACTCGCCGTAGGCAGCGGCGCTCAGGTTGATGCCGCGTCCCTTGTCTCGTCTGCAAGGTGTTTCATACAGTTTTACATTGTCGTTGGAAGAAACGTACCAAGTATTAGACCAGAGTTTTGACTGAATTCCGTACCATTAAATAGATGTCAGTATATCGTTATTAGCGGAACAAAGTCGGCAGATGTAAAAAAAAAAAAAAAAAAATCCCAAGGGGGTGTTGTAAATTTTATCTCAATTTCGGGAATTTTAACAGCGTAAAGTTAACAAATGGACCGTTTTACTCCTCTGGCCTTCTTACTTCGAGACAGCCGTGTTTCTAAGTGTTATGCTTGGATCAAATTGGAAACATAGTTTTTAACATAATTAGATTTTTTCCTTTCATTATCCTTACAGGAAATGTCAACTTACTTATGTTAACGAAAGCAAGTGGCATAAGAGGGCGACAGGATATCAGAAATCTCGCACGGCGCGCATGCGCTGCAGCTTAGTTAGCTTTTTCAGGCAAATTTGAGACGTGCATAAAACGCATGTTTGATCATCAGCTGCTTTTTTTTATTTAAAACTCAAATATCTACCGGTTTCAGTCACAGACCATGTTCACGGATTCTATAAAAAGATACAAAAATAGAAATCTCGCACGGCGCGCATGCGCTGCAGCTTAGTTAGTTACAAAATCTTCTCGAAGGAAACAGTTTAAGCTACAACATCACATCTGTCGTTAATTATACAATGGCCACGTCTCATATGTAGAGCAGGCAATGGTTCAAATGGCTCTAAGCACTACGGAACTTAACATCTGAGGTCATCAGTCCTGTAGACTTAGAAATACTTAAACCTAACTAACGTAAGGACATGACACACATCCAAGCCCGAGGCAACATTCGAACCTGCGACCGTAGCAGCAGCGCGGTTCAGGACTGAAGCGCCTAGAACCGCTCGGCCACACCGGCCGGCTAGCAATCAATGACTTCCATATAAGGTACAGGACTTTTACAGGCAATCATACTAATAACATGCGTAAACAGAGCAGTACTGAAGAGAAGACCAGAGGGATAAGTGCGACAACTGTACAAAATATCGAGGAGTTCGTCAAAGATCTTTAAAAAGTAATTTCGTCATGTGGTACAAAAATAACTCGATGAAAAGTTTCTTGCTGAATGCAGGGGACTGAACTATACATGTGTTACCAACATTCCTTAAAGCTAAATCTGGGCACATGGTTGGTTATGCTGTGCTGTGCTATTTAGCGTAACATACATGCTAAACAAACAACAGTGACAGACATTACAAGAGAGGTGTTGTACACCATAGATCGTTTTATGGTTCGAGATGGGAAGTTTCAAGGACAGTCGAGCCAAACATTACTCCCTCCCTCATAACTTCTCATGAAATGACGACGATGTGAAGATCAAATCAAGGTTCATACGGTGTCTCACTGTCAGGCGACCTTCCCACGCATAAGTCGAGAATGTAACAGGAGAGAGAGGAAATATTAGGTGGTACCGGAAGTACCTCATTCACACACGAAAACTGGCTAAGGGATATGAATGTGCTATCAGAAATCAGTGAAGAAAAAAGGACAAAGAGCTTCTGCGGTTTGTAGCCTAAGATTCATAAAACAGTACGACCTGGGCGGGCTACTTTGCTCAAGGTGGTTTAGAGGTCTGTAAGAATGCATTACCCATTTTGCACTACGGCACACTTCCGCATTCTTCATGTGCATTAAAACACTTACTATCGGACAATCGCTCTCTGCAATATTTTCAGATTTTATGGTAATTACAAAGCAGGCTGCAAAGCTAACTGGCTCAACTGGAGCAAGACGAGCTTAGAAAAGGACAATCCCATGTGGAATAAATTCTAAGTCTGAAACTGGTAATCGGCTATTGAACAACTGAGGCCAAAAGCATTAATTTAACATTTGTGGATTTCAAAAAAGCATATGATTCGATTGACAGAGAAAAATTATTCTACATGTAACAACAATTTAGAGCTCACAACAGATCAGTTGAAATCATAAAAGACACATTAATAAATACAAAATGGAAAATTAAATCTTTAAGTGAAATCGCCAAGGTTTTTGAGATAAAAATTGGTGTAAGCCAAGAATATGAACTTTCCCCAGTACTATTCAATTTTGTACTAGAAAAGTTAATCTATAAACAGAGGAAAAGAAGAAGGAATTTACAAAATCATGATTTGGTGAAAAGGGAGTAATCAGGGAATGGAGGAAAAGAGGAAGAAGGAGGTTACAAAATCTGAGAATTTATTGTTTCGCTTTTGCAGACGATCTTGCCATCTTAGCTGATTTTATAGAAGATGCAATAATACAGGTAAATTTCCTACAAGCGACAGTTTCAAAAGTAGGCCTATGCATATCTTACGGGGAAAAAACCCAGAGTATATGGCTGGGTCGAAGAAGGCACCGAAATACATAGAAACTTATTATGGAAGAATAAAAAAGGCCACAAAATTTAAACATATAGTACAACAACATATAATACAACGTATAGTACAACAACATACAAACAAATAATACAATAGAACGCTTTGGACAAAGAAACTAACTTAGTAAGGGCAAGGAAAATGGAAACGGGTTTTCAATTGACAAAAGAAATCTTTATCTATAAATGCAAAGCTCCGACACTGCAACGCTGTCATTAGCCCAGAATGCCTTTATAGCTCTAAGAATAAAAAGAATGTTAGATACAGTGAGGAAGAGAGGAGTTGTATCCTATGGACTCCTTAAAAGGCTAGTGGGAAAAGAATAGCAAAAACAACTTTTAGGTTTTTGGCACTAACCCAAAAACATGAATCACGTGGATTGAAGAAGTTAAAACCGACGTGGGTGGAATAGAGGAAGAAACAGCAAAAAGAGAATAGTTCAGAGCAAAATTAAAAAGTTTCAAGGGTTTCCAGCAGAAAACAAACAAAAAGGCACTTGTAATATTGACAGAACAGAGAAGACAACAACAAAGGGAAACAATGAAAAATTACTGAAAAGAAAGAAAGGAGGAAAGAAAGAGGACATCTTATTTCATGCGCTTCTCAGTAGGATAAACCAATAAAAAGATGTAGGGTTCTTTAAGTGAGTAAATGTTACATAGAATTCTACTACATCATCAGATTTTTTTCGACCAACTTCATAGCTACATAAGATACAGACAACAAGGACAGTGTCAGGAAAGCTGCATTCAAAAGATGGCTGGGTGTGGTATTAAGTTTGCATTACACTAGTTCTTAGCACTTTCTTTGAGTATCGCTTAGGCTCTTCATAAAATAAGCTGACAAGATTGTATGTTGTCTGTACACTCGTCGGAACGGTCTACTGCCAATAAAACCAAACCATATATATTTCTTTCGAAGCAGGATACCTGCAGAAGACAACGAAGGACAAATGATATCTTTTCTGGTTACTATGAGAGCTTCACTTTCTCTTATTTCGTGGCATGTGTCTGTCGAGGATGCTTTGCGTTTTATAGAGTAGTATATTTATCTAAATCACCTCTGCGTCATTTTGTGATTACCCTAGAGATAAGCGTTATACGAAACCACCTTTTCTCATATTTCGAGACGAGCTAAACGTCACCATCGTCAAACAAAATAACTGCACTTGCTAATCCTTTTGCCACTTATTCCGTCCGTTTATTTTACAAACATTTCAATTTCATCGGCTTCCGAGAATGGTTGGTAGCGGCTTTTAGCCGGTATTGAACATTATACGCTGGCGAGTGTTCACGTCACTTTGCAATGCGAGCAGTAATTCGTTTATCACGCTTCTGGCGTCACTTCTCTGGTTATTTCCAGGGTTATTCAATTTTATTAACGTCCAAAAATTTTTACGACGACACGTTCGTATTTTCGGACGGAATTAAATTTGCTATCGAACTGCGCCACGTGGTGATAACATTCCCACCTAAAGTGAGCTCCAGGTCAGTGTGGTTTAAATTAGAAATAGTGACAAGGATGGTGCAAATTGGGACAGCTATCGCGGATATTTTCGCGTATAAAAATTAATGGAATAACCGTTTAAACAGAATGACTTTGAATGAAAATTTGCTAGAATACAGCCACAGTAACATTTTATTTCCGAGAGAATTGCGTCGTTGTAGATGACATTGCGTTAGAGTACGAAGGTTTCTTACCTGAACTTCCAGCGAATACTTCAGGCTATTTATGATATCTTATTGGTGCATATGCATAGTTTCGTTTGTCACTGCCCTGTTGTCTAATGTGATAACGAAGATCTGTAGCTTGAAGAATAATGTTGTGCTGAAATATTGTAAACAGTTATTGTTTTCCTTCGATAGATACTTTATAAATACGAGATCCCGTTTCCACTTCAAAGTGTAATAACCGCTCACAGACTGCAGTTAGCAGTACTAACAGTGTGAAAGATACATAAAGTACACTACCGGCCGATGTGGCCGAGCGGTTATAGGCGCTCCAGTCTGGAAACGCGCGACCGCTACGGGCATGGGTGTGTGTGATGTCCTTAGGTTAGTTAGGTTTAAGTAGTTCTAAGTTCTAGTGGACTCATGACCTCAGAAGTTAAGTCCCATAGTGCTCAGAGCCAATTGAAACCATGAAGTACACTACTGGGCATTAAAATTGCGACACCAAGGAAAAAATGCAGATGATAAACGGGTATTCATTGGACAAATATCTTATACTAGAACTGACATGTGATTACATTTTCACGCAATTTGGGTGCATAGATCCTGAGAAATCAGTACCCAGAACAACCACGTCTGGCCGTAATAACGGCCTTGATGCTACAGTTCATCAAGAGTAGTGACTGGCGTGTTGTGACGAGCCAGTTGCTCGGCAACCATTGACCAGACGTTTTCAATTGACGAGAGATCTGGAGAATGTGCTGGCCAGGGCAGAAGTCGAACATTTTCTGTCTCCAGAAAGGCACGTACAGGACCAGCAACATGCGGTCGTGCATTATCCTGCTGTAATGTAGGCTTTCGCAGGGATCGAATGAAGGGTAGAGCCACGGGTCGTAACACATCCGAAATGTAATGTCCACTGTTCAAAGTGCCGTCAATCCGAACAAGAGGTGACCGAGACGTGTAACCAATGGCACCCCATACCATCATGCCGGGTGATACGCAAGTATGGCGATGACGAAGACACGCTTCAAATGTGCATTCACCGCGATGTCACCAAACACGGATGCGACCATCATGATGCTGTAAACAGAACCTGGATTCATCCGAAAAAATGACGTTTTGCCATTTGTGCACCCAGGTTCGTCATTGAGTGCACCATCGCAGGCGCTGCTGTCTGTGATGCAGCGTCAAGGGTAACCGCAGCCATGGTCTCGGAGGTGATAGTCCATGCTGCTGCAAACGTCGTAGACTGTTCGTGCAGATGGTTGTTGTCTCGTTGGAAACCTCCCCGTCTGTTGACTCAGGGATCGAGACGTGGCTGCACGATCCGTTACAGCCATGCTCATAAGATGCCTGTCGTCTCGACTGCTAGTGATACGAGGCCGTTGGGATCCAGCACGGCGTTCCGTATTACCCTCCTGAACCCACCGATTCCATATTCTGCTGACAGTCATTGGATCTCGACCTACGCGAGCAGCAATGTCGCGATACGATGAACTGCATTCGCTACGGGCTACAATCCGACCTTTATAAAAGTCGGAAACGTGATGCTACACATTCCTCCTCCTTACACGAGGCATCTCAATAACGTTTCACCAGGCGACGCCGGTCAACTGCTGTTTGTGTGTGAGAAATTGGCTGGAAACTTTCCTCATGTCAGCACGTTGTAGGTGTCGCCACCGGCGCTAACCTTGTATGAATGCTTTGAGAAGCTAATCATTTGCATGTATCAGCATCTTCTTCCTTTCGGTTAAATTTCGCGTCTTTAGTACGTCATCTTCGTGGTGTAGCAATTTTTATGGCCAGTAGTGTATTTCGGGGTGGGGGAGGGGGGACACGGAAACAGGACAGTAGTTGTCGTAATGCGGAAACGGAGCGATTTATCTGACTTCCAATTGGGGATGATCATTGGATTTCGGACCAAGGGTGGAAGCGGCTAAGTATGTTCACTATTCGAGTACTGCCGCCGCCAAACTATACCGTACAGTGCAAAATGGCGCTATTGATAACCGGCGCACTGGGAGCCGCAGATGACAGGGTTGAAGGACGGCTACGGAGATGTGTATGGCGAATAGACGTGCAACTGTCGAGCAACTGCCCGCTCAGATGAATCAACGGGCTACCAATGTGAACGTTGCTGCTTATGTGCAACCGAAGCAGGTGTATGGTTCATGCACCCATGCTGAGCGTTGTTCGTCAGCGACGAAGCCTGGAATCTGCACGTCAATACGGCAACTCGACGTCCTCTGATTGGTGACAAGTGCGTTTTCAGATGATTCATGTTTTATGCCTCATTGGACAGATCGCTGTTTAGCATGTGAGGCGTGGAACATCTGAGAACAAACACCCTGTAATAATCGTCGGAAGGATCCTGACTCTGCCTCGTGATGTCTGGATGTTGTGTGATGTCCTTAGGTTAGTTAGGTTTAAGTAGTTCCAAGTTCTAGGGGACTGGTGACCATAGATGTTAAGTCCCATAGTGGTAAGAGCCATTTTTGAAGGATCCTGACCTGAGGAGGGTGCGGTGTGGTCAATGCAATGTTTTCGTGGTATTCCCTGTATGATCACTTCATTTCGGAAGGCACAATGGATGAAATATGTCATGTCCACCCCTGCAGACACTTTGTTTTTTCCTCGGCACGATGGCATCTACCAGCAGGACAATGCAACATGTCACACAGCTAACAGTGCACGTGCGTGATTCGAAGAGCAGCAGGATTAGTTTATCGTATTGCCCTGGCCACAAAACTCGCAGGATTTAAAACCAACGGAGGGTCCTTGGTGTGATGTCGTCAGTTATACGACCACACGGCCGCTTGAGAGATCGATCCGCCGGATGTGATTCTCTCGATAAACGGAACAGAAGAACGGCTATGTTAGCCAAAGAGTACACAGCCAGTCACAGTAGTTATGCTCGCCGCGAGGCGCGGCTAGGCCACTCCATGTGCGGCAGGAGAGTAGTCCAGCTGTGCCAGTCTACAGTTCGTAGCCGCGCTCAGTGGTCAGCCAGCGCCGATGTTAGTGTTCGTCTGCAGCTCAGTCATTGCTGCTCCGTTCCAAGTTAGTCTTCAAATTCACCGGATTCGACATTCAAGAACACGAGAAATTAATTCGTCACTGCATTCTACAGACGCTTAGTCTAGTCGCGTCTTCTATAACTGTCAACCAACTGATCATGGAATACTGCAAAGTTAAGTAATAAATACTTTCTTATTTTGTACTCCTGCTAATTAATTGTATTTTCCTGTTGTAGCTACCAAGCAGTCTTGGCATAGTAGAACCCACGTTTCCACCTCCTTGGCTACCTCATATTTGCCACCTCATGTTGATGGACTCGATTATGGTGAAAGATCGAGAGCCATCACTTGGGACCATTTAGATCGTGCTGTTCGCTCCATGGATCTCTATCGGGAAAGCCAGCATGGCTGGCGACGACACTGGAGTCGATATGGCTCCCACATTCCTGTCGGTACCTTCCATAACTTCATTGACTCTCCTCTGCACGTCTTGAAGTGGTCCGCGCTGCAAAAGGTTCAGGCTTTTGACAAATGGTCGCATTAATGTGACTGGACAGAGTAGATTTCTAACAGAGCAGTCACGCCAATGCACTGCTGACCACTAAACTACGACCTCTAGGATAACAGAAAATAATAAATATTTATTTGTAGGGTATGGTAGAGTATGCTGTATGGTAGGAAGAAAGCATTATTAATTTTGTAGGTGATTTGGGAGTGTACATGGTGCGAAATTTAGTACATAGCCATCTCTGTCAGAAACAATGGCTCCATCCATTGTGTTATGATGGGAGACTCTGATGCGTGATCCCGTTCTGCTTTAACTCTGTGCTAGAGCTCAACAACCGTAGTGATAGCCGTGACCGTATGTCTCAGTTGGTGAGAGATCTGGGGAACGTGTTGGACTGCGCAGCAGTCTAACACCTTCTGTATCGAGATAGTCAGTGCACCACGTGCTGGCTGCGGTCTTGCCTTACCTTGTTCAAAGATAACGTCACAGAGACCTCGACGATAGGGCGCAGCCATCGGCCGTAACACGGCAGAAATGGGGCATTTGCTGTCCAAATTATGGTTATGGCACCCTTTGCTGGGGTGCTATGACGATGATGAAAGCAATTTGCCAACATTCGTTGTCATCGGAGCCTCCGCAAGCGGATGCGTTCATTGCGGTGCTGTACACACAACGGGGACCCGTCTGAAAGTGAAAAATGGGGTACCAGTCCTGTGTCAAGTGTTGCCATTGGGCGAAACACATTTCAGTGCGCCTCTCTGCTGCCATGCCAAGGAAAGCCGCACAACGAACTTCGTGCTGACAACCCGTGGTGCTCCACATGATATCGTACTTTTCGTATGGGCACTTGTCTAGTTACGAACAAACCTATTCTCTGACTCAAGGTATGTGACGTAGCTGTACGAACTCGCGAAATCAAGTGAACAGTATGTCTGTACTTTCGAGCGCTAGTTCCATTAGGCGGTTGAGATTCTGCGTGGCGTAGAGTATTATGTTCCACTTGAACTCATCGATTCCATATTCGCATCACAGTCGTGGGGCCACGGTCAAATAGAGCAACTATATTCCAGAACAATAAACTGCAATGTAGACTGGCCAGACTCTGCCACCGTGGAATTACGAGCCGGCCGGGGTGGCCGAGCGGTTCTAGGCGCTACAGTGTGAAACCGCGCGACCGCTACGGTCGCAGGTTCGAATCCTGCCTCGGGCATGGATGTGTGTGATGTCCTTAGGTTCGTTAGGCTTAAGTAGTTCTAAGTTCTAGGGGACTGATGACCTCAGATGTTAAGTCCCATAGTGCTCAGAGCCATTTGAACCATTTTTGGAATTACGACACGTGTCGATAGAGGTTTGTCGTTCTTCTCACAAGCAACCAACATTCAAATGCGACTTCTGAATGAGAAATTCGCTGAGTAATTTTTCCTCATATACACAATGCAGCGTTTTTTACATGTCCAAGCATGTAGCAGACCTCTTCCACGCCAGTTTGATGTTTTTTGCATGCCATCATCACGGTTTTACAATTTTAGTGATGACGAGGTGTCATGTTCTATTTCGTGACATCATCAACAATATCTAACAAGAACTCCGTTTAGGATAACATATGCAAACAGACATATAATGTCCTCAGAAATCAAGTATCATTGATGGTTACGATGTCTGGGTTTATGCAGTATCTGTGTCTACACAATACATTGTTCTTCGGACATGCATGCGTGTCCAAAGAAACTTTGCATCGTAGTCCAGAATAACTCAGGCACAGCAGCATAGCATGGAAGTTTGGATCGGTTCTGGAGGCATGCTCGGATGGTCAGAGAGGCAGTCCACCTTCTGTTTATGTCCTTGCCGTGGATTTCGCGCTTGGGATAGTTCGTGTGCTTCACCAGTCTTCGCGCACTGTATTTCCATTCGAAAAAGAATGACCTACTCTTATCGTGAATCGATACTGATGATCAATTTTTCAAGTGAATATGCACGTTCGAAAGCATGCGAAAGCGAACAATTTGTGAGAGACGATGTTAAGATCTACTACAACGATTTTGTTGGCATACACATATCCATAGTGAGCAGTGTGGTATGTGAATTTAATTAACGACACAGTGTGTGATATGATTCTAAATGACAGTAGGAGTGACTTCAAGTTCCGTCATTCGAATGGCAATATTGGTGACGTATCTGTAGATCATGCTGACTCGGTTGTAGACGATGTATGTTTTTGAACTCTTGTTTCAAGTATCTTCGGAGATAGTGATTCCTGCGCTCCGCCCATTCGGGATAGTGGTAAGCCATACGGTTGAGAACTGGGCTCACTTTGCCACATACTGCTTCTCAATGGAGCGTGGCAGATCGTGGGAATGCACTGATTTAGAATAAATCGACGATGCTGTCCATTATGTATGTCGAAGTTCTGCGTCGCTTCCCACTCCTGAACCTTTGCCGACTACGACTGTGAAGCCAGGGGATGAGGAGGGAACGTCATTTATGCCTGTGACCTCAACTGCTCCGCCTGTGCTGACGGGTGGTGGGGAAGTCCTGGTACGGGGAACGTACGTCGACTCCACGCTCGTGCGTACTGCCACCTTTGCGCATGACCTTCTGAACCCGCTGATGTCTTTGGATACTGAAGCACACACGCGTAAACAACGTAAGAAACGTCGTCTTAATCCGTCAGACACCTGCCTGCCGCAATCTTTGGACGCTAATGATCCTTTCCGCTAAGACCTTCTCCCGTTGGATAATTCCGTGGCGTCTCCCATCGGATGCAGAACAATCATCGCACTCGTCACGCACCGTGTCTCTCGTCGACGGACAGCAATCGGGCCGACGCCACACTGTCGCTCTTGGGCGCTACAGTTTGGACGATCTAGGCCCATTCACTGCTGTGTGCTCAGATGATGCTGAAGATGAACTAATGAACATTGAAGCAGTTGCGGTAGCTGGTGCAGCAACCCATGCTGCAGCAGACTGTGGATTTGAATAGGGTCGCACTGTCCGTTGGAGATGCACATACGAGGGGCGTTTGAAAAATCCGTGCAAAAATAAAAACTACTAACGTGTTTGGGGTAAACCTTTTTTATTTTTCGACATAGCCTCCTTTTAGACTTATACACTTCGTCCAACGCTGTTGTAATTTGTTCATCCCTTCCGAATAATGGGAAATGTCCAAGTCTGCGAGCCGCGCGGGATTAGCCTAGTGGTCTAAGGCGCTGCAGTCATGGACTGTACGGCAGGTCCCAGCGAAGGTTCGAGACCTCCCTAGGGGCGTGGGTGTGTGTGTTTGTCCTTAGGATAATTTAGGTTAACTAGTGTGTAAGCTTAGGGACTGATGACCTTGGCAGTTAATTCCCATAAGATTTCACACACATTTGAACAAGTGTGCAAAACAGCTATTAGTTGCTGCAATCACCTCCTCGTTTCAATAAAATCTTTGTCCCGCCGCCGGCCGATGGTGGCCGAGCGGTTCTAGGCGCTTCAATCTGGAACCGCGCGACCGCTACGGTCGCAGGTTCGAATCCTGCCTCGGGCATGGATGTGTATGATGTCCTTAGGTTAGTTAGGTTTAAGTAGTTCTAAGTTCTAGGGGACTGATGACCACCGATGTTAAGTCCCATAGTGCTCAGAGCCATTTGAACCATTTGTCCCGCCGGCCATTTCTTCAAATTGGGGAAAAATAGTAGTCCGAGTTAGCCAAGTCTGGAGAATAAGGGGGGATGTGAAACGAGTTGGAATCGTATTTCCAATAATTTTGCTACCACAACTGCTGAGGTGTGTGCTGGTGCATTGTCGTGATGGGAAAGGACTTTTTGCGGTTCAATCGCCTGCGTTTTTCTTCCAGTTCAGTTTTCAAACGTTCCAATAACGATGAATAATATGCACCTGTAATAGTTTTACCCTTTTCCAGGTAGTCAATGAGGATTATCTCTTGCCAGTCCCGAAAGACAGTCGCCATAACCTTTCTGGCGGAAGGAATGGTCTTCGCCTCTGTTGGTGCAGATTCTCTCTTGGTAACCCATTGTTTAGATTGCTGTTTGGTTTCAAGAGTGTAATAATGTATCCATGTTTCATCCACAGTGACGAAACGACGCTTAAAGTCCTGCAGATTCTTCCTGAACAGCTACAAACCATGCCTGCAACACTTCACAAGATTCCGTTGTTGGTCAAGCAGAGCAATCGTGGAACCCATCTTGCGGATAGCTTTCCCATGTCGAAATGTTTATGCAAAATATTATGTACCCCTTCATTCGAGATGCCCACAGCACTAGCAATCTCACGCACCTTAACTCTTCTTTCATCCATCACCATATCACGAATTTTATCAATGTTTTCTGGAGTCTTAACCTCCACAGGCCGTCCAGAACGTTTAGCATCACTTGTGCCCATATGGCCACTCAGAAAATTTTGAAACCGCTTATCAACTGTTATAATCGAATATGCAGAGTCACCGTAATGTTTATTAAGCTTCTCTTTAGTCTCGTGGGGCGTTCAGCCTTTCACGAAATTCTTTTTCGTCCATTTCTTGACAATCACTCGACTTCCTTGATTCACATGAATGCCAAACAGAAATAAATAGACCAATATGGCTAAAACTTGGTGTGCGTTCTTCCCAAAGATGCTACTAACTAAACATGACCTCGATACGCGCCGGTGGTGACATCCCTCGGAGTTTGCACGGACTTTTCAAACGCCCCTCGTATGGACACTGCTGGTCTTCTTGATCCAGTGAGCGTCCCCGTGACTACGGTACCACATCAGGCTTATAGGATTGCCTCTGCAAATGTCAGCTTGATTGGGATGAAGGTCAAACCTCACTTGTCCAGATCAGCAATGTTTATGCTCCCTCTGGCTCGGAAAAGCGACCGGAAGAGATCGCCTCTTTGTTTGCACTCACTACGATCATTTAATCCTTGGTGGAGACTTCAACTGTGTGATATCCTAGAAGGGATTTGCTTTGAAGATTGGCAGTGGTCTTCCGGAAAGAGTGAGCGTCCGATGCGGTCGATGGCAATTACCTTTGCGACATACGGAGAATGGCGTCAGCTAACTGTAAACGCCTCCTTTAACTTATCCGCACGATCGTCCAAGTACTCTTCTGCGAGCTTTGCACATGGTACAACGGAATGATTGCGTCAACTCATCTGGCGTCAACGATATTGCACATGGACCGCATCTTACGAAAGCCGAAGGCGATGGCAGACTGGTTGCTGGCAGCTTTTGGTTATTTCGCGAGCGTGGGTTTTATCTTTAAATTTCGTTATGACACACTGACTCTTTCCCCTCGGCAAGGATGCCTTGGTCTTTTCAGCATACGTGTTAGAGCGGCTGCTCTCGATATCTGCACAATGGTTACGTTGCAGACCCACCATCCGACAGGTCTGTCTTGAGTGTGACTGATGAACTTGCTCCTCTTTCCCGAATGCCGCCTGTTGCAACAGCACATATTTCTGCTTTTGTCTGCCACTTCTAGAACTTTATCATTGAATACAGTTATGTCCATGCAGACTTGCCTTGTACCAGAATCCCTGCGACTGATAGAGGTCACACCCGGAACATCCTGAGATCTCATGACCCATGGTGTGAAGTTCTATGCACCATGTCCTCCTCGCTAGGGAGGGTCATGCTACCTGGTATCTGGTTGTCAATGAGAAACACATGACGGACTCCAGCTAAGCCATGAATATGGCAGATTCTCCGCTTTGCCCTCAGTGACGCACGCTTGACACGGATGAAAATCGACAGTTGTGTGGGACTCCTGCAGAGGTCTGGCTGTCGACCCGAAATAAACTTGCTTTCTTTCTTCGTGCTGCTCCACATGCTGTTATGTTGCAGTCACTTCTGCTCCTGGCTGCGACTTTTTCTCACGCACGAAGACAAAGCAATGAATTAGGTGAAAGGAATTTCAATTGGTTTCAAGACTGGAGCAAGAGCGTCCTTGATTAATGGGCGTTTTTCCAGGATCGGCATATCTCTTTAATGAGCCACTCGAGATAGCATCAATATTATGCAAATTTTTTGGGTGGTGTTTTTATGGATTCTCGCCATAACTGGGGTGTGCTGGTGCAAGAAGGTCACTTCCTGTTTGGTGTTGACACAGGTGATAGGGCTAAGGCCCATTTTTCGAGAAGACGTGCCCGACTCACGCATGCTAGGACCCGGGGATCGAAATGACCTATTCAGTTCTCGTTGGTATGCGGTCGTCATTTTGCTTTATTTCGCTAGAGGGGCGTTCCTACATTCATATGTTCATTTTTTATTGTTTCTAATTTTGATGAAGTTCTCAGATCTTGAATGAACCTACTGTATGTTGGTACCCTAATAAAATTTTAATGTGTCGCAGACAGCTGACGTCAACCCATAGTGACAGAATGCGAATCTATTTCGTAATACAAATCACATAACTTGCATAAAAGTTACAATTAAAAGAAAACAGCATTTTTAACGAATTAACCGGGTTTCAACACTGCTAGGAGTGTCTTCCTCGGATTTTAAACTAAAGAATGGTCTCTAACACGGTCACAGAATTATGACTAAAAACGTATGATACAAGTTATAAGTACGGAATTATCGTGAAAGACTGGCAGTACTTGTATGTCATTTATAAAATAATACATATGCCAAAAGGGCATTAGTCACAAAGATATTTAATACAAAAAAAAAACTGTGATGGCGAGCCACTAAGGGCTGCTCGTTACTTGCGTGGTGCAGGTTGTAAACGGACTGCAACCTGCACCACGCAAGTAACGAACAGCCCTTAGTGGCTCGCCATCACAGTTTTTTTGTCTTAAATATCTTTGTAAATAATGCCCTTTTGGCATATTTGTTATTTTATAAGTGACATATAAGTACTGCCAGTCTTTCACGATAATTCCGTACTTATAACTTGTATCATACGTTTTTAGTCATAATTCTGTGACCGTGTCATATGGTAGACCATTCTTTAGTTTAAATTCTGAGGAAGACAGTCCTAGCAGTGCTGAAACCCGGTTGATTCGTTAAAAATTACTGACCGAGGGCTGTTTTCTTTTAATTGTAACTATTCACGGCCTCCGAACGTGCAGCAATGTACGAAATTTTGCATCAAAGTGATAAAAAGCCTGCAGTGAATATATTAATTATAAACAGCACGTAGCTGCTTGGAGATATTTTACTTAAATATCCCCTCAGAAACTGTCATGAGGTGAATATTAACGTATTATTTTGGTGTCATTCTTAATGTGAAAGTGCGTCGGTAAGAGGTACGCATCGAACTGAACAATGCTGAGATGTGTCCGATCATTTGACTGGTGAAAACTGAACAATAGTTTTGCCATGGTATTTCTGTGTTTCTTGTAACGTGGACCTCTGTTCTATAAGGCAATATTCGGGTAAAAATTTGTTACTGAACCACCTGAAAAGCATCAAGGACGAAAGACTAAATTTTAACAATCTCTTAACTGCACGATGTACGAGAGAAAATAGTGGTTAGATCAAGCGTGCGGGGGTATTGTCTATGGCCCATTTGAAGGAAACGACACAACGTGTCTGAAAGATGGCTGATACATGTGACGCAATATTGAGGTAGCCTCATCTGTTATCACCTAGGCTGCAATAAGTAGAATATTAATGTAATAACTGCGAAATATAAATTTTTTAACTGTCGGCATAATCTTTACATATTTCCATAGAATTCTTCTGTTTCATGAGCTGTCATGTACAATAATGTAACAATGGCTCTCATTCAACGTCGGAAACTTTATAACGTTGTTTTAGACTTATAACTGCGGCCAAAGTGTGTAACGTTACTGACTCTGCATATCGGTCGATCCGACAACAAATACACATATCAAAAAAAGTTTTGCATCACCTCGGTGCCGAGAGTTCCGGAAGCCGTACAGAAAATTGGAATGGAGATCAACATAAACATCATTTCCGCCATTTTATTGTTCATGAAAACAACACATTGCATGTTGTACCACGATACAGCGAGACTTTCAGAGGTGGTGGTTCCGACAGGAACGTCTTTGGATTCACTGCAAGTGATACGCACGGATAGGCTTGTGTAGTACTTTTGAACACATTTTCCGAAAACTTCCTTGAAAAACTAGTTAGATAACCCACACTCAATGAAAATATTTTAGACCTTGTAGCTTCAAACTGGCCTGACCTTATTGACAGTGTCAGTATAAAGGCACGGATTAGTGATCATGATGTCATCATAGCGTCAATGGCTACTAAAGTTACGATATCAGTCAAGAAGGCTAAGAGAGCAATTATGCTAGAAAAAGCAGCTAAGCAGTTTTTAGCATCCCACGCAGACAGTGAACGGACGTCGTTTAGTTTCAACATGACTAACGTAGAAGTTTAAGATGATTGTATATTGCCCTCTGGAAAAGTAAAAGCCAAGTAGGAGGATTAGGGACGGAAAAGACCACCTTCATGGTTTAATAACCAAATTAGGAAAATTCTGAGGAAACAAGAGATGGTAGCACTCACAGTTCAAAAAAGAACGCTCAAGTGTCGACAGGCAATTCGGTTTTACAGAGAATACACTACGGCGTTTGAATCTTGCTTACTCGCAGCTTGCACTTATCGCCGATCTCTCACCCGGTACAAAGTCCCAAGAGACTGGCAAAAGCGCAGGTGACTCCTGCATATAAGAAGGGTAAAAGAAAATACCCGCAACATTACACACCACTACACGAAACATCGGTTTGCTTCAGAATTGTTGAACATTTTCTCGGGTTTAAGTTAATAAATTTTATAGAGGTGGAGAAGCTTGTGTCAACGAATCAGCACAGATTTAGACCACCGCTAGTGCGAAACTCGGGTTATCCTTTTCTCACACGATATTCTGCGAACTATGGATGAGGGGCACTAGGCGGATTCCATATTCACTTATTTCCGGAAAGCGTTTGACACGGAGCCCCACAGTAGAGTGCTGACAAAGGTTCGAGCATATATGCATTATGTCTCAGAATGGCTCGAAAGCTTGTTAAGTCATGCAACCCAGTACGTTGCTCTAGCTGGCGAATGTTCGTCAGAGACAAGGGTGGCTTCAGGAGCCCCCAGGGAAGTGTGGTAGGGCCACTCTTATTCTCTATACACTACTGGCCATTAAAATTGCTACATCACGAAGATGACGTGTAACAGACGTGAAATTTAACCGACAGGAAGAAGATGTAGTGATATGCAAATGATTAGCTTTTCAAAGCATTCACACAAGGTTGGCGCCGGTGACGACACCTACAACGTGCTGACGTGAGGAAAGTTTCCTACCGATTTCTCATACACAAACAGCAGTTGACCGGCGTTGCCTGGTGAAACGTTTTTGTGATGCCTCGTGTAAGGAGGAGAAATGCGTACCATCACTTATCCGACGTTGATAAAGGACGGATTGTAGCCTATCGCGATTTCGGTTTATCGTATCGCGACATTGCTGCTCACGTTGGTCGAGATCCAATGACTGTTAGCAGAATATGGAATCGGTGGGTTCGGGAGGGTAATACGGAACGCCGTGCTGGATCCCAACGGCCTCGTACCACTATCAGTCGAGATGACAGGCATCTTATCCGCATAGCTGTAACGGATCGTGCAGCCACGTCACGATCCCTGAGTCAACAGATGGGGACGTTTGCAAGACAAAAACCATCTGCACGAACAGTTCGACGACGCTTGCAGCAGCATGGACTATCGGCTCGGAGACCGTGGCTGCGGTTACCCTTGACGCTGCATCACAGACAGGAGCGCTTGCGATGGTGTACTCAACGACGAACCTGGGTGCACAAATGGCAAAACGTCATTCTTTCGGATAAATTCAGGTTCTATTTACAGCATCGTGATGGTCGCATCCGTGTTTGGCGACATCGTGGTGGACGCACATTGGAAGCGTGTATTCGTCATTTCCATACTGGCGTATCACCCGGCGTGATGGTAGGGGTTTCCATTGGTCACACTTCTCGGTCACCTCTTGTTCGCATTGACGGCACTTTGTACAGTGGGCGTTACATTACAGATGTATTATGACCCGTGGCTCTACCCTTCATTCGATCCCTGCGAAACCCTACATTGCAGCAGGATATTGCACGACCGCATGTTGCAGGTCCTGTACGGCCCTTTATGGGTACAGAAAAATGTTCGACTGCTACCCTAGCAAGCTCATTCTCTAGATCTCTAACCAATTGAAAACGCCTGATCAATGGTGGCCAAGCAACTGGCTCGTCACAATACGCCAGTCACTACTCTTGATGAATTGTGGTATCGTGTTGAAGCTGTATGGGCAGCTGTACCTGTACACGCCATCCAAGCTCTGACTGACTCAATGCCCAGGCGTATCAAGGCCGTTATTACCGTCAAGGGCGGTTGTTCTCGGTACTGATTTCTCAGGATCTATGCACCCAAATTGCGTGAAAATGTAATCACATGTCAGTTCTAATATAATATATTTGTCCAATGAATACCCGTTTATCATCTGCATTTCTTCTTGGTGTAGCAATTTTAATGGCCAGTAGTGTATAAGTGATCTGACGGACAAGGTGATCAGTAATTTACGGCTTATTGCTTATGACGCTGTGGTGTACGGTAAGGTGCCGTAATTGACTCCTGTCGGATTACAGAAGTTGACAGACAGAATTTATAGTTTGTGTGATGACACGCAAAAAAATGCAAGTTAATGTGGGTGAGTAAGGAAAAAAATAGTGTAATGTTCAGATACAACAATAGTAATTTGCTGCTTGACGCAGTGATATTGATTAAATTTGTAGGCGAGACGTTACAGTTGTGATACGAAATGGAATGAGTACGTCACGTTGATAGTAAGGAAGGTGAATGCTGGACTACGTTTTATTGGGAGAATTTTGGGAAAGTATAGCGCGTCTAGAAAGGAGACGGCCTATAGAACGCTAGTGCAACCCATGTTTGATCACTGCTCGAGTGTTTGGGACCCCTACCAGACTGGAAGATATCGAAGCAATTCAGATACCTTCTTGTTACCGATAGGTTCGAACAACATGCAGATCCAATGTGACTTCAAATGAGAATCTCTGCAGGCAAGACGACGCTCTTTTCACGATGCGCTATTGCAGAAATTTAGAGAACGAGCTTTCGAGGCCATCTGCAGAACGATTCTACTGCCACAAAGGTACATTTCGAGGAAGGACCCCTTACCGCTGTGGCCGAGCAGCTCTAGGCGCTTTAGTCCCGAACCGCGTGACTGCTCTGGTCGCAGGTTAGAATCCTGCCTCGGGCATGGATGTGTGTGATGTCCTTAGGTTAGTTAGGTTTAAGTAGCTCTAAGTTCTAGGGGACTGATGACCTCAGATGTTAAGTCCCATAGTGCTCAGAGCCATTTGAACCTTTTTTGTTTTTATGTTTTTTTTTTTTGTTTTGAGGAAGGACCGCGAAGATAAGATGAGATAAATTAGGGCACATATGGAGGCATACAGACAGTCGTTTTTTCAACTGCAGAACGATTCTACCGTCGCCAACGTACATTTCGCGTAAGGACCAAGAAGATAAGATGAGATATATTAGGGCACGTGCGGAGACATGTAGATAGTTGTTTTTCCGTCGCTCTGTTTGCTAGTGGAATGGGAATGGAAATGACTATTAGTTGCACGTGGTACTCTCCGCTATGCGCCGCACGTTGGCTTGGAGAGCAGATACAGGGTGTTTCAAAAATGACCGGTATATTTGAAACGGCAATAAAAACTAAACGAGCAGCTATAGAAATACACCGTTTGTTGCAATATGCTTGGGACAAGAGTACATTTTCAGGCAGACAAACTTTCGAAATTACAGTAGTTACAATTTTCAACAACAGATGGCGCTGCGGTCTGGGAAACTCTATAGTACGATATTTTCCACATATCCACCATGCGTAGCAATAATATGGCGTAGTCTCTGAATGAAATTACCCGAAACCTTTGACAACGTGTCTGGCGGAATGGCTTCACATGCAGATGACATGTACTGCTTCAGCTGTTCAATTGTTTCTGGATTCTGGCGGTACACCTGGTCTTTCAAGTGTCCCCACAGAAAGAAGTCACAGGGGTTCATGTCTGGCGAATAGGGAGGCCAATCCACGCCGCCTCCTGTATGTTTCGGATAGCCCAAAGCAATCACACGATCATCGAAATATTCATTCAGGAAATTAAAGACGTCGGCCGTGCGATGTGGCCTGGCACCATCTTGCATAAACCACGAGGTGTTCGCAGTGTCGTCTAAGGCAGTTTGTACCGCCACAAATTCACGAAGAATGTCCAGATAGCGAGATGCAGTAATCGTTTCGGATCTGAAAAATGGGCCAATGATTCCTTTGGAAGAAATGGCGGCCCAGACCAGTACTTTTTGAGGATGCAGGGACGATGGGACTGCAACATGGGGCTTTTAGGTTCCCCATATGCGCCAGTTCTGTTTATTGACGAAGCCGTCCAGGTAAAAATAAGCTTCGTCAGTAAACCAAATGCTGCCCACATGCAAATCGCCGTCATCAATCCTGTGCACTAAATCGTTAGCGAATGTCTCTCGTGCAGCAATGGTAGCGGCGCTGAGGGGTTGCCGCGTTTGAATTTTGTATGGATAGAGGTGTAAACTCTAGCGCATGAGACGATATGTGGACGTTGGCGTCATTTGGACCGCAGCTGCAACACGGCGAACGGAAACCCGAGGCCGCTGTTGGATCACCTGCTGCACTAGCTGCGCGTTGCCCTCTGTGGTTGCCGTACGCGGTCGCCCTACCTTTCCAGCACGTTCATCCGTCACGTTCCCAGTCCGTTGAAATTTTTCAAACAGATCCTTTATTGTATCGCTTTTCGGTCCTTTGGTTACATTAAACCTCCGTTGAAAACTTCGTCTTGTTGCAACAACACTGTGTTCTAGGCGGTGGAATTCCAACACCAGAAAAATCCTCTGTTCTAAGGAATAAACCATGTTGTCTACAGCACACTTGCACGTTGTGAACAGCACACGCTTACAGCAGAAAGACGACGTACAGAATGGCGCACCCACAGACTGCGTTGTCTTCTATATCTTTCACATCACTTGCAGCGCCATCTGTTGTTGAAAATTGCAACTACTGTAATTTCGAAAGTTTGTCCGCCTGAAAATGTACTGTTGTCCCAAGCATATTGCAACAAACGGTGTATTTCTATCGCTGCTCGTTTAGTTTTTATTGCCGTTTCAAATATACCGGTCATCTTTTAAACACCCTGTATGTAGATGTAGAAGTCATGAGTGTACGAGCGTCCCAGCAGCTCGCTAAGTCTGCAACCGACATTATTTACCGTTCCTATTCGGCAGCGTTGGGTGAAAGGGAACGCTTTTGAACTTCAGAACTTGCAGCACGTTCTTTCGTGATCACCAACTTCATTTTTAATGTAGAAGGTTTACTAAAAATATTCTCAAACATCGCCCTGGAGACATGAAGCTGCTTTTTCCACAAAAAACGCCGAACCACCTCGTTTCTGCAGCGTCCGCATTTCTCTGCGGTGAATGATCCCCGTATGAAAGGAATGACGGTTTTTCGTTCTCTTTTAGCTCACACCCCTATCATATACGACTGCGGGGTGTCATCATTTAAAGCGTCGCCATTGGTACACGCTCTCTGTGGCTGCACGTGCTAAATGAGCACCTCTGAAACGGGATCGTAGAAACAACAGATACCTCGGAATGGCCTATTCTTGTGTAGAATTGGACGCTTTTTCTCAAAATCTCAGACGAAACACGCATTTATATACCGAGAAAACAGTTAATAATGAACACGCATTCTGTCACAATAAGAATCTCTTTTGCAACTTATTCCACTCTAGCTACTGTCACTTCCAATGTCTCTATTTCTTTCTTTTATTTCAGCTTCGCTCTCATTCCGACTTTCTCTTCCGTCATGAGTACTAACTTTCAGTTCGCACTAAAATGGTTTTGACAGTGTTAAGGTAATAAAATGATGAAATGTGTGTGAATTCCTAAAGGACCAAACTGCTGAGGTCATCGGTCCCTAGACTTACACATTTCTCAAACTAACTTAACCTAACTTACGCTAAGAACAACACACACACCCATGCCCGAGGGAGGACTCGAACATCCGGCGGGAGGGACCGCGCAATCCGTGACATGGCGCCTCAAACCACGCGGCCACTCCGCGCAGCTGTTAAGGTAACAAATATCAATCTAAGTGTAAACGTTTGCTGTTCCAACTTTTCTGGCACTGTTCTTATATTCTCTTCTCTCGTCGAATTCTACTAATCACGGAGCACGTAAAACAATTACACGGAGCATTTGTCCTTTAGAATGAGGTTGTTTTCCCCACCTTCGCAGTACTTTTTCATTACCACGCTCTAATGTTGTTTTTTACTTGAAAACCCTCGACGTTCTTTATTTTAATTCTGAATTACTCTCTGTTTTGAGATCTTCTTCAGCTCTTGGAAGTCGATTTGAGTATCTTTGATCCAGTGATTTCTGTTCTTTTTCTTAGAATATTGTAAGATCCCTTTAGTTAATCTATTGTCATCCAGTCTCTTGTCACCTGTCCATATAAAGCGACCCGCCTTTTCTGGGTGACAGCTGACAGGAGAGAGAGAGAAAGAGAGAGAGAGAAAGAGAGAGAGAGAAAGAGAGTGAGAGAGAGAAGAGAGAGTTGTTTGTTGCTTCTTAATTCGTAATGGCCATTTTTGCCTGTGGCGTGTCCCAAAATTTTTCGAACGATTTTCCTCTCGTTTTTCTCTGGTTTTTTTTTATGTGTATCCTTCTTTTCGCTTGGCAATATACTATGCGGCATAGAACGTTTTTTCTTTTGTAACTGTTTCATAATGTCTAATCTTCAAAGTTTTGAAGTAGATATTCTTGGAGAGTTGATACGTCATTTTCATTTTCTCAGATGTGGCATTCTTTGCTTCACTGGTCCGTCCATTGGTTTGGAAGAGTTGTCCTAGCTATTTAAATTTTTGAAATTTGTTAATTTTACGAAATCTTTTTTCATCGATTTGGGGCAGCTACGATATTTCTTATTTATTCTGTTTTGGACTGTTATCAGCCGTTGCTGATATTATTATCTTTCATGTAGCTAATTATACATGTCAGTTTGTCTCTCTATTGATCACGTAACTGTTATCAAAACGATAAACAAACATTCTGAATCTTAGTGTAATGTTAGGTTGACTGAGAAAAGAAAATGACAAATCATTCTGTTGGTTGTTTCAAAATTATATGATCAAATCTAAAGCATGTCAGAACCAGTTTCTATTCAGTAGATAACATTCACACATACTTTGTAGTGTCGAACATGTTACTTATACTGTTACATTTATACAAATATACAAGCTCACCAGCCAAAACATTAGTCATCACACTTACCAAATCAAATGACTCTAAGCACTATGGGACTTAAGCCGTCGGCACACGGACCGTGCATCAGAACGTTGAGCGTTGAGCGTGCCGAGTTTCTGACGTCATAGCGTGGAAGAGCACGTTCGGGAGTCTTTCGGAAAGTGCAGAGCAATATCTGGCATGTCAGATATTCTGAGCGTGCGTCTGAAAGTTGACCAATGAGATGGCACAACGCCACCTACGTCACACGCGCGCCATCTCCCTTCAGTCGATCTGTTGTAGAATTTTAGAACATGTCTTTTGCTCGAGTATCATGTCGTTTTTGGAAACTCAGAATCTACTATGTAGGAATCAACATGGATTCCGGAAACAGCGATCGTGTGAAACCCAACTCGCATTATTTGTTCATGAAACCCAGAAAATATTAGATACAGGCTCCCAGGTAGATGCCATTTTCCTTGACTTCCGGAAGGCGTTCGATACAGTTCCGCACTGTCGTCTGATAAACAAAGTAAGAGCCTACGGAATATCAGACCAGCTGTGTGGCTGGATTGAAGAGTTTTTAGCAAACAGAACACAGCATGTTGTTCTCAATGGAGAGACATCTACAGACGTTAAAGTAACCTCTGGCGTGCCACAGGGGAGTGTTATGGGACCATTGCTTTTCACAATATATATAAATGACCTAGTAGATAGTGTCGGAAGTTCCATGCGGCTTTTCGCGGATGATGCTGTAGTATACAGAGAAGTTGCAGCATTAGAAAATTGTAGCGAAATGCAGGAAGATCTGCAGCGGATAGGCACTTGGTGCAGGGAGTGGCAACTGACCCTTAACATAGACAAATGTAATGTATTGCGAATACATAGAAAGAAGGATCCTTTATTGTATGATTATATGATAGCGGAACAAACACTGGTAGCAGTTACTTCTGTAAAATATCTGGGAGTATGCGTGCGGAACGATTTGAAGTGGAATGATCATATAAAATTAATTGTTGGTAAGGCGGGTACCAGGTTGAGATTCATTGGGAGAGTCCTTAGAAAATGTAGTCCATCAACAAAGGAGGTGGCTTACAAAACACTCGTTCGACCTATACTTGAGTATTGCTCATCAGTGTGGGATCCGTACCAGATCGGGTTGACGGAGGAGATAGAGAAGATCCAAAGAAGAGCGGCGCGTTTCGTCACAGGGTTATTTGGTAACCGTGATAGCGTTACGGAGATGTTTAACAAACTCAAGTGGCAGACTCTGCAAGAGAGGCGCTCTGCATCGCGGTGTAGCTTGCTCGCCAGGTTTCGAGAGGGTGCGTTTCTGGATGAGGTATCGAATATATTGCTTCCCCCTACTTATACCTCCCGAGGAGATCACGAATGTAAAATTAGAGAGATTAGAGCGCGCACAGAGGCTTTCAGACAGTCGTTCTTCCCGCGAACCATACGCGACTGGAACAGGAAAGGGAGATAATGACAGTGGCACGTAAAGTGCCCTCCGCCACACACCGTTGGGTGGCTTGCGGAGTATAAATGTAGATGTAGATGTAGATGTTGTGAGGCGCCATATTGGCATTCATTTCAAACCTATACGTATACGTGCCGTTTCTGAGCACCAGCAAATTGAGAATCACTGGAAAACTCGTTGTTAACTGTGTGATTCGTTCCAATAAAATAATGAGAAACATCATATTCGTGGCAAAAGAATTATTGTAACTTGCGTATTATGAGAGTAGGCTATTTGAAGTCAGCGACACACTGAAGATCCACCCAAAACGCAATGTTCTTGGAACAATTTGTTGTAATTAAATTTCAACTGGCAACATATCTACGATTAAGGTTTTCACAGACTGTAATACAATTTGATTAGACACAAATGACATTGTGTTGATGTAGCGTAATGAGTAGCATCACTGACCAATATGGTGTTTTATAGGGCGGTGGTTCGCCTATTGGTACTTCCAAATTTTTTTTCCTAACATTCGCGTTTTTATTACGTTCTGATACTTTATTATTAGTTTAATATAAGTATATACTAGAATAGTTGATGTTATGTAAATATAAGTTCACCTTTTTTTGAGGGATGAATTTGTTCGATTTGCTTGATCTACAGGACAGCTTGCGCTACGTGTATCAGAACTCCTTTGTTCCTTTTTCTTTTACGCTTCGTAATTCACATGTTGCACAGATTCTGCTACTGGGTATGAACAGTGATCAAGTAAGACTGACCTTGGGGTTTTACTAAAATGTGGGAATGATGAAATAATGTTTATCTTATGTGGAGAAGTATTCCAAATTTGTACCGCACTGTTTGTAATGGAGCTTTTTATAAGTCTGTGTCCTTATTGATTGGACATGGTACTTTCCTTTTCGTGGACGATGGAGTAAATGTGGGTTTTAATAGAGGTAACGTGGGAATTTTAGGAGCGCCCGTTGAGTAAATACTGTGATTTACGAACTAGAAACATCCCTCAGCTGCCGCCGGAGTGCGTTGCGATCGCGTATACCACGTTGGGTCCCACGTACCGTATGCACAAGTCGCATCGTTACTGAGCGTTCGGCAGCACGCGGAACTTGGCACGCTCAGCGTTAACGTTCGACAGCACGGTCCGTGTGGCGACGGCTTTAACATATGAGGTCATCAGTCCCCTAGACTTAGAACTACTTAAACGTTACTAACCTAAGGACAGCACACACATCCATGCCCGAGGCAGGATTCGAACCTGCGACAGTAGCAGCAGCGCGGCTCCAGACTAAAGTGCCTAGAACCGCTCGGCCACAGCGGCCGGCTTCACACTTACCGCTTTGGGGCAATCTGTAGTGTAGAACCGGTACCAGAGGGCCACGTCGCACTCCACCACTAAGTCATGGCATTAAGATGATGTGTATGAGCCAATCCGGTAAAGGGATTAAGGCAATAAGATGACTGTACATGGAGCCGCGGTAGAATGGCAGAAAGGAACTTACTGTTTGCGAGTGCCTGTGACTACACTTTGAATAAAGTTCCCCGATTTGCTGATGCATCTGTAACAAACAGATGTGATTTCAAAGTGTGTTACATCACTCATCAGAACGAGGATAGGACAGTACCCGTTTCTGGTCACTGCTGGTAACGTTATTTTTACGACCACCGTTCTTAGGATGTGTTACAGAGCTGCGACTGGTACAATTTTCTTTTGAGACACTTCGGACAGTATGCACTGTATTATTGTGAGTCGAGGTTTGTCTGCGAGAGTGGAAGTAGTAGTGTCGGCCAAGAACTCAGAGGCAGAAGACGTGTCACACTGCCCTCACGTCAGCGATGCCAGATCTTACCACACTGAAGGTCTGATTTCATAGCCAGGAGAGGTTTAGATGGCATAACTACTCTTGAAGATACAATTCAAGGTAAAATTCGCAAGCATAGCGCAAAAGCAATTGCAGGTTTAGGCTATGTAACTTGTATGCAACAAATATTAACATAGCTACTACCAATATTGCCAATGTTCATCGGTGAAACTGGACTCTATAAGCAACCTCAGCTATCAGTTTCAGAGACGAACATAGGCAATGTTGGCAGTAGCTACGTTACATATTTGTGTACAAGTTACATATGGCGACCCTGCCAGGATACGAATGTGGAATCTTCTGATGCAACAAATTTGCAGCAGCAGCAGCAGCTAAATCTAACCTGCATAACACTGTGTGTATGTTGTATGAGTGTCAGTTTCGCTGTCATTTAAGCCCTCTGCACATTGTTACATGAAGAACTTAAAACTATCATTTGGATAAGCTATCTGACTGCGTATTTGAATATGAAAAACTACAGGAACAAATGAAACTGTCACAATGAATACCTAAGCTATCTGACAGCGTTTTTGGACAAGAATTTACAAGTAATACAGAATCTGACTTGTGCAATGGAATTTACTGGACTAGAGTACATGACATGTTGTGGTGTGTCAGTGTCTCTGTTTTGGCTCTAAGTTTTGCCCTCACCTCTTTAGGTGACTGGCTTTTTCCATGTGGCTTACAGCAATGTGCAGCAGCATGCAGCAGCAACGGCTAAAGATTATTGTTACTATGAGTGAATATAGTAAAAAATGCTTTGCTTGGGTCCTGGTAACTACTAAATAACTTTTGAGAAGGGACTTCATTAATTAAGTCTAACACTTCAGGACCATCATGAACAAATATTAATAATGACAATGACAAATGACATGTGTGTCAATAACGGCTGAGTGTCAGATTAACAAATTATTTCAATTTCAAGGTTAGATTAACATTTAGTAACTACAGCATATTATTTAGATGTGGAGAATAATTATTATTATTTAGAGGACAAGGAGGCTTCTTTCACTGACAAGCAAAACATGGGATTATTGCAAACACGGATTAACAATCACGAGCCTAACCCTGCAATTGTTTTTGATCTATGCTTGCGAATTTTACCTTGAATTCCATCTTCAAGCGTAGTTAAGCCATCTAAACCTCTCCTGGCTGTATAAATGAAATCAGGTCTTGAGTGTGGGAAGATCTGCCATCACCGACGTGACGGCAGCGTGACGCGTCTTCTGTCTCCGAGCTCTCGACCGACACTACTACTTCCACTCTCGCAGACAGACCTCGACTCACAACAATGCTTAGAATCGCGCTCCCTTGTTTCGCCCTCAGATTGTTACCATCGATATCTGAGTGCTTACACAATGCAAAGAACAGCGTTGGACATGTTGTTTTATACAATGGAGAGTTCTGGCACACTCCTTACATTAGTTTAAGAGGTTATAAATAACTGCCAAGATGATTGTCTTCTATTGGAATATCTTGCCGCATACACATCGTACAAGAACGAGCTTCATTATTCCTACACTGTCCATAAAACATGAACATGTCAGCTTTTTTTGCGTTGGAAAATCCCATCGTCCTCTCACGACCCACTGTTTGGACTGTCACACACTAACTGACTAGCAAGTCTCAATGAACTCAAGGAAACGCAAGTACGCTATAGGAAGCATAACAGCATCGTACGTAGCAACTACGCAAGTTGAATGGCACAAACAAGTGTCGATGTGGAAACTTTTAAAACTACGATATCTCGTAAACGACTCGCAGTAGAATCCTGCAACGAACACCACTGACATTCTAATTTTCCCTACTTTTAAGTTTTTAATGTCAATGGGCTTTGTTCCATTTCAAAAAGTGTACGTTTTCACAAAAACACACTTTCTAAGTATTATTTACATCTTTTGGTTGACTAACAGTACGAACGCCTGACTACCAATTCATTCTGTAAAAACCGCAGACGAATAGCATTTCCATTTCCGCAATATTTGCGGTGCAAGAAGGTGATTCGCCCTGTGTATCTGGTGGGTGTTTTCCCATATTTATACGCAAATTTTACACACTTTTTATTTATCACTGTTGCATTACTACCCTTTTAACACTTACTTAGAAAAACATTATTCATGAGATCCATCAATCCTATGTGGACAAAACATAATGCATGTAAAGGGGTCGCACCTCAAACAGCCAGAGTGAATTTTTGCAGAAAAATAAATAAATAAATGAAAAATGAAACACAAGATGAATGTTTACAGGTTTTCGCCCAGTATTACAAATGGTTCAAATGGCTCTGAGAACTATGGGACTTAACATCTATGGTCATCAGTCCCTTAGAACTTAGAACTACTTAAACCTAACTAACCTAAGGACAGTACACAACACCCAGTCATCACCCAGTATTACAGAAACCTTCATTAGTCGACTACAGTTCTACAAGAACTGGGAGTGAGGGCCATTCGGTAGGCTTATAGTGTGTTTTTGTCATGATATTTCACGAAAATGCGCTGGACCGTTTGACGGGATATGCACAATGTCCTGAAAGTATTCACAGAGAAATGAGTTTCCCTTAACCACCACTGTACTTGTTTAGTGTAACATCATCGCTTGTTTCCGGTAATGGTCGCAGGAGGCCACGTGCAAAAATATCATGATCGAGTAGTGTTACAATATGAATGGGTGGTGCATGACAACAGAATTACTTATGTTGGGGGACTACTGGTAATGCGTCATTTGCATGTAGGAGAGAGCCAGACAAAGTGACCACAGTTGGCAGTGTGACCATGGGGATCCTGGGAGCTAAAAGGTGCTGGCACGGCAACGGAAATGGAGCCCAGTCAACCCATGTCGTCTAACCTATTTGCTGTGCCGCTCCTTAGATTCAGAATAATTTTTGCACGTTATAGTTATTCTGAAGTAAGACAGTCCGTCTCCGTAACTAAGGGGGTCTGTATATACGGCTGCCACGTGGAAGACCCTGGTTGGATTCCCGGTATTACCAAGGACTTTTCCTTGGCGGGAGGAATTGTGTGGGATGCACTCAGCCTCGTGATACCAATTAAGGATCTACTTGACCGAACAGTAGCGGCTCCACGGTCTGGAAAGTCTTCAAAACGGCCGGGAGACGGTGTGTTGACCACATGGTCCTCCATACTGCATTCGCATGGCGCCGCAAGGCAGAAGATGCTACAGTGGCAGCTCTTCACGGCCTAGCGTGGAGGTCGGTTTTAGCTCGATGTAAGATAAGTGGTCTTTGTGTATTTATTGTGGATAGAGGATGTGAAATGCCTTTTTAATGAAATTGTGTTGAAACTATCATGCATCGTCTCCATAACCCTACTTTAGTTACTGACATGCTAATAGATGGATACTGCTTTTGTGTAATGACGTCAATGCAGGCAAAGTGGCCATCTCCGCGGTGGCTTCTGGCCACATTGTGTAGAATGAAAACACAAAGACAGAGGCCGAGAGAAGGGCTCCACAGCGATACTTTACTGCCGTCTTCATAATAGTAACAGCAGTAAATAAAGAGAAGGAAAATAAAGTAAAAAGAAGAAAAACTGCGAAGTGCGGGAAACCCATCCCTAGAAGAGCTAATTTTGACGACAACGGGAAGTCATAGTTCAAGTATTTCGAAGAAAAAATTTAAAATTCAAAACCAGAAGAGCAGTGGATTTACTGCCAGTTGTGCTCGCTCCGAGCCCGCGAACTCTGTACAGGTGTTGAGGAAGACGGTTTGACTTATTTGTGTAAAGTGTCAGTTATTTAGTTCGAATAACTTTTACAATAAAACATATTTAGTTCCTTGCGAAGACAGTTTTTTATTTCTTATTCTTGAGTTTAAAAATAACTGACAACTTTGTGAAAATTGAATTGTATAAAGTACTTAAATTGGTCATAAAGTAATTAAACTAATCGATATTATATTTCAGTATCGATATAGTATATTTCTGGGCATTTCCGTCTATTGCTACTGAGCTTAAACAATAGGAATACTTTAGCCTGGCTATTTTGTCCGACTCTCTCCTATTAGTCTTGTAACACCACAGCTCTTA
The DNA here is from genome assembly GCF_023864275.1 of Schistocerca cancellata. NCBI lineage: Eukaryota > Metazoa > Arthropoda > Insecta > Orthoptera > Acrididae > Schistocerca > Schistocerca cancellata. The sequence goes on from NC_064627.1 coordinate 206,820,424, forward strand.
TGCTGTATGGATTTATTTTGTTTTTTTGCTTTATTTAATGTTACATTGTTGATCGTCTGTAAATGTGTTTGAATCGATAACATAAAATTGTGTACTCTTTTCTTTGTAAAAACTTTGGTGTCTTGATTTGATTCTATGCAAAGTAGTGTATCTGTAATTTAAAATCTTTGTCCCATTTGGAGGGAACAAAACTTACTGTATATGATTGTAATTTTGTGTGAATAATTTTTTGTAGAAGTGTCAATATGTGAAAATGTTCTGTCTTATTTAATGTATTTGGTTGCTGTTATGTAAACTGCTGACCTTCACTTAGGGCTCTTAGTTATTCTGTATGTAAAAGGTGTAGTGGTTCCCCTCGGGAACGGAACTGTGTAGCGCGCGCGAATTGTGGTTGGCCTAGATGGAAAAGGTGGAACTGATAGTCAGTCGGGGACGAGCCAGCAGTCGGAGACCGAGCTACGAGCCCGTGCACTGCTATTATAAAGGTGCATATTGTGCTGATTCAGAGAGAGGCTTTTCCTGCTTCTTTCCAAGGCCTCGGATGGATGGATAAATAGCTGGAACTATTCTGGAATTTGTATGAATCATCGCCACGAAGAAATGATAGAGTCCGGCAATTCTACCTGCAATTCCACCTAATAACATGCAGTTGCCACCACATTGCGCAATCATTGCATCGGAATACTATAATGATGTACAGTGAAGGATCAGCTTAATGGATGTGCTAATGTGGTGAAATATAAGGTAATTCATATCTGAATTTATGTACCTATCTTGATTTTACTCCTCATCATAACACCTCTCAGGGTCCTCTCCGTTTGAAGTAAAGTGATTACCGAGTGTCCTTACTGAAAGTACATTGAAACCCAGTTTTCTAATTGATGCCCTTTGAACATAGTGAAGAGAAAGTTAAAGTTAATGATGCTTGCTGAAATAATTTTCCTAGTAAAACTGCTTATTAAAGTGTTATTGCCAACTTCAAATTAAAATTTCTCAAGACAGTGGCTTATAGAGTTTTGCTTAGTAAATAATCACACTACTGCCTGTTGTTAATATCAGAAAGTGGGTCAGTATCTTACATTAATGTTAATTTTATGTTTCACGGTAGTAAAAGTACAAAACTACATAGTAGGAAATTATATGTTCATGATCACTAAGTGTTTATCTCTCTTGTGTGCATATTAACAGTATAAAGACCACTCAGTTTGTGTAAATCCTGAAAGTGATAGTGTTTTTCTGTACGTGTTATAATTTTGCAAATAGTTTTTGTGCTGCTTCAGTTGTTAGCTTCAATCTTAAAACATATGTGTGTCAGAGTTCATTGCACTCGCGTGTGGCTAAGTCTAGGTTGTGTTTGTCCGTTGTAGTTACTTATACCTACTTTCATAAACGAGAACGTTAATCTTTCTCAGGCCTAATTAGGCTGGCGACCGTTTCCCTTATTCTATAAACAGTATAGCTAGGCAAAATTTTGTTGATCGCTATTCCAATATTAACGTAATTCTGACTTTCATTTCCGATAAGCCACCTCCGTTAGGAACAACACGGTCAACCTAACAAAATTCCTCTTAGAGGGTAACACTGCTCTGTTGCTATGTGCCGTAGTTGCTTTTACAAAATAGTTTTATGTTACAACCTGTTTCTAGCATTGAGGTTATGGTACAGTAGTAGCAGACTGGAGTGTTATAGTCTTTTACTGGCTGATATAGCTGTTCAGTAAGTATAGTGTAGTATGCGCATCTCGTTTCCGTTGTTATTTTACATACTGCAATTTTCTCCTTTGCGCTTCTGCAGTGTCGTTGTCACAGGAACTGCATTCACTTTATTACTGGTAACCTTGCTGGAGCTTCAGTATTTTTGGAAGCAATGTCGATATCTGCATGCACAATGTGGATACATACATACGTACGTGGAATATCCGGCGAACGTTCTGCCCAATTCTGCTGTACTGCACGGGTGCTCAATAACATTGTTTGTATAAGATGAGCCAATCAAATGGCACACTTTTGTTATAGCTGTAGCCTTTTGCAAACATAGCGTCCATTGCGGCGACTGTTTGAATAGCTAACTTCATAGACATACAAAATGCAGTGTAAATATCGGCATTCGTAACGGTCTGTTGGACGTTGTGACATCTGATGGCTCCATATTTATACGTCCCTATTACGCTACTCCTAATTTTGACAACGTGTGCAGTACGTTACACATAAAAATTTAGGACAGAGAAACACGCTACCGTAGCATTGATGTTCAGTTTGCGATCGTTAATTTCTGCCAAATCGACGAAGTCATTCCGTTGCGTTGCAAATACGAGAACGCGCTTTAACTGAGAACGGAAAACATAACAATAATGAGAGCTTGCGTAAAAAAACAAAGTTTGCTAAATTTCTCTGTTTGAGGCGTAAAACCGTAGACAACTATGTCTTTTTATTATTCTATTAGAGAAGTGTTAGGAACCAATGCACATCAAATCTCCCATTTGAGATGTTCTAGATTTCCGCGGCTGTTTCAAGGTTGTACTGTATTTCTCACAGCAGTTCTTGAGTTACAAAGACGAATGGACTGCGACAGAATATACAAATATTAATGGAAGTTTTTGGATTAGAGTAGAAGAGATTAATGTAAGGGGTGTGTATTGAAATTTATTGTAAATTATGAAAATAGCTTGAAGTGGTTTGTCAGAGCTTTCGAAAAAAAAAAAAAAATCCTCTTGCCTGCTCCACTCTTGTCATTTAGCAGAATGTCTCCAAATTTTTTTCGTGTAAATAAATTTCTAGTACTTTATCTACTATCCGCGCAAACCGACTAGCGCGGTCGCTTATTGAAGCGACCGTAAAATCAGTTCCCATTTACGATTGCTCCCCGTGCGCCAAGTGTCAGCTTGGTTTACGCGGATAACAGAAATATGCGTCCTATTCTTACTGTATGTACTGCGTGAAGACTGCTAATCTCTTCTACTGTAACCTCGATAAGGCCCACCTCCTATATATGTATGTTGTGGTAACACAAGAAATAATTTAAGAGCGCCGGCCGCGTTGGACGAGCGGTTCTAGGCGCTTCAGTCCGGAACCGCGCTGCTGCTACGGTCGCAGGTTCGAATCCTGCCTTGGGCGTGGATGTGTGTGATATCCTTAGGTTAGTTAAGTTTGATTAGTTCTAAGTTCTAGGGGACTGATGACATCAGATGTTAAGTCCCATAGTGCTCAGAGCCATTTGAACCAATTTAAGAGGTATAAATACATACAGGCTGTTTCACAGTTCCTATTAAAGGCTTCTGTGGGTTGTAGGGGCTGTCTTTATAAGTTTGGAGTAATACTTGTTACATACAAAATGAATAAGATGTGGAACGTGTCAGTTGTAAGTTTACTAATTTATATCTAAAAATTAATCTTTTGAGTGGGAGGAGGAGCCATTCAGAAATTCTTAAAATCTCTTTTTAAATGTTGGTTGGCTGTCTGTCAGACTTTTGATGCTATTTGGTAAGTTACAAAGATTTTTGTGGCAGTTAATTTACGCCTTTTGTGCCAAAGTTAGATTTAACCCAAAGTAGTGAAGTTCAACCTCTCTCATAGTGTTGAGGCTGTTGTACATTGCTATGGCTTTTGAATTGGGATGGGTCATTAATCACAAATTTCACAAGTGAAGAACCCTGGAGATACTAAAAGGTATCAGATAGATTATATAATGGTAAGACAGAGATTTAGGAACCAGGTTTTAAATTGTAAGACATTTCCAGGGGCAGATGTGGACTCTGACCACAATCTATTGGTTATGACCTGTAGATTAAAACTGAAGAAACTGCAAAAAGGTGGGAAATAAGGAGATGGGACCTGGATAAACTGAAAGAACCAGAGGTTGTACAGAGTTTCAGGGAGAGCATAAGGGAACAATTGACAGGAAAGGGGGGGGGGGGGAAAGAAATACAGTAGAAGAAGAATGGGTAGCTCTGAGGGATGAAGTAGTGAATGCAGCAGAGGATCAAGTAGGTAAAAAGACAAGAGCTAGTAGAAATCCTTGGGTAACAGAAGAAATATTGAATTTAATTGATGAAAGGAGAAAATATACAAATGCAGTAAATGAAGCAGGCAAAAAGGAATACAAACGTCTCAAAAATGAGATCGACAGGAAGTGCAAAATGGCTAAGCAGGGATGGCTAGAGGACAAATGTAAGGATGTAGAGGCTTATCTCACTAGGGGTAAGATAGATACTGCCTACAGGAAAATTAAAGAGACCTTTGGAGATAAGAGAGCCACTTGTATGAATATCAAGAGCTCAGATGGAAACCCAGTTCTAAGCAAAGAAGGGAAAGCAGAAAGGTGGAAGGAGTATATAGAGGGTCTATACAAGGGCGATGTACTTGAGGACAATATTATGGAAATGGAAGAGGATGTAGATGAGGATGAAATGGGAGATACGATACTGCGTGAAGAGTTTGACAGAGCATTGAAAGACCTGAGTCGAAACAAGGCCCCGGGAGTAGACAACATTCCATTGGAACTACTGACGGCCTTGGGAGAGCCAGTCCTGACAAAACTCTACCATCTGGTGAGCAAGATGTATGAGACAGGCGAAATACTCTCAGACTTCAAGAAGAATATAATAATTCCAACCCCAAAGAAAGCAGGTGTTGACAGATATGAAAATTACCGAACAATCAGTTTAATAAGCCACAGCTGCAAAATATTAACACGAATTCTTTACAGACGAATGGAAAAACTAGTAGAAGCCGACTTCGGGGAAGATCAGTTTGGATTCCATAGAAATACTGGAACACGTGAGGCAATACTGACCTTACGTCTTATCTTAGAAGAAAGATTAAGGAAAGGCAAACCTACGTTTCTAGCATTTGTAGACTTAGAGAAAGCTTTTGACAATGTTGACTGGAATACTCTCTTTCAAATTCTGAAGGTGGCAGGGGTAAAATACAGGGAGCAGAAGGCTATTTACAATTTGTACAGAAACCAGATGGCAGTTATAAGAGTCGAGGGACATGAAAGGGAAGCAGTGGTTGGGAAGGGAGTGTGACAGGGTTGTAGCCTCTCCCCGATGTTATTCAATCTGTATATTGAGCAAGCAGTAAAGGAAACAAAAGAAAACTTCGGAGTCGGTATTAAAATCCATGGAGAAGAAATAAAAACTTTGAGGTTCACCGATGACATTGTAATTCTGTCTGAGACAGCAAAGGACTTGGAAGAGCAGTTGCACGGAATGGATGGTGTCTTGAAGGGAGGATATAAGATGAACATCAACAAAAGCAAAACGAGGATAATGGAATGTAGTCGAATTAAGTCGGGTGATGTCGAGGGTATTAGATTAGGAAATGAGACACTTAAAGTAGTAAAGGAGTTTTGCTATTTGGGGAGCAAAATAACTGATGATGGTCGAAGTAGAGAGGATATAAAATGTAGACTGGCAATGGCAAGGAAAGCGTTTCTGAAGAAGAGAAATTTGATAACATCGAGTATAGATTTAAATGTCAGGAAGTTGTTTCTGAAGGTATTTGTATGGAGTGTAGCCATGTATGGAAGTGAAACATGGACGGTAAATAGTTTGGACAAGAAGAGAATAGAAGCTTTCTAAATGTGGTGCTACAGAAGAATGCTGAAGATTAGATGGGTAGATCACATAACTAATGAGGAAGTATTGAATAGGATTGGCGAGAAGAGAAGTTTGTGGCACAACTTGACCATAAGAAGGGATCGGTTGGTAGGACATGTTCTGAGGCATCAAGGGATCACCAATTTAGTATTGGAGGGCAGCGTGGAGGGTAAAAATCGTAGGGGGAGACCAAGAGATGAGTACACTAAGCAGATTCAGAAGGATGTAGGTTGCAGTAGGTACTGGGAGATGAAGAAGCTTGCACAGGAAAGAGTAGCATGGAGAGCTGCATCAAACAAGTTTCAGGACTGATGATCACAACAACAACGACAGCTTGTAGCGTGATCTGCAACAGGACCACATTCTTGACAAACTTTGACACTACTGACAATTCTGGACGATTTAGTCTTTCCCTAAGGATATCAGTGGATAGAAACCCCATTGAAAGTGAAGTCACCTTTGGAGTGTTGTGTGGCCACAACATTTTCTCTGGTATACACGGTGGAACCATTAGAGAAAACTCAAGACCATTTGACGAAATCCGAACGTGATTCATAGCATAAAAGGGTTTTATGGTTTTTAATTACTTCTGTGGCGTGTGCACGGGGAAGGGAGGAGGTTGCGTGATTGACAAGTATGTCAAGAAGATGGCGAAGGGTCCCTCTAAATTTCCCCAGTCTGGAAAAGTTCTCGGTACCACGTGTAAACTTTTATTAGACACTTGAAAAAAGCGCTGTCCACATACACCCATACACCGATCCCTACCGCTGATGGGGCAGGCAACCTGCTCGACATTGGTGCTTGCTGGCCACATAAAAAAATGTGAGGGGTGTCGAAATGCTTGCCTATCTCGCCGGCGAGTAGGGATCGGTGGATGGGTGTATGTACAGAAATATTTTTAAAGCGTCCAATAAAGATGTGCATGTTGCCCTGAGGATGTTGTCTAACAGGGGTGTGTTAGAGGGACTCTTTGCCACTTTATTCACATGTATGTCAGTGTTACACCTCTCTGTGTACGCGACACAGGAGGGCGCAAAAAAAGGAGACATGAAAAAAGCATTAACATCGTTTTATGCATCGGATCACGCTCAAATTTCATCGAATAGTTTTTAACGATCCAGAGGCGGAGACAGATAATCTGCAGGAAGCGAAAGTATGCCTCGTCTGTGAGGCGTTGTGGAAGGATGACTGGTACCTACCCACATATTGACGCTGAAACATTGCTGATGTTTGCTGCCACGATATCATGATAATTCTCCGTACTCCGTGGCTAATGTACCTCTATCACTGCTAGGGCTGCATGGGTGAGAATAATTGACACGTAAAAGCATGTTGTTGTGGTCTTCAGTCCTGAGACTGGTTTGATGCAGCTCTCCATGCTACTCTATCCTGTGCAAGCTTCTTCATCTCCAGTACCTACTGCAACCTACATCTGAATCTGCTTAGTGTATTCATCTCTTGGTCTCCCTCTACGACTTTTACCCTCCACGCTGCCCTCCTATACTGATCCCTTGATGCCTCAGAACATGTCCTACCAACCGGTACCTTCGTCTTGTCAAGTTGTGCCACAAACTCCTCTTCTCCTCAATTCTATTCAATACCTCCTCATTAGTTATGTGATCTACCCATCTAATCTTCAGCATTCTTCTGTAGCACCACATTTCGAAAGCTTCTATTCTCTTCTTGTCCAAACTATTTACCGTCCATGTTTCACTTCCATATATGGCTACACTCCATACAAATACTTTCAGAAACGACTTCCTGACACTTAAATCTATACTCGATGTTATCAAATTTCTCTTCTTCAGAAACACTTTCCTTGCCATTGCTAGTTTACATATTATATCCTCTCTACTTCGACCATCATCAGTTACTTTGCTCCCCAAATAGCAAAACTCCTTTACTACTTTAAGTGCCTCGTATCCTAGTCTAATTCCGTCAGCATCACCCGACTTAATTCGACTACATTCCATTATCCGCATTTTGCTTTTGTTGATTTTCATCTTATATCCTCCTTTAAAGACACTGTCCGTTCCGTTCAACTGCTCTTCCAAGTCCTTTGCTGTCTCTGATAGAATTACAATGTCATCGGCGAACCTCAAAGTTTTTATTTCTTCTCCATGGATTTTAATACCTACTCCGAATTTTCTTTTGTTTCCTTTACTGCTTGCTCAATATACAGATTGAATAACATCGGGGAGAGGCTACAACCCTGTCACACTCCCTTCCCAACCACTGCTTCCGTTTCGTGCCACTCGACTCTTATAACTGCCATCTGGTTTCTGTACAAATTGTAAATAGCCTTTCGCTCCCCGTATTTTACCCCTGCCACCTTCAGAATTTGAAAGAGAGTATTCCAGTCAACATTGTCAAAAGCTTTCTCTAAGTCTACAAATGCTAGAAACGCAGGTTTGCCTTTCCTTAATCTTTCTTCTAAGATAAGACGTAAGGTCAGTATTGCCTCACGTGTTCCAGTATTTCTACGGAATCCAAACTGATCTTTCCCGAGGTCGGCTTCTACTAGTTTTTCCATTCGTCTGTAAAGAATTCATGTTAGTATTTTGTAGCTGTGGCTTATTAAACTGATTGTTCGGTAATTTTCACGTCTGTCAACACCTGCTTTCTTTGGGATTGGAATTATTATATTCTTCTTGAAGTTTGAGAGTATTTCGCCTGTCTCATACATCTTGCTCACCAGATGGTAGAGTTTTGTCAGTACTGGCTCTCCCAAGGCCGTCAGTAGTTCCAATGGAATGTTGTCTACTCCCGGGGCCTTGTTTCGACTCAGGTCTTTCAGTGCTCTGTCAAACTCTTCACGCAGTATCGTATCTCCCATTTCATCCTCATCTACATCCTCTTCCATTTTCATAATATTGTCCTCAAGTACATAACCCTTGTATAGACTCTATCCTGTGCACCTTTCTGCTTTCCCTTCTTTGCTTAGAACTGGGTTTCCATCTGAGCTCTTGATATTCATACAAGTGGCTCTCTTATCTCCAAAGGTCTCATTAATTTTCCTGTAGGCAGTATCTATCTTACCCCTCGTGAGATAAGCCTCTACATCCTTACATTTGTCCTCTAGCCATCCCTGTTTAGCCATTTTGCACTTCCTGTCGATCTCATTTTTGAGACGTTTGTATTCCTTTTTGCCTGCTTCATTTACTGCGTTTTTATATTTTTCCTTTTATCAATTAAATTCAATATTTCTTCTGTTACCCAAGGATTTCTACTAGCCCTCGTCTTTCTACCTACTTGATCCTCTGCTGCCTTCACTACTTCATCCCTCAGAGCTACCCATTCTTCTTCTACTGTATTTCTTTCCCCCATTCCTGTCAATTGTTCCCTTATGCTCTCCCTGAAACTGTGTACAACCTCTGGTTCTTTCAGTTTATCCAGGTCCCATCTCCTTAAATCGCCACCTTTTTGCAGTTTCTTCAGTTTTAATCTACAGCTCATAACCAATAGATTGTGGTCAGAGTCCACATCTGCCCCTGGAAACGTCTTACAATTTAAAACCTGGTTCCTAAATCTCTGTCTTACCATTATATAATCTATCTGATACCTTCTAGTATCTCCAGGATTGTTCCATGTATACAACCGTAAAAGCATTCGAAAACGAATTATACTACAATATGTAATCCGTAGTTTTTTGGGATCGCTAGGTTCCCCGATGACTGCATCCGTGGTGTGGGGATGGGGAGGAGGTGGGGAAGGACTGTGTCGGTGTGAAAAGACAGTGATATATCAACATATCTCTATAACACCTGAAGCAATTTCTACCGAAGTTGACAAGAGGTATTTGGATGACACTTTTTCTTTTGAGTCATCGGTCTTCTAACTGGTTTGATGCGGCCCCCCACGAATTCCTCTCCTGTGTCAACCTCTTCATCTTCCAGCCTCCGTCCTAATTTAATTGCTGGATGTATTCCAGTCTCTGTCTTCCTCTACAGTTTTATCATCTAAAGCTTCCCCTAGTGCCGTGGAAATTATTCCCTGGTGTCTTAAAATATGTTCTTTCATCATGTCCCTTCTTCCTGTCAGTGTTTTCCATCTGATCCTTTCCTCTCTGGTTCTGCGAAGGGCCTTCTGTTCCTTATCTTATTAGACCACCTAATTTGCAACATCTGACTGCAGCACCACATCTCAAACGCTTAGATTCTCTTCTGTTGTGGATTTCACACAGTCCACGTTTCACTACCATGCAATGCTGTACTCCAAAGGTACATTCTCAGAAATTTCTTCCTCACATGAAGGCCTGTGTTTGATATTGGTAGACGTCTCTTGGCTAGGAGTGCGCTCTTTGCCAGTGCAAGTTAGCTTTTCATATCCTCCCTCCTCCGTTCGTCATTGGTTATTTTGTTGGCTAGGTAGCAGAATGGGCTAACTTCATCTACTTCGCAACCATCAGTCCTGATGTTGACTTTCTCGCTATTCTCATTTCTGCTACTTCTCATTACTTTCGTCTTTCTTCGACTTACTCTCAATCCATATTCTTCACAGATTACGCCGTTCATTCCATTCAGCAGATCCCGTAATTCTTCTTCTCTGTCATTGAGGATAGTAATATCATCAGCGAACCTTTTTATTGATATCCTTTCCCATTGAATTTTCATTCTACTTTTGAACCTTTCTCTTATTTGTTGCATTACTTCTTCGATTTACAGATTGAACAGTAGGGGCGAAAGACTACATCCCTGTCTTGCACCCTTTTTAAACCGAGCACTTAGTTCTTGGTCGTCCACTCTTATTATTCCTTCTTGGCTCTTCTACATATCTTATATTACCCGTCTCTCTTTATAGCTTACCCCTATTTTTCTCGGAATTTAGAACATCTTGCATCATTTTACATTATCGAACGCTTTTCCCAGGTCGACAAACACTATTAACGTGACTAGAATGAAATTTTCACTCTACAGCGGAGTGTGCGCTGATATGAAACTTTCTGGCAGATTAAAACGGTGTGCCGGACCGAGACTCGAACTCGGGACCTTTGCCTTTCTCGGGCAAGTGCTCTACCAACTTTTTTTTATTATTATTCGATTTTGTTAGTTGCTTTTGGTCTGGGCGAACGTCACAAGACATCCGTTCGAGTTGATCGTTGATTCTTTGACTCAGTTTTTTTTATTACAGAGAGCACGCAGTCCTCTGACCGAACACGCTGAGCTACCGTGCCGGCGACCAACTGAGCTGCCCAAGCACGACTCACACCCCGTCCTCACAGCTTTAATTCCGCCAGTACCTCGTCTCCTATGTTCCAAACTTCACAGAAGCTCTCCTGCTGACATTTTGAAGGTAGGCGACGAGGTACTGGCGGAAATACAGTTGTGAGGAGGGGGCGTGAGTTGTGCTTGGGTAGCTCAGTTGGTAGAGCACTTGCCCGCGAAAGGCAAGATCCCGAGTTCGAGTCTCGGTCCGCCACACCGTTTTAATCTGCCAGGAAGTTTCACTATGAACGTGTCTTGATTTTTGTTTAGTCTTGCTTCCATTATCAACCGCAACACAAGAACTGCCTCTCTGGTACATTTATCTTTCCATAAGCCAAACTGATCGTCATCTGGCACATCCTCAGCTTTCTTCTTCATTCTTCTGTGTATTATTCTTGTTAGCAACTTGGATGCATGAGCTGCTAAGCTGATTGTGTGATATTTCTCGCACTATTCAACTCTTTTCGCAATTTTGTGGATGACATTTTCCGAAAGCCAGATGGTATATCGCCAGACTCATGCATTCTACACACCAACGAGAATAGTCGTTTTGTTGCCACTTCCCCCAATGATTTTAGAAATTCTGATGGAATGTTATCTATCCCTTCTGCCTTGGTTGACCTTAAGTCCTCCAAAGCTCATTTAAATTATGATTCTAATACTTGATCCCTATCTCTTCTAAATCGACTCCTGTTTCTTCATCTATCACATCAGACAAATTTTCCCCCTCATGAGGCCTTCAGTGTACTGTTTCCACCCATCCGCTCTCTCGTCTGCACTCACAGTGGAATTCGCGTCGCGTTCTTAATATTACCACCCCTGCTTTTAATTTCATTAAGACGTGTATTGACTTTCCTATATGCTTAGTCAGTCCTTGCGATAATCATATCATTTTCGATTTTGGCACATTTGTCATGCACACATTTCGTTTTAGCTTCCGTGCACTTCCTATTTAATTCATTCCTCAGTGACTTGTATTTCTGTACTGCTGAATTTCCCTGAATATTTTTGCATTTCCTCCTTCCATCGATCAATTGAAGTATTTCTTCTGTTACCCATGGTTCCTTCGGAGTTACCTTCTTTGTTCCCATGTTTTCCATGCGAATCGCCCTTTTTATGGATGTCCATTCGTCTTCAACTGTACTGCGTACTGAGCTATTCCTTATTGGCGTATGTATAGCCTTAGAGAACTTCAAGCGTATCTCGTTATTCCTTAGTACTTCCGTATCCGACTTCTTTGCGTATTGATTTTTCCTCACTAATCTCTTAAACTTCAGCTTAGTTTTCGTCACTACTACATTGTGATCTGAGTCTGTATCTGCTCCTGTGTACGCCTTATAATCCAGTATCTGATTTCGGAATCTCTGTCTAACCATGAAGTAATCTAACTGAAATCTTGCCGTATCACCCGGCCTTTTTCAAGTACACTTCCTCCTCCAAGGTGAAATTTATTAAAGAACTAAATTAATCTTTCTCCTCTCCCATTCCTTGTCCCAAGTCCATAATCTTCTGTAACCTTTTCTTCTACTCCTTCGTCTACAACTGCATTCCAGTCCCCCATGAGATTTTCACCTCCCTTTACGTACTGTATTACCCTTTCAACATCCCCATACACTTTCTCTATCTCTTAATCTTCAGCTTGCGACGTCAGCATGTGTACTTGAAGTATAGTTGTCGGTCTTGGTTTGCTGTCGATTCCAATAAGAACAATCCTATGACTGAACTGTTCACAGAAACACTCTCTCTGCCCTACCTTCCTATTGATGTTATACCATTTTCTGCTGCCGTTGATATTTCCCTATACTCATCTGACCAGAAATCCTTCTTTCTATTTCACTTCACTGACCCCTACTGTGTCTAGATTGAGTCTTTTCGCTTTTCAGATCTTCTTGTTTCCCTAAAATGTTCAAGCTTCTGACATTCCACTCCCCCACTCATAGAACGTCATCCTTTCGTTGGTTATTTAGTCTTTTTCTCATGATCATGGGATGGCAGTCCTTTCCCGTAGATCCGAATGGGGGCTATCCCGGAATCTTTTACGAATGGAGAGATCATTATGAAACTTTTTCAGTTACAGGCCACATGTTCTATGGATACACGTTATGTGTCTTTAACGCAGTGGTTTCCATTGCCTTCTGCATCCCCACGCCGTTGATCATTGCTGATTCTTCCGCCTTTAGGTGCGGTTTCACATACAAGCACAAGAGAGTACTTAACCTCTGTCTGCTCTCCGACCTCTTTGACAAGTCCGTTGGCGGAAGGAGGTTCACTTCTTATAATGGAAGTATTCGGCCGCAAATGGTGATTATTAATCAATGTTTAACCGGTGGCGGGTTTCTATCCGGGGACCGACGAAGTTTTGTTTAGTAATCACAGATGCTACTCCCTTTTTTATTTCATTTTTCGTTGCATTTGTTCGAGGCTGACGTCTTATGACACACGTTGAAGTTCATTGTTGATTCAGTCACTCAGTTTTTTTTATTACAGAGGGCAGCTAAGTCTTTGACCGAGCACGCTGAGCTATCGTGCCGGCTACCCCTAGACCACGGATGATACTGCTGTGACAGTAAGAAGCCCCTATAACTCAGGCTGGGGATGAAATACAGAGACATAAATGCATAGCTCAGGAATGTCTGGAGCAATTTCAACCAAATTTGGTATGCAGTATGTAACGAAAACATATTTCCAAACTTTCAGGAAACATTCGCCACAAGTAGAGGAAAAAAACGTTTTATATGTACATGGGTCCAAGTTAGAGCTCACTGCTTCTTTTCATAATCACATTAATCAGTCATGGGAAACATACAGAAACACAACGTGTCAGGATTAAATGAAACATTTTCTTACGTGACACGTACAAAATACCCTCTTACTACGTTTGCGAAGAATGTAGAGCAGTTATAATTCTTAGGTTTATGACCAGTGTTTGTTATTACAATTGAATGTCGGTAATGTTGACATATGGCTCTCTCTGCTGCATGTACTGACGTGTGGACAACTTCGCTCCTCTCCTAGGATCAAGCACTTAATTTCAGCTGTTTAGTTTCCATCGGGGACTTGGTTTCCGCTGTAGAGCAATGGACGTGTACTAAAATGCGGAGTTGATGGATGCCCTTTTGCTCTACATATTAGCATATGGTAACGGCCGTGATGCTCAACGTATGTATCGGGGGAGATTTCGAGAACGACTGCATCCCAACAGGAAGGTTTGAAACAGCTGATCGTCGTGTTAGGGAAGCTACTACTCGCTACTGGGGGAGGCCCAGAAGGGCGAGGACACCTCAGCTGGACGAGGAACTTCTTCGCGCAGTTGACGACAATCGTGGTGTCAGAATAAGACAGTTAGCTGCAGCGAGTAATGTTGACCATACAACTGTCTGTAGAATGCTAGATGGGAATCTGTTGTAGCCGTACCTTACATAGTGGGTGCAGGGTCATTCAAAAATGTGTCAGCACTCACTGTAGTACAAACTTGTTGTTAACCGGTAATACTTCGTTTCTGTTGTGCCGGACGAAATAATACACGTAGGCACAGTGGTGAGTTCTTGTTTTACTTCTGGAGAGAACCCATTTCATACTATAACACCAACAAAATATTTGATCACTTCATTACAACGTGAACAAGATGAAATACTTTGAAACAATCCATGTCCACAGGAATGTCGTGTGTATTTGTTACTGTCACTGAATGCTAACATATCAATTGATACAGTGCCAGATAACAGCGTCTTCTCTCAATGTATAGGTGTCTATAAACTTTGCTACATAGTCTGTCTAATACAACTCTCGCACTGCTGACTGTTGTGAGACGTTGCTGTCCTCGGTGATAACTGTATATTGGGCAGAGCGGCACTCCATTCTGTCGTAAGCAAGCTTGCTGCAGCGGTGACGGAAGGAAATCTTGAGGGGTGTCTGTGCCCACTTCGCTCACTCGTGGCTGCGTCTGGCAGCGACTATACTTACTTGCGGTTTACCATAATGTCAAAGCTGAAGATTAATGTGCTGAAGAGGTGTAGGTATCGAGCTCTTAACATGGACATAAAGCGTTTCCGCATCGATGTCCATAACGCAGATTTTATTCCTATATATTCCTATATAAGTTTTCTGAAAGTATGGCCATATTTTTCTGTTAGACCCTATATACATGGCTCATTACTTGTATAGAAATACTGTGGGAGGAAGATCCTTATTGCCACTAGGGGTGATGGTGGGGATGAGAAGATTCAGAGGTAATAATAACCGACCTCCCAATTCAGATGATACAGTTGCTGAAAGGTTTAAAGAAAACTTCAGTTTGATTTCAAACACGTACCCGACTCATACGATAATAATTGGTACTGACTTTAATTTACCCTCGATATCTTGGCGAAAATGCACGTTTAATTCCGGAGATATGCATAAAATATCATCCGAAACTGTGCTAAACGCATTCTATGAAAATTATTTCGAGCAGTTAGTTCATGAGCCCACGCGAATAGTAAACGGTTGTGAAAACACACTTGACCTCTTGGCAACAAATAATCCTGAGTTAATAACTAGCGTCAAAACCGATTCAGGTATTAGTGAACACAGGGTTGTCGTAGCGAGATTGAATATTGTAATCCCCAAAAAATAAGTGAAAAATATACCTATTCAAAAAAGCAGATAAAAATTCAATTGACGACTTCCTAAGAATCAATCTCCGCCCATTCCAAATTAATAATATAAGTGTAGACCAGATGTGGCTTAAATCCAAAGAAATAGTATCGGCTGCAATTGAGAGATTTGTACCAAATAAATTAACAAACGACGGAGCTGATCCTCCTTGGTACACAAAACGGGTTAGAACACTGTTGCAGAAACAACGAAACGAACATGCCAAATTTGAACACACGCAAAATCGCTAAGATTGCCGATTTTTTACAGAAGCTCGAAACTTACCACGGACTTCACTGCAAGATGCCTATAACACTTTCGACAACGAAACTTTGTCTCGAAACCTGGCAGAAAATCCAAAGCGATTGCGGTCGTATGTGAAGTATGTTAGCGGCAAGAAACAATCAATGCCTTCTCTGCGCGATAGCAATGGAGATACTATCGAAGACAGTGCTGCCAAAGCAGAGTTACTAAACACAGCCTTCCGAAATGCCTTCACAAAAGAATTCAAATCGAGAACAGCTGCCAACATTAGTAACGTAGAAGTAAATAATAATAATAAAATAATAAAAGCAAGTTTTCTGATCCAGACAGTATACATTTTAGGTTCCTTTCACAGTATGTGATGTATTAGCTCCATACTTAACAATCATACACAACCGTTCACTCGACGAAGGATCCGTACCCAAAGACTGGCAAGTTACACAGGTCACACCAATATTCAAGAAAGGTAGTAGGAGTAATTCACTAAATTACAGGCCCATTCCGTTAATGTCGATATGTAGCACGATTTTAGAACATATATTGTGTTCGAACATTATGAATTACCTCGAAGAAAACGGTCTATTCACACAGTCAGCATGGGATTAGAAAACATCGTTCCTGTGAAACACAACTAGCTCTTTATTCATATGAAGTGTTGAGTGCTATTGACAAGGGATTTCAGATCGATTCCGTATTTCTGGATTTCCGGAAGATTTTTGACACTGTACCACGCAAGCGGCTTGTTTGAAATTGTGTGCTTACGGAATACCATCACAGTTATGTGACTGGATTTGTGATTTCCTGTCAGAGAGGTCACAGTTCGTAGTAACTGACGGCAAGTCGTGGAGTAAAACAGAAGTGATTTATGGTGTTCCCTAAGGTAGTGTTATAGGCCCTTTGTTGTCCCTTATCTATATAAACGATTTTGGAGACAATCTGAGCAGCCGTCTTCGGTTGTTTGCAGATGACGCTGTCGTTTATCGACTAATAAAGTCATCAAGATATCAAAACAAAGTGCAAAACGATTTAGGAAAGATATCTAACTGGTGCGAAAAGTGGCAGTTGGGCCTAAATAACGGAAAGTGTGAGGTCATCCACATGAGTGCTGAAAGGAACTAGTTACACGATAAATCAGTCTAATTTAAAATCCGTAAATTCAACTAAATACCTAGGCATTACAATTACGAACAACTTCAATTGGAAGGAACACATACAAAATGTTGTGGGGAAGGCTAACCAAAGACTGCGTTTTATTGGCAGGACACTTAGAAAATGTAACAGACGTACTAAGGAGACTGCCTACATTACGTTTCCCCGTCCTCTTTTAGAATACTGCTGCGCGGTTTGGGATCCTTACCAGATAGGAGTGACGGAGTACCTCGAAAAAGTTCAAAGAAAGGCAGTACGTTTTGTACTATATGGGAGAGAGTGTCACAGAAATGATACAGGATATTGGCTGGAAATCATTAGAAGAAAGGCGTTTTTCGTTGCGACGGAATCTTCTCACGAAATTCCAATCACCAACTTTCTCCTCCGAATGTGAAAATATTTTGTTGTCACAGACCTACATAGGGAGGAACGATCATCACGATAAAATAAGGGAAATAAGAGCTCGTACGGAAAGATATAGGTGTTCGTTCTTTCCGCACGCTATACGAGATTGGAGTAATAGAGAATTGTGAAGGTGGTTCGATGAACCCTCTGCCAGGCAGTTGAATGTGATTTGCAGAGTATCCATGTAGATGTAGACCTCCGTGTCATCCTCAGCAGACAGTCATCACTGTATGTGGATATGGACAGGCAGGTGGCCAGCACGGCTCTCTTCCATCCGTTGTCAGTTTTCGTGACCGCAGTCGCTACTTCTCAGTCAAGTAACTCCTCAATTGGCCTCGCAAGGACTGAGGGCACACCACTTGCTAACAAATCTTTGTAGACACGGATTATCACCCATTTACGCTCTAGCCAAGACCGACACGCTTATCTTCAAATGGTTCAAATGGCTCTGAGCACTATGGGACTTAACAGCTGAGGTCATCAGTCCCCTAGAACTTTGACCTACTTAAACCTAACTAACCTAAGGACGTCACACACATCCATGCCCGAGGCAGGATTCGAACTTTCGACCGTAGCGGTCGCGCGCTTCCAGACTGAAGCGCCTAGAACCGCTCGGCCACCATGGCCGGCGCTTATCTTTAATTATCAATGAAATTCACCAATAGCCGTGTACTCGAGATGTTATTTTATTTTATTTTGACTACCAGTTTCGGCATTCCACTTCGCCACCTTCAGGCCCCATATGCATCTCTCGAAAATAAACGATGTTGTCTTTCATTGCTATACATTCCTGGATGTCATGAATTCAGACCGTATCCCAAGTGGAATCAAGTTTTCGAATGAAGCACTCAGGATACGGTCTCAGTTCATGATATGCAGGAATGTACGACAATGTAAGACAACATCGTTTATTTTCGAGAGATGCATATGGGGTCTGAAGGTGGCATAGTGGAATGCCGAAACTGGTAGTCAAAATAAAGTAAAATAACATCTCAAGTACACGGCTCTTGGCGAGTTTCGTTGATAATCACTTGACCAGCTGGTGTCCCATGTCCGTAATGGATCAATAGAGACTGTCGCTTATATTCGGTGGTCTGACAGGTACCGATGTTACCACTGCGGCAAGGTCGTTGGCCGCGGGCAAAACGCTAGTTTATATTTAATTAGCACTTGCAGTCCTACTAATTCCGTCCTGGATGTAAAAAAACAATTAAGTACTCTCAAGGAGATCGCGCCTATTTCTCGTCTCCACCTTCGTTCGGGCTTATGGCATATGCAGAGTTTGGCGAGAAATGAAAGTGACGAAAATGTGAACTCCTATTGTCCAAAAGTTTAGGAAAAAATAGTGGTTCTGGAGCTGGTCAGACGAGGCATGAGTCAATTACGTTAACCCAGTTTCCGGGCAGTGCTTAGCGCAGCTGAAAGACTACAGAGCGGTAATCCAAGTGTCGTCAGGTCGAATACCGATTCGGAACATTTTTATTTTCAATTTTTACGTTACTTACTCTGAAAATAAACCTCAGTTTATGGCATTTATTAATATTTTATTAAATGTTTGAAAAATAAAGGGAAAGGAAAATTTAGGACTGCAAATAAACTACCAAGAAAGGGCTATACTTACAGGTTTCTCAAGGACTCTGCAAATAACTTTCCAAGAAGGTACTGTAATTAAAGAGCTCAGAAATTTGTATTCCACTAGTTTCAGTTTGACCTTCCAGCAGCCCTCGGCAGCTGCACGCGAGGAATAGGTTCCCGGTCCAGACGCCGAGACAATTACTACTTCACCTGCTTTTTCGAAGAATATTACCCCAGCACGTCTAAACATCAACTGTTAAATAATCAAGTATCTAATTTTATACAGGAAGTTTCGTGCATGCCTTACAATCCATTCCTGATAATTTATTTCCAATCCCAAGTTTTCATTTGCCTTTTCTTTTCATACCTTTCATGAAAATAATAATAAATACAATACACTGAGCATTACTGCGGTGTAATGACTGTAAAAATTGAAAGTAAAAAATGTTACGCTTAGGGACAATGAGCATAAGTTTACCGTTCCGCACTCTTCCCGCTGCTCAACTATTGGTTGACCACTACGCTCGCATAAGGCGCGTGCACTAGGCCAAAGAAGGGCAACGAACGATAGCCAAATGCTTCGCTGACCGAGTTTTACTTAGTATGCACGGGCGGTTAGCCTTGGTTGTGGTTCGGTTTGCTGGGTGAGACCTCTCAACTAGTATGGAAGCAGGGTCGAATGTTCGTTGGTTCAGTAGCGATTTGTTGTGTCTTTAGAACTGGTGCATATACGTTTTTCAGGAGAGCCACAAGTTGCACTTTATTGATTGGTTCCGCTCTTTAATTTAACATAAGAATCATCAGAAACTCTGCAATTTACCGTTTAAAGTACCTTAGTTGGCTGTTAAACCAGTCAATGCAACATACTGAGAACTGTTTGTGGCTGTTCTGAGAAACGTAGCCCGCATCTCGTGGTCGTGCGGTAGCGTTCTCGCTTCCCACGCCCGGGTTCCCGGGTTCGATTCCCGGCGGGGTCAGGGATTTTCTCTGCCTCGTGATGGCTGGGTGTTGTGTGCTGTCCTTAGGTTAGTTAGGTTTAAGTAGTTCTAAGTTCTAGGGGACTGATGACCTTAGATGTTAAGTCCCATAGTGCTCAGAGCCATTTGAACCATTTGAGAAACGTAATAGTCGCTGTTTCCCCTGCGGGCAAAGCCTGCTCTCGCTAAGAGTGTGTATCTGTTGTGTTTAAAACAACTGGAGTATAGAGTGGAAAATGGAAAGAACATTAAAGCCGATAGAGTTTTATCGTGAATGGGAATGTTTATGGATCCCTAGGATTTGCGATTATAAAAACAAACTCAAAAAAATAGGCGCTTGCAGGGAAGAAATACAGCTATTAGAAAGGGATGTGCACGATGTGAAAAAGATAATGATGTCTTTATAGATATCTTTTCGCTGTGAACGACAAAGAGAAACAAACAAAAATGGGAGTGACTGTTAACTTTCTGCTGCAGGCACAGCTCTCCTAAAAGAGGTGATACATTTTTGGAAATTAAGGTCCTACACGATTCAATAATAATAAGAAATCTACAGCTTTCAGTAGGGAAAAATTATGAAAGACCCATATTCTAGTTGAGCTTTAAGGTCACACAGTAATTTTGTCCGTCCACACTGCTCCCTAATTTTTGAGAGAGAGGTCGTCCACCAGCGTCGATTCTTCTTCTTTTTCTTCTGATGATGGAGTAAAGTAAATGCTGCGCATGTGATGACTGCTAAATCTTCTTTCTTCCCAATATCGGCCAGTGAAATTGTAATTAAAACGCTACTTTATAAAAATAACAAAAAGGGACCAACGTCGGCATTATATTAGAGCCAACTGCGATTCCATAAGGCTGAATCCCTTAGTCCCTTCCGTTCGGTTTGGATGAGGTCGGATGCCAATGTGTTGGCGACCACCTTCGGCCACATCCAGTCTGTGTTGTTCGTTGGCCTACTGTGTACGCGCCCATAAATGGCTCATGACAAGCAAGACCCACACCAGAACTGCTATTTTTCTTAACTTTTGCCCATCTGGAGCACTCATTTCTGCCACTTTCATTTCTGGCCAAGCCCTGCGTATACCACATACAGGCATGGGGAAAAGAATTTTACACCGTAGTTCAAGTGGAATAGCTTTATTTATTAGAACTCAAGATCACAACCAGAGACATTATTTCATAAGCTAACAGTATCGGGTTTACTTCCTAGTCTGTATATATAAAAGGATTTCCTAAAATAGCCTTCTACAAAAAGTAAACAAACATTTTGTACCAGCTGGTTTCACACAGTTAGGGAAAAATGTAGTCATAGATATAAAGAAAATTACAATGTGCATACATAAATATAATGAGAATGTTAATACTTTGTAGGCACTCTCATGTATCACGACCGTTAACCTCTTTGGCATGGAATGAATCAGTTTTTTGGTAGTGTCGGAAGTAATATTTAGCCATTATTGTTGTAGACTTTGTTTCAGACCAGGCTTAATCCACATTTCATGTTTTCTGACCTTTCTTTCAAGTGTATTCCAAATATGTTCAATTGGGTTAAGGTTCTGCGCTCTGTACTGGAAACATGAGAACATGGGGATCATGGTACAACAAGCACAAGCGAACAATTTCCGTTGTATGTTTAGGATCTTGTCTTGCTGAAAGTAGTAATCTGTGCCTGAACCCAAGCTATCAACAGTTTTTTGTAGATTTTCCTTCATGATATTTAAATCCTGAAATCTATCCATGTTACCTTCAACAAAAACAAGCTGCCGAACAACGTATGTAGCCATACATTCAGGATACCATGTCTTCCAACACTGTGCTTTACGGTGTGTTAAATCTGTTAGATTTCCAGCTCAGTATCTGGTCGTCTCTACACCGAAGTTCTGCTATCGTTTAAAAATATGTTATATTTACTTTCATCTGTGAACAGTGCCTTGTCCCAAAAAATTTTATTCTTGCTTATATGCTCTCAAGAAAATTGAAGTCTCAATTTTTCGCACTTTTTGCTGGTGTATGGTTATCTTCTAGGTTCTCTAGCTCCATAACCTGCACTACTTCAAACATAGGAACAGAAAATGGTGTGATTTCCTTCTCGAATTGATCATTAACAAGCTCAGACAATGCAGAAGCTGCCAATTCAGGGTTTTTTTGACTACCCTACCTAAGCTACTTCGTTCTCTATGCGTTAATTTCTAAGGTCGACCCCTTCTTTCGCTATTAATGATGGTATTTCTTCGTGTAAATCGCGAAATTAACCTGCACAGCACCCGACTTCTTCCAATAAGATCAGCTATTTCTGAAAATTATTTACCTTTTCGTACTGCGAGAACCTATTTGCACTTCCGCTACGGTTGTTTCCTTCTCTTTGCGGCCCATTTATTGTTGCACCGCATCCACCGCACATCGCAACCAACATGCACGAGGTGCAGCTTGTCACTGTAGGTGCTCCGTGCTGGAAGAGGTTCGTTAGTCGTTTATGTGTTTACATTAATGGCAGTGTATGCGTAATTTTTTTTGTACTGTGTGAAGCCAGCTGGTACAGAATTTTTATTCATTTTTTGCAAAGGACTAGTATGTTAATTCTTTTATTTCTACAGATGAGGAAAGAAACCCCGTACTATTGGTTTATCACGTAACATCTCTGATTCAGATGAGGAAAGAAACCCCGTACTATTGGTTTATCACGTAACATCTCTGATTGCAGTCTTTAGTTCTAATAAATAAAGCTACACTGAAGCGCCAAAGAAACTGGGATAAAATGTTCAAATGTGTGTGAAATCTTATGGGACTTAACTACTAAGGTCATCAGTCCCTAAGCTTACACACTACTTAACCTAAATTATCCTAAGGACAAACACACACACCCATGCCCGAGGGAGGACTCGAACCTCCGCCGGGACCAGCCGCACAGTCCATTACTGCAGCGCCTCAAACCGCTCGGCTAATCCCGCGCGGCGAAACTGGTATAGGCATGTGTATTATAGAGATATGTAAACAGGCAGAACACGGCGCTGCGGTCAGCAACGTCTGTATAAGACAACAAGTGTCTGGCGCAGTTATTAGATCGGTTACTGATGCTGCAATGGCAGGTTATCAAGATTTAAGTGTGTTTGATCGTTGTGTTGTAGTCGGCGCACGAGCGGTGGGCCGCAGCAGCTCCGAGGTAGCGATGAAGTGGAGACTTGCCCGTACGACTATTTAATGTGTGTACCCTGAGTATCAGGAATCCGGTAAAACATCAAATCTCCGACATCACTGCGGCCGGAAAAATCGTGTAAGAACGGGACCAACGACGTCTGAAGAGAATCGTCCAACGTGACAGAAGTGCAACCCTTCCGCAAATTGCTGCATATTTCAATGCTAGGACAACAAGTGTCAACGTGCGAACCATTCAACGAAACATCATCGATATGAACTTTCGGAGCCGAATGTCCACTCGTTCCACTCGTGTAACCTTGATGACTGCACGGCACAAAGCTTTACGCTTCGCCTGGACTCGTCAGCATCGACTTTGGGCTGTTGATGACTGGAAACACGTTGCCTGGTCGGACGAGTCTCATTTCAACTTGTATAGAGCAGATGGACATGTACGAGTATGGAGACGACCTCATGAACCCATGGACGCTGCATGTCAGCAGGGGACTGCTCAAGCTGGTGGAGGCTCTGTAACGGTGTGGGGCGTGTGCAGTTGGAATGACATGCACCTCTGATACGTCTAGATACGACTGTGACAGGTGACACGTACGTAAGCATCCTGTATGATCAGCTGCATCCGTTCATGTCCATTGTGCATTCCGACGGGCTTGGGAAATTCCAGCAGGACAATCCGACCACCACACGTCCAGAATTGCTACTGAGTGACTCCAGGAACACTCTTCTGAGTTTAAACACTTCCGCTGGCCACCAGACTCCCCAGACGTGAACATGATTGAGTATATCTGGGATGCCTTGCAACGTGCTGTTCATAATAGGTCTCCACCCCCTCCTATTCTTACGGATTTATGGACAGCCCTGCAGGATTCACGGTGTCAATTTCCTCCAGCACTACTTCAGGCATTAGTCGAGTCCAAGCCACGTAGTGTTGCGGCACTTCTGCGTGCTCGCGGGGGTCCTACACGATATTAGGCAGATGTACCAGTTTTTTTGGCTCTTCAAAGTATTATACATAAATATTGTTGTATTAAAACTTTTTTTCATGCATGTAGTTGGACGAAATCGGAGATAACGAAGAGGTTCGGTCCCCTTGTCGGTAACAGAACATATACGTCGTTAACCCCGGAGAAAGGTCCTTGGAGCTCACCAGTCAGGTACGACGCAGTACAAGCGAGAGCAGCCTCAACGCCAGAGCTTCTCTGCGTGCTAGTGAGCCAGCTGCGGGACAATGGGGAATCGCGTCGGTAGGCGGGCCAGGCAGACACATCACAGGGGCGGCACCGGAGTACAGGCTCCCTACATCATCTTGCTAAGTGCGCGCGCTCGGCACACTCCGCCCCTTTACCCTTTCAAAGGCTCGTGTCTTATGACCCCTGATCAAAGCTGACGCTTCCCGGTATACGCCTGGCAACGCGCTCACAAAACAACTTGGCTGTACGGGTGGGGGTGAGGGATGCGGGTACAGAGATGTCACGGTGTAAACACAACACATTATTCTCCACGACACAGAATCACTGCTGGAGTCATCACGCTGATGGCAATGTCATTGTTCTCAAGTCGATATGTCGAAATGGATTTTTGAAATGTTACAATAGGTGTAATGGCAGGGTGCAGAGACAGTGTCTATACTTACCGATACTGATCAGGCAGGTAGGTTAGAAATTTAAAAAGGGAAATGGATAGGTGGAAGTTAGATATAGTGGGAATTAGTGAAGTTCGGTGGCAGGAGGAACAAGACTTCTGGTCGGGTAAATACAGGGTTATAAATACAAAATCAAATAGGGGTAATGCAGGAGTAGGTTTAATAATGAACAAAAAAATAGGAATGCGGGTATGCGACTATAAACAGCATAGTGAACGCATTATTGTGGCCAAGATAGATACGAAACCCACGCCTACCACAGTAGTACAAGTTTATATGCCGACAAGCTCCGCAGATGATGGAGAGATTGATGAAATGTATGATGAGATAAAAGAAATTATTCAGATAGTGAAGGGAGACGACAATTTAATAGGCATGGGTGACTAGAATTGGTTCAAATGACTCTGAGCACTATGGGACCTAACATCTGAGGTCATCAGTCCCCTAGAACTTAGAGCTACTAAAACCTAACTAACCTAAGGACATCACACACATCCATGCCCGAGGCAGGATTCGAACCTGCGATCGTAGCGGTCGAGCGGTTCCAGACTTAAGCGCCTAGAACCGCTCGGCCACACCGGCTGGCGTGACTGGAATTCGATAGTAGGAAAAGGAAGAGAAGGTAACGTAGTAGGCGAATATGGAATGGGGGTTAGGAATTAAAGAGGAGCCGGTCAGGGTGGCCGAGCGGTTTTAGGCGCTTCAGTCTGGAACCTCGCGACTGCTACGGTCGCAGGTTCGAATCCTGCCTCGGGCATGGATGTGTGTAATGTCCTTAGGTTAGTTAGGTTTAACTAGTTCTAAGTTCTAGGGGACTGAAGACCTAAGAAGTTCAGTCCCATAGTGCTCAGAGCCATTTGAACCATTTGAATGAAAGAGGAAATAACTTAATCATAGCTAACACTAGGTTCAAGAATAATAAAAGAAGGCTGTATACATGGAAGAAGCCTGGAGATACTGACAGGTTTCAGATAGATTATAAAATGGTCAGACAGATATTTAGGAACCAGGTTTTAAATTGTAGGACATATCCAGGAGCAGCTGTGGACTCTGACCACAATGTGTTGGTTATGAACTGTGGGTTAAAACTAAAGAAACTGCAATAATCCACGGTTGCAATATAATAACACAAATTATTTACATACGAATGGAAAAACTGGTAGAAGCCGACCTCGGGGAAGATCAGTTTGGATTCCGTAGAAATGTTGGAGCACGTGAGGCAATACTGACCCTACGAAATATCTTAGAAAATAGATTAAGGAAAGGCAAACCTACGTTTCTAGCATTTGTAGACTTAGAGAAAGCTTTTGACAATGTTGACTGGAATAATCTATTTCAAATTCTGAAGGTGGCAGGGGTAAAACACAGGGAGCGAAAGGCTATTTACAATTTGTACAGAAATCAGATGGCGGTTATAAGAGTCGAGGGACATGAAAGGGAAGCAGTGGTTGGGCAGGGAGTGAGACAGGGTTGTAGCCTCTCGAACCGATGCTATTCAGACTGTATATTGAGCAAGCAGTAAAGGAAACAAAAGAAAAATTCGGAGTAGGTATTAAAATCCAGGGAGAAGAAATAAAAATTTTGAGGTTCGCCGATGACATTGTAATTCTGTCAGAGACAGCAAAGGACTTGGAAGAGCAGTTGAACGGAATGGACAGTGTCTTGAAAGAAAGGGTATAAGATGAACATCAACAAAAGCAAAATGAGGATAATGGAATGTAGTCGAATTAAGTCGGGTGATGCTGAGGGAATTAGATTAGGAAATGAGACACTTAAAGTAGTAAAGGAGTTTTGCTATTTGGGGAGCAAAATAACTGATGATGGTCGAAGTAGAGAGGATATAAAATGTAGACTGGCAATGGCAAGGAAAGCGTTTCTGAAGAAGAGAAATTTGTTAACATCGAGTGTAGATTTAAGTGTCAGGAAGTCGTTTCTGAAAGTATTTGTATGGAGTGTAGCCATGTATGGAAGTGAAACGTGGACGATAAATAGTTTAGACAAGAAGAGAATAGAAGCTTTCGAAATGTGGAGCTACAGAAGAATGCTGAAGATTAGATGGGTAGATCACATAACTAATGAGGAGGTATTGAATAGAATTGGGGAGAAGAAGAGTTTGTGGCACAACTTGACTAGAATAAGGGATCGGTTGGTAGGACATGTTCTGAGGCATCAAGGGATCACCAATTTTGTACTGGGGGGCAGCGTGGAGGGTAAAAATCGTAGAGGGAGACCAAGAGATGAATACACTAAGCAGATTCAGAAGGATGTAGGCTGCAGTAGGTACTGGGAGATGAAGAAGCTTGCACAGGATAGAGTAGCATGAAGAGCTGCTTCAAACCAGACTCATGACTGAAGACCACAACAACAACAACAACCTCATATACCCATTCAACCCGTGAAGTTTCATTTCATTTCCTGCTTCCCCTTCTAGATGCTTTACCTTTTTTGCCAGGCAATGTATATTTTGCTGCTATGTTTAAAAATATGTGCAGTTTCCTAACTACTGATTAGGTCGCTGAGGAAAAAGTAACTGACTTCAAGCATGCTGACTTTATTACTCCGATATTACGCGATTTGGATGTTGCCATCTTCAGATTCCTGGAACAGAATGTTCGACATAGATACAAAAGTTATATGTTTTAGTAGAGCGATCATAAGCAGATCGTTACTACATGTAACTTTTGTATCTATGGGCAACATTATGTTCCAGGAAATCTGATGATGGCAATGCCCGAAAAGCTTTTGAGTCATCAGTCTTCTGACTGGTTTTATGTGACCCACCAAGAATTCCTCTCCTGTGTCAACTTTTTCATCTCAGAGTAGCACTTCCAATCTACATCCTAAATTTTTTGCTCGATGTATCCCAGGTACTGACTTGCTCTACGTCTCCCTCTAGCACCATGGAAGTCATTCCCTGATACCTTAATAGATGTCCTATCATCCTGTTCCTTCTTCTCGTCAGCGTTTTCCGTATACTCCTTTCCTTGCCGATTCTCTGGAGAACCCCCTCGTTCCTTACCTTATTAATTCACCTAATTTTCAACAGTCTTCTGCAGCATAACCTCTCAGATGCTTCTGTTCTCTTCTGTTCCGTTTTCCCAAGAGTCCCTTCCCACTACCACTCTATGCTATGTACCAAACGTACATCCTCGGAAATGTCTTTCTCAAATTAAGGCCTATGTTTGATACTAGAAGACTTCTCTTCACCAAGAACGGCCCTTTTGCCATTGCTAGTCTGCTTTTTATGTCCTCCTTGCTCCGTTCGTCTTGGGTTGTTTTTCTGTCTATATGGCAGAATTCCTAAACTTTATCTTCTTTGCGATCACAAATCCTGGTGCTATGTTTCTCACTGTCCTTATTGCTGCTACTTCTCAGTATTTTTGCCTTTCTTCGATTTACTCTAAATTCACATTCTATACTCATTAGGCTGTTCATTACATTCAACACATACTGTAATTCTTCTTCCCTTTCACTGAGAACAGCAATGTCCTCACCGAATTTTATAATTGATAACGTTTCACTTTGACTTTTTACTGCACTGTTGAAACTTTCTTTTTATTTCCTCCTCTACTTCTTCGATATATAGATTCAACAATAGGGCCGAAAGACTACATCCCTGTCTTACAGCCTTTCTAATCAGATCACTTCATTCTTGGTCCACTCTTACCGTTCCCTCCTGTTTATTGTACATACTGTGTACTGCCCGCCTTTAGCTATAGCTTACCCTTATTTTTTTGAGAATTCGAATATGTTGCACCATTTTACGCTGTCGAACGCTTCTTCCAGGTCGACAGAGCCTGTGAAACGTGCCTTGATTTTTCTTCAGTTCTGCTTCCCTAACGTCAGAATTGCCTCTCTGGTGCCTTTATCTGTTCTAAAGCCGAACCGGTCGTCATCTAACAGGTCCGCAGTTTTATTTCCATTCTTCTGCATATTATTCTTGTTAGTGGTTTGGATGCATGAGCTATTAAGCTGATTGTACGATAATTCTCACACTTGTCGCCTCTGGCAATCTTGGGAAATGTGTGGATGATATTTTTCCGAAAGTCAGATGCAACATTGTCAGTCTCATACATTCTACACACCAATGTAAATAAACGTTTTGTTGCTGCATCCCTGTATGCTTTTAAAAATTATTATTAAATATTATCTGTCCTCACTGCCTTATTTGATTCTACGTCCCTCAAAGCTCTTCTGATTTCTGATTATGATTCTAATACTGGATACTCTATCTCTTTCTTAACGGATCCTAGCCGACCGTAGTGGCCGAGCGGTTCTAAGCGCTACAGTCTGGAACCGTGCGACCGCTACGGTCGCAGGTTCGAATCCTGCCTTGGGCATGGATGTGTCTGATGTTCTTAGGTTAGTTAGGTTTAAGTAGTTCTACGTTCTAGTGGACTGATGACCTCAGAAATTAAGTCCCATAGTGCTCAGAGCCATTTTTTTTATCGACTCCTATTTTTTTCTTCTATCACCTATTAGATCTCCACCTCATAGATGCCCTTGAAGTACTATTTCCACGTATGCGCTCTCTCTTTTACATTTAACAGTGGAATTCCTAATGCACTCATAATGTTACCGCCCTTGCTTTTAACTTCAATGAAGATTGTTTTGACTTTTCTATATGCTAAGTCAGTCCTTCTGACAACCATTTCTTTTTCCATTTCTTCACATTTTTCATGTCGCCTTTTCGCCTTCGCATCCCTGCACTTCCTATTTATTTCAGTTCTAAGTGATTTGTATTTCCGTATTGCTGAAATTCACGGAGCATTTTTTTAGTTTCCTCTTTCGTTGATCAACTGAAGAGTTCGCTCAGTTATCTTCCTTATACCGACATTTATCTCTCGAATGTCTGTGATTGCCCTTTTTAGAGAATAGCCTGCTGAGCTATTCATACCACAGTATCTATAGCCTCAGAGAACTTCAAGCACATCTCTTCATTCGTCAATACTTCCGTATCCCAATTCTTTGGGTTCTTTCTGACTAATCTCTGAAACTCCAGTCTACTCTTCATCGTTACTAAATCGAGGTCTGAGTCTATACCCCCTTGGGTACGCCTTACAATCCAGTATATGATTCCAGAATCTCTGTTTGACCATGATGTAATCTAACTGAAATTTTGCAGTATCGCCCGGCATTTCCCAAGTATACCTCCTCCTCTTGTGATAAAGTAGTATTCCCTACTGCTAACTGAAATTGATTGAAGAATCGAGTGCTCTTTCACCTCTCTCAACCGTACTATCAAACCCATATTCTCCCGTAGCCCTTTATTCTACTCCTTCCCCTACATACGCATTCTAATCCCACAATGACTATTAGATTTTCATCTCCCTTTACGTTCTGAATTACACGTTCAATATCCTCATATATTTTTTCTATCTATGAAGTATTGTTGTCGGTGTTGGTTTGTAGTCGATTTTGATGAGAACAACCCTATCACTGAAATTTTACCATTTTCTGCTGCTACTGATATTATCCTATAATCGTCTGACAAGAAAGCTTTGTCTTCTTTCCACTTAAAGAACGTTATTTGTATCTAGATTGAGGCTTAGCATTTCCCTTAAAGGTTTTCTACCCTCCCTTTTGACATTCCACTACCCGACTGGAAGAACGTTATCCTTTCGTTGGTTATTCTATCTTGTTTGTAATGGTCACCTCGCCCTTGGCAGTCCCCTGCCGGACATCCAAATGGAGGACTAGTCCGCAGTCTTCTGACACTGGAGAGATCATTGCGACAATTTTTCAGGTTCAGGTCACATGTCCTGTGGAAATACGTTATATATCACTAATACAGTGATCTCCATTGCCTTCTGCATCCTCATGCTGTTGATCATTGCTGATTCTTCCGCCTTTTAGGGGCAGTTTCCCACTCCAAGAACAAGAGAGTGCTCTGAACCTCTGTCCACTCCGCCGTCTTTGACAAAGCCGTTGGCAGAATGAGGGTGACCTCTTACGCCGGAAGTATTCGGCCGCCATTGTCAACGACTTTTATTCAAAATTTAAACAGTGACTAGTTCGCACATAGGATCATATACGTTTTGATTACTACCACTAGACCATGGGTGCAAATAAAAAAAAAATTAGAATAATAATAGCAGATTGCATCCAGTCAGCGGCCTATTCAGCATACTGTAGACATATTTCTCATCCCGGTCGTATGCCTTCTTCATGGCCGAGCTATGTTGCTGCTATCTTTGGAAATTAAAATATCAAAGTCAACAAGGTCATACCTTTGTTAAAATTTAAATTTGACATGACAGTCGCTACTTGACTTACCGTGTTTGACGATGGGGTCGATTACTGTTTTTAAAGGCTACGTTGTACAACGATGTTTCCTGAAGGATGTTGGTACTCGCCTCAAACATTGTTTCTAGTTAAGTAGTTGGCTGGGTGGTCGCGAACTGTGTATTCTAAGGCGCTGCCGTTCGCAGAAGTGCCCCAGCAGCTCCCTCTGCGGACCCGCGTTCGGCCCGCGGCGCGCCGTCAGAATCAGAGCCTCGCATCCGACACCGCCGCGGACGCGCGGTCTCCACCAGCCACTAGCCGGCCGACGGCCCAGCTATGCCGCTTTATTGCATTCCACGGGTCATACGCCAGTGGGCCACCCAGCACGCTGGTCGCAACCGTGCCACGTCACATACAGTGCTGCTAGTTCACTCCCTGTCTGCTGTCTGATAGACTATGGCAACTCAAATAAGGCCTGCAAGTGAACTCAACTTAGTTGCGTTTTACAGTGTATAAGGAGATACACTGAAGAGCGAAAGAAACTGGTATAGGCCTGCTTATTCAAGTACAGAGATATGTAAACAGGCAGAATACGGCGCTGCGATCGGCAACGTCTATATACAGGGTGTTTCAAAAATGACCGGTATATTTGAAACGGCAATAAAAACAAAACGAGCAGCGATAGAAATACACCGTTTGTTGCAATATGCTTGGGACAACAGTACATTTTCAGGCGGACAAACTTTCGAAATTACAGTAGCTACAATTTTCAACAACAGATGGCGCTGCAAGTGATGTGAAAGATATAGAAGACAACGCAGTCTGTGGATGTGCCATTCTGTACGTCGTCTTTCTGCTGTAAGCGTGTGCTGTTCACAACGTGCAAGTGTGCTGTGGACAACATGGTTTATTCCTTAGAACAGAGGATTTTTCTAGTGTTGGAATTCCACCGCCTTGAACACAGTGTTGTTGCAACATGACGAAGTTTTCAACGGAGGTTTAATGTAACCAAAGGACCGAAAAGCGATACAATAAAGGATCTGTTTGAAAAATTTCAACGGACTGGGAACGTGATGGATGAACGTGCTGGAAAGGTAGGGCGACCGCGTACGGCAACCACAGAGGGCAACGCGCAGCTAGTGCAGCAGGTGATCCGACAGCGGCCTCGGGTTTCCGTTCGCCGTGTTGCAGCTGTGGTCCAAATGACGCCAACGTCCACGTATCGTCTCATACGCCAGAGTTTACACCTCTATCCATACAAAATTCAAACGCGGCAACCCCTCAGTGCCGCTACCATTGCTGCACGAGAGAGATTCGCTAACGATATAGTGCACAGGATTGATGACGGCGATATGCATGTGGGCAGCATTTGGTTTACTGACGAAGCTTATTTTTACCTGGACGGCTTCGTCAATAAACAGAACTAGAGCATATGGGGAACTGAAAAGCCCCATGTTGCAGTCCCATCGTCCCTGCATCCTCAAAAAGTACTGGTCTGGGCCGCCATTTCTTCCAAAGGAATCATTGGCCCATTTTTCAGATCCGAAACGATTACTGCATCTCGCTATCTGGACATTCTTCGTGAATTCGTGGCGGTACAAACTGCCTTAGACGACACTGCGAACACCTCGTGGTTTATGCAAGATAGTGCCCGGCCACATCGCACGGCCGACGTCTTTAATTTCCTGAATGAATATTTCGATGATCGTGTGATTGCCTTGGGCTATCCCAAACACACAGGAGGCGGCGTGGATTGGCCTCCCTATTCGCCAGACATGAACCCCTGTGACTTCTTTCTGTGGGGACACGTGAAAGACCAGGTGTACCGCCAGAATCCAGAAACAATTGAACAGCTGAAGCAGTACATCTCATCTGCATGTGAAGCCATTCCATCAGACACGTTGTCAAAGGTTTCGGGTAATTTCATTCAGAGACTACGCCATATTATTGCTACGCATGGTGGATATGTGGAAAATATCGTACTATAGAGTTTCCCAGACCGCAGCGCCATCTGTTGTTGACAATTGTAACTACTGTAATTTCGAAAGTTTGTCTGCCTGAAAATGTACTGTTGTCCCAAGCATATTGCAACAAACGGTGTATTTCTATCGCTGCTCGTTTAGTTTGTATTGCCGTTTCAAATATACCGGTCATTTCTGAAACACCCTGTAAGACAACTAGTGTCTGGTGCAGTTGTTAAATCTGTTACTGCTGCTACAATGGCAGGTTATCAAGATTTACGTGAATTTGAACGTGGTGTTATAGTTACCGCACGGGCGTTGGGACACAGCATCTCCGAGGTAGCGGTAAAGCGGGGTTTTTCCCGTACGACCATTTCACGAGTGTACCGTGAATACCAGGAATTCGGTGAAACATCAAATCTCCGACATCGCTGCCGCGAGAAAAAGATCCTGCAAGAACGGGACCAACGACGACTGAAGAGAATCGTTCAGCTTGACAGAAGTGCAACCCTACCGCAGAGCTGGGTCATCAACAAGTGTCAGCAAGCGAACCATTCACTGAAGCATCACGGATATGGGATTTCGGAACCGAAGGCCCACTCGTGTACCCTTGATGACGGCACGACACGAAGCTTTACGCCTCGCCTGGGTCCGTCAACACAGACATTGAACTGTTGATGACTGGAAACATGTGGTCTGGTCGGACGAGTGTCATTTCAAATTATATCGAGCGGATGGACGTTTACGGGTATGGAGACAACCTCATGAATCCATTGACCCTGCATGTCAGCAGGAGACTGTTCAAGCTCGTGGAACTCTGTAATGGTGTGGGGCGTGTGCAGTTGCAGTGATATGGGATTCCTGACACGTCTAGATACGACTTCGACAGGTGACGCGTACGTAAGCTTCCTGTCCGTTCACCTGCATCCATTCATGTCCTTTGTGCATTCCGATGGCCTTACGCAACTCCAGCAGGACAATGCGACACGCCACATGTCCAGAATTGCTACAGAGTGGCCCCAGGAACACTCTTCTGAGTTTAAACAATTCCGCTGGCTACCAAACTCCCCAGACATAAACATTATTGAGCGTATCTGGGATGCCTTACAACGTGATGTTCAGAATTGATCTCCACCCTCTCATACTCTTAAAAAATGTTGCAAATGGCTCTGAGCACTATGGGACTTAACTTCTAAGGTCATCAGTCCCCTAGAACTTAGAACTACTTAAACCTGACTAACCTACGGACATCACACACATCCATGCCCGAGGCAGGATAAGAACCTGCGACCGTACCGGTTGCACGGTTCCAGACTGAAGCGCCTAGTACCGCTCGGCCACCTCGGCCGGTTCATACTCTTACGGATTTATGCAGAACCCTGCAGGATTCATCGTGTAAGCTCTTTGCAGCTCTGCTTCAGACATTAGTCCAGTCAACGCCACGTCGTGTTGCGGCACTTTGCGTGCTCGCTGGGGCCCTACGCGATATTAGGTAAGTGTACCAATTTCTTTGGCTCTTCAGCGTATGAGTTGCATGTAAAGTACAGAAAAGAACCATGATGCTAAGATGATATGAATACGTTCATTGCTG
The DNA here is from genome assembly GCF_023864275.1 of Schistocerca cancellata. NCBI lineage: Eukaryota > Metazoa > Arthropoda > Insecta > Orthoptera > Acrididae > Schistocerca > Schistocerca cancellata. The sequence goes on from NC_064627.1 coordinate 206,854,801, forward strand.
TACGTTTCTGTCTAAATTGACGATATCTGCATTCTCAAAGTTAAGGATGATGGTCAGTAATTCACATATGGAAGTACAGGCCAAAAAGAGCTAAAAATCTCAAACAAACACGGGTCCGCAAATTAACCGTTGCCGAGGTATCGCGTTAATTCGAACTAGGAACCAGCTATAAACGTTCCTGAATACCATAGTATTTACGTTGGTATCTCAAGGTTTGGGATTGGCTATCCGTTTGTTGACACTTGCGCATCTACTTCCCTATCCCGCTCCGTGCACTCTGCCGTAGCGGCCTCACAATCAGTTACGAAGGAGAAAGCACAATGGATAGAGGTTTCACCAATGAAGAGTACGCTGGAATGCACTTCATGTAGGGCAAAGCGAATGGCAGTGCCCTTGAGGCCGCACGATTGTATGAAGAAGCTTTTCCTCTCCACAAGCAGCCCGACGGGCGTACATTTAGCCGGTTACATCAACGCCTTAGAGAAACCGTGAGTTTCGCACACCATGTACAAGAAGGCCGACCCAGATCCACAACACCCGCTGCTGAGAAGAGGGTGTTATGTATTGTGCTCGAACTTCCGAGTACTTAAACAAGGAGGATTGCTACGCAAGAGCATAGCAGCGTGTGGCGGATTTTACATTGGTAAGTACTCTGCCCATGTCATCTCCGGCGATTACAAGCCTTCAACAATGCAGACTTGCCTTTGAGAGAGAATTTATGACAATGTGTGCAACAATAGTGTTCTCTGAATCCCCTGTCCGTAAGCAGTATTCTTTTCACGGATGAGGCTGGATTGACTACCATAACCGTCACACTTGGGCCGATGTCTATCCTAATGCAACACACGTATCATGGCATCAGCAACGTTATTCGTTGAGCGTCTGGGCAGGACTGCTGGGACACTGCGTAATCGGACCACACTTCCTACCACAGAGACTAACCGGACAGCAGTAATGCAGTTTCTGCGGACTGTACTTAGGGATGTACATGATGATGTCCACAGAACCAACCCCTGAACAAGTGGTTCGTGCTTGACAGTGCTCCAGCACATTTTCATTTACGAGATTCATTGGAAGAATCCTAAGGAAATGTGGTCTGAAAACAAAGGAAGTAGGTTACAGTACACTTGTTCGCCCACTGCTTGAATACTGCTCACCAGTGTGGGATCCGTACCAGAGAGGGTTGATAGAAGAGATAGAGAAGATCCAACGGAGAGCAGCGCGCTTCGTTACAGGATCATTTAGTAATCGCGAAAGCTTTACGAAGATGATAGATAAACTCCAGTGGAAGACTCTCCAAAGGAGACGCTCAGTAGCTCGGTACGGGCTTTTCTTGAAGTTTCGAGAACATGCCTTCACCGAGGAGTCGAGCAGTATATTGCTCCCTCCTACGTATATCTCTCGAAAAGACCATGAGGATAAAATCAGAGAGCTTAGAGCCCACACAGAGGCATACCGTCAATCTTTCTTTCCACGAACAATACGAGACTGGAATAGAAGGGAGAACCGATAGAGGTACTCTAGGCACCCTCCGCCACACACCGTCAGGTGGCTTGCAGAATATGGATGTAGATGTAGATGTAGGTGCGCCGGCTTCTAACTCGGACGTATGGTCAATAATGTCTAGACAGAGGAGTGCCTGTGCATGACTTCCAAGGTCTCCGGATTTAAATCCCATGGATTTCTGTGTGTGGGGTCATTTCAAAAGCCTGGTATACGCTCCCGAGGTCAACTCTCTTGAGGAACTACGCTTGCGGATTGAAGCAGCCTTCCAGCATTTACAGAATTGCCCAGGACTGCCTGAGACGATTCGCAACTCATTTCAGAGACGAGTTCAGTGTTGCATTGAGAAGGATTGACAACATTTCGAACACCTACTTTAACGTTTAGAGATGCCTTGTGTTGCTAGACACTCTTGAACCGCAGCAGAAAATGTGTTGTAACTCGACAAAGGTTGATGTTTGGATCCAAGTTTATTGCAGCTTTTTAGCTACTTTGGGCCTATACTTTTCATATGTGAATTATTGAGCATCCCTTTTGAAACACAATGTATTTTCTACATGAATGAAGCTGGAAACTTCGTAATTGTTAAATTCCGGATGCATGTAACAATGTCTTCAGAAAACTGCTCTCTCTGAAATGCCTGCTTGTAATTTACACACTTGTTTGAAAGAACACCCACTGTTGACGATCCACAGTTGTACGTAATACATTGAAATCAGTTTACTGACTGTGAATTCCTGACATGAGCTTTATTACGTATTGATTTATTACGCAACAGTGACATATGACAATGTGTGTGCATGACTGGGACTCGAACCCGTATTTCCCGCTTATCGCGAGCAGTCGCCGTGTACGCTCCCCGATACTACGATTTTTCCCATGTAGAAAGTGTCACATATGGAAGTTTTGGCTGGTCCGGAGAGCGTGCACGGGTAGCTCAAGTGGCAAAGGCGACGGCTGGCGTGACAGAAGGAAATGCCGGTTCGATTTTTGGTCCGGCACAAATTTTCTTGTGTCACTATTGGGTAGTAGATCTACACCTAATACAGCTGATGTAAAGAAATTCATAGTCAGCGAATTAATTTCGAATTGTTTTGTACGTCGATCGTCGACAGGATCTGTTCTTCAGGCTTTCATGTAAGTATTACAAGTCTAGACTAGCACACGACGATAACAACAGTGGCCTCGATTCCTCGGTGTCTCATTCTGCTTACTGAGGGAATCTAGTTAATGGTGCGAGCATTAAGCGCTAAATTTAATGGACTACGTTATAAATAGGCATGTGGAAGTTAGGGTCGGTCCACGGAACATGTAGCACAGATAGCCGAAGTGGGTGTCGGTATTTTTGCATCAGCGGTAGTTTGTAGCCTATAATTAATAATTTTCCACATGCATTTGATTTAAGGCCAGGTTCTCATTCTACTGAGCAAAATATAGGCAAAGTTTCGAATTTTTTTTGAGACACTGAAAAGACATGCAGAGGATACTTTGAACTTTATCTTAGATTTTCAATTCAAAAAAAGAAAAGGATGGCACCCGTAATTATTGTTTGATCAAGGGCCAGCGAGTTTGAAGCAGGCAGACTGTGTGCAGTCTAGTTTCTCAGAAGTTATCTGAAATCAAAAATGAATAAAACCAGTCGACACTAATTTAATTTTATGGGAGCTTGTACCTGACCTCAATGAAATAACCTTCAATTTAACGATAAGATGCCTACTAGAACTGTGAGTTCAATTTTTCTTTTTTTTCACTTTTTATGGCTTTACAAAAAATAGTTGATATTAACAAATTTCATGTATTATAGGTATAAGCTCTTAAGAAAAGTGCATACTTTTTTAGGGTCAAAGGCAGAAGTTAATAGGTTGAACCCTTTTTATTTAATGCGGCACCAGTTTTGAAAAATAATTTATCCAGAAAAACCTGTTTAAAATTTAGTGAAAACTTTTATATGTGTATTAGTCAATTTGCATAAAAACTACATGTTGTTATATATTTTTGAAGTCGCTGAACACAAATATTAACTTGGCTAATCCAGTATGGCAGCCCAAAAATTATATTTGGACCAATTTTAATCAAAACTTGACCAAAAAAGTGTTTTCGTTACTTGCATTTGATCTGCAATTCCAGCTCCGTATATTTAGTCTTCCTTTAACTCGAATTCTTCCAACAGAGCAATTCGCTTGTTCTTCTTGGCGAGAAGATCCATTCTGGCTGAGCTGGATACGCTACTTTCGGCTTGTTTGCACGTGTAGTGCAACATAAATCATTTTGTGAACGTGCGTCACTGCACGACACGTTTTCCACCACAGCCGTGCGTCTCCAGATGAGAGCGTCCCACGGCGGTCGTGACACTGCTTCCAACAATGGGCTGTAGAAACATTTGTAACGTAAGGATTTAAAAAAAAAAAAACCTTTTCGTCCCAACATTCTAGACACATAAACCTTTCAAAAAATGCAATAAAAATCGAATTTTCGATCATTTTGAATGAGAACCTGGCCTTAATTGTTATTACAGCCACAAATCTTCACATCAAAATAAAAGTAGCTTAAAATCGACATGTGCATTCTCTATTATGAATATTTAACTTAGCAATAAGATTATGATGAAAGGTCTGCAGAATATCACTATACGAGTGTGTAAATGAGGGGAGTGCTCTTTTTGTCGGTCACCCCTGCTCCCCGGAAGTCGGTCTTTCTGTATTTTTTTTTCTTTTTATTAGTGGGAAGGGGCACTTTCTTGTTGTGTGTAGTCTTATTCAGCTTCTTGTGATTTAGCAGTCCTACCAGTGGACACTTTAATCGTAAGCCCATCCAGGTGACCAAAAAGCTGGAAAGAAGCTTGGAATTTTCTAGAATTCCGTGACATTTTCGAGACCCTTATTTTTTATTCTACGTTTTCTCCGAAAGCTAACTGAGAAATTTGGAAATTTGTATGCGTGCAAATATAAATGTGCTTAGTAAAACGTTTTGGAGGCTGGGAGAATGGCAAGGGGGGGGGGGGGCGGGGGGAGGTCGAGGTGGTACATGTCATTATGATCCCCACGCGCCTCTATCCACGCGACGAACGATAAACATCGAGACGACGGTCACACTCCTCACATTCTGTTATGAACTTTCACTTGTTCTCGTAGTCTCTGGCTCTTTCCCCGTTTTTATTGCTGGTCAATTGACCACATGTGCCAAGGAATAACTTTTAGCACGCCTTTCATCTGTTTCTGATTTCATTTTTTATTTCAAGCCGTGACTATTTTTTTCTTCTTGCCTGATATTTAATTACTCTCGCCCCACGTGGGTGGGGGATGTGCTGTCAGCGGTACATCATCTTCAACCAAGAGCTTTTAAAATTTAAAATATGAACAAATGTGAAAGCAAATGTTAAGAGTTGAAAAGTTTACACATGGTTTAAGAACTATAGACGGATTAATTATTTGGGATTTACATCAAACATATTAAGAATAAGTAAGTTTTAATAATTAACGAATAAGTAAGAGATAAAAAAAGAAAAATGTGTACATTTAAAAACACATAGAAGATATGGTGACATGTTTTTAAGACAACAGCATCGCCCTTTCACTTAAAATCTGGTGGACATGCACTTGTAGAAAAGGATGTGGGGAAAATGGGTTCTATAGGGATGACGGGTTAGGTGGAAAATATGGAAGTGAGTTGGGTAGGAAAAACGGCCATGAAGGCAGGCGCTGTAGTCGATAGTGGGAAGTCAGGTGATGAGGAGTTTGTGGTATGGGCAGGGCCGTAAAACAAAGAAGGGGTGAGGAGTGATGGAGAGAAACAGGAGACGGGAACCCTGATTTGGAGTGGAATAGCTGGGGAATAGGTACAGTTAGCAGGACGGATAGAATATGGAGATGAGTTTCATTGCTAGGGAGAGGGATTCAGTTGAAGCTGTGTTGTGACGTCATACGGCGTGCTTGTGCGGTCACTGGGATGATGGGATGTGTTTGTAAAAGTGCGGTAGAAATCCAGGGTTGGTGATCAGATGGAAAAAAACGAGGTTATCGGAACCTAGTTTGTCGATAGTATAGGAGGTATGGAGGCTGAGGAGGGATGGGAGTTTGATAATTAATATGAGGATCCACCTGGGGGAAGGGAAATGGAAACAGAAAGCAGATTGAGTGCCTGACGTTCAAGGATCTGGGGCAGATATCCATGGAACATTGGCATAGGAAAGGAAGGATCAGAATAAGGTTTTGTAGGTACGGAGGACGGTGGAGGGGTGCAATCTCCGAGTTCAGCCTGTTAGTAGTTTTAGTCTATTCTTGGATTTCAGTTTCTATGTTTGTTGCCAGCTGAGGGTTAGTCCAAGGTATTTTAGTGTATCAGTTAGCTTGAAAGAATGGTCGTAAATATTAAGGTGAGAGTCAGGGAGACAGAAGGTGCAGGAGGCTCCCCTTATAATGACAGCCCGTTCTAAATTTTTTTTTTTTTTTTTTTTTTTTTTTTTGCATTTCTGAAGCCTAGGATAGAGGCCGAGGAAGTCGGTGTTATCAGTCTACTGGAGGAGCAGGACAGGTGGTTGGGACATATCAGCAGTGTAGAGAAGATAAAGGAGGGAAGAGACGACGGAGCCTTGGGGCACATCTACAGTTGCTATTGCTGATAGTGACAAGAATCGTCGGTTCTCATGACTATCTAACTTTACACATTTTATTTATAAATATAATAAATTAAAGTTCCCCTATGCAGTTTCTGTCTGTATGTTCAGCCTAATCACAGTAACTACTTTAGATATTTTGAAATGTTTTTCGCTAATTGGTTCACTAAGAAGGCTTATGTACATAATTTGCTAGCACTAAGCAATGATGAGTATATAATATGTGTATTGTTATCTGTTCCATGTTTAACTGGCGTTTGGAGTAAGATCTCGCGGCAATGATGGGAGCTAAAAGCTGTTTAGTCATACAGGAGGCGGTATCTGGTGGGAAATACAGGAAAGTAAACAGTCACCAGAGAGCAGATGGGGTCTGGGCCGTCAGTGGTGAAACATTTTGCTGTTCAGCCAAACGCTTAAAATGTACTTGCCTGGCATTCTTTATTTAGGGAGCAGGCTATCCAGCATTAGGAGACGAAAGGTAAGCACCCTTATTGCCCGCGGAACAAAACCAAACAAGGATGCAAGAAATCTTTTTTTGCTGTGTTACAGCCCCCTCAACTCGACGGACGTTGGGCAATGAATGAGAGAGCGAGCGAGCCAATCTATTGAGACATCTACCAGCAGCAACATGAAGCAGCAACTTACAGCTGTCGCTGAGGTAAACTTTCAGTCGCGATAAGTAAGTTAACATTTCTTCTACATTTTTATCTACATTCATGTAGAAGTGATTATGGTGTAAAATCGGAGTAATCGTTTCGAAATATTCAGTATTTCTTACGATCGGACGTATGTGATGCATAAAATGATTAGAGTGGGGTTATCACTTCACAGTAGTTCGTCTGAAACGTTTCCGAAGCAATCACTCTAATTTCCCAAGACATATTGCGGATACTAATTCTACCATTCGAGCGTTGGCCTGCTGGAACCCCAAATTCGGTTTCCTGCTATAAAACCGACGATCAAAGGCTAATAATTTTCTTGACGTTCCTGATCACCATTCCCTCCGTAAGTAGCAAAGACATTGTAATTTGACACTAGATCTCTTAAGTCTAAAAAAACACCGTGCATAGCGTCTGTGACGACACAATTAACATATGCCTCACTCACGTGCAGGCAGGAGGTGCTCTCATCGCCAAAGACCACTAGTGATATCCCATCTTCTGACGGCACAGGTTAAGATGTGGGCGATGACGGATTGACTGGAGAACAAAATAACCTACAACTGCTGGGTACGTAATAGGTCTCGGTACAAATCATAAAGCGGTGACTAATATTCCTTTTTCATTTATAGTTTATGACGAAGTACAGTTTCAAATATTGAAATTTCTTCTGAAATTCAGCGTAACTCTAATTGGTACAGATGTCCTACCTAGAGCTACATATAAATATTTGTGCCAGATCGGGACTCGAACCCGTATTTTCTGCTTCTCGCAGACGGTCACCTCACTACTTAGGCTATCCGAGCACGCTCACTGGATTGACCCACACTTCCATATGTGTGTCGTAGATTGTTAATTTATTTGCCCGTACTCGAACATCACGAGATTCCCGCGCATATTTTCGAATCAAGACATCAAGAACTCACGGACAATCGTTGTCATTTTCGTCACAGGCCCGTCTTCGCTTTATGTATATATAATGACGAACTACAGTTTCAGTTACTGAAATTCGCGACAAGCGGGAAATCCGGCTTCGAGTTTCGCTCTGGCACAGATTTTCATATGTTGCTTTAGGTACTACATCTATACATACTACAGGAACTATTTTCAATACCTTTTTTGTTTACATGAAGGTGAACCAAATGGAAAGAAGTGCTGCTAACGAAGGAAGAACGGATTGTCGTTACTCTGTTGGTTAGTAGTGGAACCACCCTTCATGTAGCGCGTACTTTCAATGCAAGGCACATAACCTTTGAGACCACGATAGAACTTATCAAGAAATCCAAAAGGACAGGTTCCGTTTCCTAAGCAAGCAGATCTGGAAGATAAGAGACGGCAACAGAAGAAGGTGCAGCAATACAGACGCTCGCACCGATGCCCACGAGTCCGACAAAGGGAACCCGACTCGTCTCTGCGCAAATGGGGATCAGCAACGTGGTGTCACGCGCATTTTACGGCACCTGTTGTTGTTGTTGTCGTCTTCAGTCCGGAGACTGGTTTGACGCAGCTCTCCATGCTATTCTATCCTGTGGAAGCTTCTTTATCACCAAGTAACTACTGCACCCTACATCCGTCCTTCTGAATCTGCTTAGTGTATTCATTTCTTGGTCTACTTCTACGATTTTTACCCTCCAATACTGACATGGTGATCCGTTGATGTCTCAGAACATGTCCTACCAACCGATCCCTTCTTCTAGTCAAGTTGTGCCACACATTTCTCTTCTACCAAATTCCATTAAGTACCTACTCATTCGTTACGAGGTCTACCCATTTAATATTCAGTATTCTTCTGTAGCACCACATTTCGAAAGCTTCTGTTCTCTTCTTGTCCAAACTATTTATCGTCCGTGTTTCACTTCCATACATGGCTACACTACACTCCATACATATACTTTCAGAAAAGACTTCTTGACACTTAAATCTATACTTGATGTTAACAAATTCCTCTTCTTCAGATACGCTTTCCTTGCCATTGCCAGTCTACATTTGATACCCTCTCTACTTCGACCATCATCAATTATTTTGCTCCCCAAATAGCAAAAATCATCTACTCCTTTAAGTATCTCATCTCCTAAACTAATTCCCTCTGCGTCAACTGATTTAATTCGACTACATTTCATTATACGCGTTTTGCTTTTGTTGATGTTCACCTTATGTCCTCCTTTCAAGACACTGTCCATTCCGTTCAAATGCTCTTCCAGGTCCTTTGTTGTCTCTGACACAATGACAATGCCATCGTCAAACCTCAGAGTTTTTATTTCTTCTCCATGGATTTTAATTCCTATTTTAATTTTTCTTTTCTTTCCTTTACTGCTTTCTCAGTATACGGATTGAATAACATCGGGGATAGGCTACAACCCTGCCTCATTCCCTTCCAAATCACTGCTTCCCTTTCATGCCAGTCGACTGCCATCTGGTTTCTGTACAAATTATAAATAGCTTTTCACTCCCTGTATTTGACTCCTGCTACCTTTAGAATTTGAAATAGCACATCCCAGTCAACATTGTCAAAACCTTTCTCAAAGTCTACAAATGCTAGAAATGTAGGTTTGCCTTTCTTTAATCTATCTTCTAAGATAAGTCGTAAGGTCAGTATTGCCTCACGTGTTCCAACATTTCAATGGAATCCAAAGTGATCTTCCCCAAGGTCGGCTTCTACCAGTTTTTCCATTCGTCTGTAAAGAATTCGTGCCAGTATTTTCAAAATGGTTCAAATGGCTCTGAGCACTATGGGACTCAACTGCTGTGGTCATAAGTCCCCTAGAACTTAAAACTACTTAAACCTAACTAACCTAAGGACAGCACACAACACCCAGCCATCACGAGGCAGAGAAAATCCCTGACCCCGCCGGGAATCGAACCCGGGAACCCGGGCGTGGGAAGCGAGAACGCTACCGCACGACCACGAGATGCGGGCCCAGTATTTTCAGCCGCGGCTTATTAAACTGATTGTTGGGTAATTTTCAGACCTGTCAACACCTGCTTTATTTGGGATTGGAATTACTATATTCTTCTTGAAGTGTGAGGGTATTTCGCTTGTCTCATACATCTTGCTCACCAGTTTTATCATCTTCATCTACGTCCTCTTCCATTTCTATAATATTGTCCTCAAGTACATCGCCCTTGTATAGGCCCTCTATGTACTCCTTCCACGTTTCCGCTTTCCCTTCTTTCCTTAGAACTGGTTTTTCCATCTGAGCTCTTGATATTCATACAGGTGGTACTCTCTTCTCCAAAGGTCTCTTTAATTTTACTGTAGGCAGTATCTATCTTAACCCCAGTGATATATGCCTCTACATCCTTACATTTGTCCTCTAGCGCCGGCCGCGGTGGCCGAGCGGTTCTAAGCGCATTAGTCCGGAACCGCGTGACTGCTACGGTCGCAGGTTCGAATCCTGCACGGGCATGGATGTGCGTGATGTCCTTAGGTTAGTTAGGTTTAAGTAGTTCTGGAAGTTCTAGGGGACTGATGACCACGGATGTTAAGTCCCATAGTGCTCAGAGCCATTCGAACCTTTTTTTTTTGGTCCATACCACCACTTCTGAAACATGAAAAACTGTTTTTACGCCCTGTGGGATCACTGTGACTTAGCAGACAATCTGAACCTCATAGCTTTAATCTGCCAGGAAGTGTCTTGTGGTGCTATGTTAAAATTCGCACATGCATGGGTCGTCGGCTGTGAAGGTCCACCCATTAGGAGTGTTCGGTGCAGTATGTGGTGAGACACGCTTGTAATCTGCACAGCATTAGAGTTTGTTGTTAGTTCCGCCAGAGTTCGCCACCTGTCCTGATTTACCAGTCTGCCCAGCCTACGACGTCCGACATCTTACTCAATGACGTCTGGACGTGGTTTCGCCATGTGTTGAGGACACTCACCACAATGCCCATCCAACACCTGACAAGTAATACAGTTTCCGAAATCACAACCTGCCCTCGGTCAAACTCAAAGCCGACCGGAGTGGCCGAACGGTTCTAGGCGCTACAGTCTGGAACCGCGTGACCGCTACGGTCGCAGGTTCGAATCCTGCCTCGAGCATGGATGTGTGTGATGTCCTTACATTAGTTAGGTTTAAGTAGTTATAAGTTCTAGGGGACTGATGATCTCAGATGTTAAATCCCATAGTACTCAGAGCCATTTGAACCATTTTTTGTCCTGTAGCTATCTCTGCTTAGCCATTTTCCTCTTCCTGACGATATCATTTTTGAGACGTTTGTATTCCTGCTTCATGTACTGCAACAAGCTGCAAATATCGCCAGGCAGTCCTGGGCCCTAGAGAAGGGTTCTCTTAGTGTGCACTGAACATGCACGAGAATACTCCTAGTTTTAGTTAATTCCATCCTTTTCTTAGCGTTCCGTAGATCGGTCGGTAAAAACGGATTATTTATAGGATCACTTTGTTGTCTGTCTGTCAGTCCTACTGCAAAGACGCAAATTGGAAGAGGTATCAAGTAGAAATTATGTCACTTACTCTGGTTTACCACCAGTTGGTGGTGTAAATATCCACATCCCACAGAATGCAAGAGGCAAATATAGACACAGGGAATAGTCAGTCAGCAACCCACATAAAAACACAGAGGTTAATTCAGTTTACTGTAATGATTGTTCTCAGTAGCACACTGGGCAAACTGGTAGAGATTTCGAAATTGTTATGCCTACAAATAACTAATTTTATGCGAAAGTGTGTGTGTGTGTGTGTGTGTGTGTGTGTGTGTGTGTGTGTGCGCAATCTTCCCCATAAAATTAGTTAATGTTAGGCATAACCGTAATATTCCACCTCATAATATTTCGAAGTAATTAACTGTTGTGCATTAAGTTCTCTGTGGTTGCAGATGACAAACAGTGAAATAAAACGATTGCTATAAAAACATAAAAATCCAGGAAAACAACAGTAGGTAGTAACAAGGTACGATGTGTGATTGGAAAGTTTAAGAATGGGTCCGTTACTGCTTACTGGTTTGGTGGTCAAGTACACAGAGGGTTGGGAGTGAGTTATTGCCTTGTTCTTGAGCGCCCTCTGACAGGAAACTGCGTTTCCTTTATTCATTTCGTCATGGCAGCTGGTTGAGTGCAGGTATGTTAGAGCTTGTTGCCGGATTCTGTCTGCGTCAAATTGGATTTAAAAACGGAGCAACGAGTTCGTGTGAAATTTTGTTTTAAAACCGGGAAATCAACTTCTGAGAATTAAGAACTATTAAAAACAGATTTTGAAGATAATTGTATGAGCAATTCAAATGTTTGTGTCTGGTTCAACAGATTTAAAAATGGCCGCGAATCATTTGAAGATTAACCACGGTCCGGCCGTCCTTCCACCTCACAATCGAATGGAAATGTTGTGAAAGTTCGTGACTTTGTGCGCTCTGTTCGTAGACATACAATTAGGGAGATAGCTGATGAACTTAGTTCAAGTTTCTATTCAGTTCAGTCAATTTTAACTGAAGATCTGAACATGCGTTGAGTGTCCGCAAAAATTCATTTCAAAAGTGTTGTCAAATGACCAGAGAAAATACCGACTTGGAGTGTGCCAAGAACTGATTAATCGGACTAAAAATGACCCAGATTTGTTAAATAGGGTAATTACAGGTGACGAATCGTGGGTATATGGATATGATCCTGTAACCCAAGTGCATTCTTTGCAGTGGAAGACTCCAGGTTCACCACGACCGAAAAAAGCACAGCAAAGTCGGTCGAATGTGAAGACAATGTTGGTGACTTTTTTCGATTCTGCCGGTATTGTGCATCATGAATTTACCTCTGGAGGACAGACAATCAACCAGGAATACTACAAATGCGTCCTTGAGCGTTTGCGTGAAAAGGTGCGGATGAAAAGGCCTGCATTGTGGAAAGACAGGAGTTGGGTGCTACACCATGACAATGCTCTGGCTCATCATGCCTTCTCCATCGTTGAATTTTAGATCAAATTCAAAATTCCTGTGCTTCCAGAATCCCCATATTCCCCTGATTTGGACTCTGCAGACTTCTACCTGTATCCTAAACTGAAATTTTCACTGAAGGGGAAGTAATTTGACTCGACTGAAGACATCCAGGCAAATACGGAGTGTGTCCTTAACACACTTCAAGAAAAAAATTTCCAGGAGCATTTCCAAAAGTGGAAACACCCTTGGAGTCGGTGTGTTCAGCGAGAAGGGGACTATTTTGAAGGAGATGCATCACAGTAGCATGTAAGTACCACCATTGTACAATTACAAGCCCATTCTTAAAACTTTCCAATCACACCTCATATATATATATATATATATACAAAACATCTCCTATTTTTCATATATGTAAATACTGTTCTAAAAACTCAAATTTACACATGTACAAGCAGTAAAGAGCGTTTTTCCTGTGTCATAGAAACACAATAAAATCCCACTGATGACTCTGAAATTTCAGCGAAACAAGTCTGGTAAATATTAGAAAATATAAAAATTGTGTTTTGCTCAAGGCAGACGCTCTCCAGAAACGAATCTGTCATCATGTGTCGACATGGCCAGAAGAATATACTTATAGGGATGACCTGCAGCGGTCTAGAACGAAATTAGAATGGTATTAATACCTTCAGCTGCTAACGGGCATTGATATTTATCAACGGGGACAGGTGAAAATGTGTGCTCCGAGCGGGACTCGAACCCGGTATCTCCTGTTAACATGGCAGACGCTCTATCCATCTGAGCCACCGAGGGCACAGAGGATAGCGCGACTGAAGAGACTATCTCGCGCACGCCTCCCGCGAGAACAACATTCTCACCTTGTATGTCCACAAACTACATTCGTAGTGACCCACCCCAACACATACATTACTCATGGAAGACATTCTTACCAAGTGTCGTAAGAGTTCGGGGAACATGTGTGTATCCGCACAGAAGGAGGTCATGGCCGGTGTTGCCAGAACTATATACTTATATGGATAAAGTGTCTGTTATTTCGGATATGCGCTCGGTGGCTCAGATGGCTAGAGCGTCTGCCATGTAAGCAGGAGATCCCGGGTTCGAGTCCCGGTCGAGTCCCGGTCGGGGCACGCATTTTCACCTGTCCCCGTTGATCTACATCAACGCCCGTTAACAGCTCAAGGTATTAATACAATTCTAATTTTGGACAAAAGAAATCTACAACTGTATTACAAATGTGTGTTGCAGGTTGCCCATCGAACCTCTTCTAGGGGCAACAAGAATTTGATTTTTCAGTAGTTCCCAGCGAAAGCGATGACCTGGCGCGCCACCTTTTACCGCTTGCGCCTTTGAAGTAGTTTCCGCGTTTGTACTCACCAGTCCTCGGCACGGAAAAACTGCGTCTTACCTACAACAGAGAACAACGCTTGTGAAATAGTGTACTGACATGTGAGGCTAAATGCTGGTAGCCCTACATATTAAATGCCTCTGAAGTGGATAAACTGCACATAATATGGTATGAGGCGCATTATTCTTTATAAAAAGGAGAAAAAAACACCATGTATATTACATTTAAAATGTCATCATCTACTGCTTACGAGATATAACCTTACCTTAAAGGTTTGAGACAATAATCGAAATAATTAAAGTCATAAACTGTTTTTATGTCTTGAGGCGGAGGAAATCAAGGCGCTCACATTTTCCAAGCTGAATTCCTCCAGCATTTGACAATGAGAGGACCCAGTTAGCGACTTCCAATAAACTTTAAACACAACTGCAAACCTTTTCTGAAGTTGGTGAATAATACGAAACTAACGAAAACCAACATAATTAGGTGATAAATAAGAAATTTTGCAGCCAAGATCTGATGTTCAAATATTTTTATTTCCACAGTGACCGATTTCCATAGAGTCTAGCTATCATCTTCGGGTATTCTGGAAAAAATGTTACTGTACGTGAGTCGCACACTCATAACGAGAGCACACTCCAGTTACAGAACAAGTACACGTAGTCCCAGGTACGAGGGTGGTTTGATAAGTCTGGTTAAAAAGCAAGAAAAGTTTGTTTCGGAAATAACTCACATTATTTCTCAAGATAATGTTCATTGAGGGATACAAACTTGGTCAGCGGTCCTCCAGAGTTTTAATACCATCGGAAAAATAAGTTCTGCCACACTCTGCAAAATACTCGTTGTCTGCAACTGTCACTTCCTCATTTGATGCGAATGATTTTCCCTCAAGCCAAAGTTTCAAGTTCACAGGAAGAAGACGTTTGGAGCTAAGCCCAGTTCATGCACTTTCGCCCTTCTTATCACTGCTTTGTGGAATGGTGTATTATCCCAATGAAAGAGCACGTTCTTGCATGCCAGCGTTGATCTTTTTTGAGTCAACTCAAGTTTCTGGCGAAGATGATGGGTTGTCCAGATTGCTGTACACACCGTTACCTCTAATACCCAGTAGCACGTCCTCTTGCATTGATGCATGCCTGTATTCGTCGTGGCATACTATCCACAAGTTCATCAAGGCACTGTTGATCCAGATTGTCCCACCCCTCAACGGCGATTCGGTGTAGATCCCTCAGAGTAGTTGGTGGGTTACGTAGTCCATAAACAGCCCTTTTCAATCTATCCCAGACATGTTCGATAGGGTTCAAGTCTGGAGAACATGCTGGCCACTCCAGTCGAGCGAAGTCGTTATCCAGAAGGAAGTCATTCAAAAGATGTGCACGATGGGGGCGCGAATTATCGTTCATGAAGACGAATGCCTCTCCAATATACTGCCGATATGGTTGCACTATCGGTTGCACTATCGGTTGGAGGATGGCATTCACGTACCGTACAGCCGTTACGGCGCCTTCCATGACCACTAGCGGCGTTCGTCGGCCCCACATAATACCACCTCAAAAGAGCAGGGAACCTCCACCTAGCTGCACTCGCTGGACAGTGTGTCTAAGGCGTTCAGCTTGACCGGGTTGCCTCCAAACATGTGCCCGACGATTGTCTGGTTGAAGGCATATGCGACACTCATCGGTGAAGAGAACGTGATGTCAATACTGAGCGGTCCATTCGGCATGTTGTTGGGCCCATTTGTACCGCGCTGCATGGTGTCACGGTTGCAAAGATGGACCTCGCCATGGACGTCGGGAGTGAAGTCGCGCATAATGCAGCCTTTTGCGCACAGTTTGATTTGTAAAACAACGTCCTGTGGCTGCACGAAAAACATTATTCAACATCGTGGCGTTCTGTAAGAGTTCCTCCGAGCTATAATCCGTAGGCAGCGGTCATCCACTGCAGTAATAGCCCTTGGGCGGCCTGAGCGAGGCATGTCATCGACAGTTCCTGTCTCTCTGTATCTCCTCCATGTCCGAGCAACATCGCTTTGGTTCACTCCGATACGCCTGGACACTTCCCTTATTGAGAGCCCTTCCTGGCACAAAGTAACAACGCGGACGCGATCGAACCGCGGTATTGACCGTCTAGGCATGGTTGAACTACAGACAACACGAGCCGTGTACTTCCTTCCTGGTGGAATGACTGGAACTGATCGGCTGTCGGACCCCCTTCCGCTAATAGGCGCTGCTCATGCATGGTTGTTTACATCTTTGGGCTGGTTCAGTGACATCTCTGAACAGTCAAAGGGACTGTGTCTGTGATACAATACCCACAGTCACCGACTGTCTTCTGGGAACCGGGGTGATGCAAAACTTTTTTTGATGTATGTATATTGTGAACAGCAGTGGTCCTACAGTACTCCCCAGTAGGGCCGTAAAACTAAAGATTCGCAGCTGTCGAGACACATAAGCGTAATAAAGTATTCTTTACTTGTTGTTCGGGTCCGTCCTCAGACGAGAATTATTTTCGACGAAAATCACTTTTGGATTTAGACCATTTGCTATTCTTCCGCTACATGATGACTGTACTGCACGCGATAGACGCCTGAAAGACATCGGGTCGCCTGATCCTGGTCTCTCCTTCATAGATATGCAAAATGAAGAACGTATCTCTTTACCCCACTACATCACAACAAACACCTAGAAAGTTTTTAACAAAGTGATACCAATCCTTCCGAGCGCGCCCTACGTATGAGAAGAGTCGATGCAAATGGAAGGTAAGTAACTACTGAATATCAGTTGAGGTATTTTACACTCCGTAGCAGTCCGCTGCAAATCTTCTGACAATGTGTTTATAATGTAGCTAACGTGCGAAGAACCGCTTACGTAATGACAAATTCGTCTGCTGCTCTTTCTCACAGGGGCTAATATCTTTGAATAAACTGTAATAAAAATGTACCATAAATTGTCGCTATAGTATATGAAAGTAAATATAATTGTTTAGAAACTGACTCTTGTTCAGGTTATCCCTACATAGCCCTTCTAAATGTTTCTTCCATTTACAGCATATTTCTGCTTTATTTTATACGTCTGTCCTTATTCATGTGCAATGAGACACACTACACATCTGCACAAGTAATATTGAAACAATGACACAGATACACCATTTATTCTATGTCGTAGATTTAACTGGAACTCTTGCACGTATAAAAAAGAGTACAAACTCTTTCATACTTCATCAAACAGCGAAACTAAAGAAAAATTCGAAAATTTAACACATTACTTTCAACAGCAGCCATTTAATTGTAATTACATACTGAGACGTTTATATACATTATGTATATGATGACTTTACTTTCGTGAAACATGTTCAAAATAGATAGAATATGGACAGGAATTAACTGAGTATGACGAAGAAAAGAGACGAATTAATGAAATGACATCGTACTAAAAAACCGTTCAGTACTTATTGTTTCTAATTCAGAATGAAGTTAATCGATTTAGATAGTTCTTGTTTATAATTTAGAATGAATTTAGTTTTTTTAATAGGATCTAAAAGCTCTCCAAAAATGTGTGCATGCAGAACAGCTGAAGACACCAGTTTCCTATGACGTACAAACAATTTAGGTAGATGAGGTGTCTGTTCTTCTGGACATCCCTGAAAGAACATATACAATTTTTGATCTAGCTGCCATGTCGTTTCCACTGTAAAAGATGTTTCTAATGGGCTACAAAAATCTGAGATGAATGAATGTGAGAATTGTATTCAGAAATAGTTATCAAAAATCACCTTAATAGTTTTAACTGTATATCAGACAGGCTATATTGCTCTCAGTGCTCATGATATCAAGGTGTCTGTCTTTAATTTTAGTATTGTGTACTGAACCCGAGAGCGTCTCATGGACAAGGTTACAGAAGTAAATTTGCTGTGGCGTATTTGAGGGAATAATTCCAACAGTCGCCTGAAGTAATTTATGGAAACAACATAAAAACTAAATCTCGTTGCCCAAACAGTAAGTTGAATAAGTTGAACTGTGCTGCTCCTGGATAACGGCACCTAACCATTGTCGTAACAGCAGAAGCTTTGTACCACATTGAATTCCTAATTCGCGTCAACACCAGCTGTTCTTATAACAGCTGCCAATCGTTATTCCATAAACGCACACAAGGGGTGGGTTCTGTGTATACGTTATTACGGTTCACTAGTGAATGCAGTTTACAGTGAAGTATGTTACGCACACTAAAGCTCTGTAATACACGGGTTTAACGCGCGCCAGACGGTAGCGCCGCGCGGGTGGTGTCGGAACTACACTGGCTACCGCTTTGCGCTTTCGCCGTCTGATGGCGGGCATTTCGCAGGCGCCAGCTTTCAATTACTGCGATGCTTAAGTTTATGAATGAAGACCAACAGAGGAATACTAACGTTTCATGCGCGTCTTTTGTGCTGCAACACAGCAAGTGCGTTTTGTGACGTGGATGTGATATAAATTGA
Organism: Schistocerca cancellata; assembly: GCF_023864275.1. Lineage (NCBI taxonomy): Eukaryota > Metazoa > Arthropoda > Insecta > Orthoptera > Acrididae > Schistocerca > Schistocerca cancellata. Next base: position 206,873,286 of record NC_064627.1, read on the forward strand.
GGGTGGCATAACACCTACCTTCTTCCACATAACCGTGAAGAGACCCTTTCACTGTGCTGCCACTAAAGAACTAAGATTAAGTATTTAACTTATGGCCAGTTGTACAATCTCGGGATAAATCAAGGGAATTGGCTAACCACTGGTTGATTTGGAGTACGCGTTGTACGTCGCCATTTTATTCCTCGGCTAGTTATTCCCGGAATAGCGTTCATGTCCAGTTTACTACGCAACAACTGAAGAGCACTCTGGGGATTTTCGCGTACGTCATTTCATACTCGTCGTCTGCAAATAACACAGATGACGTCACAGTGTCACGCATGTGCGGAAAACCAGTCCGCTCCCCCACAAAAGTTCCTTCTTGGCCAAAGTCGCAATCACTATGACAACATGTGCACATAGGCTTTGCGAGACCTTTTTGGAACACTCGTTGACTGATTGTCGTTGACTCATACAGCAAGTTTCCTTTTACTGTGCCAATGAACTCAACAACATGTCAACCATGAATGATAAACGTTCGAGATCGCAAAACTTCTCATTTGAGGTTACCTTGAGGCTGGTAGATGCTGTGAGTCAGTTCTAGAGTGCAGTAGAAAACACGAAAACTGTTGCAGTTCCATTCAGTGAAAATATTGGTGCAAAACTGCTAGGGTACATATATTTATAGCGTCCAATTTTGAATTTAATTAAATGGTCAGGTACTTGTTATTTGACCAGTAGGAGAGATTTCTAGATTTCTAAATAATGTATACAAAAAATACGCAACAGTTTCCATTTACAAACAATTTCTCTTGTGCATGTTGTCCAGAGTCATACAAATCCTTTTAATAATCATGCTGGCTGTACCCTTGCCAATACCATTAAAGTCTCCAATGGGCAGAAACAAATCATCTGAGGTAAAATATTTGAGTGTCTGTAGTAGATAGTTCGTTGGTAGATCAGTCATCACTAAAAGAAAGAAAAGAATTGACATGAGACACTTCAAGAGAAATTTAAAAACATAATTTTCAGGCACTCCTTCCACTGTTATAATTCTGTGTATCCAATAACAAAAGATTTCTGTTAACTGGATGAAAAGTACCTATGTTTTTGTCACTCAAGGAAATTTAAAAACATAGCATTCCAGGCACCCACATGCTGCAACTACGCAGATTCCTGTTCTGCTCTTATAGCATACAAATACAGCTATTATTGTATGATAAATATGGGTGGGCTTATGTGAATAATACTAATAACAAAAAAACAAGGAAATTTAAAAACATAGCATTCCAGGCACCCACATGCTGCAACTATGCAGATAACTAGATTCCTGTTCTGCTCTCATACCATACAAATACAGCTATTATTGTATGATAAATATGGGAGGGCTTATGTGAATAATACTAATAACAAAAAAACAACAGCTACGTCCTATAGCTGGGGAAGCATCACTTTTTATTCAGAAAAAAATCTTTCTTTCCTCTTAATCTTACTGTGTTAAACTTAGCCTGAGTAAGAACAAATAGTTCACTGGCTTCATTCAATAATGGTAGGTGGGAGGCCATCTTCTTGCTCAGAAACATTAATGGGACTGTAATCCTAATATTTTCAATAAAAGCTGTAAAGTTGTTTTGACACTGCTGTGGTGTTTACAAAAAGAGGGCATTCCTAATAGAAAACAAAGTGTAACGATATTTTCTGCCATTGATGAGCTTGGGACACTACTGTTTCATCAAAACGTTTTGCTGCACGAAAAATTGATGTTTCGTTAAAAACAGAAAAAGCTGTTAATGCACATAATTGGTGTGGTTTTTCGATTTTGTTAGGCACTATCTGCTAAATAAGACGAAATAGTCCCTTCCGCTACTTCAGCAATTGTAACACACACCAGATAAACAAGACTATTTTTCTACGAATCGTCATTTTCTGCTAAATAAAACGGAATAGTTCTTTTCACTACTGCAGCAATTGCGACACACACACTAGGTAAACAAGACTATTTTTCTATGAATCGTCATTTTAACGTGCCTGATATACATAGATAACATGACGTACTAGCATAAAATGCGTATCACTATAAATGAACATTATTATTGAAGAAAACAGAGAAATAGTCTCACCTGTTCGTCACACGCTCCAGTTTCTCATATACAAGATTGAAAACACGAAGCACGGTTCCCTTTGATAAGAGAAATCTGGATATAAATTCTTCTCCTTCCTCTAGCTACAATGTCCATTGTTAAAACTTGATTATAAATATCTGCTGCGCTACTTAAGCCACTAGCTTGCAAATAAAGACATATAATAAAAAAGGTTCTAAGTGCCATAATAAGGAATTCTGAAGTTTTGTGTGAAATGGGACTTACATGCCAAGCCTAATAACGAATAAAAGGTTCAAACTGCCACGAATAGAGATGTAGTACTAAATGCAGTCAGAATATGGCATGTGGATTAACAGCCACTGCTGTTAACATTAGATTATGTAAGACTATGTTCCCCACGATTACCTCTCAATGTTAGATAAAATGGCTGAGTCAGTGGATGTTTGTAGCACTTTGAGTGACAAGAAACGGCGAATTAAAGGAGAAGGTACTGTGACAGCAATGAGGAAAAAGTTGAAAAATGGAGGAAATGAATACATAAGTTCAAGTAATAAATGTATTCCTGCAAAAGCTCATCCAGCTCATTACTGACTGTTTATTCATGGGATACCAAATGCATTGTCCCAGAAGATGTAGAGGTCATGATACAGCAATCAAGACAAAGACATTTATCGTCAGTAACTTCTTAGATTTCGAGAAAGTAGTCTAACCGTATCTAAATTACTTTCGCTATATTTAGATAAGACCAGGAGAAGCTTAAGTGAAATTGAGGCCTGAGAAAGTATCCCTATTTGGAGAAAAGGTTTACGACTAAAGGACACCAACAAAATGCAACTACCAACGCTGGACATTACAAGCCACCTTTGCAAAGAAAAGAACAAAGATTTTGTGGTGTCACCGCCAGACACCACACTTGCTAGGTGGTAGCTTTAAATCGGCCGCAGTCCATTAGTACATGTCGGACCCGCGTGTCGCCACTGTCAGTAATTGCAGACCGAGCGCCACCACACGGCAGGTCTAGAGAGACGTACTAGCACTTGCCCCAGTTGTACGACGACTTTGCTAGCGACTACACTGACGAAGCCTTTGTCTCATTTGCCGAGAGATAGTTAGAATAGCTTTTAGCTAAGTCCATGGCTACGACCTAGCAAGGCGCCATTAACCATTTCTAGAGAGAGTCTCACTTGTATCATCAAGAATGCTGTATACAAATGATGGATTAAAGTTAAGTATTCCAGCAGCTACGTACTTTTCTTTTAGCATTCATTACGTATCCTGTTGCAGACCTCACGCCAGTCTGCGTTAGATTATAGCGTGCATTTCGGCCTCCTCTAACTACAAGGTGTTGGCACATCTGCCAACACATCAGATTTGATTGAAATGCTCAGCACCTGACAAATAATGACCACATACAGTTTTACAAAAGCAGAATGAACTTTTACTATATTTTTGCTAAGTCTTTAACTATGGCACTTAGAGCTTTTCATTGCCTTTCAGTAAGTTTTTTGTACTATTACAATACAATGTTTGCAATTTCCTTTGGAAATTAGACCCATACTATGCTTAACTTTCAAATAAAGAAACACTAATCGTGTAATTATGACTAACAACTCTCTGCTATACTTAAATTAATTTTCCTCAAATTCATGACTATGGCACTTGAGCCTTTTCTATTTCAAGTCATCAATTGGTTTCGTAAAGCAAAATTTTACTTATTACTTTTTCCGCTTCCTTATAGATGAACTATTACAGCAGTTTTTGAGCTGACGTGGAAGTCTGTAAATACAGCTGGCGAGAGACGGTCCCAGGCAGCTGGCAGTTCTGCTCTCAGCTTTCATCTGCGAAGCCCTAAAAGCTGCTGGTGAAAGCAGCAGCCGCCTATACAGCTGCGATAACACAAGCATTACCATAGATGCGTACAAAAAACCGCAACGATCGCTAGTTACTGTGAATAAGCGTTAAACTATGGGAACGGAAGAGAAAACGGGAGGCGCACAGAACCCACAAACACTGCGGTGTTGTTTCTTGGCTCTGATCGGCACTTGGGATACGAAACTATATAGTCAGATACACAATGTAAGTCTTCGATTTTCAGAGAGGATTATTTTACATGGCGAGCGCATTGTTTTTGAAGATGTAAGCAAAACAGAGAAAGAATTTATATGTCTCATCCCGAACGTAAAAGTGAAATACATCAAGGTAATGCACTTGACACTGATTAGCAGCTCTAGTTTACGTTATTTTAAAACTTTGAACATCTTTCGATGAACATTTTTCGTTGTCATTTCATTACAACAAAGGAAGAAATTTAATAGCAGAACTCTAATTACGAACGACCTACATAAGCCGAAAAACTCTCTGGTTATTAGCTAACTGAGATTGCTCCGTTAATGATTGTTTAGCATTTCAATGGGTGGTATGAATCAGAGAGCTTATGATGTCTACAGTGACATATTCTAAACGGTCAAAGGATTTTATTAAAGTACATGTAAGGAAGATAATGTCAGTAAAATATTGTCAGTGAAATCCATGCATATAAAAATGAATGAACGTATACAGGATGAACATCGATGAAACCGACGAATTGCAGGGAAGCACTGGCTGAAAATGGAGGAAAAAAGGTCCTGTGAACATGTGTCCGGAAATGAATCGCTGCCACGGTATATGGTGCTCACGAATAACAGCTGCTCTGATCTCGTGCTGCGTGTTCCTTGTGTATTGCAGGCTGTGCGACTGACGCAGCCTATATACACTGAAGAGCCAAAGAAACGGGTAGACCTGCCTGATATCGTGTAGGGCACCCGCGAGCGACGCAACACGACGTGGCATGGACTCGACTAATGTCTAAACTAGTGGTGGAGGGAGTTGACGCCTTGACTCCTGCAGGGCTGTCCATAAATCCGTAAGAGTACGAGGGGTAGAGATCTATTCTGAGCAGCACGTTGCAAGGCATCCGAGATAAGTTCAGTAATGTTCATGTCTGGGGAGTTTGTTGGCCAGCGGAAGTGTTTAAACTCAGGAGAGTTTTCCTGGTGTCACTCTGTAGCAATTCTGGAAGTGTGGGGTGTCACATTGTCCTGCTGCAATCCCCAAGTCCGTCGGAATGCACAACGGACAGAATGGATGCAGGTGATCGGACAGGGTGCTTACGTACGCGTCACCTGTCAGAATCATATCTAGACGTATCAGGGGTCCCATATCACTCCAACTGCACACGCACCACACCATTACAGAGTCTCCACCAGCTTGAACAGTCCCCTGCTGACATGCAGGGTCCATGGATTTATTAGCTTGTCTCCATAACCGTACACGTCCATCCGCTCGGTACAATTTGACCAGCCAACATGTTTCCAGTCATCAACAGTCGCATGTCGGTGTTGACGGACCCAGGCGAGGCGTAAAGTTTTGTGTCGTGCTGTTATCAGGGGTACACGAGTGGGCCTTCGACTCCGAAAGCCCATATCGATGATGTTCCGTTGAATGATTCACACGCTGACACTTTTTGACGGTCCAGCATTGAAATATGCAGTAATTTATGGAAGGGTTACACTTCTGTCACGTAGAATGATTCTCTTCAGTCGTCGTTGGTCTCATTCTTCCAGGCTATTTTTCCGGCCGCAGCGATGTCGGAGATTTATTGTTTTACCGGATACCTGATATTCAGGGTACGCTCGTGAAATGGTCATACGGGAAAATCCCCACTTCAACGCTACCTCGGAGATGCTGTGTCCCATAGCTCGTGTGCCGACTATAACACCACGTTCAAACTAACTTAAATCGTCATAGCCGCGCGGGATTAGCCGAGCGGTCTGGGGCGCTGCAGTCATAGACTGTGCGGCTGGTCCCGGCGCAGGTTCGAGTCCTCCCTCGGGCATGGGTGTGTGTGTGTTTGTCCTTAGGCTAATTTAGGTTAAGTAGTGTGTAAGCTTAGGGACTGATGACCTTAGCAGTTAAGTTCCATAAGATTTCACACACGGCTGAACATTTTTTAAATCGAGATAGCCGGCTGGGGTGGCTGAGCGGTTCTAGGCGCTACAGTCTGGAACCGCGCGACCACTACAGTCACAGGTTCGAATCCTGCCTCGGGCATGGATGTGTGTGATGTCCTTAGGTTAGTTAGGTTTAAGTATTTCTAAGTTCTAGGGACTGATGACCTCAGAAGTTAAGTCCCATAGTGGTCAGAGCCATTTGAACCATTTTAAATCGTGATAACCTGCCATTGTAGCAGCAGCGACAGATGTAACTACTGTGCCAGACACATGTTGTCTTATATATGCTTTGCCGACAGCAGTACCGTGTTCTACCTGTTTACATATCTCTGTATTTGAATAAGCACGGCTATACCAGTTTCTTTGGCGCTTCAACGTATAAGCAGCCGAATGGTCCGGTATTAATGTCGGGAACAAGCTGAGATGGTGTTTGTGTACGGCCAAGCAAATAGAAACGGTCGAAAGGCATCACGGCTATACCAAAATAACTATCCTCACAGACAGCAACCACATTACACAACATTTCAAGCGCTTTTTGGACGTCTGTGTGATCATGCGTCCTTTCAGGCAAAGCAATGTGCAGGGGGCAGACTGTGCGAACGCAAGGTTTGGAGGACCAGGTTCTACAGGTTACTGGCATGAGCCCTAGTACAAGTACCAGGCAAATGGCCTGACAATATGGTGTAAGCCAGAGCACGATTATGGATATCCTAGCCCAACCGGCTAGCCGCGCGGTCTAACACGCTGCTTCCCGAGCGGATTAGTGTCGAGGTCCGGTGTGCCAGCCAGCCTGTGAGTGGTTTTTAAGGTGGTTTCCATCTGCCTCGGCGAATGCGTGCTGGTTCCCCTTATTCCGCCTCAGTTACACTATGCTGGCGATTGTTATGCAAACACTGTCTCTACGTACGCGTACACCATAATTACTCTACCACGCAAACATTTGGGTTGCAGTCGTCTGGTGTGAGACGTTCCTGGGAGGGTCCACTGGGGGCCGAACTGCACAATAACCCTGGGTTCAGTGTAGGGTGGCGGTGGCGCGGGTGGACTGCTGTGGCCTGTTGTGGGGTTGTGAACCACTGAGGGCTACGCGAGACGAAGCCTGTCCATCGTTTCTAGGTCCCCAGTTCAATATAGTACAATACAGTGTATATCCTGCATGACAACCGCCCCTACCCATACCATCTGCAACCCCATGGAGACCCCTTGAACCTCTGCAGTAATGTGCATGCAATGCAGTTCTGTGCTGTGTTTCGAGACGTTTTGTTGTCGTTTCGCGCTAACCATCCATTTACTGACACACGTTCTTAGGACCTCCTTTCCTCCATTTCCAGTATGTACACTCCTGGAAATTGAAATAAGAACACCCTGAATTCATTGTTCCAGGAAGGGGAAACTTTATTGACACATTCCTGGGGTCAGATACATCACATGATCACACTGACAGAACCACAGGCACATAGACACAGGCAACAGAGCATGCACAATGTCGGCACTAGTACAGTGTATATCCACCTTTCGCAGCAATGTAGGCTGCTATTCTCCCATGGAGACGATCGTAGAGATGCTGGATGTAGTCCTGTGGAACGGCTTGCCATGCCATTTCCACCTGGCGCCTCAGTTGGACCAGCGTTCTTGCTGGACGTGCAGACCGCGTGAGACAACGCTTCATCCAGTCCCAAACATGCTCAATGGGGGACAGATCCGGAGATCTTGCTGGCCAGGGTAGTTAACTTACACCTTCTAGAGCACGTTGGGTGGCACGGGATACATGCGGACGTGCATTGTCCTGTTGGAACAGCAAGTTCCCTTGCCGGTCTAGGAATGGTAGAACGATGGGTTCGATGACGGTTTGGATGTACCGTGCACTATTCAGTGTCCCCTCGACGATCACCAGTGGTGTACGGCCAGTGTAGGAGATCGCTCCCCACACCATGATGCCGGGTGTTGGCCCTGTGTGCCTCGGTCGTATGCAGTCGTGATTGTGGCGCTCACCTGCACGGCGCCAAACACGCATACGACCATCATTGGCACCAAGGCAGAAGCGACTCTCATCGCTGAAGACGACACGTCTCCATTCGTCCCTCCATTCACGCCTGTCGCGACACCACTGGAGGCGGGCTGCACGATGTTGGGGCGTGAGCGGAAGACGGCTTAACGGTGTGCGGGACCGTAGCCCAGCTTCATGGAGACGGTTGCGAATGGTCCTCGCCGATACCTCAGGAGTAACAGTGTCCCTAATTTGCTGGGATGATGATGATGATGATGTTTGATGTGTGGGGCGCTCAACTGCGTGGTTATCAGCGCCCGTACAATTACCCAATCTTTGCTCAGTCCAATTTCGCCACTTTCCTGGATGATGGTGAAATGATGAGGACAACACAAACACCCAGTCATCTCGAGGCAGGTGAAAATCCCTGACCCCGCCGGGAATCGAACCCGGGACCCCGTGCTCGGGAAGCGAGAACGCTACCGCGAGACCACGAGCGGCGGACAAATTTGCTGGGTAGTGGCGGTGCGGTCCCCTACGGCACTGCGTAGGATCCTACGGTCTTGGCGTGCATCCGTGCGTCGCTGCGGCCCGGTCCCAGGTCGACTGGCACGTGCACCTTCCGCCGACCACTGGCGACAACATCGATGTACTGTGGAGACCTCACGCCCCACGTGTTGAGCAATTCGGCGGTACGTCCACCCGGCCTCCCGCATGCCCACTATACGCCCTCGCTCAAAGTCCGTCAACTGCACATACGGTTCACGTCCACGCTATCACGGCATGCTACCAGTGTTAAAGACTGCGATGAAGCTCCGTATGCCACGGCAAACTGGCTGACACTGACGGCGGCGGTGCACAAATGCTGCGCAGCTAGCGCCATTCGACGGCCAACACCGCGTGTCCTGGTGTGTCCGCTGTGCCGTGCGTGTGATCATTGCTTGTACAGCCCTCTCGCAGTGTCCGGAGCAAGTATGGTGGGTCTGACACACCGGTGTCAATGTGTTCTTTTTTCCATTTCCAGGAGTGTAAGATCCACATCGCCTCCTAAAGCACGGACCCGATTTAAACAAACTTGGTACACGTACTGTGTGGGGGCAAGAACCACCTACCTATCAAAGGAGGGGGGGGGGAGGGTAGGGGTGAGAAAGCAGTATCGCCTACGACGCATGAATATCCATACTTTAGTGATCCGGCATTTGAGAATGAGAACACCGAGTGACCTGTGACAATCTTTGAACATAATTTCAAACCTTTAAGAAACTTTTTTTGCTGACAACGCTCACAAAATGAAGGAAAAAAGTTAATCCCTTACAGCGTTTTCGCTGTTCATGCAGTAAAAATGCCGCGTGAAGCATGGCGTTTTAATTTATTACGTCTTTGCTACTAATTTTATTCCCGACACAGTTTGCTCACGGTATTCGTATACAGCATTGAATGTACCAATAAAATTATAGCATTGTACGACGCATAGTTCAGTAGATATGACCCACATAGTGAGACTCGTGGAAAACTGCCGCATCATGCATGACATTTTTATTTATTACTTCTTTCCAGTAATTCTATTCGGAACACATTTCGCAGACAGTATGCACATATTTCGCTGAATATACCTACAAAACTGTATCACTGTACAACACATAGTACCGGAAATGTGATGTCATAAACACTGAAATGCGTGAGAGACTCCCGCATCATGCATGACGTTTTGATTTATTACTTCTTTACTACCAACTCTATTCACAACAAATCTCGCAGCCAGCTGCCACATTTATGACTGCATGTGCTTGCAAAATTATATCACTGTAGTCACATAGTTGAGGAGATACGACGTCATAAACATTGGGCTGAATGAAAGTGAAAATGCAGGATGAAATTCGCTAGAAATACAACTAAAAACATGCGTACAAATACGTGAGAAATATGTTAAATATGTGTGAAATATGTTTGACAGGTGTGTACACAGGCATTGCCATGAGTAAAAATATCATCCTAAACCCCTGGAACGACTTCAGCCAAATTCGGTGCACACATTAAGATGTGGAAAGAATCATGTGAGGGTAAGAACCACCAATCTCTTAGTGGGGTGAGGGAGATAACGTGGAGACGGAAGGGGGTAGGAGGAGATGAATCGACAGCGAGAAGAAAGGAGGAGCACAGGCAGGTGGAGGAGGAGATGAAGAAAGAGAGGAGAGGAGGAAATGGACAGAGAAAGGGGAGGAGATGGACAAAGACAGGGGAGGAAGAGACAGGCTACGGCGGGGCGGAGAGAAGAGGGAGGAGCATATGAACAGAGAGAGAGAAGGAGGAAATGGACGGAGAAGGAGAAGGAGAGGGAGAGGAGGTGACAGCGGAAAGAGGAGGTGAGCAGGAAGATGGGGTGTGGGTGGAGGCGATGCGTACAGAAAGGGGGAGGAGGTTATGGACAGTGAGTAGAGGTAGAGGAGGAGGTGGAGGAGGAGGAGAAGGAGGACTAGGACAGAGAGTGGGGATGGAGGAGGTTGAAAGAGGGAAGGTATGGAGGAGATGGACAGAAGGGGGGGGGGGGGGGAAGCAGGAGCTGGACTAATAGAAGATTGCGCAACGCTGTATACTCAAATAGTATTAAGAACACAAGCGAAATGCCACATGTTCCACTTGATAAAATCTGCTGTATAGGTAGCATGATGCTGGTAAATGATTTTTATTTAGTCATCGACAATCTCTAACATAACAGGGATCATCAGCTGTGTAATTAATCTTCCATTAACATAATCAACGAGAACGATCAGGTCTTCAGTGTACTTTTAATTTTAATCAGCATGACACGTGCATATATATATATATATATATATATATATATATATATATATATATATATATATATATATATATGCTTGTTTACTTCCGAGGAAATTTTCTGTGATTTCTCTTTTTGTCATCAATGATAAAATCCGCTATGGTTGTAAAAATTATTTATTTCTAAAAAGCAAAACACAAATTAATTTTTACAGCTGTATTGGATTTATCATTGATGGCCAATATCAACATTTGTGAATGTCCTGTCACGACAAAAGTGTTTTCCTTTCTAATAAAATTTATTCCGTTGTGAGTACTGCAAAATAATATTGATCGTCGGTTTGCACAATACATTAAAGGAGACTGCTGAGGTTTAATAATATTGACGCTCGCTCAATGTATTGAGCAGGATTTGTATCGTGTAAGGGTAGTATGCGCAATAAACGGCAATTACTTCGGAACTGAGAGAAATGCAATCGGCTCCGAACGAATTTCCGCAAAGAAATGGAAAAAAGTGATTGACCAAAGATCTAGACTTCAGCTACAGGATGTATGTTAAAGCACCATGCGGTTCACCGAGAAATGAAATTGCTAACTATTTAGGAGACGCCAAATACCCCGTTGCCCGCAGTAGCAGAGGAAACTGAAGATCATAGTGTCATGATCGTAAGCAGAAATATTTTTTTACCTGTAGCAGTTTTCAGAATTGGCAAATAAGGTCAGGTCAGTTTACAGCTGAAACAGTTGTTATACCATAGACCTAAGATCAAGTCAGCTGCCGACCGGGGTGGCCGCTCGGTTCTAGGCGCCACAGTCTGGAACCGCGCGACCGCTACGGTCGCAGGTTCGAATCCTGCCTCGGGCATGGATGTGTGTGATGTCCTTAAGGTAGTTAGGTTTAAGTAGTTCTAAGTTCTAGGGGACTGATGACCTCAGAAGTTAAGTCCCATAGTGCTCAGAGCCATTTTTGAAGTCAGCTTTCAATAAGTAATCAGTAAATAATGGTTTTATTTCGTTTGCAGCAGTTCTTACTGTAGAGAAATATACAGAGAAGCGCACATGTACCCGACAAATTACACAGTTCAGGAGTTTAATTTATAATTAGTTGTTGTTTTGGTTTACGAATCTACACTGATCAGCCAGAACATTATGACCACCGACCTACTAACGCTATATCCCCGTCCAGGCGATATCAGCGTCATCTGGCAAGGAACGATTGTTATTCAGAATAAATGCACGGTGCGTGTAGTATCGGTGAGTATAGTGTCCGCGTGTAGAGTGGAAAGGCGTGCGATTTGTTCGAGTTTGAACGAGGGCAGGTTGTGATTTCGGAAACTGCATCACTTGTCAGGTGTTCGATGAGCGTTGTGGTGAGTGTCTTCAACACATGGCGAAACGAAGGTGAAACCACGTCCAGACGTCATGGGGTTAGATGTCGGACGGCGTAGGCTTGGCAGAACAGGCGGCGAACTCTGGCGGAACTGACATCAAACTCTAATGCTGTGCAGATTACAAGCATGTCTGAACACATACTGCACTGAACACTCCTAACGGTTGCGCCTACACAGCCGACGACCCATGCATGTGCCAATGTTAACATGGCACCACAAGAAACTTCCTGGCAGGTTAAAGCTGTGAGGACGGGGCGTGAATCGTGCTTGGCTATCTCAGACGGTAGAGCACTTGCCCGCGAAAGGCAAAGGTCCCAAGTTCGAGTCTCGGGTCCGGCACACAGTTTTAATCTGCCAGGAAGTTTCACATCAGCGCACATTCCGCTGCAGAGTGAAAACCTCATTCTGGATAGCACCACAACACATCTACGACTGAAATTGGCACGAGACCACCGGCCCTGGACGTTGGCGCAGTGGTAGTGTTTTGCATGGTCTGATGAATCCAATTACCTTCATCATGCCGGTGGGAGGGCGCGAATCCTCCTCGACACCTACATAACAGGACAGAGACAAGCTGGCGGCTGCTCCATTTTCCTCTGGGGAACATTCACGTGGGCATCCATGGGTCTACTAGAGCTCGTGCAAAGCACCGTGACGGCCAGGGAGCATCGTACACTGGTTGCAGACCATGCACACCCTTTCATGACGATCATTTTTCTTGACGGCAGTGAAATTTTTCAACAAGTTAATCTGCGATGTCACAAGGTCAAGAGAGAGACGGAGTTGTTCGAAGAATTCAGTGGCGAGTTCCAGTTGATGTGCTGGTCCCCCAACCCGCCAGATCTGAACCTGTCAAACACATCCCGGATGTGATTGTACATTATTTCAGGTCTCATAACCGCCCTTACCGGAATTTATGAGATTGAGGTGACTTGTGTGTGCAGATGTGGTAGCAACTTCCTCCAGCTACCTACCAAGGCCTCATTGCTTTCAGGCCACAATGCGTCGCCACTATTATCATGTCAAAGGTGGTCGTAGCAAGTTATTAGCTATGTGCTCATAATGTTCTGCTGATCAATGTATGCCGGCCGTTGTGGCCGAGCGGTTCTAGGCACTTCAGTCTGGAACGGCGCGACCGCTAAGATCGCAGGTTCGAATCCTGCCTCGGGCATGGATGTATGTGATGTCCTTACATTAGTTAGGTTTAGGTTCAAATAGTTCTAGGGGACTGATGACCTCATATGTTAAGTCCCATAGTGCTCAGAGCCATTTGAACCATTTGATGAGTGTATGCCGCAGTGAATGCGTCCCTGATCCACTAAAACGTCCACTGGAAACTACTTAGCCTACTACTCGGCTTATATATAATTTATGCTTGTGGTCTGCATGGCAAGCACCTCAGTTCCAATACATTCCACATCGTAGAGTATAGAGTTGTCCTTTACGAAAGCGGAGTTCTATCTGAGGCGTCCATGCGTCCCCGGAATTAAGTATTGTAGAGTAATGTTGTGTTGTCCTTGGCCTCACACTTTCGCGCAATACATTGACACAACATTATTGCGCAATAAATATTGACCACGTGAGCGTCCCTATAATGAATTTATCGTATTTCTCGCCACCTCAGTAAGACGTTCTAATGATTCGGCAACATCACTCTCTTCAGGTCACTGTATCTCTTGCGCAACTCACGTCAACAAAACTGAAAATACACTAGGCAGAAGACCAAAGGTTTTTATAATGCTAGCGCGAGAACCTGAGAGGACACGAACTGTCATCTGATGTTTCGCTAAAAGACCGACAACTAAAGGGACAATAGCGACCACAGTTGAATAGGAACCGAACACGATCGAATGCCGTGTGCTCACGCGGGCCTACCATTTACACCAGAGAATTCATGCGAATGCATCAATGTAAAAGGAACTTTGCATAGTATTTCAGAATAACACAGGCACTGCAATATCATTTTTGTCTGTCGAGACGGGGCAAGCCACTTTCAAGTAAATTGTCTCACCTGTACGGGATGTAGACACAGGGCCGACGACAGTTTGGGTCTGGCCGTGAGTTGTGCACGGATAGACAAATGGCAAGGGTAGAGCACGCGATAAGCGAGAAATCCGGGTTCGAGTCCGGTCCGGCACAAATTTCCATTGTCGTCATTCCATTCTGCAGCTTATGGTTGTCCATATTCCCAATTTGATGTGCAGAGAACTCACGTTCGCTCATGTACGCTCGTTAGTGTGCGAGGTGCCGCGGTTCAAAAATGGTTCAAATGGCTTTGAGCACTATGGGACTCAACATCTTAGGTCATAAGTCTCCTAGAACTTAGAACTACTTAAACCTAACTAACCTAAGGACATCACACACACCCATGCCCGAGGCAGGATTCGAACCTGCGACCGTAGCAGTCCCGCGGTTCCGGACTGCAGCGCCAGAACCGCACGGCCACCGCGGCCGGCGAGGTGCCGCGGTGAAGTAGAGTTTGTACCTCTTTAATTCCGACGAATTTTGGATGAGAGGGAGACGTGCACTATTGTCCGCAGCTCGTGGTCGTGCGGTAGCGTTCTCGCTTCCCGCGCTGGGTTCGATTCCCGGCGGGGTCAGGGATTTTCTCTGCCTCGTGATGACTGGGTGTTGTGTGCTGTCCTTAGGTTAGTTAGCTTTAAGTAGTTCTAAGTTCTAGGGGACTGATGACCATAGATGTTAAGTCCCATGGTGCTCAGAGCCATTTGAACCATTTTTTTGAGACGTGCACTCGATCCCCTCCTTATCTACCAGTTAATTATTTATGAGCACAACGGTAATGGAAGGAAATGATAGTAGACCCTGCTAGTTGGTAAAATAAGGAGTGCACATTCATAATAATTTAATAAAAAATGTAATCTACTCAAAAAAAGAGAACTTTATCATATTAAACAACAGGAAATGGGATTCTGCCTATATCTAAGAAATGATACGCGGATTAAATATTAAAATGAGATTTATTATAAATCAGAACATAAATGCACATGATTGTTGACACACACAGTAAGTTAATGGATAGGGTATACTGAAATATTATGAGGATAAGGGTTGGCTCGAGAACAAGGGCTCCTACTCTCTGTGATTCAATAGATTGACAATAATGACAAAAGGTCCTAATGAATCAGATATTAATCTCCCGACTATATAGCAGTATCGCAATTAGTAGTGACAGCTTAAATGGAATCACATGGAGAAACAAGCAAGGTGGACTTGTAGCAAAGCGAGCGCGCGTGCTGCTGAGGGATTCACTATAAAGTTGATAAGGTCCTACAACGCCAGAGCCGCAAAATACTGTACCAGTACTGAAATCTCCTTCCCCATGAACCATGGACCTTGCCGTTGGTGGGGAGGCTTGCGTGCCTCAGCGATACAGATGGCCGTACCGTAGGTGCAACCACAACGGAGGGGTATCTGTTGAGAGGCCAGAAAAACGTGTGGTTCCTGAAGAGGGGCAGCAGCCTTTTCAGTAGTTGCGGGGGCAACAGTCTGGATGATTGACTGACCTGGCCTTGCAACATTAACCAAAACGGCCTTGCTGTGCTGGTACTGCGAACGGATGAAAGCAAGGGGAAACTACGGCCGTAATTTTTCCCGAGGGCATGCAGCTTTACTGTGTGGATAAATGATGATGGCGTTCTCTTGGGTAAAATATTCCGGAGGTAAAATAGTCCCCCATTCGGATCTCCGGGCGGGGACTACTCAGGAGGACGTCGTTATCAGGAGAAAGAAAACTGGCTTTCTACTGATCGGAGCGTGGAATATCAGATCCCTTAACCGGGCAGGTAGATTAGAAAATTTAAAAAGGGAAATGGATAGGCTAAAGTTAGATATAGTGGGAATTAGTGAAGTTCGGTGGCAGGAGGAACAAGACTTTTGGTCAGGTGAATACAGGGTTATAAACACAAAATCAAATAGGGGTAATGCAGGAGTAGCTTTAATAATGAATAAAAAAATAGGAGTGCGAGTAAGCTACTACAAACAGCATAGTGAACGCATTATTGTGGCCAAGATAGACACGAAACCCACACCTTCTACAGTAATACAAGTTTATATGCCAACTAGCTCTGCAGGTGATGAAGAAATTGAAGAAATGTATAATGAGATAAAAGAAATTATTCAGGTAGTGAAGGGAGACGAAAATTTAATAGTCATGGGTGACTGGAATTCGAGAGTAGGAAAAGGGAGAGAAGGAAACATAGTAGGTGAATATGGATTGGGGCTAAGAAATGAAAGAGGAAGACGTCTGGTAGAATTTTGCACAGAGCATAACTTAATCATAGCTAACACCTGGTTTAAGAATCATGAAAGAAGGTTGTATACATGGAAGAACCCTGGAGATATTCAGAGGTATCAGATCGATCATATAATGGTAAGACAGAGATTTAGGAACCAGGTTTTAAATTGTAAGACATTTCCAGGGGCAGATGTGGACTCTGGCCACAATCTATTGGTTATGAACTTTAGATTAAAACTGAAGAAACTGCAAAGAGGTGGGAATTTAAGAAGATGGGACCTGGTAAACTGAAAGAACCAGAGGTTGTACAGAGTTTCAGGGAGAGCATAAGGGAACAATTGACAGGAATGGGGAAAGAAATACAGTAGAAGAAGAATGGGTAGCTTTGAGGGATGAAGTAGTGAAGGCAGCAGAGGATCAAGTAGGTAAAAAGACGAGGGCTAGTAGAAACCCTTGAGTAACAGAAGAAATATTGAATTTAATTGATGAAAGGAGAAAATATAAAAACGCAGTAAATGAAGCAGGCAAAAAGGAATACAAAGGTCTCAAAAATGAGATCGACAGGAAGTGCAAAATGGCTAAGCAGGGATGGCTAGAGGACAAATGTAAGGATGTGGGGCTTATCTCACTAGGGGTAAGATAGATACTGCCTACAGGAAAATTAAAGTGATCTTTGGAGAAAAAAGAACCACTTGTATGAATATCAAGAGCTCAGATGGAAACCCAGTTCTAAGCGCAGAAGGGAAAGCAGAAAGGTGGAAGGAGTATATAGAGGGTTTGCAGGAGAGCTTCTGTAAAGTTTGGAAGGTAGGAGGCGAGGTACTGGCAGAAGTAAAGCTGTGAGTACCGGGCGTGAGTCGTGCTTCGGTAGCTCAGATGGTAGAGCACTTGCCCGCGAAAGGCAAAGGTCCCGAGTTCGAGTCTCGGTCGGGCACACAGTTTTAATCTGCCAGGAAGTTTCATATCAGCGCACGCTCCGCTGCAGAGTGAAAATCTCATTCTGGAAACATCCCCCAGGCTGTGGCTAAGCCATGTCTCCGCAATATCCTTTCTTTCAGCAGTGCTAGTTCTGCAAGGGTTCGCAGGAGAGCTTCTGTAAAGTTTGGAAAGTAGGAGGCGAGGTACTGGCAGAAGTAAAGCTGTGAGTACCGGGCGTGAGTCGTGCTTCGGTAGCTCAGATGGTAGAGCACTTGCCCGCGAAAGGCAAAGGTCCCGAGTTCGAGTCTCGGTCGGGCACACAGTTTTAATCTGCCAGGAAGTTTCATATCAGCGCACACTCCGCTGCAGAGTGAAAATCTCATACTGTCAATATTCCATTATAGAGCTGTAGATTGTTCGTGTTTGCAACTGTGAATAAATTTCATGTATCACCTCCCTGTCACGCAAACTGCTCAGCTATAGGAGTAGTTTCACAAATCTCTGCTCCCGTTATTGAAGATAAATAATAAGAATAAAGAATGGTGCCGTCAGTATCCTTCCTTACCTCTACCGCAGGTTGTCCACAACAAAAGGCTCGCAGCAACAGATCAGGCACAGCACCAACGACAGTGCAGAATGGGAGACATTATGACGTCAGCGCTGCGATTCTCACCCTCGACCGTAAAACCAGTGTAGATGTTATCGCAGAGCGGCACGGATGAAACATTCACACTTTATAAAACATTTTATTGCGACCATAAATATGTCGGCGGCAGCGGCGGCTAAATGGGCGGCAGTTTAGGGCGGCGGCGTAATTTGCGGCGGGTCGGGCCAGGGCAGATGCGTATCTGGCTGTGCGGCTGGCCGGCGAGCCGTCCGTCATCCCCCGCCTGCCGCCTGCCGTGGCGCGTTGCCAGGCCACGCCCTCTGCCCGGGGGTTCCCCGGCGCCGCGGGGAACGCGACAAGTGATTAGCCGCGGCAGCGCTGACGTGGCGATCTGTGCCACAGTGTCTCGGAGACGTGCGGAAATGAGACACCCTGGAGTCAGCTGCCATTGCTTTCGCTAGAGCTGGATAAAACTGCTAAACTGGCGACATCTCTGAGTAACAGACTGTAATTTTCATGCTTTTACTTGGTAAGTTACTGATCAACACTTCTTCTTATTGAAAACTAGCTGTTACCCACAACTGCGCTCGCATATAAGCAATTTCGAGACAATGAGTGATGGTGACTAAGAAACTTACTGTCAGATTAAAACTGTGTGCCGGACGGAGACTAGAACTCGGGGCCTTTGCCTTTCGCGGGCAAGTGCTCTACCAACTGAGTCTCGGTCCGGCACACAGTTTTAATCTGCCAGGAAGTTTCATATCATCGCACACTCCGCTGCAGAGTGAAAGTCTCATTCTGGAAACATCTCCCAGGCTGTGGCTAAGCCATGTCTCCGCAATATCCTTTCTTTCAGGAGTGCTAGTTCTGCAAGGTTCGCAGGACAGCTTATGTAAAGTTTGGAAGGTAGGAGATGAGGTACTGGCGGAAGTGAAGCTGTGAGGACGGGGAGTGTGTCGTCCTTGGGTAGATTGGTAGAGCACTTGCCCGCGAAAGGTAAAGGTCCCGAGTTCGAGTCTCGGTCCAGCACACAGTTTTAATCTGCCAGGAAGTTTCATATTAGTGCACACTCCGCTGCAGAGTGAAAATCTCATTCTGGATGGTGACTAAGTAAGTTATTGTACTTGCGATGAAGTCAACCGCCATTAGGTGTGCGCCTGTTATGGTAAGCATATGAGGGGGGACCCAAAAGTAACGGGATGTGGTGGGGAGGGAGAGTGGGGGAACCCAATATTCTATCACATATCCGTTACGATCGCGCCACGTGAGTCAGTGAGCGAAATTGTGTCGTTATGAGTGCATTGTTTCGCCCGTGAGAGATTTTTAGTAAAATAACTTTTTTCCATTTCGGCGAAAACTTGATGGCAGATTACCGAGAGCAACAAGCGGCTGTGAAATTTTGCTTCCTTTTGGGGAAACCTGCCGCAGAAACTATTGTAATGCTTTAAGACTGCTTATGCGGATGCTGCCCTAAGTAAAAGCAGAACCTACGAGTGGTTTTCACGTTTTAAAAATGGAGAAATGTCAGTTGAAGACCAACCACGTTCAGGACGCCCCTCAACGTCAAAAAGTGACGGAAACGTCGGCAAAATCAATGGCCTCGTTCATGAAAATCGTTGCCAAACCATTGATCAACTCTGTGCGATGTCTAGAATATCATGGAATTCAGTTCAGAGCATTTTATCCGAAGATTTGCACATGAGAAAGGTTGCACCCAAATTTGTCCCTCGCCTCCTCACAGACGAGCAGAGGGAGCGTCTACTTCAGGCATGTTCTGAGCTTGAAAATCAGCTCAAAGAGGTCCCCGAAATTTTTTCCAGGGTGATGACTGGTGTTAAATCGTGTTGCTATGGATACGACCCCGAAACAAAGCAGCAATCAAGCCGGTGGAAGACAAGTGGCTCTCTTCGTCCCAGTAAATCTCGCCAAGTGAAGTCAAACATCAAAACAACGAATTTATAAAGAATGTAGAAACCAATCGTGGAAACGTAATTTATTTATCTTGTTGCAAATCGATTTCGATTGATATCAATCATCATCGGTGCATTTTTCTAACCGATACATTCCATAAGTAGAAGTACTGTCCTTGGCAGATTTCTATCATGAAGTTCCCGGACTCAAAAGGGACAAGAAAGGAAAGCACTTTGTCACTTTGGCTAAGGTAAAACAAAAATCGCTATAAGGCATAAAGAACATACAGATAAGTGAATTTAAAAACTGTTTTGAATAATGGAAGAAGTGCGTTGTGGTCAGTGGAGGAAATAAAGACGTTATGACGAATTTCCCGTTTCTTTTGTTTTTTTTTTTTGGGGGGGGGGTTGCCCCCCTCGTATCTAGTGCGCCCTGCTCCTCCATACTCCCACCTCCTTCACCGCTCCACTGGCGCAATGCACAGCTTTCGTAGTGTCGGTGCACTGAATGAAGATCATGTTGAAAAATAGAGCTTTGAAGCCAAAAGAGTGAGAAATAACATGGTACATTACAGTCCTAGATAAAACCATCCTGCTTTCAAGTTGCATTACTGCCTTGCATTACTGAAAAGCCTTTGTATAAGCATTGTATTCATTACATAGAATCGTATTATGTAGAACATATCAATCAGTAACAGCATTTTCACACATATGATGTGGTTCAAAGAGTCAAAAGTTTTTTCAAAGACTGAATGTGTCTCCCCATCACGTTATATAATACTTTAAATTACAGTATCTCTGTTTTGCGTGATCCGATTTTGATGAAATAAATCCTACATGTTGCCGCAAGCAAGTTAACTATGAAAAACCTCTGAAAATTTGTCTAGCAGTTTTGGAGATTAGCATGTTCAAAAAGATAAACAGAAAGACGCAATCGTTTTATATAAAATTTTAAATTAGAATCTCTCTTTTTTCCGTGAAACGATTTTAATGGAATAAAGCCTAAACGTTGCCCCAAGCTACGCACAAGTTACTTGTGAGAAAGCCATGAAAACTCCTCAAGTAGTTTTGGAGATTAGCATGTTCAAATAGACAGACGTAAAGGCTTTACAGTTTTATTATTAGTATAGATACAGCCATTACTTTTACTACTGGGTGAACCCTATACCTTCGCCGGCCGGAGTGACCGAGCGGTTCTAGCCGCTACAGTCTGGAACCGCGCGTCCGCTGCTGTCGCAGGTTCGAATCCTGCATCGGGCATGTATGTGTGTGACGCCATTAGGTTAGTTAGGTTTAAGTAGTTCTAAGTTCCAGGGGACTGATCACCTCAGCAGTTAAGCCCCATAGTGCTCAGCTCCATTTGAACCTATACCTCCTTACGTTTCTTTCTCTACATGGCAGCGTTGTTATGTATCAGTTTTGTAAGAGTTAGTGGCATTTGGTCCTTGGATGCCCTTCCTAACACCACCAGCCTCCATTAGAAGGAACAGAAGTGCCCCCTCTAAAAATGGTTCAAATGGCTCTGAGCACTATGGGACTTAACATCTATGGTCATCAGTCCCCTAGAACTTAGAAGTACTTAAACCTAACTAACCTAAGGACATCACACAACACCCAGTCTTCACGAGGCAGAGAAAACCCTTACCCCGCCGGGAATCGAACCCGGGAAACCGGGCGTGGGAAGCGAGAACGCTACCGCACGACCACGAAGTGCCCCCTCTCTCAGCATGTAGTGTAACCCTCATGGTCAAGAGTCATAATGCTTTCTAAGCATTTGCGTAGTATCTGTGACATTGATACTAGCCCATTTTTAACGTTTTGGATGGGGGAAACCACCTAAAAACCACATCCAGTCTGGCCAGCTCGCTAGTCCTCACGAGGCCTCCCTACGTCCTGGAAGCGGACGTATTAGTGCCGTCGGCTATCTAGGCGCGCGGTGAGGCCCAGTCCACGTTAACAGTCCGTCTCATGGGTCATAACACTGAAATAAATCGATAGATATATCAATAACAATCTGCACAATGGGATTATTGTGTCCACCTATCTCGCATCTCACAGAATCATATACTGACAAACCTTCCCCATACGTTGACAAAAAAAGTTCATGTACCGGCGTTTGCAATGTACATAGCTCAGTGTATTACAAAAAGGCTAGATTGTGACTGTGAGAAAGATAAGGCAAGGATTACGGAAAAATTTAACCATTCAGGATACTCAATGCAAAGAGAATTTACTGGAACAAAAGTAGGCAAATCTATAAGGATTTCTCTTCTGGTTCTTGGAATGTAGGAGCCTATACCGCCTGCGAAGTCGCCAAATACTAGTAAACGAGTTAGAAAAATATGAGGTACAGCTTGTAGCTCTCCAAGAAGCAAAATGACGAGGAATGGAGTCACTGAAAATAGGAGACTGAACAATAATATGCAGAGGTTGTGATCAGCACCATGAATTTTGCAACATGTTTCTACATTCATATGTTAATAATCGAATAGCACACAGCAAAATAACTCAGATAGTGGTTGGACACACTAAGAAGTAAAAAATTCCAAACACAAACACATTTATTTAGGAACATGGGTATCACTAGATGGAGAAGTAGTGAGTCAGATTGACCACGTAACTATGTAAGACAAATTTCAAAAAATAGTATTAAATGTGTTAGAACCTTTAGGGGGGCAGACCATGACATAGACTATACGCAAATTATATCACAAATGAAATTAAAGCTCAAAAGAAAAGTAAATGGAAACAAAGCGGAAATTACTAAATAGAACATAGGAAAAGTAGTGGAAGAAATTATAAAGAAACTTTACAAACGAAATGGAAAGTAATGTAACAAAAAACGGACTGGGCCATAGGAAAGAAGATACGGAAAGCAGATGAGTCCTTGGCCGATTCTGGTCTGAGCAATGATCAGGTTAGTGACCTGCCTGACAGCACAGATAAATATATTTGATTTTCCAAGAAAATCACCTTGGATATAACGCTGTTCACTTTGACTCGCTACGATTTATGCACTCACTACGACGTAAACTTGTTGAATATATGCTTCAGGGGGATTTACATCCCACTCGAGCTGCGTTTTCCGATGATGCCAAGTTTCAGTTCGTTATGAAGAAAGCTTTTCCCTAATATGAATCTCTTCCGGGTAGCTTAAAACTGTGTGCCAGACCGATACTCGAACTCGGGACCTTTGTCTTTCGTGGGCAAGTGCTCTATCAAGGAGCTACCCAAGCACGACTCACGATCCGTCCTCTCAGCTTCAATTCTACCAGTACCTCGTCTCCTGCCTTCCAAACTCCACAGAAGCTCTTCTGCGAATGTTGGAAATGTATGCATAGAAACGTAAACACAGGATATTCCCTCCTATTACATTGTGCCAGGAATTTTGCGGAACACAACGCCCAGAAAGACACATGGCAACATTAATGTCGACGTGGTGTTGTTTTTCGGTGGCAGGACTTGTGGGAGGCTTTTCCAATGTGTCCATGTGCATACCAAGGCAAATAACATACGAGTGGGTGAAAAACTAAACGAGAATGAGGGGATTTGACTTATGTAAAAAATTCATACGGGCATGACGCAACTATCTCTACCTTTTGGAGAATTTCAATGGGTGTCTGATAACTAAATTGCTAAATTGTGTAAATTCTCGTGTGTGGCAGAATTTCTTAAACAGGATACGTTTTAGAGAAGGTTCTAACGTGTCCTAATAGATTGGATGATCTACAGAGTGAGTTGTCGCTATGTCCCCAGCTCCAAGTTCCACAAAATGGTTCCCACCCCAAGCTGCTGACAATGCTGGAGGGAACAACAAGATGTACAATACATTATCGTGATCTGCAGCAATGTCTCCAGTTGGGATTGAAGCTGCATAGAGACATCCGCACTATTTGCTTCAGGCAGCATCTCTTGTTGAAGGAATACGTCGATGTAAATAGGGAGGGGATTCTGTGATGTGTTCATTTGAGAAAAATTTTTATACACTCATGTATCATGTGACTTTCTGCAAAACCATGGAAAACATTAGAGACCATCATGATACTCAATTAGTTACACATCGTGAGGAAGAAGGGGTGGGGGGTGGGAGGGGGGAAGGGATTATTGACCAAACCGAATTTTAAATGGACCTCAATTCCTCTAGAGGTGCTAAGTTTTCGGTAGAGCTTACAAAACATGTCTATGTTGGTATGAGGATATTGGACCTATCTAGACTCCACATGTGTCACTTACATTATGAGTTTGCAAAAACTCACTTCGCAGATGCATTGTTACTTTATGAACACAGACTGTTTCATCTATTGGACGGGATCTACATGAAGTAATAAGATGCCACCCCAATGCATTCAACGCATCTGGACATGCGAGTGATAACCCTTATGGAATAATGTATGTGAACAACAGGGTTATTGTTCTAATGGAAGATGAGGCCAAAACTGATGAGATTGTAGTTCTTAGAATGAAAATATATACATACCACACAGTGACAGGTGTCATCCAACGGAGGAATAAGGGTTCGTATTGCGTAGCCTCAATGTCTGCTTGGGAAGTCTGCACCGTTCTGCTTCACCTCCTACTCCATATATGGTACAGCAAGACACTACTGGTGGAAGACATGAGGCGCATATTGTATCACAAAAGAGAATTGGTCTCTCCTGACATGACGATAGGCATGTCATTTGTGTGTGTGTGTGTGTGTGTGTGTGTGTGTGTGTGTGCATTCACTACGTGTGTGAGTTAGTATAGTTCCGTTCCTGATGCTGGCCTTGCATAATCAGGATTGTGTTTAATTTATTTTTGTTATGTCGCGCAGATAAACTGGAAACTTTCCATCTCATATGTTACATCGGTTCCAAGCTGCTAGAGTTTTTTCGACACTGTTATTTGTGATACATCAATGGTAGCTATTCGACACAGTGGTTGATTTGCTGAAAACTGTATAAGGACGTCACTGTCAACTGTTTGACCCTGTGGTTAAAGTACTGAAGACATAAGTGTGTCAATGTCAAGTGTTTGACACTGTAAAACTGGAGTGTAAAACATCAACTGAAAATAAAAAAGGTGCACCAAAATGTATGACAATTGAATAAGATTTGTAAAAATGCATGTACTGTATAATGATGCATCCAGTCAATAAAGTAAATAATTTGTTACCCTGTAGCCTTGTTCTTATTTTACAACCCTGTAAGTAGGCTGTTTAGGTTGTTATATTGGTAACGCCACGTAGCGCTCTGTATGTAAATCACTGGTTGTGCTGTGTGCAGTCTGTGGCTAGTTTGCATTGTTGTCTGCCATTGTAGTGTTGGGCAGCTGGATGTGAACAGCGCGTAGCGTTGCGCAGTTGGAGGTGAACCGCCAGCAGTGGTGGATGTGGGAAATGAGATGGCGGATTTTTGAGTACAGAATGGATGTCATGAACTGCTATATATATTATGACTATTAAGGTAAATACATTGTTTGTTCTCCATTAAAATCTTTCATTTGCTAACTATGCCTATCAGTAGTTAGTGCCTTCCGTAGTTTGAATCTTTTATTTAGCTGGCAGTAGTGGCGCTCGCTGTATTGCAGTAGTTCGAGTAACGAAGATTTTTGTGAGGTAAGTGATTTGTGAAAGGTATAGGTTAATGTTAGTCAGGGCCATTGTTTTGTAGGGATTATTGAAAGTCAGATTGCGTTGCGCTAAAAATATTGTGTGTCAGTTTAAGCACAGTCATGTATAATTGTTCAAAGAGGACGTTTCATAACCCATACCTTGAATCCTAAACCCTATCACATGTAATGCAATGACAGTGTGGTGTATTATTACTTACGACAGTAAAATATATATGCTAGATACAATAGAGGAGAGGTTGTGGGTAAATTGAAAAATGTAGGGGAGCTTGTCATCATATTAAGTCCTGTTCCCTCAGATTGTTTTATTAGTGGTGTTAGGTTAGTGGAGTGTGATGTATCGTGTACAAATTGACTCCTTCAGATTTACTTTAATTGGACTCTCAGCGCTGTTGTATTCTTTGCCATCAGGTATGCTTTAATTGGACTCACAGTACTGCAGTATTCTTTGCCAACACCAATGAGCTGTCCATTACAAGTATTCGGAATTGTAAAATACACGAAATTAGCCATATGGAGTGACATAAAGTAGAATGACTACATAAAGTAAAGGCATATGCCATGTTAGCTTCATTGGAGGAATCTTAAGGATATGAAATAAATTCACAAAAGAAGTAGCTTACAAAACATTTGTTTGAGTGATTTTTCAGTATTGCTCATCAACCTGGATTCGATTAATAGAAGGGACAACAAAGATCCAATGGAGAGCGGCATGTACATGATGCGTGATGATATAGTCGATGCAACTCCATTGGTGTTAGATGCTACAAAAGAGGTTTTATTATCACTATAAGATATACACCCCCCCCCCCCCCCCCCCATGAACCATGGACCCTGCCGTTGGTGGGGAGGCTTGCGTGCCTCAGCAATACCGATGGCCGTACCGTAGGTGCAACCACAACGGAGGAGTATCTGTTGAGAGGCCAGATAAACGTATGGTTCCTGAAGAGGGGCAGCAGCCTTTTCAGTAGTTGCAGGGGCAACAGTCTGGATGATTGACTGATCTGGCCTTGTAGCGTTAACCAAAACGGCCTTGCTGTGCTGGTACTGCGAACGGCTGAAAGCAAGGGCAAACTACAGCCGTAATTTTTCCCGAGGGCATGCAGCTTTACTGTATGATTAAATGATGATGGCGTCATCTTGGGTAAAATATTCCGGAGGTAAAATAGTCCCCCATTCGGATCACCTGGCGGGGACTACTCAAGAGGACGTCGTTATCAGGAGAAAGAAAACTGGCGTTCTACGGATCGGAGCGTGGAATGTCAGATCCCTTAATCGGGCAGGTAGGTTAGAAAATTTAAAAAGGGAAATGGATAGGTTAAAGTTAGATATAGTGGGAATTAGTGAAGTTCGGTGGCAGGAGGAACAAGACTTTTGGTCAGGTGAATACAGGGTTATAAACACAAAATCAAATAGGGGTAATGCAGGAGTAGGTTTAATAATGAATAAAAAAATAGGAGTGCGGGTAAGCTACTACAAACAGCATAGTGAACGCATTATTGTGGCCAAGATAGACACGAAGCCCACACCTTCTACAGTAATACAATTTTATATGCCAACTAGCTCTGCAGATGATGAAGAAATTGAAGGAATGTATAATGAGATAAAAGAAATTATTCAGGTAGTGAAGAGAGACGAAAATTTAATAGTCATGGGTGACTGGAATTCGAGAGTAGGAAAAGGGAGAGAAGGAAACATAGTAGGTGAATATGGATTGGGGCTAAGAAATTAAAGAGGAAGCCGCCTGGTGGAGCTTTGCACAGAGCATAACTTAATCATAGCTAACACTTGGTTCAAGAATCATAAAAGAAGGTTGTACACATGGAAGAATCCTGGAGATACTAGAAGATATCACATAGATTATATAATGGTAAGACAGAGATTTAGGAACTAGGTTTTAAATTGCAAGACATTTCCAGGGGCAGATGTGGACTCTGACCACAATCTATTGGTTATGAGCTGTAAATTAAATCTGAAGAATCTGCAAAAAGGTGGCGATTTAAGGAGCTGGGACCTGGATAAACTGAAAGAACCAGAGGTTGTACAGAGTTTCAGGGAGAGCCTAAGGGTACAATTGACAGGAATGGTGGAAAGAAATACAGTAGAAGAAGAATGGGTATCTTTTTGGAATGAAATAGTGAAGGCAGCAGAGGATCAAGTAGGTAAAAAGACGAGGGCTAGTAGAAATCCTTGGGTAACAGAAGAGATACTGAATTTAGTTGATGAAAGGAGTAAATATAAAAATGCAGTAAGTGAAGCAGCCAAAAAGGAATACAAACGTCTCAAAAATGATATCGACAGGAAGTGCAGAATGGCTAAGCAGGCATGGCTAGAGGACAAATGTAAGGATGTAGAGGTTCATCCCACTAGGGGTAAGATAGATACTGCCTACAGGAAAATTAAAGAGACCTTTGGAGAGAAGAGAACCACTTGTACGAATATCAAGAGCTCAGATGGAAACCCAGTTCTAAGCAAAGAAGGGAAGGCAGAAAGGTGGAAGGAGTATATAGAGGGTTTATACAAGGGCGATGTACTTGAGGACAATATTATGGAAATGGATGAGGATGTAGATGAAGACGAAATGAGAGATACGATACTGCGTGAAGAGTTTGACAGAGCACTGAAAGACCTGAGTCGAAACAAGGCCCCGGGAGAGTCAGTCATGACAAAACTACCATCTGGTGAGCAAGATGTATGAGAAAGGCGAAATACCCTCAGACTTCAAGAAGAATATAATAATTCCAATCCCAAAGAAAGCAGGTGTTGACAGATGTGAAAATTACCAAACTATCAGTTTAATACGTCACAGCTTCCAAATACTATCACGAATTCTTTACAGACGAATGGAAAAACTGGTAGAAGCGGACATCGGGGAAGAACAGTTTGGATTCCGTAGAAATGTTGGGACACGTGACGCAATACTAACCTTACGACTTATCTTAGAAGAAAGATTAACAAAACTCAAACCTACGTTTCTAGCATTTGTAGACTTAGAGAAAGCTTTTGACAATGTTGACTGGAATAATCTCTTTCAAATTCTGAAGGTGGCTGGGGTAAAATGCAGGGAGCGAAAGGCTATTTATAATTTGTACAGAAACCAGATGGCAGTTATAAGGGTCGAGGGACATGAAAGGGAAGCAGTGGTTGGGCAGGGATTAGACAGGGTTGTAGCCTCTCGAACCGATGCTATTCAGACTGTATATTGAGCAAGCAGTAAAGAAAACGAAAGAAAAGTTCGGAGTACGTATTAAAGTCCATGGAGAAGAAATAAAAACTTTGAGGTTCGCCGATGACATTGTAATTCTGTCAGAGACAGCAAAGGACCTGGAAGAGCAGTTGAACGGAATGGACAGTGTCTTGAAAGGAGGATATAAGATGAACATCAACAAAAGCAAAACGAGGATAATGGAATGTAGTCGAATTAAGTCAGGTGATGCTGAGGGAATTATATTAGGAAATGAGACACTTAAAGTAGTAAAGGAGTTTTGCTATTTGGGGAGCAAAATAACTGATGATGGTCGAAGTAGAGAAGATATAAAATGTAGACTGGCAATGGCAAGGAAAGCGTTTCTGAAGAAGAGAAATTTGTTAACATCGAGTATAGATTGAAGTGTCAGGAAGTCGTTTCTGAAAGTATTTGTATGGAGTGTAGCTATGTATGGAAGTGAAACGTGGACGATAAATAGTTTGGACAAGAAGAGAATAGAAGCTTTCGAAATGGGGTGCTACAGAAGAATGCTGAAGATTAGATGGGTAGATCACATAACTAACGAGGAGGTATTGAATAGAATTGGGGAGAAGAGGAGTTTGTGGCACAACTTGACAAAAAGAAGGGACCGGTTGGTAGGACACGTTTTGAGGCATCAAGGGATCACAAATTTATCATTGGAGGGCAGCGTGGAGGGTAAAAATCGTAGAGGGAGATCAAGAGATGAATACACTACGCAGATTCAGAAGGATGTAGGTTGCAGTAGGTACTGGGAGATGAAGAAGCTTGCACAGGATAGAGTTGCATGGAGAGCTGCATCAAAACGGTGTCAGGACTGAAGACCACAACAACAACAATGAGATATACAGCTGGAACAGGAGAGTATCTTCTGAACAAAATTATTACTTCCTGTCACTATCAGAACGTGAAATTAGAGTTAATATGAAGGTTTACTGACAATCTTTCTTACACATTTGACTTTTCATACAGGCTTGTATAAATACTAGGATTTTCTCAGAAATATAGTGTCTTCCTTCTGCAGAAACCCATTTTAGTTCGTACAAATCACATGGAGGATGTTCGTCATAATGCACTAGTATGATTATAAATATCTCATCACTATGACAGTGGTAAGATTTTGAACCTTAAACGAGGAGAAGGCTAGCAACTTGGTGGTGCTACGAAAGCTACTATCGAGTGTGAATGAACTCATAATAAGTAGCATTACTTGCTGCCATTGGAGTGGATAGGAAACTGCCAATTTCGTGTTTACCGCTATGGAAGAGCACTGAGGGGGAAAAGCGCAGTTGTGTGACTGGATTTGTGATTTTATGTCAGAAATGTCACAGTTCGTAGTAATAGACGGAAAGTCATCGAGTACAACAGAAGTAATATCCGAGGTTCCCCAAGGAAGTGTTATAGGCCCCCTATTGTTCCTGATCTATATTAACGACGTAAGAGACAATCTGAGCAGCCGTCTTTGATTGTTTGCAGATGATACTGTCATCTGCCGTCTTGATGATGACCAAAACGAATTGCAAAATGATTTAGATAAGATATTTGTATGGTGCGAAAAGCAGCAATTGACCCTGGATAAAGAAAAGTGTGAAGTTATTCACGTGAGTACTAAAAGAAATCAACTAAATTTCAATTACGCAAAAAGTCACACAAATCTGAAGGCTTTACATTGCGAAAACATTCTGTTGCACATACCTGCATAGGAAGAAATGATTATCACGATAAATTAAGAGAAATCAGGGCTCGTACAGAAAAATCTAAGTGCTCGTTTTTCCCGCACGCCGTTCGAGAGTGGAACTGTAGAGAGACAGCTTGAAGGTGGTTCATTGAACCCTCTGCCAGGCACTTTATTGTGAATAGCAGAGCAATCA
Source organism: Schistocerca cancellata (assembly GCF_023864275.1). NCBI lineage: Eukaryota > Metazoa > Arthropoda > Insecta > Orthoptera > Acrididae > Schistocerca > Schistocerca cancellata. The sequence continues at coordinate 206,903,906 of NC_064627.1, forward strand.
CGTAGGTGTAGATGTAGGGGTGAGTATACGACCGTTAAAGGCAATCTGTGGTGCAACGTTATAGAAAGAAATGTGCTGATGACAATAATTATATGAATTTCAAAATCAGGACAACAAAAGTTAGGATGCAAATGCAGTAATCCATATCATTAGCCACTAACAGCTATACTGATATTTTTGATCATATAGTGTTACAGATACATCCGTCAGTTTTGTTCACGTATGGGAGTTCCATCTACTAAGAAGTTGCTCAATTCATTCGCAAATCTGACCCAAAGGTCGTATTTTTTTGTGTGCTAGAAAGAATCAGCGTAATCAAGCAAATTGCTCACTGAATGGAATGCAGTTCTACATACAGGCCTACGCATCCACAATGTGATAATTCCGAAACTAGCCATCTTTCATTAAATTTTTTTTTCGATGTCATCCATCATTTTTTTAACAGTCGCATACTATGCAGCAACAGTTGGGAATAGGGTGACCGAGTGTATAGATCTGCTGCATCTTCACAGTGTTTTTAGAATAAAACGCATCTTCACCTCACCCTTGCACGTGACGTAATGAGTATAATGACACTATTGTACTGTTCCATCATGGTTCAAGTGGTTCAATTGGCTCTGAGCACTATGGGATTAAACATCTGATGTCATCAGTCCCCCAGAACTTAGAACTACTTAAACCTAACTAACCTAAGGACAGCACACACATCCATGCCCGAGGCAGGATTCGAACTTGCGACCGTAGCGGTCGCGCGGTTCCAGACTGAAGCGCCTAGAACGGCTCGGCCACACCAGCCGGCTGTTCTATCATGATCCGATTCCGAGACAATCACAGAGAGTATTACGCTACAATACCTGAAAATGAAACAATTAAAATGCATTGCAAATCCCGTGTGTATGTCTTAAGCCTTTCCAGTCACGCTTTTCTTTTGAAATACATCTCGTGTTTTGACCAGAGGTCGGACTCCATACTATTGTCCAGTAGTTTATGTCTGCAGAATACAGATTGCACTTCGCTAAGATGGAAGTAACTTCACGCTGGCGCACATCTCGAAGAGGTTTTCTAGTTAAATTGCGAGCTGCTGCCTCCCTGTGGCTCCATCTGATGATGGGTGTGAAGACACACGTTTATCTCTGGTAATCCAGGAAGTGCAACCGGACACGAAGTACTTGAATAATGATGACAAAGCCAGCGGCTGTATTTGAATCTACTGTACGTCGTTTATTCTCTTCAACAATGCTACCAGTTTTGATCCTAGATGGTGTCATCTTCAGGCCCCAAACATAACCTACCATCAATAACCGTTTTCATGTGCAATGAACACTATCGTATGCAGCGAGCCAAAATTAACTGGATTTCGTACCTACGCCCAACATGGTCAGGCGACTGTTGTTGTTTCTGATGAAAGCCGTTTCTGTCTTGGTATCAGTGATGGCTGTGTGTTGGTCAGAACGAGGCCAGTTGAAGGCTTGCAACCAATCAGTCTACATGTAAGAGCACTCTCGTGATTATCGCAGGCGCTTTCAATGCAAATTTGTACGTCAATCTGGTGATTCGCCCTGCTGTGCTGTCATTCATGAACAGCAATTCAGGTGCGTTTTCCAACAGGACAATGCTCGCCCACTTACCGCTGTCGTAGCCCAACATACTCTACAGTGTCGACATGTTGCCTTGGCTTGCTCAGTGACCACATCTGTCTCCAATCGAGCACATATGGAACATGACTGGATGACAACTCCAGCATGATACACAAACAGGATTCACCGTCCCTGTATTGACAGACCGAGTGCAACAGGCATGGAACTCCATCTCACAAACCGACATACGGCACCTATCCTACACAATGCATGCACGTTTGCAAGCTTACATTCAACATTCTGGCAGTTACACCGGTTAAAGTTCCCTTCCGTTAGGAATGTTGATGCACTCGAACCACTGTGATATGACTTTCAAATTGATGGAGTACAGCAATCAGTCGTCCTTTCCTTTCAGGTTTTATTAAACAAATCTAGATTTCGGCTTGTGCCCAGTGATTATCAATGCACTGTTTCATAGTTTCAATGCATGTCCTAGTACGTCAGTCCCCTGTTGTTCAGGCTTCTGTCACAGTTCTTTCAAGACCACTGTATAAGAAATTATACAGTAGTCTTGAACGAACTGTGACAGAAGCCCGAACAACAGGACAGACGTACAGAGACATGCATTGAAACTATGAAATGGCTAGACACTAAACGAAATCTAGATTTTTTTAATGAAATATGAAAGGAATGGATGACTGATTTCTGTGCTCCATCATTTTGAACGTTACACCGGTTCTTAATGTACAAGCTTTGTACATTTGCGATGGGTTATCTCGCGCTCATTTTAACTTGTGCTCCTGCAAAGTTAATCACTTAAATGTGTTACCTAGACAAAAATATTCCCGCAATTTCATTACTCTTCAATAATTGTTTTCTGTGCTGCGATTTTCTTTTCGTCAGCTTAGTTTAAACGAGGGATGTAAGTGTAATTTATCCATGTCTTGTGTGTGCACTGCTATGTGTGTTTTTAAATGTACATACATGGCTGTAGAAATATTTCTACTTCGATTTTTTAAAAATTTACCGCTACTTTAACACAACAGCAGTAATGCTGTAGTGTTATACCCCTCTTAGGCCATCTGACAGTGACGTCATTGTTTTCGGGAAGTAGGTGACACTCTCTCTCTTCTCTCTCTCTCTCTCTCTCTCTCTCTCTCTCTCTCTCTCTAAAGAGAGAGAGCCAGCCATGTTATAATAGTGGAAGGTATAGTATGTCATGAAGACAATGGTGACATAAATGTAGAGCCACCCATCTTGTGACTGTGGGCCACAAATTACGGTAATTAATGCAAGGGTGAGAAAGCTATTTTATAGTAGAGGGACATAAATTATAGCCATTAAGTCGTAAATAAATACCAAATACCGGTATAAACGGCCAGTTACTTTATATAAGGGTGATAAATTAGGCGAGGCCAAGTGGATGGTTTGTTTACATAAGGAGAACAATACGCCCATTGTCCCAGAAGAAGTCAGCTCTTCTACTTTTTGAATTTCCTGCCATTCTACAACTAGTGGTTGCCCTTATAGTACTGTTGACCCTTATCGTATTGTGTGGGTTGCCTATCCAGCCGCCATCTGGGTAAAACCCCGTTTACCTGTACTACGGCTAGTATCACGTACTACTGCTAGTGTCAATACATGCTTTAATTTGAAGAAGAAATTTCTAAAGATGCGCGTTTGGAGGACGGCATTGTATCGAGTCAGCTAGGAACTGCGGTAGAAACTGATAACAACTGAAGCATTTGCGATGTGGTGCTGTAGAAAGATTCTGAAAATTAGGTGGACTGAAAACACAACATATGGTGTTAGTCTGCAGAAACGGTGACGAAAAGAAAATATGAATGACAGTGACAAGAAGAAGGAATAAGATGATAGGAGATGTTTTAAGTCATCGGGGAATAGCCTCTATGGTATGAGAGAGAGCGACAGAAGTTATACTTGTTTAGAAGACAAGAGATTTGAATATTTAGTTACCTATTCTTCACATTACAGTCTTATCTAGGAAGCAAATGTAAACCATACAATTATACTTCTGAGCAATAAAAGTCTGTAGTAATTATGTTTCTGGTACTTATAAATATTTAAAAATGCTACTACTTTAGTAATTCTGTACCACTAGGAAATCACAATAAGAAATCTTAACCAATTACCCAACTATTGATATTACTTTTGGGCTACAAACTCTGTTCTGTTTATGTTCATTTCTTAGGGTGCCTGTGAACTGTCCATTTTAGTTTCCGTAGCTGGATTGGCTCTCATAATGCGCCGATCAACAGCCCTGTTTATTGGATTCCTTTGGGGTTAGGGCAGCATCAACAGTGTCTGCACTTTAGAAGTGTTACCACGTTTCACTGTAACGTCTTCCAGTTCACGCTTGATCACTTGCCCCAGGGCAATGTAGATTCCTGTAAAACCATTTCATTCATTGGTTGCCGACATCAGTTGTGTTCTCTCCATTGGTAGAGTATCTTGTCTAGCCGGGATGGCAGCACATAGCCGTGTGGTTGAACGCCATGTGAAGTCTCCCTCTGACTTCCTGGATACCGTGGGTGCAGTGCAGTCTAAGGTGTGCCAAGTCGACTCGTTCCTCTGCTGCTCTAGGATCCAGCGTCCTTAATACCTGAAGGCCACTACCCGTTGCATATTCGTTTAGAGCGCACAGTCCCACTATGTGTGCTCTGGAATGGCCACAATGGCGCATGTGCAACCATCACTAATTTGACTATTAATTTTGTACAGGTACACAGCATAAGGAGCACGAATAATGAGGTAACTTATCAGTCCACTCGACGGCTCAATAAATCTCGATGTTAGGGAGCAGTTCGTAAGTCCTCTTTCCAGTGCGTCGTGTGTCCCATTCATATCGAAAGAGCTGCAATATGCGATCTTGTATTAACTTTTTTTTACTGGCCTCGTGTCAAACTATCCTTCACAATTCCATTTGATTGCCTTTCTTCAACCAATAAAGTGCTCTCTTTTCCTAATTTACACAACTGGCCATTAAAATTGCTACACCACGAAGATGACCTGCTACAGACGCGAAATTTAACCGACAGGAAGAAGATGCTGTGATGATTAGCTTTTCAGAGCACTCACACAAGGTTGGCGCCGGTGGCGACACCTACAACGTGCTGACATGAGGAAAGTTTCCAACCGATTTCTCATACACAAACAGCTGTTGACCGGCGTTGCCTGGTGAAATGTTGTTGTGATGCCTCGTGTAAGGAGGAGAAATGTGTACCATCACGTTTCCGACTTTGATAAAGGTCGGATTGTAACCTATCGCGGTTGCGGTTTATCGTATCGCGACATTGCTGCTAGCGTTGGTCGAGATCCAATGACTTTTAGCATAATATGGAATCGGTGGGTTCAGGAGGGTAATACGGAACACCGTGCTGGATCCCAACAGCCCCGTATCACTAGCAGTCGAGATGACAGGCATCTTATTCGTATGGCTGTAACGGATCGTGCAATCGTGCAGCCACGTCTCGATCCCACAGTCAACAGATAGGGACGCTTGCAAGACAACAACCATCTGCACGAACAGTTCGACGACGTTTGCAGCAGCATGGACTATCAGCTCGGAGACCATGGCTGCGGTTACCCTTGACGCTGCATCACAGACAGGAGCGCCTGCGATGGTATACTCGACGACGAACCTGGGTGCACGAATGGCAAAACGTCATTTTTTCGGATGAATCCAGGTTCTGTTTACAGCATCATGATGGTCGCATCCGTGTTTGGCGACATGGCGGTGAACGCACATTGGAAGCGTGTACTCGTCATCGCCATACTAGCGTATCACCCGGCGTGATGGTATGGGGTGCCATTGGTTACACGTCTCGGTTACCTCTTGTTCGCATTGACGGCACTTGGAACAGTGGACGTTACGTTTCAGATGTGTTACGACCCGTGGCTCTATCTTTCATTCGATCCCTTTGAAACCCTACATTTCAGCGGGATAATGCACGACCGCATGTTGCAGGTCCTGTACGGGCCTTTCTGGGTACAGAAAATGTTCGACTGCTGCCTTGGCCAGCACATTCTCCACATCTCTCACCAATTGAAAACGTCTGGTCAATGGTGGCCGAGCAACAGGCTCGTCTAAATACGCCAGTCAGTACTCTTGATGAACTGTGATATCGTGTTGAAGCTGCATGGGCAGTTGTACCTGTACACGCCATCCAAGCTCTGTTTGACTTAATGCCCCGGCGAATCAAGGCTGTTATTACGGCCAGAGGTGGTTGTTCTGGGTACTGATTTCTCAGGATCTATGCACCCAAATTGCGTGAAAATGTAATCACATGTCAGTTCTAGTATAATATATTTTTTCAATGAATACCCGTTTATCATCTGCATTTCTTCTTGGTGCAGCAATTTTAATGGCCAGTAGTGCACAAATCCGGTGGACATATTTCTAGACTTACTAACAATGCATCATTCGAGGTAGTGCAGTAGGCGTCCGTTAATCGCAACAGTATTCTTCGTCGATCTCTTCTGCCTTATAAAGTTTATTTTTTTATGAGCTGCAAATCTATGAGCCCAGAGCTCGCGCTGTATCCTACGACTAATGCTATTACAGATTGGTGGCACGCTCTGACCGTATTCAAGAGAAGTCGAAATTGCCTGTTTGGGATGGTTATAATTTTGTTCATCATGCCAATTTGAATACGTCCAACAAATAATTTCAGACGTTGGATATAAGTGCTACTATGAGTTGGTGGGGAGGCTGGCACAAGAGATGAAGTCGTGACGGGCCGCATCAAACCAATAAGATGAGTGATGACTAAAAGAAAAACATTTGTGCGGCTTGACGCTAAAAAAAAGGTACAATACTTACAACTTCTGATAATTGGTTGCCTCAAACGCTGCGTAACGATTCTTTATGTAGGGGCGCACAGGCGGGCCAAAGAGATAGACAGATAAAGAGAGAGAGAGAGAGAGAGAGAGAGAGAGAGAGATGGCGGCCGGAAGCGGGTGGAGGGAGAGAACAAGAGAAGCGGCGGTGGGGGCAGCCATTCTGTAATAAGCTGCCTTCCCGGTGAGTCCGATATTGGCATTAAATGGAGTGCAACGAGGCGCTCTTTCATTACTGCGCCGATAGGAGCGTCTCAGGAGATCGCGTGTAAACACTTAACAAAAGTTTCCGAAAGTGGAGCGCGCCAAATTAGTGGCTATACGGCACAGCCTCCGATAAGGACTGCGGGGCGGGTTAAAAGTCGGGTCGCGGAAGGAAGCCCTGGTGCAGCCGCGCCCTCCCAGGTCAAGGTAATTATAGCGGCGAGGTGGCGACGGGCCGCCCAGTAGCGCCAGTGGGACTGTGGGGAACTCGCAGCTGGCTCCGTCTGCACCGAATGTTCGGTCTGAAACCGGCTCATTTCACAGGCAAGTTGTCATACGGTGGAGGAGCTTGCGCTAGGGACAGACCTAAAATTTTAATTATCACCTATAAAAAATTAAGCTTCGTAATTAGTTATTAAATAATGAAGTACACAGTATTAGTGTTACACTATATTATTTATTTTATAGTTGGTTGTTTGCGGGCACCTGTCTCCAGAACCACTCCACATTGAATTCTTCGTACTACAGTACCATCGCTCGCCGTAGCTCGTCTTAATTCCAGTACGTTGTCACAGCATGCTTTCTCCTGACATGCTGTACAGAGTTTCATAAATAGACACAACTTAAGGTTTTCTACTCTTTCCTCCAGTGTATTTAATCATGACTGAGCATGAGTTACGACTAGATGTCTTAGAACGTTACATAAAGCTACTAAAGTGAAAAGTTTTTCCAATTTAAAAACAGTCTTGGTTGTAACCTGTTCGTTTATTAACAACGCGTTTCGCCTTCTTGGGACAAAATGAGCAAAAATTAGGCTATAGTCCTAGCTTGCTCGATTCTGAATGTTAATAACAAATAATTGCTGACCTTAAGACTTCCCTATCACAACGTATTGAAAACCAATAAAACGCCTCTGTGCTAGGTCGAAGCACGTGTCGAACAGATGGAACCGCAGAAACCTAGTAAAAAAAAAAAATGTAATCAAAACTAGACATGATTGTCTTATTGGGATAGCCGCGATCATTCTTTGAATAAAAATAAGGCATTTCAGTCTTTGATCGCCATTTTTTTATTTTCAATAACCGCTTCCGGGTTAGCTGCCCACCTTCAGATCATATATTGCAGTTACAGAGTAACCTGTCAGTACAGCAGTGAAGCAAACTTAAAACACGTAATGAAAGCAAGTCTTTTGGTCCAGACTGTATACATTTTAGGTTCCTATAAGAGTATGCTAATGCAATAGCTCCCTACTTAACAATCATATACAACCGTTCGTTCGACGGAAGATCCATACCCGAAACACTGGAAAGTTGCCCAAGCCACACCCATATTCAAGAAAGATAGTAGGAGTAATCCACTAAATTACAGGCCCATATCATTAACTTCGATATGGAGCAGAATAATGAATCATATATTGTGTTCGAACATAATGAATCACCTCGAAGAGAACGGTCTATTCATTCCATGTAGGCTTTCACGGCCGGCGTCTTTATCAGTAAACTCTTCCGGGCTAAGTTGCCGTGGTCGATATGTAGAACTTCTTCTCCCTGACGTTTCGTTCTCAACTACGGAGAACATCTTCCGAGGTGAGTCGACACACGAAGAGTTGAGTGTTGTTGACAAGGGATTTCAAATTGATTCCGTATCTATAGATTTCCAGAAGGCTTTTGACACCGTATCACAGAAGCTGCTTGTAGTGAAATTGCCGTCCTCTGTGGTCGATCAGTTCTAGGCGCTTCAGTCCGGAACCACGCGGCTGCTATGGTCGCAGGTTCGAATCCCGCCCCGGGCATGGATGTGTGTGATGTCCTTAGGTTAGTTAGGTTTAAGTAGTTCTAAGTCTAGGGGACTGATGACCTCAGATGTTAAGTCCAATAGAGCTTAGAGCCATTTGAACCATTTTTTTTTTTTTTTTTGTAGTGAAATTGAATGCTTAGAGTATGTCGTCTCAGTCATGTGACTGGATTCCCGATTTCCTGTCGGAGATGTCACAGTTGGTAGTAAATGACGGATAGTCACCGTGTAAAACAGAAGTGATTGCCGGCGTTCCCCAAAATAATGTTATAGGTCCTCTGCTGTACCTTATCTATATAAACGATTTAGGCGACAATCTGAGCAGCCGTCTTAGGTTGTCTGCAGATGGTGCTGTCGTTTATAGACTAATAAAGTCATCAAACATTCAACACAAATTGCAAAACGATTTAGAAACTATATCTGTATGGTGCAAAAATTGGCAATTGACCCTAAATAACGCAAAGCGTGAGGTTATCGAAATGAGCGGTAAAAGGAACCCGTTAAACTTCGATCACACGATAAAGCAATCAAATCTAAAGGCCATAAATTCAACTAATACCTAGGAATTACAATTACGAACAACTTAAATTGGAAAGAACACACAGAAAATGTTGTGTGGAAGGCGAACTAAAGACTGCGGTTTATTGGCAGAACGCTTAGAAGATATAAAAAGTCTACTAAAGAGACTGCCTACCCTATGTTTGTCCGTCCTCTTGGAGTACAGCTGCGCGGTGGGGATCCTTACCAGACAGGATTAACGGAATACGCCAAGACAGCTCAAAGAAGGGCAGTACGTTTTCTATTATCGCGAAACAGGGGAGAGAATGTCACTGACATGATACAGGATTTGGGGTGGACATCATTTCAACAAAGGCGTTTTTCGTTGTGGTGGAATCTTCTCACGAAATTTCAATCAGCAATGTTCTGCTCAGAATGCGAAAATACTTTGTTGACGCCGGCCTACATAGGGAGAAACGATCATTATAATAAAATAACGGAAATCAGAGCTCACACGGCAAGATATAGGCTTTCATTTTTTTTTGAGACTGGAATAGTAGAGAATTATTGTGAAGGTGGTTCGATGAACCCTCTGCCAAGCACTTAAGTGTGTTTTCAGTATCGATGTAGATATAGATGTAGATGTAAATAAATAACCAAAATGAAGGAAACATATCTTATTTAATGAAGTCGTACGAGCAGGCCCTAATGGTGCAATGGTAGGATAACACTCACAAAGAAATGTACACATTTCAACATAATGCAGAGGGTTGCCGCAGTAACTTCACGGCAGGAACGTCAAGCAAGCACACAGGTGGGCAATGGAAAGGGGCCTGCATACAGTGTCTGCAGAGGACGAACACAGGTGGCGCTCAAAGCCGTTACATGACTGTCGGCATATTTAAAGCTTGCAAAACAGATCTAACGATCGTTAATTCACTATAACGAAATTAAGCGGTTATAATTAATCAGAACACAGTCGCCCATAAAGAAACCTTTAAAATACGCCAAGTCGATGAAATAGTAACATCAGCCGTAAATAAATAAAACCATAAAATAACCACGAAAGATTGGCATCATCCCAGTAACTGGGGATGAAACAAATTCTTTAAACAGCAAGTCACGACTCGACTTTTAAAGTATAATGTCCAGGAATGTAACACTTTGGGGAGGGGGGGAGGGAATTAATAAAACCGAAAACCAAACTGGAACCAAATTTATCTAAAATTTTAAAAAGTGACACCATTGAAACATAACAGCCTTGGTTCCCACCGTAAGTAGGCTGTTTAGGTTTTTATATTGGTAACGCCACGTAGCGCTCTGTATGAAAATCACTGGCTGTGCTGTGTGCAGTCTGTGCCTAGTTTGCATTGTTGTCTGCCATTGTAGTGTTGGGCAGTTGGATGTTAACAGCGCGTAGCGTTGCGCAGTTGGAGATGAGCCGTCAGCAGTGGTGGATGTGGGGAGAGAAATGGTGGAGTTTTGAAATTTGTAAGACTGGATGGCATGAACTGCTATATATATTATGACTATTAAGGTAAATACATTGTTTGTTCTCTGTTAAAATCTTTCATTTGCTAACTATGCCTATCAGTAGTTAGTGCCTTCCGTAGTTTGAATCTTTTATTTAGCTGACAGTAGTGGCGCTCGCTGTATTGCAGTAGTTCGAGTAACGAAGATTTTTGTGAGGTAAGTGATTTGTGAAACGTATAGGTTAATTTAGTCAGGGCCATTCTCTTGTAGGGATTACTGAAAGTCAGATTGCGTTGCGCTAAAAAAATATTGTGTGTCAGTTTAAGCACAGTCATGTATAATTTTTCTAAGGGGACGTTTCACCACTAACGAGCTGATCGTTCAGCAACAGTTCCTCGACTGTACACATATGCGTAAGGATTTCCAACTCTTCTAATAAATCAAGCTTTTTTTTTTTTTGCCGAGCACAGTGTGAGAAGCAGAGATCATCAAACATGGGTGTTCAGTAAATGTAGAGTGCTGATCTACTTGACCTTTTTTCGTTAACAAATGCTTGGTAAATCTCATTCTAAACATTTTTAGTTTGACCAATATAGAAATTATGGCAGACATTGCATTCCAGTTTGCAAACTCCAGAAGACGCATGTCGATCTTTAGTACGCCGCTAATTACGCACGTAAGAGTTCTGAACACTGAAGAGGCCCCACGAAGGCGATACGAATTGTTAATAAAAGAACAAGTTTCAACGAAGACTGTTTTCCATTCAAATATTCTACATATTGCTGCTGAACGAAACTGCCTAATGGAGTGGAAGAAGTGTTAAAGTCAAAACGAAATAAAGGTATTTAAACGAGAAGTGAGATAAGGAAACTGAAATTTTCCTTATCTTTTTATTTATATGTATCTACAAAGGATGGACCAAAAATGGAAACTCCGCTAGAAATGCATGCTAAAACACGAAAGCAGATGCTAGCGAAGCCCGCACGTTGCGCTAATTGACCACGGACTGCGTTGTCCTCAACAGGTTTTAAGTGTCAGTCGTGGCCAGAAGAGTGTTGTGCGTTGTTGTGACCGCATTATGCCGGAGTTAAGCGAATTCAAACGTGATCAGAATGTTTGTGCTCGTATGGTGAGCGTTTCGTAATCAAGGTAGCCGAAGTGTTTGGTTCAAAATGGTTCAAATGGCTCTGAACACTATGGGACTTAACTTCTGAGATCATCACTCCCATAGAACTTAGAACTATTTAAACCTAACTAACCTAAGGACATCACACACATCCAAGCCCAAGGCAGGATTCGAACCTGCGACCGTAGCGATCGCGCGGTTCCAGACTGTAGCGCCTAGAACCGCTCGGCCACTGCAGCCGGCGAAGTGTTTGGTCTTTCAACAGGCACCATATCGAAGATTTGTACCGCATAGAAGGAAAGGTGGTAAAACATTATCTGCTATCAACAGAATGAAAAAACAGTCCAACGTGGACTGGTTTTTCCTTGTATTGAAACACAAGCTGCTGACTCAAGCTACCGCAGCATGCTGGACGTTCGTAAAAATTATCCGCTATGTCTCATCGCGGGCAACAATGTGTGCTGAGTGACCGTGATGGTCACTGAAGGGTATTATGGCGAAAAAGCAAGAAGGCGACAATAGCAAATGTCACTGCAAAACAGAATGTCGATTTCGCAAACACTGTCAGCACTAACAAAATACGAAGAGAGGTCCAGAAGCTGGGAACTGCAAGGCGGGTTGGAAATCCAAAACAGTGACGCAAATGCCCGTACAAGGAAATCGTGGTACCGAAGCCATAAAACCTGAAGTAACGGAAGGAAGTGATTTGGTGGATGAGTCTTGTTTCACACTATCTCCAACCTCTACCCGTGTTTATGTCCCAAGAATGAATTCAGGGATTCGGTGATTCGGCGATGATTCGGGCAGCCATATAGTGGCATACCATGGGCCCCGTGGTTAACTCTGCAAGGCCCCATAACCCGCTAAGGATTATGTGACCATCTGGATGATCAGGTCCAGCTCATGGTGCAATATTTTTTCCCCAGTGATGATTCTGTGTTTCAAAACGGGAATTCCTTGTTACCACAGTTCGAATCTTCAAGGATTGGTTTTATGCACTCAAGGATGAAGGAGATTTTTCGGTCTCCAGAAATGTCGTAATACGCAGGTGAAAACATGTTCCAAATTTCTACAACAGACCGCCGTCAGAGATATAAGCCTGTAGTTTCATGCATCATAATACGCGAGTATAAACAAGTTCCTAAACTTTACAAGAGAGCAAGGTCAGAGATGTAGGCACATAGTTTTGTGCGTCTGATCGACAAGCCTTCTTGGAAACGGAAACGACTGGTACTTTTTTTTATCATCGGGAAATCTTCGCTCCTCCAGCAACCTACGGTACAGTGCTGCTTGAAGAGGAGAAAGTTCTTCCTCTTACTATAAGTAGAATCGCATTGGTATCCAATCAGGTCCAGTGATCTTTCCTCTGGTGACCGATTTCAGTTGCTTTTCTATCCCATGGTAATTTATTTCTATTTCTATACCTATTTTGAAGCTCGTGCCACGATTTAAAGGAGGAACTAAAACTTTGGAAAACGACGTTTAGTATTTCGGGCTTCTCTATGTCATCCTTCCTGTCTATGCCATTATTATTACAATGTCTGGACAGATGGCTTTGCTTCGCTTACACATTTAATTTAAGATAAGTTCTTAGGACTTTCTGTCAAGCCAATAGATAGAATTTTACTTTAGAATTCCTTAAATGCTTCACGCATTACTCCCCTAACACTAATTTTAGCTCCGTTTAAATTTGCAGTAAAGCTAACTTTGGTTTTGTAGCAGCTTTCTAAAATCGCTATCGAACCACAGCGTATCTTTTTCATCGGCACAGAGCGTGTTGTACAATAGTTTTTAACTTTATCCATTTATGTTCAACAATGTTGATGCTGGAATTTAAATTTTCATGGCGACCGCTTAGGTAATATGAAATCTGCTTCTTGTCGTTTTGCTAACCACACCTATTTTTCTACATTTCTCTGTATTCCTGTATAGTGCCGATCTCATGGATGATGCTGTAAAGGACTTACGGCAATTGATTCCCTTTTCCGTACCCACACCTCCCTAGGCTAATGAAAGCCTGGAGTTTTAACAGTTGGGTTGTTAGTAAGTTTGTGGTTTTGAGCTTTCGTGACTTGCCACTCACTTTTCCATCAGCGTCCCGGTTGAAACCGCTGGGCAACATTTGGACTCTTTCTTCACATGCTGATCTTCGGGATCTGGGACGTTTCCAAGACAGCGAGAAGAAATGTTCGTGAAGAGCAATTCATTTACTTTTAGAAACTTGACGCGAAATGTTTTGGAGAGTTGACGTTAGATGAAGGTGAACTGGACAGATGTTCGATATTATTGGTAGCCAGCATCTAGGTATAGATCTGAATGTGCCACTAATGTTTCTCATAACTGCGTTCAAATGAATGTTAATTTTTTCCCAAATGAGCGCTTGTGCCCCATAGTTTTCTGCAGAGTATAAAAACGCAAGGGATTTTTCGCGGAGAACTGATAAGTTTCCTCATCATTTACTACCTGTCGGCTTCCTCACCAGATTCACTAAGAAGATTTGTATCTTCTTAGCTGTACTGGAAAGGTGTTTGTGGTAAGTCAGCATTCTGTCTAACGTCACACCGAGGTATACCGGCTTGTAGTCGTATATGACTGTATCATGAGGCACAAACCGATATGTGATCTCTGCTGATGCTAGACGATTAGATAGATGGAAAATATATACTCCTCTTTTAGAAACTTTGGTCTAAGTTGCCCTGCATTAAAATAGTCGTTAAGTTTAATGAGGCTATTTGTTAGATGTTCTTCACCCACAGAATGGTCTTCACCCCGATATGAAATTGCTAGGTTATTGCACACTGTAAATTTCGGCGGGTCTGCCGTGAAGAGATTTAATAATAGCGGAGCGAGAACAGAGCCTTGAGGTAAGCCACCATTAAGTATATTCCATCTGCTGTTCTCCTTACCTTGGTGTACTTTAAACCCCCAGTTACTGAACATGTTGCCTTACAGGTTACCTAGAGTCGTACGAAGTGCAGTATTGTTCCCAAAAATTTCAATATTAGTTGTTCACGCCACACCATATCGTAAGCCACCGACATGTCAACGGAAACTACCGCGGTCTCGAGTTCCCTGGTACCTCCTTTCTGTGTGAGCAGTCAAGAAGAGCACTCACAGTGCCTTCTCTGAGATTTAAATCCAGCTTGTTCAGATGGTACGACAGAATTAATTTGATTTTGTATTCAGTCTGAGATCATTCCTTCCTACAGTTTATAAGGAAAGCCACGAAGAGATACGGACGAAAGCGCTCTGCAGCTGTGCCTTCCTGTCCTGGCTTTTTGATAGCAATAAACTTAGTTCTCTTAAATTTTACTGGTAATGAACCTGTGAGGAGAATTTAGCCATATTTGCCACTCGATACAGATTGCCTTGTAGATATACTCAGTTATACGTTTGTGTTGACACAAGTATTTTAAATGTAACAGAAAGTTTGCTGTGGCCACGATGACTGCACTGACGGTTAGCTCGGGTGTTTCGTTGAAGTACTGAGACGCAATTTTTGTTGAAGGGTTAGAGGCAGCCGGCTTCAGCACGTGCCAGTTGGCCTGCGCGTGGCGGTGGTTTGCGACTTGCTCGCCGGGTCACGTAGCACTGGCGCCAAATTACTGGCGCCAACCCTCCCGCCATTACGGCCAATTCCTATGTAAACAGCGGCCCCCAGCTGCGTGCGGATTCACGACTTAATCGGGAAGCACTGCGCCGGTGCACACACCTCACCTCGCTTCCTAATTCGCTGCCTGCTCTCTCTCTCTCTCTCTCTCGTGGAGACGCAGATGCTAGTATTCTGGCAAGATAAGAGACTTCACTAAGTGCGCTTAATCTACTCTGCGTTTCTTGTCGCTCCAATAGATCACTCTGTGTAACGTCCAGAAATGCCAAAGCCGATGTTGAATCAACGATAACATTTTGTAAAACAGTAGCAGTTTTGGTCCCTAACTAAAATGAAGAAGCCAGGCAGCAGAACGAAATTTGTATAATCGACTTTTTTAGGACACAGAAGAGTTGGTCGCATGGCATGAGAGAGAAATTAAATTATACACTGGAAGAAATTGTGGCATATCGGATAAATGGTTAAATCACGCTGAAACATAATTGAAAATAAAATAAAAGGTGTCCCAGAAAAGTTACGACAATTTCCGGGGTTGTAGAGGGTTTCTTGAGGAACAAATTGAGGATAAGAACCCGTGTCCACAAACGTCACCCAATGACGCTACACAGTGTCGAAGTTATAGACGCCGGCGCCTACCGCTATACTATCCCTTCGGCAGGAAACGTGATTTGTATGCTGACGGACATTAGGTGGAATGTCTCGCAAATTTTGTTTTGCTATTCAGTGAACGTTACTGATTGCCACGATCGCCAGTGGAGAAGATGGTGTTAGCTGAAGCGTAGAAAGACCTTGCCTCCTATGAACGCCAAGTTCTGTTGTCTCATTGGATGACGGTGTTTCCATTCGCAGTTTATTTTTCCCCTGGAATCCTCTGAAATCTCCAGTGTTTTCGGTATGTTGTTTTTCCTATTATGTCCTGCTACAACCCAGTCGCGAGGCAAATTTACTACTTTTGCCTTGGATGGTAACCGACGCGATCTTTACAAGTGCTGGCTGCTATTAGTGTACGCATACATATTTATAAGCTGCATACAACAATGAAAGGTCAGAGAGTACATCCTAATATAACCTAGATCTCGGGCAAATTTATTACTGTGGCCATAAATAATAACTGATGCCATCTTTACGAGTGCTAGTTGCTAGTAGTAAGTATTACATTTTTATAATAGATGCTTGTGAAAGTACAGGGATGTAAATAAGCGCTCTAGCAATGTATTTGTGGAATGAATTACTTTTCAGTTATTGCCAATAGCCACGGTATCGTTGTAATCACACATAGCCCCTGAATATTAAAAGTATTCGATCCAATATTTGTAATGTAGGTACAGTACAGAGATATATAAATATATTATTGTGCCTCGTCTTAGGAAGACATTTTACAAAGACTTCCACCGTCTACTGATTTGAACTGCAGGCAATGCTACCACCTGCATGTGGGCGACTACTAAATCACACCGATACATTCGAGAAACGGTATAGAGCTCGATTGTGTAAGATTTTTCTCGCAGGAGTGGGAACGCCAATCACGTGTAAGAGTATGGTACAAATGTGTAGCCCGCATCTCGTGGTCGTGCGGTAGCGTTCTCGCTTCCCACGCCCGGGATCCCGGGTTCGATTCCCGGCGGGGTCAGGGATTTTCTCTGCCTCGTGATGGCTGGGTGTTGTGTGCTGTCCTTAGGTTAGTTAGGTTTAAGTAGTTCTAAGTTCTAGTGGACTGATGACCATAGATGTTAAGTCCCATAGTGCTCAGAGCCATTTTTGAACAAATGTGTACATTCGCCTACATACATGTTGAGCCATGATACATGGAATGTATAAGATTACGATACATTTCAAGAACCTAACAAGGGAACCTCCCCATCGCACCCCCCTCAGATTTAGTTATAAGTTGGCACAGTGGATAGGCCTTGAAAAACTGAACACAGATCAGTCGAGAAAACAGGAAGAAGTTGAGTGAACTATGAAAAAAATAAGCAAAATATACGAACTGAGTAGTCCATTCGCAAGATAGGCAACATCAAGGAGAATGGGAGCTTAGGAGCGCCGTGGTCCCGTGGTTACCGTGAGCAGCTGCGGAACGAGAGATGATTGGTTCAAGTCTTCCCTCGAGCAAAACGTTCAATATTTTATTTTCAGAAAATTATTGTCTGTCCGTCCGTCCGTGCGATGCATATGTTTAGACAGAGCACAGGGAAAACTGTGAGACTGTGAAACTGTTGCATTCATTTGTTGCAGTTTACGTGACAAACTCTTATGTTTTCATCACTTTTTGGGAGTGATTATCACACCCACAAGAAAACCTAAATCTGGCAAGGTAGAAGAATCTTTTTACCCATTCGCCAAGTGTACAAGTTAGGTCATGTGACGCACATGCCGTCACCAGTGTCGTATAGAATATATCAGATGTGTTTTCCTGTTGAGGAATCGGTTGACCTATGACCTTGCTATCAAATGTTTTCGGTTCCCATTGGAGAGGCACGT
Organism: Schistocerca cancellata; assembly: GCF_023864275.1. NCBI lineage: Eukaryota > Metazoa > Arthropoda > Insecta > Orthoptera > Acrididae > Schistocerca > Schistocerca cancellata. The sequence goes on from NC_064627.1 coordinate 206,921,529, forward strand.
CCTTTCGTCTACTAATCGCACGGTTTTGCGGTGCGGTCACAAAACACAGACGCTAAACCTATTACAGTGAACAGAGACGTCAATGAACGAACGGATCATAACTTTGCGAAAATAAAGAAAGTAAAATTTTCACTCGAGGGAGTACTTGAACCAAGAACCTCTTGTTCCGCAGCTGCTCACGCTAACCACAGGCGCAGTGCGCTCCTAAGCTCACAGTCTCCTTGATGTTACCTATCTTGCAATGGACTATTCGGTTTGTATATTTTGCTTATTTTTTTCGTAGTTCCACACAACTTCTTCCTGTTTCCTCGATTGATCTGTGTTCAGTTTTTCAAGGCCTATCCACTGTGCCAACTTATAACTAAATCTGAGGAGGGTGCGATGGGGAGGTTCCCTTGTAAGTAGTGCACTTTTACGCATGCACTTGGTAAGAATCTAGCCACGGAGGTAAATGCAGTTTTTATTATTTTTTTTCTTTTATAATATCTCTTTGCATTACTTCTGCTGTTATGTATTTGCACTTATCATTTTAATAAATTGAGTCCGTTGTTGTTACTTATTACTGTCACTAAGATATAAAAATGGCCTGACATGGTTACTCCGTTACAATTCTTAATGTTGCCTGTCAGTAAAGGTTGTTAAACAATTATTTGTTACTAAGATACGTAGCATAAGATGTTTTAAGAATGACATTCTTTCATCAAGTGCATTGTCACACATTCTAATTCCTTCACAGTTTAATAACTTTATAATGTATTACTATTACCGCGACAGTGACGGAAAAATAGATTGTAATTAGTTCTGCCTCAGTTGTGGTCCATAACGTTGCGCGTTGGCTATGTTCCTTATAATTTCGTTTTTGTGCGGACAAGTATTAAAACTAAAAATATTTTGAGGCAGGGGCTGAATTGAAATTTCTATTTTCATTCACTATTGTTTTATACCAATATTTTCTTGACTAGTTCGTCACTGAGGAAGAAAATAGACCGACGGATAAAAGCAGCAGCAAGGAGGAATTGTGCGACATTAACAAAAATTAGTTGGCGTGTTTCTGCATCTAAAAGATGACGTACAGCATATGAGGATGAAAATGAGGTTTGCTTTAAATGCACGCTGTAACGGTCGTGAGCGTTAGTTACCTTTGAGACTGGACGTAGTAAGTTGATGCTAGTCGAGAAAGACGTTATTCAAAAATGTTCAAATGTGTGTGAAATCTTATGGGACTTAACTGCTAAGGTCGTCAGTCCCTAAGCTTACACACTACTTAACCTAAATTATCCTAAGGACAAACACACACACACCCATGCTCGAGGAGAGGACTCGAACCTCCGCCGGGACCAGCCGCACAGTCCATGCTTGCAGCGCCATAGACCGCACGGCTAATCCCGCGCGGCAAAGACATTATTATCAACAGCTCACTACACTTGCACGATGTCGTGTAATAGGGCTGCGAGAAGCTAGAGGTTCCTTCTGCGATAAAGCACAAAGATGTGGCAGGTATCTAGCCACTGTACATGATGGCTGGAAGCAGTGGACACGAGAATATACAGTCTCAAGAAGACCGGGCTTTGGATAGCCCCATGGCGCTACCAAGAGGGAAAACTACACTCCTGGAAATTGAAATAAGAACACCGTGAATTCTTTGTCCCAGGAAGGGGAAACTTTATTGACACATTCCTGGGGTCAGATACATCACATGATCACACTGACAGAACCACAGGCACATAGACACAGGCAACAGAGCATGCACAATGTCGGCACTAGTACAGTGTATATCCACCTTTCGCAGCAATGCAGGCTGCTATTCTCCCATGGAGACGATCGTAGAGATGCTGGATGTAGTCCTGTGGAACGGCTTGCCATGCCATTTCCACCTGGCGCCTCAGTTGGACCAGCGTTCGTGCAGGACGTGCAGACCGCGTGAGACGACGCTTCATCCAGTCCCAAACATGCTCAATGGGGGACAGATCCGGAGATCTTGCTGGCCAGGGTAGTTGACTTACACCTTCTAGAGCACGTTGGGTGGCACGGGATACATGCGGACGTGCATTGTCCTGTTGGAACAGCAAGTTCCCTTGCCGGTCTAGGAATGGTAGAACGATGGGTTCGATGACGGTTTGGATGTACCGTGCACTATTCAGTGTCCCCTCGACGATCACCAGTGGTGTACGGCCAGTGTAGGAGATCGCTCCCCACACCATGATGCCGGGTGTTGGCCCTGTGTGCCTCGGTCGTATGCAGTCCTGATTGTGGCGCTCACCTGCACGGCGCCAAACACGCATACGACCATAATTGGCACCAAGGCAGAAGCGACTCTCATCGCTGAAGACGACACGTCTCCATTCGTCCCTCCATTCACGCCTGTCGCGACACCACTGGAGGCGGGCTACACGCCCGCATCTCGTGGTCGTGCGGTAGCGTTCTCGCTTCCCACGCCCGGGTTCCCGGGTTCGATTCCCGGCGGGGTCAGGGATTTTCTCTGCCTCGTGATGGCTGGGTGTTGTGTGCTGTCCTTAGGTTAGTTAGGTTTAAGTAGTTCTAAGTTCTGGGGGACTTATGACCACAGCAGTTGAGTCCCATAGTGCTCAGAGCCATTTGAACCATTTTTTTTTGCGGGCTACACGATGTTGGGGCGTGAGCGGAAGACGGCCTAACGGTGTGCGGGACCGTAGCCCAGCTTCATGGAGACGGTTGCGAATGGTCCTCGCCGATACCCCAGGAGCAACAGTGTCCCTAATTTGCTGGGAAGTGGCGGTGCGGTCCCCTACGGCACTGCGTAGGATCCTACGGTCTTGGCGTGCATCCGTGCGTCGCTGCGGTCCGGTCCCAGGTCGACGGGCACGTGCACCTTCCGCCGACCACTGGCGACAACATCGATGTACTGTGGAGACCTCACGCCCCACGTGTTGAGCAATTCGGCGGTACGTCCACCCGGCCTCCCGCATGCCCACTATACGCCCTCGCTCTAAGTCCGTCAACTGCACATACGGTTCACGTCCACGCTGTCGCGGCATGCTACCAGTGTTAAAGACTGCGATGGAGCTCCGTATGCCACGGCAAACTGGCTGACACTGACGGCGGCGGTGCACAAATGCTGCGCAGCTAGCGCCATTCGACGGCCAACATCGCGGTTCCTGGTGTGTCCGCTGTGCCGTGCGTGTGATCATTGCTTGTACAGCCCTCTCGCAGTGTCCGGAGCAAGTATGGTGGGTCTGACACACCGGTGTCAATGTGTTCTTTTTTCCATTTCCAGGAGTGTATCATGTTCGGTGTTTGGCTCTGGCGCCTCGTACTGCATCTTCAGCAGCAATCTGAGCAGAAGCTGGCACTTCAGTGACACTGCGAACTGCTACAAATTGGTTACTTCGAGGACAGCCCTAGCCAGACGGCATGTAGTGTGCATTCCACTGACTGCAACCCATGGCCATTTTCGACTTCAGTGGAGTCAAGCGAGAGCTCACTGGAGGGCAGGGTGGATGTCTGTTGTGTTTTCTGATGAAAGCTGGTTCTTTCTCGGTGCCTATGATGGCCGTGTGTTGATTAGGAGGAGGCCAATTAAGGGCCTGCAATCAACTTGTCTACGTACCAGACACACAGTCCTGTACCTGTAGTTGTGGTCTGGGAGAGTATCCCGTGCACTCAGGCTGCAAATTTGCTCGTCAGACTGGTGATTCGTCTTGTTGCGCTGCCATTTATGAACAGCAGTCAAAGGGGTGTTTTCCAAGATGATAACGCTCGCCCACATACCGCTGCTGTAGAACAAAATGCTCTACAGAACGTCGACCCGCTGTCTTGGCCTGCTCTATCACCATATCTGTCTCCAGTCGAGTACGTATGGGACATCATCGGACTTCAACTCTAGGGTCATCCCAAACAACATACCTTTATTGACCGACTAGGTATCAACAGGCGTAGAACTCCACCCCACAAACTGACATCCGGCACTTGTACAACAAAAAGCATGCGGGTTTGCATGCTTAGATTCATAATATTGGCGATTACGCCGGTTGTTAATGTACCAGCATTTCAGATTTGCATTGACTTATCTTGTGCATATGTAAGACGCCTTGGTCTCCTGACCTTCATTGCCTAGATATTCCGCCCTCACAATCACATTCCGCACATCAAGACGCTCATTCGAACCCAAAGATGTTGTATGAATTCATGTAAACGATATGCAAATAACTAATAAATCGCAAGTGCGCACCGTGGTTGAAATACTCGAGGCTGGTGCACACATACATTCCAGACACGACGGTGACAGGAGCTTTTAGTTCTTGAGAGGCAACCGCACGCTAGGAGGCCAGTCCCAACCGATCTACGTCGGTCCGTGGCCGCCCGTGGAGCGGACAGCGTTCGCCCGAGGGAAAGGAAGAACGACCCCATGTTCGGCTTAAAAGCAAATTCCGCTACATTGTGTGGGAGCGGCCAGCCTACGCATTCTTTACACATAACACGCAATTTCAGAGATTTTCACAGGGAGACAGCAAACGCCAAACGCCGATACTACAGGTTTCCGGATTTGTCGCCTTAAACGAAACGTCATTCTCCCGTTTTAGAAGAGCGATGGTGATTGGCAGACGATATTTCTGACGCCTTGAGCTGACGGAGTAATGGAAGAGATCGAAAGATATACCCCTTCATGTCTGGCGTGGAGAGATGCCGTTTCGTTGTCGCTCTTGGTGCGAGGAACAAGTATCTCCTCAGTACTTCACTGGGAGAGCACCTCTGTCGAGAGCGAATCGAAGTGCGACTCTACATTGAGTCTTTGCGATTAAGCGTTGTTCACCGTGTTGGCCGACACTTATTGTGCGGAGTGAACGGACAGAGTTATAGTTAAACACCTGCGAGCGAATTTTCGAGTGGCATCGCAGTCGACTGGTTATCTGACCGGTGTACCACGCCAATAGTTGGACTAGGGGCGGATAGGAGTCCTTGACTTCATCAAGATGTAGGGAGAGTTTGATTGGCGAAGTTCAACCCAGATAGAACGAGAGTTATCTTATTTATCAGCAGCGAGCAGCGCAGACAGCAGTCATCACAGCTTACAGTACTGTGCGCTACATCTCTTGCGAGCCCCATATTTCCTCTACAACAGTACCCTTCACTGCATCCCACATGCGACAGCCTCGACCGTACCTAGCAACATTATAACGGATAATTATTCAAGTTGAGTAGGTGCGGCTCTCAGCCATTCTCCCAGGTTAATAACAATCTTAAACTTTGTATAGAAATTACATTAGCGAATCCTGTCCTTGAGAGGTTACTTCACATTCCCGAAAAAAAAAAAATTCAAATTGCTCTGAGCACTATGGGACTTAACTTCTAAGGTCATCAGTCCCCTAGAACTTAGAACTACTTAAACCTAACTAACCTAAGGACATCACACACATCCATGCCCGAGGCAGGATTCGAACCTGCGACCGTAGCGGTTGCGCGGTTCCAGACTGTAGCGCCTAGAACCGCTCGGCCACTCTGGCCGGCCATTCCGAAAAGAACCAGGATATAACTTGTTCAATTCATAACTAAAAGTGCCATTGATATTTCTCAGAATTTTTGCAAAATAAATAATAATTTTCGTTAGTTTCATATTTTTCTTACACTAACTAGCACTACTCCAGTACCCAAGTATCCTACTAGTTACGTAAGAAATTTTATGAATTTCTGTATCATTTCCTTACAGCGGACGACTCCAGAACATATTTATTACTGAAAGTTTTTCAGGCATTTCTCTTTAGAACGTTAGGAGCGTCTGTCTGACTTCTGTAGTAGTGTGGGGGTGGAAATTGCATCTTGCAGGAGCCACAGGGTAAAGGGTACATCTCAGATTAATCCGTTGCGCAGAATAACAGAATCTCAGATCAACCCCACGCTCACACTTACCTTACTCTTTGATATTGCAATGTTAATCACTTACATAAGTTACCTAGGCAATCTTCATTACTCTACATTAATTATTTTTTGGTGTTGCGATTTTTTTTCTTCGGTGTATATCTTGCACGTATGCGTATAATAGCGCTGATAGGTGATGTCCGTTCTAGAACCTCTTGTAGAGAGCTCTTTAAACAGTTGAGCATGCTGAAAACAGCCTGGCACTCCCTTGTGAAATTTGTTGCCAACAAGTGTATGGTACACTGACTGTTGATTTTACTCCCTTATGCCGCGTTCGATATCTCACGTCACGCTCTCTCACTCGTCATCTTCGGTCAGAGAAGAGAGCGCGAGACGTGGCAGGAGTGATTCGAGAGAGTGAGAGAGACTTTGGCAGTGGGGCGCGGAAAGAGAGGGAGTGGCTTAACGGAGACGGTAGCGGTCAGCGTTGTGGCCGTATGGGCCTCTTCTAGAGATCCGTGGGTTCATTGCCTTATGTTAACCCGAGTACGCGGGGCGTGCTTTGTTTTCGGTAAAGGAAGGCAACATAAACGGATTGAGTTGAGGCCGTCCGGTCAGCAGGAAGGTATCCGCCGTTAGTCTGCGGAATTCTCCCGTGCGACATCGTTTTGGAAAGTAGTTTACTCCCGAGCAAACGGGAGCACGTTTGGTCTCTGCAATTTTCCTGGTACCCACCGTCACCTTTCTGCATTACCCCTAGTGAGCAACTTCGAGAACATTCTTTCTTGCAAATATTCATATTAGGCGTTAAGCAGTCTGACACGATATCGTTGTGCCTGTGTTTGCATTCTTTCGCATTTGGTTTGCAGTACCAAGGCCTATCATCCATTTAATTTTGAAACTATTGATATAATTTTACCTAGAGTTGGTGAGTAACAGCATTAACGGTCGAACTGCTGTCACTGCTCAGCCTTCATAGCATGAAGTCGTACTGACATACATATTTCCACAGTGTTACTTTTAGAGTTTCCTTTCTTAAAAGAGGATCTGTTGGTACGTGGATAGCGTATTTTAACGGATTGTATGATCTCAACAGGTATTTCCTGTGTACCTTAATTTTCATGAAATCTTGCTGGCAATTATATTTTCGTAACGGTTCCATAAACATGGTTTTGTCTTAATTGCAAGTTGTGTCTGTTTATTCGAGTTCTGTTCGCTCGTGCCAGAACACAAGTTTTGTAACTGTTTGGTTCTCATGCATGCCACCTTACGTGGAGTTGTACAAAGCTTTAAGCCTTTGAGTGAACTTCTTTTCTTGTGTTGCGTTTTTGGCTGGTCAGCGCTTATGTCGCCATTTAAGACTGTAAACTGTGATAAGAATTAATAACGGCTTCTGGTCTGTAGTGCAATTTTCAGGTGTTAAAATTGCGGAACGTACTGCTCCTTCACCAGACTTAAGTAAATTATTAATGCCGTGGTCTCACCTTTTGGGTGCTTGTGGCGCCGATATTTAAGCTGGTCTTTGCTTAATATGTTTTTACATTTTGATATAGTTATTATCCTGTTTTTTCTCTTTCATATGCGAGTGCTATGTTAATTCTGCCATCGCTGTATCCCTTAATGTTTAGAGTTGAAGCCTTGTCGTTGTAAATATCTTCGGTACATTTGATTAAGACGGAAATAATTGTTTGTTCCGGTCTGGAGCTTAAGAAAATTTGCCGACTTATTGGTTTTCATTGCTTGGTGTCACTTAAAGCTAATTTGAACTCCGGACGGGTTCCACAATGGCTGTAATGTTCATGTATGTGATCTGTTATTATTTATGTTTTAGAATATTGGAGTCTAGGTACTGTGGGTTACCGTCTGTAAGACGTTCCGAGAGTATGGACGACGTCGGGGCATGTTATTACCCGTTGAGTGGCTTACTCGCAAGCAGAATTTACTTGAGTACAAATTTTTCGTGTTCTTGCTAAGTGCGTTGCTGCGTTTTGACCAGCACCGTTTTCAGTGATTTTTCCGTAAGCAAATGTTAAGAGTACTAGTTGCTCACGCAAGTGTTAACATTTTGGATAATTTTCCTTTAATAATTGTTTTAAATCAAAGCATTGGTTTTGGGATTTGGTGTGTAACACACTTTCACCATTCTATATTTGAGATCCGTATTGCGCCAATCCTAATAACCATTGTGGAGGAAAGCCTAGTGTTTTAACCGATTTAATTGTCGTATGTCCAGCAAATGTATTTTAAAACTTGTTGGTGCCACGAATGATGTTTCAGTACCCCTTGGTTCAGTTCTTCCGATTCCAAGGCAACCAGGCACGGCAAGCTGTGTACCATGGCGTATGTTATCAACACTAAATCATAGTTCGAAAACAACAGTAACTTTCATAAATATAATACAAAAGAAAAAAATGACTTCTCTCCATCACTCAACCTTAAGATGCATTTACACTTGTGAGGTTTGCGGCTACTCGCCTTGAGGCTGTGCTTGCCCCATACTCTGGGGAGACTCGTATGCCTGCACACGGAGGCCTGTGCGCACGATTCAGAGGCGTTGAGAGGTACCCAGCCATAAAAACCATACATACGAAAATGGATTTATGGACACTTGATTTTTTTGTTCCACATCTCCTCCTAAGCCACTGGACCAATTTCAACCCGACTTGGTACACATATCCCTTACTGTCAGGCAACAATCGTTGAAGATATGACGCCGCAAACAATGAAATGCATGAAAAACTACTGCATCATGCATGACGTTTAAACTTGTTACTTCTATGGTATTAACTCTATTCAGACCATATTTCGCAGATAGTATCCACATATACCGCTGAATGTGCGTACACAGATACATCATTGTACGACACGTAGTTAAAGGGATATGAAGTCATAAACAGTGAGATGCCTGAAAAAATGTCGCATCATGCCTGAAGCTTTAATACTAAGGCCCACCTACAGTCGAGGACACTTACACTGACAGAGCTGTGGACGGCTTGCAAGTGCGAAGCGCAAAGGCTGTTGGCGAAAACAAAAGCCGTCTATGGAGTCATGAAGAGTCATTGCCACACAGGCGTTTACAAAATCGCGTTGTAGAGACGGGGAGGAGCTGCTCCCACCCTACAGAAACTGTCCGAGATCCTGTTTCTTAATCTGGATACTGTACATATACATTTGTTCATTTTAAAAAGTTCTTTGTCCAACTGTTTCATAAAACCAAACGTATTATCACGAATACATGCAAATGAATTTTTTTCGGTATTACACTATACAGCTAATTTATTGTTTTCGCTTATAATAGAAAACTGGCAAATTGAATTTCCGAGAAATGTCGGGCTTATGAGCTAGTGGGTCATGAAAGTAACTTCAAACAGGAACACAGTTGGGAGAATATTTCTCAGGTAGGGCAATACACCGGGTGATCAAAAAGCCAGCATAAATTTGAAAACTGAATAAATCACGGAATAATGTAGATAGAGAAGTACAAATTGACACTCATGCTTGGAATGACAGGGGCTTTTATTAGAACGAAAAAAAAGTATTGCTAAACGCTTGAAAGATCTCTTGCGCGCGTCGTTTGGTGATGATCGTGTACTCAGTCGCCACTTTCGTCATACTGTCCGCGGCTCGTGGTCGTGCGGTAGCGTTCCCGGGTTCGATTCCCGGCGGGGTCAGGGGTTTTCTCTACCTCGTGGTGACTGGGTGTTGTGTGATGTCCTTAGGTTAGTTATGTTTAAGTAGTTCTAAGTTCTAGGGGACTGATGACCATGGATGTTAAGTCCCATAGTGCTCAGAGCCATTTTTTCGTCATACTTGGCCTCCCAGGTCCCCAGACCTCAGTCCGTGCGATTATTGGCTTTGAGGTTACCTGAAGTCACAAGTGTATCGCGATCGACCGACATCTCTAGGGATGCTGAAAGACAACATCCGACGCCAGTGCCTCACCATAACACCGGACATGCTTTACAGTGGTGTTCACAACGTTATCTCTCGACTACAGCTATTGTTGAGGAATGATGATGGACGTATTGAGCGCAGGTGTCCCTGCTGTGATTCCAGTGGTTCTAGTGAACCTGTGGTTCTAGTGGAGTAGGGCAATGTGATGCCGACCGCTGTCAGTCGAGCAGCGGTCATGTACCAAATTGTTTTATCATGTGACTTCGGTTTTACGTATTTCATGGAAAAGAATGACCAGGAGAGCAGTTGTTTCTTATATTTTGTGACAATGATTTTATATCAGTTGGTCTGCCTCATGTATCGCTATATAGAAATGGTTTATAAATGTTAATCTACATTCAGATCCGATGATGGCACCTTTAGTGTGTTGAAATCGGTTAACCAGTTAACAATATTTAAGCGATCTTGGCTTCTGAATTATTTCTACAACAGAGTGTTCGCCCCACTACACACTATGTGTTCACTGCAAAATTTCCTTTTTCAGTTACATTAGATAATAAAGAATGAAACCGCTTGTGCAAGTAAAAAAAGTAAAAAAAATGTCATTTAGAAGATATGGTAATTAACAGACATTTATTTTGCCACAGAACGAACATTTAAAACTGATGTAACTCATTCCCTATACACGAATTGTAGGAACGATTTCGCTTTGTAAGAATGCAGTCGACCTTTCTTACGGTAGTTTTTATCAGACAGTAATTCCGCATAGATAATTTCTTTCTCTGCAAAAATCCTGAGCATGCAACTAATGCTATTTGCTAACTCTTTAATGTACAGGGTCTCCTTAAAGTACCACCATGATTTCGAAACAATGTCAGAATTTCAGTGTGCGCTTCACTCACTGCTTGCAGAACATCAGGGTGATATTCGAGTTTTGCTCATCTACGGATCAGCATTGCAGCTCTGACAATTCTGATTGCTCCAATAATTCGTGCACGAATGGTAGCAATGTCATTGACTGCATTCGACCTTTGACGTAACCCCACAAAAAGAAACCTAATGGCGCGTTATCAGAAGAGCATGGGGCCCTTTGATGTACCTATCACTAGCTATAGGCCTCCTTAACGTTTTTGAGTCACCTCGTTACACTTGGTTTTTGCTCTCCCAAACTGGCGTCAATAACACCGCAGTACTTGAGCCAGATCGCTGGTCGATCATCAGCGATCGGCTTGTTATCTTTGGCGCGTCCCCGGGCATGAGCATCTTTGCATTTTCGGCTGGGGCGCGCGGGACGGCGAGAGGCAGTCGGTTTGGGGCGGCCGGTGAGACTGGCGGAGTTATGGCTCGGGCGTAAGCACCTGTGTGATGTCTGTTATTTTATGTGTGCAGGTTCAATAATTCATAATTTAAAGGATTACAGGTTGCCTGGAAGGCATTTGATATAAAATGTGCCAAGCCTGGCAGTGAGAGCGGAGTCCGGAGTTGGTGTTGGCCTAGATGTTTATACAAATTGAGGTGCCTGTGTGAGAAGAACGGAGTGGGCCTGTTGGTTGCTTCGTCCTTCTGGCAGCCACCGCAAGCGGATGCTCGGCCGGAATTTCTACAGTTTGTGGTGAGCATAGTGTGAACAAGTTCTCGTAGGATGTGCTCCCAGCCTGACTCTTAGCCTGTGTTATTTGTGGGTGCCGACCCCTTGTCTGTTACTGCTTCCGGGTGTCCTGTAAGATTTCACAGCAAAACTGTGTTTTTGTGGCATTCTGTGTTTCTGGCTCAGCCTCCGCCTAGAAAGGGGAAAGATTTGGAATTCCTTAATGCTGTAATTTAAACATATATATAAAAAATTGTTCTTTCGGAATAAGCGCCCGTTTCCTTGGGACACTGTAGTTCAAACAGGAGTGGCGTAATATTAATGAGTATTTGTCAAATGAAGAGTATGTAATGTCTTGCTGTTTTGTGGGGCATGCAGCTGTGTTATTGAACTCATTTTGAAGTGTTATGTTGGGTGAAAGACTGCTCTCCACTTCAGTTTATTCTTTGAGTAGTATTGTAAGGTATTTGGATATTTTTCAGTGGGGTGTATTGATTTGATTCTGTTTTTCTCTTTCTTTGAATTACGGTAAATTGTTCAGTTTATCTGGTTATTGGCTTAACTCGCGCTTCACGCATTAAATCAGCTGTTTTTGAATTTTTTTTTATTCCTGTTTAATGTCAGATTCAAATGTAACTTCATTTATGTTATTTGAAATAAATGTGTTGGATTGACCTTAATGAATTATGTGCAATCGAAGTAAGGGACCCAGTCCTTCATTAGTGCTTAACAGTGGCGTGTGGTTCGGGTTGGGAGCCCCGTGCTCGTACCAGTACCGTTGGTCACAGTTTAGAATTCTGCATACCCGATGACACGCTGCGCCATTTTGATGCACTCCAAAGTCCGCCTCCTTATCTGAGTGATATGACCGTCATGTACATCTTCGGCGAAGGGGACAAAGAGGGGCTTGATTACTGGTGGCACCTACAAAGCGCTCACAGGGCTCTTGAACACACACCGTGGTACCGTACGCTCTTTGCAAATTATTTACGCAACGCTTTCGTAACCCCACCCCCACCACCCCCGCCCTACAATGTGGCGAGTGCCACGCTCAGTGTGACGTCCCACACAACACAACATCGAATACAGGACGACCTGCATCGCAAGTAGTGAGGAAGGAAAGATACTGCCTGATTCATGGAACGCTGCATTCACTGAGGCATTAGCAATACAGCATGAGTCTGTTGTAGATATTTTGGACGGAACTGTTGGAGGTACGAAACGCCAGTGGCAGTGGACAGGAAAACTCCAGTTGCACCATTTATTTAGGAAAAGTTCTTTTACGTGAAGTAGCGCAAGCAATATAAGAAATTAATTTAGTTTATGCTTTGAATCTCTTTTGTTTTTAATATGCTGTTTTATAGAATTTTTATTTGCGCAAATTTACTAATTATAATGATGTAAAAAATAAATAAATATAAAAATTGTAGACCCATGGAACCTATCTCCTTGGGAGAATTTTTGGGAATAGTTAGGGACATTTCAATTTTTTATGACAGGGTAAAAATGGAGATTAAACTTAGATAAGGAGAAAGGCCTGCAAAAAAGTTTTGGTCCAGGTAAAAATAGGTAAAAAATGTTGGTCAGCACGTATGACTGCCATGCGGCAGGGCTGGGTTCGAGTCTCAGTCGGGTCGGAGACTTTCTTCGCTCGGGTATGGTCCATTTGTTGTCCTCACCATCACTTCATCATCATCATCATCGACACGCCAGTTGCCCAGTGTGGCGTCACGTGAAAATAGTTGCAACTCGGCGAACTTCCCCAGATAGGGACTCCCAGGCATCAATGCCAGACTACCAATTCACTCCGAAACAAGTCGGCAACAAAGAACAAAGGAAAAAAGCTTTGATAGGTACTAAACCCCTTACAACAAACCGCGATACATACTCTATCTATAATACACTACTGAGCATTAAAATTGCTACACCACGACGATGACGTGCTACAGACGCGAAATTTAACCGACAGGAAGAAGATGCTGTGGTATGCAAGTGATTAGCTTTTCAGAGCATTCACACAAAGTTGGCGCCGGTGGCGACACCTACAACGTGCTGACATGAGGAAAGCTTATCCGCATGGCTGTAACGGATCGTGCAGCCACGTCTCGATCCCTGAGTCAACAGATGGGGACGTTTGCAAGACAACAACCATCTGCACGAACAGTTCGACGACGTTTGCAGCAGCATGGACTTCAGCTCGGAGACCATGGCTGCGGTTACCCTTGACGCTGCATCACAGACAGGAGCGCCTGCGATGGTGTACTCAACGACGAACCTGGGCGCACGAATGGCAAAACGTCAGTTTTTCGGATGAATCTAGGTTCTTATAACAGCATCATGATGGTCGCATCCGTGTTTGGCGACATCGCGGTGACCGCACATTGGAAGCTTGTATTCGTCATCGCGATACTGGCGTATCACCCGGCGTGATGATATGGGGTGCCATTGGTTACACGTCTCGGTCACCTCTTGTTCGCACTGACGGCACTTTGAACAGTGGACGTTACATTTCAGATGTGTTACGACCCGTGGCTCTACCCTTCATTCGATCCCTGCGAAACTCTACATTTCAGCAGGATAATACACGACCGCCTGTTGCAGGTCCTGTACGGGCCTTTCTGGATACAGAAAATGTTCGACTGCTGCCCTGGCCAGTACATTCTCCAGATCTCTGACCAATTGAAAACGTCTGGTCAATGGTGGCCGAGCAACTGGCTCGTAACAATACGCCAGTCACTACTCTTGATGAACTGTACTATCACGTTGAAGCTGCATGGGCAGCTGTACCTGTACACGCCATCCAAGCTCTGTTTGACACAATGCCCAGGCGTATCAAGGCCGTTATTACAGATTTCTCAGGATCTATGCATCCAAATTGCGTGAAAATTTAATCACATGTCATTTGTAGTATAATATATTTGTCCAATGAATACCCGTTTATCATCTGCATTTCTTCTTGGTGTAGCAGTTTTAATGGCCAGCAGTGTAATTGCAAAGTTATGCTTTTTGAAATGATAGCAGGACTTTAACGACACCCCCTATAACATGAACAGTGACGGTGCTACTGCATTTGAAAGTGCCAGGGGTCCAACTGTGGTAAGTACGTTGCCCCTAATGACCTCCATGTCGACGGACTGCTGTTAATTTCTAACCTCTCTTGCTTGAAGCGAATTAGATCTATCAGTTAACAGCCGCTGCTGAACTTGCAAAGTGGTTAGTAATGAAATAATTAGGATCAGCGCGAGGCGGGTGGCACTGTGTCCCCTCCTGGGAGCGCGGGAGTTTGGGAAGGGAGGGGCGGGGACCGAGTGCTCCAGGGTGGGGGACACTAGCTGTAGACTGTGGGGGAGGTGGGGTAATGTAACACACGGCCGCCGGGAGCGCTGCCGGCAGATGATGAATGAATAAGTAAGCAGCCAACAACTCACTCGGGCGGCCCGCCTCCCTCCTTGGTGGCACTCCGCAGCGTGCAGGAGCTGCAGTTACCACTCGTCTGCCCAGCGCGTCTTGCACAATGCACGGAGGCACCACGTCGATAGCAGTTTCATTTTTCTCCAAAACTACCTGACCACTCAGTGCAGCTGAAGAAAGCTGGAAATCTATTACAGCACTGCTTTCCATCTCTACTTATACGTTTTTTCGTATGTACCTGTAGCCTCTATCATTGCCAAATGCAGCAAATGCTAGTACTAATTTGTGTAGTAATAGGTGTCGCCTGCAGGGAAGTGTTAGAACTTGTTACTAATGTTTATACGGGTCATGGAGAACCAGACAGCAGCGTATTATCTGTGGGAATGACAAGTCGTCCTGGAAGCATATTCTCATAGAAGTGCACGCCACTGCTATCTCATCGATTCTGACCTCCTGTGAATGTCATTTTTATTACTACGAACGCCAGCATCGTTCTTTGTCTTCCACTCTCATTACTGTACATATTATATACTACCCGTCCTTCCCTAAAGCTTACCCCTATTTTCCTCAAAATTTCGAGTATCTTCCACTATTTGACATTGTCGAAGTCTTTTTCCAAGTCGAAAAAACCTATGAACGTGTCTTGATTTTTCTTTAGTCTTGCCCCCATTATCAACAGCAACGTCAGGATTATCTCTCTGGTGCCTTCATCTTTCCTAAATCCGAACTGATCATTATCCAACACATCGTAAACTTTCTTTTCCATTCTTCTGTGAATTATTCTCGTCATCAACTTGGATGCATGAGCTGTCAAGCTGATTGTACAGTAATTCTCGCAGTTTTATGTGGTTGTTATCTTCGGAATTCTGTCGATGATGCATTTCTGAAAGTCAGCTGGTATATCGCTAGACTCATACAGCCTGCATACCAACGTGAACAATCGTTTTGCTGGCACTTACCCCTATGATTTTAAAAATTCCGATGGAATGTTGTCGATCTCTTCTGCCTGATTCGATCTTAAGTCTTCCATTCATCAGACAAGTCTTTCCCTTCATAGAGGACTTCAATGTATTTTTTCCACATATCAGCTCTCTCCTCTGCATTTAACAGTGGAATTGCCATTGCAGTCTTAATAATGCACCCCTTGTATGTACGTATTAAACTGGGGACCTAGAAACGATGGAGAGGTTTCGTCACGCCGTAGCCCTCAGTGGTACACAACCCCACAACAGGCCACAGCAGTCAACCCTCCCAACCGCTACCCCACACGGAATCCACGGTTACTGTGCAGTTCGGCCCCCAGTGGACCCATCCCAACCCCCCTCCCCCAATCTGGAACGTCTCTCGTACTAGACGAGTGAAACCCTAAATGTTTGCTTTGATATAATAATTATGGTGTACGCGTATGTGGAAAAGGTGTTCGTGCAGCAGTCGCTACCACAGTGTACCTGAGGCGGAATACGGGGAACCAGCCCGCATTGGCTGAGGCAGATGGGAAATCGCCTTAAAAACCACCCATAGGCTGGCCGGCACACTGGACGTCGACACTAATCCGCTGGGCGGATTCGTACTGGGGACCGGCACGCCTTCCTCCTTGGGAAGCAGTGCGTTAGACCGCGCGTCTAGCCAGGCGGTCTATGATACACCCCTTGCTTTTAATTTCACTGAAGTTGCTTTGACTTTTCTATATTGTGAGACCGTCCTGACAATCATTTCTTTTTCGATTTCTTCACATTTCGGACGCAGCCATTTCGCCTTAGCTTGCCCACACTTCCTGTTTATTTTACTCCTCAGCTGTTTATTTTACTCCTTTCTGTATTGCTGTATTTCTCTGAGCATTCTTGTACTTCCTGATTTCATCGATCAACTGAAGTATTCCTATGTTACCCTTGGTTCTTCACAGATACCTTTTCTGTGCCTATGATTTTCTTTTCAACCTCTTCGATTATACTTTTTGAGAGATGTCCATTCCTCTTCAATTGAACTGCCTACTGAGATATTCGTTATTGCAGAATCTTTAGCCTTGGAGAGATTCAGGCGTATCTATTCATTCTTTAGTACTTCGGTACCTCACTGATTCTTCCTTACTAGTCTCTTGAACTTGACTACTCTTCATCACTAGGAACTTGTTATCTGAGCTTATATATGCCCCTTGGTACGACTTACAATCCAGTATCTGATTTTGGAATCTCTGTTTCATCGTGACTTGATCTAACTGAAATCTTCCCGTATTTCCCTGCGTTTTCCAAATATACCTCCTCCTCTTGCGATTCTTGAACAGAGCATTCGCTATTACTAGCTGAAACTGACTGGCATTTCTTCTCTCTCATTCCTACTACCAAGCCCCCATTCTCTCGTTCCCCTAAATCCACATTCCAGTCCCCGATGACTATTACGTTTTTCTCTTCCTTTACGTGCCGAATTACCCGTTCAGTATCCTCTTTCTCTATTCTATTCATCTGTCGATCAGTCGATCATGTGTGTGAGCGACGTTGTTCTCTCGGTCCTTGTGGGTAAAGGCCGTTTGTGTTTTGGGTTTTTTGGCTGCCTCATACATCATGTTCTTGTCGCTCATTAAGTTGTGTTAGTGTTGCCTACCGCACATGAGCTAGTGTCCTTGTTAAACTGAATATGTCAATCTGTTGGTTTCACTTATAAGTGAGGAGGCCTGTCATGCCGTATCAAGCTTCGTTCTCGTTTGTTAAAATTAGTGTTAAGTGTAGCTTGTCGTCTGTTTACCTATGTATGTAACCATGTGTGTTTAAGTGCAGCAGAGGACTGCCGCATTATATTGAGATGTTTAGTAGCGCTGAGATTACATAACAGATGGTTCGGTATATACGGATCTCGGGGTACCACCTTCTGATTCTATTAAGTTCCATTATTACAGAAAGATTTAGAGATGTGTCAAATTAATTGATGTATATTCTTTCATGTGGAGTTTTTTTGAGAACAATAAGCTTGTTATTTGTAAATGTCTCTCACGATTAACAAGGAAAAGGCCTCACAGGTTGCGACGCTACTGTTATTGTACATTTAAGTTTTCGTCATAATGTTGTGGTGTTTTAATACTGATCATTAACCACTAAGTTTTGTAATCACTTTCGATGAATCACTGTGGCTTAATAGAATATGTATGCCTGAGATTTGTTAATTTCTTTTTGTATATAAGTGTATGAGAGAGTACAGCTACATGTTTTGGTACCAGCTGTAAGATCAAATACATTTCGAGATCAAATTGTTGTGATCAGCCAGGTCGAAATCACTCTTACACTTAGGTGTAAAGTTCACATTTGGTTTCTGTTACTAAGTGATTATTTAAAATTTGTCCACTAAAACAACCTGTATCTTCCACTCTTCCACTCCCACTATTCCTGCCTTCTCAAAGTTGTTGGTATACCTGTGACCATGTTGGCACTACTGATTATACACTTGTTTTGATCATGAAAATGCAGAGAGAATTTTTTTGGCGACTAAGGCAGTATATAATCATTAACGCGTATAATGCTTCATATTTACCATTTTGTTTCAACGTTCAGTCAATTAACATAATGAAAAGACTTTTGTTAAATCGGAAGCTATCGTTGTCGATAGGCTTTTACGTGCCGTCAAGTTATAAATAAAGGTTCTAGTGGTATCTACGTTAATCTGGATGTAAATGATATTGTAGCAAAGAAACAGTGGAAGTGATACTTGCTGTGGACATGAGGACAAGTCGGCACATGACACGCCTGGCTAGTTGAGCCTCAGAGGGCAGCGGTGTCCGTTGAAGCGCGACGAGGCAGCGCACAGAGTACAGAGGGGAGCGGAGGCAGGCCTGTGATTATCGCGGCCGGCCGGGCCGACAAAGCGCTGTGCCGGATGAGCCGACGCGTGCTCACGCCGTACCCAGCGCAAGCCGGCGCGGGTGGCCTCAACACCCTCACGCGGCGAATCACGAGCGGCCAGAGTGTCGCAACACGCCACTGCGTCCGCTCACAAACCAGAGCGCAGCGGCCGGCCGAAACATGGAGAGGGTAGTATCGTAAATTTCCCGCTTAAACTAGTCAGAGATCGTGACAAACACAAATGGAGTAGGCTGCCGTAGTGTGTTATAAACGAGCGTAGACTACAGTAGTTTTCCTTGTAGCCCTGGTCAGTTGAGATCGTAACTGTATTACCTATATGTTAGGTGTGTTGCATACCCATCAGGTGTTACCTCATTTCGATCCCTTTGTTTGCATATGCGATCAGTGTCTTGCTAGATTCCCCTAGACCCAGAATGGCGAACCATCTAGAAACTGGATATATATATATATATATATATATATATATATATATATATATATATATATATAGAGAGAGAGAGAGAGAGAGAGAGAGCTGCATAACCTGCGGAAATTTATGTTTTCTATAGTTATCCTCCTGTCCGTTACTTAAAAATAAACTGTGTTTATAGAAAAATTGAAATTATAAATATTTAATTTAGGTTTTATTTGATAAGTTGTGATGCGTAAGACGAAAGACAGAAACCTTGTAGTAAAAATAAAAAAAAGTCAGATATATCAATTACCTATAGAAAGCGCAATGCCCAAAAAATAAGCTAAAATTAAAGAAAAAAACTCAAAGCAATAATATACCAAACATCGCTTCAATAGTTTCTGTTACTCATAAATAACGTTCACATTTATGAATAATAACAGGAAATCTTGCCTTTGACCAGGATGAAGAACGTTCTACTGAGTACAAAATAACAACAACATTTATAAAGATTTTTATGTTTGTGCATGTATACTGCACTTGCATAAAAAATAATTTCTTTTTTTTACATAAAAACGCAGAAGTTACGCGATCAGCTAATTTTCTATTGCTTATAAAATGCAATTTGTATTTCCTAAGGATACAAAATACACAATGGACTAACACTTCACGATCTGCGGTTGTAATTACGTGCAAAACAAACAAATAAAAAACAAAGGGAAGTTGTCAGCTCCCACTTTCTGTCTCACACGTTCATTTATATTTCTTTCCCTACCAATTTTATCAATAATTCCAATAATCCTACCATTTACCACGTCATTCGTGTACTGTACAAGAACTACCGCAACGTAAGTTTGACAGAGCGGAAATCCAAACACAATAAAATGCATACCTTAACAGCTATGAGCACTAGGTTAGTAGAAGAGATGCGTTTTATAGTAGCGAAGATGAACAAGTGCTCGTAGCCCCTAAGTTACGCGCTTTATAGCTCTGTTGGGTGTCACTAACTGCTTTCATTATGAAACAATGGATGAATATAAATAGGGTACTTCTCGCTCCATATTAAGCAAATGCTGATTATTCATCTTTCTCAATGTTTATGACGTCGCATCTCCTGAACTGTATGCTGTACCATGATATAATTTTGCAGATACTTCCACCGATATACGAGGGTTGTCCAATAAGTTCCGATCGATTGCGAAATGGACACCACAGTGCAAACTCGATGAAGCTTTGCGCAGATGTGTTGGGTATTGTCTCTAGTATGACCGTCGACCGCATCAAGACGCTTTTTTCAGTTGTGAGCGCACTGTGAGGGAGTAAAGGTGCTTAGAACAACGATGTCTCATCCAAGTAGGAAGGCCCTCGGAGGGGCTTCGCCTTGATGAATGCAGCCCACCTAACACAATCGCCACGCAGTTCCTTCTTCATGGCAATTCTCAGCCGCACTCTGCAGGGGCAGTGAAGACGCTCCTGCAGCCCTTTCGATGGGAAGCGTTCGATCACCCACAACACAGCCATAATTGGCTCGTCCTGAGTATCATCTCTGTTCACATGAAACGCTGGATACGGAGACAACACCTGGGCGCAGGCTACGCGCTATAGACCAGCGTAGAGAATTATCGGAAAGCACAGGTGGCTGCTTCTATGACGATGGTGTTGGAAATTTGGTATAACGTTCCGACAAATGTATACGTTGGAGCGGCGCCTATGTAGAGATGTATTTGGAAAGTGTAGCTAACTCTTGCAAATAAAATGTTTGTGATTTTCACTGTGGTTTACATTTGGCGACCAATCGGAACATACTTTCTGGACAACCCTCGTATGTAGATTTTCTGCAAATTGTATTGCGAATGGTTAGTAGTAAAGAAGTAATAAATTAAAACGCGTGCCTGACGTTGAACTTTTACTGCGCAACATTTTAAGCACATGGTTATTTTTCACGCATGTAACTCTTTTCGACATCATATCTTCGGAACTACTTGTCGTATAATGGTATAACTTTCCAAGTAGATTCAGTGATATATTTGATTACTGTGCAGAAACTCTGCTGTGAATAGAATTAGTAGTAAAGACGTAATAAATTAAAATATCATGCCTGATGCTGACGTCTGACTGCAAGAACAGCGAAAAAAAATTTCGTAAGGCTCTGCAATTACGTGTAAAGTTTGTTGGAAGTCGCGAAGCGTTCCCGTTCTCAAATACTGGATGTATAAAGTCCACGTATTCTAGGTGTAACACTTGTCTTATTGCGTCAAACCTTTAACATAAGATTACATCCCTTAAAGAGTAGTTAATGACGGCATTTTAAATTTCTACATTCGGCCAGTTATTACACGAACTATTAAAAATCGAATTTTTTTCCCTAGCTCCAACTGATACAGAATTTCGGATTCCGGGATAGCGTTCTAGTAATAGACATTTCACAGTAGCTCAGATGGAAGAGTGCTCATAGCTCTTAAGGTATGCATTTTACAGCCTGTGTTTACTATACATTTGCTTCGAATGATCGTTCCCGTCATACTCCTGAATATTGACCATTTCTCCTGGGACAACCTCTATATTGCAGCCCTCTGTCCATCATTTCGAAATAAAATTTGTTGTGTGGATAACGCATACACTGAACAACAAACATGAACTCAATAACATGACATACATTAAAAAATTAGATCGAACCATTAACTCTTAATTGGGGTGAAGAACACATCACGTTATCACGTTACGTACGAGAGTACAAAACGTGGTTCAGGTATGGAAAGGAAGATTGAGAAATGACACTGCTTAGAGAAATGAATATTAACATACTGTTGGCATATGAAAGCACACGAAATATGATATATTGGACATACGATAAATACGAAAAGCTCTATATGTCTCATAGCGCAGCCAAATTAACCCAGAACCACGTGGTCGGTACACAAAGAAGGTGGAATGAAATCAGACCTTTAAATCGTGTTTTTAGAAAAAAAAAATAGGTTAAACACTCCTGCAGTGCATGAAGGAAACGACAGTCTCATAAAAACATTTATGTAATTCTCTGAAGTATAGATAGGGGAAACCAGCAACTACTAGTGTCGGACTAAAGCAGGGCTTCCCAAACTTTTCAGCTGGCGGACCGCTTCCTCAGTCGAAAATCCATGGCGGACCCCTAGTCAGTCAAGAACACAGTAACTTTAAATTTCAGAGTGAAGCCCATGGGAACTGAAAGCTTCTTAAGGCAAGTGCCATGTTCCCAATGACACCCCCTCCCCCCCCCTCGAAGTATCAATAGTTAGTGGATTTACTCCCTTTGTTCAACACACTATAGCCTGATTGAAGTACTTGGTAATTGACATTTCACACGTTGGAGCTACCTTCCTCCAAGAGCAATCAACGTAACGTCCAAATTTTCATTAATTGCTTTTGCATGAGTTTTCATGCAATGCTGAAAAGCAGCTAGTTCAGCACTCTTCCTTTTGAAAAAATCGATGTCTTTAGCATGGAAATCCGGGTGAGTGCCTTAAAATGACGGCGCAATTTAACTGGAACCATTGAACTGTTCGGAAGGACTCGCGCACAAATTACACACTGAGCTTTACCCTCCTCCGTTTCCATAAAGCCCATTTCTAAATAGCTTTCGTTGTACTTATGCTTCTGGTTATTCCACTTCCACAGGATATTGCAAGCAATGGAGTTCTTGCAGCGTTTTCACATAATAAATCAGGCTGTGGAGCTTCTTGTGATTGTTTTCTCTTTGGTTGTCCTCCATCCTCATTCATTTCAACTGGAAACTTCCCTTGTTGTGGAGGCGATGGAGAAACTGCACACTTCTTTAGGTATCCTGAGTTCAACCACCGATCCATGTCAGAAGTAATAAACTGGTCAACGACTTATGAAATAGGTAGTGCACTGACAAAGCAAGTTTAACATTTAATGATGCCTGGGGCCGCATACGTGCCAGCGAGCGCTGTGATTGGTCGACAAAGCTCGCTCCGCGCATGCGTAAAAGGTTTCAGCGCATCTAGCGCCATAAGCGGGCGCACAAACAACCTCCGTATTGTTGCGAAACAGTCGATCAGAGAAGCCGTATTCACCGGAACTAAACTTGAGAGGTGGCATGAGCCCCCTCTCATATTTCTATCTTACGATTCTCCTCTCTAATTGCATGCGGTGGAAAGTTCATATTCCTTCACACGCGGACTTCCCACGCGGACTTCCCACGCAGCGTCTCTCGTCACCTGTGTGGTCCGGTGACAGGCGTGCTCTGCTGACTTTGAAAGGGTAAGCCGACGGGTGTGAGAGAGTTAGTGAATGCTTTCCAGACGCTGACATTGTCAAGAGGCACGCCCGCAGGGGCCTGAAGTAGCGGCTGGGCTAGAGGTTCTGTTACTTCGCAGAAACTTAGCGAAAACACTTTCTGGCGGGCTACCAGCGAGGTGTGGGAATGACTTGTGTACCCAGGCAGTTGTGGCGGGCAAATTCCCGCGCTTTCTGCAAAATCGTAACTATGATTGGCTTGCTCAGGGCATAGCTCTGTGACGTAGCAAAATCGGCGCAGAAATTGGCGCCAAGAATCTCCATTGTAGGAATGGTAGTGTTCCGGCAATGGAGTGGAATTTTCCGCCGGTTTTCGAGTTGCTGATTGGAATGTTTAACCATGGCCACTGTCGTGGGGGCGGGAATGTTGTGTGTCTGGCCTGTACGGGTGCTCTAGGTAGTCGGCTCTTGTCTTTCGGTCGAGGACGTCAAAGCAACCAGCCATCGCCTCCGGTACGCCAGATCGTGTTCTGGCAGTTAAGAAGACAGTTTGGTAATGTATGTCCGCAGCACCGGCAGATAGGGATTTTCCTAGGTGATAATGAGAGCTCAGCAGAGCGCGCCTGTTCGTCTTTTTCTAACTTTGTTCTGTCTTGAGTAGCAGCAATTAATGTTGGGTTAGCTGTGTGTCTCTCTTAAGATTTGAGTGGCAAGGTATTGGCTCCACATATCACTTCGTCTTAAACCTCACAATCTAGTTTAGGGACAACTTCACCTCCATAGCGTTTGTTTGAGTATCCAATTTCAGCCAATTTGATGTATTATAAATGTTTCATGTGTTTTTGTTTATTATTTTGTGTTTAGTCTTAATAAATCATATTGTTATTTTGGACAGAACTTTCATTCTGTTAATCGGTAGAGCAACCCATCATTTCTCACTACGTTAATGAAACCTTCCTTTATTTAACTTATTTATCAAATTAAATTATTGCAGGTGCCAAACTCTTTTCTACTCCACTTGCAGGGTTGATTACAGTCAGTTCGCGTATATTTTTTAATCCATGTGCAACAGCAAAAGTCGGAGTTAGAATAGGGGCGGCTTAGAGCATCATTTACATATGGAGATTCTAGAAGAATTTAGTGTTAAATACACTGCTTGCCCCGGCACCTCGCATAAAATGGCGACCCTTAGCCTCGGATCTTTCCTGTGAATCGCTGATAAGCAAGCAGTATTAGTAGTAGGGACACTCGGAACTTTTTTTTTGCTTAATTTTTTATTGATTAATACCCAAGTTTTTTTCTGGTAGTTCTGCGTTTAGTTTTAAGTAGCAGCGTATGAATACAGTTTTTGTTTTCAGTGTATATATTTTTTTGTTTGTTCATTGTTTTTTGTGTTTCTTTGATGTGGTGTCCGTACCACATCACACTTTGTCGGGTTTGTGTGCAGTTTCTGTACCACAACAAATCGTTCTTGTAGTTGAAACGGCGTTGTTGAAATTGTATGTCTATGTGAAAAATATTGGGAGTAGATGATTTTTATTGTGAATTTTAGATAAATTTGTTTTTTCATGAATGATCACGAGAAGTAAGGCACGACCATTATCGAGCGAAACTAAAACAAAAGAGAATAGCATAATGGATAAGAGGCACGTTACTGACGGGGATAGGTTCGGAGATGAGATGGGCACATTTATAGCAGCACCGGACGACAGGGTCATTGATGAGGAAGGTGATTTGGACGCGATCTTAGAGCAACGTCGCGACCATGATAGTGAGGTAGAGGATGAAACAGAGACAGGCACACAGGTTGAGACGGCAGCAGAAGTTTATAATCAAACGAACGAGTGCAGACAGAGGCCAGCTCGGTCACGTCAGAGCTCTAGCGCCCAGGTGTCCAGAGTTACATCACCCATGTGTGACGAGGATCAAAATGATGACATTAACCCAATACTGAGCTTCCTACGATCAATGAAAGAAGAAGCTGACGAACAACGCAAGAAGGAGAAGGAAGAAGATGAGAAACAGCGTAAGAAGGAGAAGGAAGCAGCTGAGAAACAGCGTAAGAAGGAGAAGGAAGAAGCTGACGAACAGCGTAAGAAGGACACTCAGGCAATAATTTCGCACATAGGGGAAATTCGTGGGGAATTACTAACATAAAGAAAGAATGTGGAGAAGTAAAACAAATCTCAATGGTAGCACAAAAAGTAGCAGGCCTAGCCAAAACGGCAGCAACAGGGGCAATGAAAATTGCAAAAGTAACTTCTCAACTCGCAGGGCGCTTGCGACGTGCGACACAAGCACACTCAAAATCCCTAGCGGTCTTAAAGACTCAAGGTAATATTGTGGTTACGAACATCACGAAACGAATGAAAGAAGTAGAGAGTCGGATAGCAAAACTAGAGCGAAACGGGCACACGAGCACTACGTGTTCGGATACCACTGATGGAGTACACAGCATTGTGTCTCCGAGGAAAAGTCCGCCGTGCTCTAGCCCAGTGACAGAGTGCGGAACTAACAATGCACACGCAGAAACAGAGAGTAATACCTCCGATAATTGCAGCCCGCTTAGAAAAGTGAATGCTGAATGCCACTTCCACTGTGATAGAGAGGTAGCACATCACAGTTATCAGCAAGATAGATCAGGACACTCAGCAGACGTGCAAGTATCAGAAACGAGTGACAACACCAGTGCGAGGACCGGACAGGATTTTGATCACAATCACTTCCTGTCGATACTAAAATTCCAGAAGTTCAAAGATAATGGCGGGTCGATGCATCCGAAGAGCTGGGTGACGCAGTTTACAAATTCATTACCGTCATCATGGCCAACCCAGGCAAAATTAGAATTCATGTGTGGACACATCGAAGGCCAAGCCGCGGAAAAGATGCGGGGTGTGGCAGCGACGTGTCGGACTTATCAGGAATTTGTTGGTGCATTCCTGCGGACCTACTGGTCAAAGGAAACACAAGACAGGATTAAAGAGGAAATAATATTTTGTCCTGAACTGGAAGTGTCTGGGCATAGGAACGCAACCAAATTTTTTGATGATTTACTCAAGAAGAATCAGTTTTTAGATAGTCCATATAGCAACGGAGAAATCATTAAATTTTGCTTTTCCAAATTGCCTGTTAGGTATCAACAGACACTTGTCGGGAAGTGTGGATCTGACATAGAAGCATTCAAGAGTCTATTGCGCGAACTCGAAGTAGTCTTCGATAAACAAGACGCAAAGGACAGGAAGAAGGCGCAAAATAACAAATACCACGGGCCAGCAAGGGAAGACGACAACAGATCGCATAATCGCACTCGTCAGTTAGGAAACCAGGATTACGGAAATCAAGGTTACGCTATTCAAGGTTATGGAAACCAGAGACACGGAAACCAGAACGTCAGGGAACAGGGTCATGCTAGACAAGGAAGCGGGGACAGGAGAAATAACGAACGGCAAAGCGACCGTAATTGGAGAGAGCGAAATCAAGGACAACATGAGAACCAGGAGACTGAAATTAGACCTGCAAATCCTAATGCACGTCAGAGAAGGGGGAGTCTAACAAGGGACTGGCGCTAGTCCATAGGACTCCACCACATCTCTCACACAAAGAAGTTCTTGGAATAATAGTAGTTTAAGTAATGTACATAGTAGATAGGCGAATATATGAACCGTTCTTTGGGGAACAATAATCGTTGCATTAATAGATTAAGATTGTTAAAGTATTAACACGCTGCGTTGCCTTGTAAAAGAATTTACTGCTGCTAGTTTTTTTTGTATATGTTCGCAACTTCCATTGTCGGTGGAGTAGGAGACACTATCTTTCCATGAGCAATGTTTTAGTCCTTTCCTGTCTGGTGTCCATGTTGAGGGATAATGATGAGTGAGGAGATGTCGCACAAACGGGCACGCGTCAGTGCACTGCAAGATTGTGGTATATTGCGTGATTTCGAGGATGAATATGGGCAGTATAGTTTTTTGCAGAGCTGCGCCAGCATCGTTGTCTTGCAAGTCGGGGTGAACCTGTGAGCGTTTGACTCCAATGGTGCCCTAGACGAGAGAAATGCGGGCATAAAGCCTACCATGCCAATGTGCTGGTTGGGGATTTAGCGTGCTGCTCGTGACTGTCACAGATGAATAACCAGGGACTTATACTTGGATATTCGTGACATACTGTGTAGCTGGCGTGTGTTGGGCGACTGAATCCTCAACAGGAACCAGCCCTGGCTTGGTCATATTACATTGCCTCTGGAAAGGTGTGCTTTGATCACGAAAACCGCATCACATAGAGAAGGAAGTTGCAACTATAAATTTATTGTCGTGTATAGCCATGGCTAACCCAGTCTCTGGAGTTTCAGTGAGGCGTAATGAAAACTCGGAGGTCATGTCGTACGGCGCGCACATCACTTTCGGCAATAGCGGAGAGCAGTGAGACATCTCACCGTAACAGGAATTATGTAAGAGTATTGTATAAGGTAAACAAACAAAAAAAAAGGTACGATATACTAGGACAAGTTAAACTGTAGGATTTAACAATAACTAGATTAATATTGTGGGGGTTTTCTACCACAAGTGTTCAGCAGAGCGCGCCTGTTGAGATGCTATTTTTCAGGTCACCAAACCACAGACCCGAGATGGAGGGACGACGGGCGAGCGAAAGTAGCATAGTTGCATGTTCTTTATAGCACAGTAAAACTTAGACCTGCATAACAACATAATTTAATTAAAAGACATAGAATGTAGATTGTTGGCAATGGTAGTTAATTCTTGAGCATGTCTACTGTCAATCTATATAATTAATAGTAATATTAGTGTGGGCCCACACATTTAGCTGTTCATCCAGTGTAGCGTCACACACCATGTACAGTAGTGAGACCGGTCTCTATTTTGTTATAATGATAGCCATAGATTAATAACTATAAAAGTAAAATAAGAGTGTCTGAAATGACAGACCATCAATGTGTCATTATGTAAATTTATTATAACATAGAAGGTCATGGGAAAAAGTTAGGCATAAGATTTTTGTCAGAACTGTGCAGATGACGGGTATCGTGGCAATGCAGAGGCCAGCCAGCGCAAAAACAAGAGGTCTTCGGCTACCTGCTAGAAGGCGAGCGTCCGGTCCTGCAAGCTGACAGTCACCGGGCCGTATACCTGAAGGATTAGGCGGGATCCTCGCCGGGCCACAAGCGAAAGTGAGGCTGGGCGTTGACACTGACATGCGACTCACACACGACAGCCTGCTAGCTCTCCGGACGCGGCAGCCGTTTGGAGGGATTCCCTGCGGCAGACTACGTTGTCGTGAGTACACGAAGAAGATCACATATCGTGTCAGAACCTGCGCCTCATGTGCCTCAGGACAGAAAGGGACGCTATATACTCACCTGTTTGGGTTTTTACAACTCACTAGCATTGGCCGATCTGCATACACAAAGCAGTATCGTGCCACACTAACAAATGTATGGTCTCATTTCTAACTTCTCCTCTCTATTAGAGAGCAATTTTAGCAATCGTCGCTCCTAGTTCGATCCTGTATGGATGACCTCACACACTTGTGGAGTCACTCCACGTGCCATCATCCCTCGTCAAACTGCAATACTGGGAAACGTAAAGTACTGTCCAGCGAGAGAAGAGACCTAGACTAGTGATGTATCCCAACAAGTAGACCTCAGAGACAATTAATCGACGTGAGGAGAGCCTATCACTGTGTCTTCCTACCGTACTGCCGTGATCATATGCGTAGGTCTTGGTGCAATCTCAACAGAGTACTGCAGATGCTCCAGCACACCCTATTGCCGTTGCAACAATGTAGCAACAACACCCGACGTTTAGCCCTATGTGATGTCAGTACTGTGGAATTTGTGAAGTGCTTCGATTATTTCTAACAATGTGATTTAGTGCTTCATTCTCAGCGCAGTCGTGAACTTTGTGCAATGTGCACGCACAACTTGATGCCCCATGAACCTTGTTTTTTTCCTTAAATTTCTTTCTTTTGTGTTGTTTTTGTAATGTATGTTATACCTTGTATGTGTTTATGTTTTACACTGTAATTCTTATTACAAATTACTGTATTGTTCTCCACACCATGTTTTTTTTGTATTTTTAATTTATTGTTGTGTGTATGCAAACAGAGTGCCTGAAGTCCCCATAAACTGAAGAAGATACCACCACTGTTATTGTGAATGGACCATCAGTTCAGGGAACATTTTGTAAAGGTTATTCTTGCTGCAGGGAGACAGAATGAATCGGAGGTTGTAATTAGATTCTGAAAGCTCACAAAGAGATTGTTAACATAAATAGTATCATGTGTGAGTGAGTTCAGGTTAGTTTAATGATTAAAATTGTTGTAACATCTTGGGCATTTAATTGTGGAGCACTCCAACTCTGATTGTAAAGAATAAATTGCTCCATATTTGGCTCACATGCCCGGGTTATATTTAGAGTGTGAATGTCTGTGTGAATCGGTGTTTGGAAGGGGCTCCCTGGGTTTGGATGTGTGATGTGAGTGTTAGAGTTCCATATTAAGAAGGTGACATTGCCTCCCTCTACGAGCTGCATTTTTCAGTTGCAGTGATTTTCTTTATAGAGTGCGGCATATGGAGTCAGTTTGCAAGATTGTTCTTGGGTGATTGACTCACTACCTTGCTCCTAAGTGAGCCAACCGCTCACCAATTACAATCTAAAATGGCGTAGGGGCTATGAGAGGTGGCATGAGCCCCCTCTCATATTTCTATCTTACGATTCTCCTCTCTAATTGCATGCGGTGGAAAGTTCCTATTCCTTCACATGCGGACTTCCCACGCAGCGTCTCTCGTCACCCGGGTGGTCCGGTGATAGGCGGGATCTGCTGACTTTGAAAGGGTAAGCCGACGGGTGTGAGAGAGTCGAGTGAATGCTTTCCAGACGCCGACATTGTCAAGAGGCACGCCTGCAGGGGCCTGAAGTAGCGGCTGGGCTAGAGGTTCCGTTACTTCGCAGAAACTTAGCGAAAACACTTTCTGGCGGGCTACCAGCGAGGTGTGGGAATTACTTGTGTACCCAGGCAGTTGTGGCGGGCAAATTCCCGCGCTTTCTGCAAAATCGTAACTATGCTTGGCTTGCTCAGGGCATAGCTCCGCGACGTAGCAAAATCGGCGCAGAAATTGGCGCCAAGAATCTCCATTGGTGGATTGGTAGTGTTCCAGCAATGGAGTGGAATTTTCCGCCGGTTTTCGAGTTGCTGATTGGAACGTTTAACCACGGCCACTGTCGTGGGGGTGGGAATGTTGTGTGTTTGGCCTGTACGGGTGCTCTAGGTAGTCGGCTCTCGTCTTTCAGTCGAGGACGTCGAAGCAACCAGCCATCGCCTCCGATACGCCAGATCGTGTTCTGGCAGTTAAGAAGACAGTTTGGTAATGTATGTCCGCAGCACCGGCAGATAGGGATTTTCCTAGGTGATAATGAGAGCTCAGCAGAGCGCGCCTGTTCGTCTTTTTCTAACTTTGTTCTGTCTTGAGTAGCAGCAATTAATGTTGGGTTAGCTGTGTGTCTCTCTTAAGATTTGAGTGGCAAGGTATTGGCTCCACATACCACTTCGTCTTAAACCTCACAATCTAGTTTAGGGACAACTTCACCTTCATAGCGTTTATTTGAGTATCCAATTTCAGCCAATTTGATGTATTATAAATGTTTCATGTGTTTTTGTTTATTATTTTGTGTTTAGTCTTAATAAATCATATTGTTATTTTGGACAGAACTTTCATTCTGTTAGTCGGTAGAGCAACCCATCATTTCTCACTACGTTAATGAAACCTTCCTTTATTTAACTTATTTATCAAATTAAATTATTGCAGGTGCCAAACTCTTTTCTACTCCACTTGCAGGGTTGTTTACAGTCAGTTCGCGTATATTTTTTAATCCATGTGCAACAGCAAAACGCGGAGTTAGAATGAGGGGGGCTTAGAGCATCATTTACATATGGAGATTCTAGAAGAACTTAGTGTTAAATACACTGCTTGCCCCGGCACCTCGCAAACTGTGTATGTGTTCTCACTTAGGAACCGCAAAGGCTGTTTGGGAATACGACCTGAAGTAAAAGTACACATGTTTTTCACATGAAAATAAAAAATTGTGATGAATTTGATTTTCACATTTCTATTCAATAATTTTACTCATTATTTTACACGATTTGGTGAAAGCGGCCGCGGACCCCCCTAAAAAGAGCCGGATGACCCCTAAGGGGTCTGCGGACCACACGTTGGGAAACCCTGGACTAAAGTATACCTGAGCGGACCAACACCCCACACGGTCACCCACGCACAACCAAAATACAAGTGCCCCTTGACCGCTCGCGAGCCTGCTCTCTCTCCTCTATCGGTTCCTGCCCAGAGACGTTTTTTTTTTTTTTGTTTTAAAGCCAACTCCAGCGGAATAAAGCGTCCACAGCTTCTTGAACGTTTCCGGACAGAGACTTATGTGTACAAACACCGAAAAAAGTACACTGCCAATTTCTTTTGAAAAGTTGGCGGGGTTACTACAGTGCGCTGAAAGAAGAACTCAGAAACAATTACCAAACTTATAGAACAAGAAGAGTGACAATCTACAAGTGCACCAAATACTAGTCATTTCTTCAGCTATGTAGAAATCCTTCGGTTTTATGGTATTCCATGTCTATGGATTTGCCTACTGCTTCGTCAACCAAGCATACACTTTTGTTCGGCAAGTTGCCAGACTTCAGTCGGCAGGCGGAACCAGTTTGAAAACATGGGTGTCAGTCATGTGTCCTCCTTCACCAGGTTTCACATGCAATACAACCAAAGCGACACTAAGCTACATGTGTTGTCTTTGCCGAACATCTGAATGCGCACTTCCCTTAGGAGCGCCTCCACGTTACGTTCGCTCAGTGGACAGTACCTCACTGAAACCTTCCCTGGGCGTTCGATCGATGGCCGTGGAATCTTGGCCTCCGAGGACATCCATTCTTATTCCATTAGATTACTGTTTATAGGGTTTGCTTAAGAGCAGAGTGGACACAAAGGAGGAACTTCTCGGCCTATATTTTACGTGCCTGTGCTCAAGTAAAGGACAGTACGAATAAGCTCAGATCAGCAACACAGCAGCTGACCACAAGAACTTGAAAATGCATTGCATTTTACTGTTGGCTTTAGAATATCTTTAGCGAGAAAATGTACATATTAGAACGAAACATTAGAGGCAATGTTTAATTTATTATCACCTGCGTTTGTCATATTCCCCGTTGTTTTCCTTTGTTGCCTCGGAAACAGTTTAGAACGGCACATTTGTTTATATGAAATTTTTTGTTCAGAATCACTAACACTGTCACCCCAAAAAACTAGTACCTTTCCTCCTGACTAGCCGGCTGCGGTGGTCTCGCGGTTCTAGGCGCGCAGTCCGGAACCGTGGGACTGCTACGGTCGCAGGTTCGAATCCTGCCTCGGGCATGGATGTGTGTGATGTCCTTAGGTTAGTTAGGTTTAAGTAGTTCTAAGTTCTAGGGGACTGATAACCACAGCAGTTGAGTCCCATAGTGCTCAGAGCCATTTGAACCATTTTTTCCTCCTGACTCACCCTGTACACTTGCTTTACCACGTCAACTGCTTGTGACGCCACCAGGCAGCTTTCAGTATCTGTGTCCAGCAGTCAGAACGATAGGGCACATCTGAGTATATCGTATAACAGTACCGGTCGTGTCTCACTTCCTTAAACCAATGTAGGATGCTATTCACGCATGGCTCAGGAAGAGCTACGTACTAGATGTTATTTTCTTATATTCCTTTCGCACTTACTACCCTTGGTCAGAAAAAACAGGGATTTCCAAAACGTTTCAAGCGATTTCGCAAGATCCCATGTTCTACGTGAAGGAACATACAGGTTGTAAGAGGTCCATGACTATGGAATTTATTGCCAGCCCACTCGAGCAGATGTAATTTCGATGGATTGCTCACGCGCTGCCTGCGATATGTAAGCTATAAGAGAATCTCAGACCAGAGAGCAGTGTTGACTGCTGTAGGAACTGTGTGTCAGTAGGGGTAAGTAGTAGCTAGCAGTCTGGTGTATGGAGTTGGCTGGGCCGGTCGTGGGGAGCGATGGCGGTGCCTGAGCTATGTTATATCAAGTCCCATGTAAATGTTTCTAAAAAAGTCTCTTAATAATAATCTTTCTTATAAAAATTAACTTTTGACAATCATTCATCTCTATTTAAAGAATTTACTAATTTCCAATCCATGGTTATTCCTATTATTGTAAAGAAAAATCAGTTGTTTCTTTTTATACATGACAAATCTATCGGCCAGCATGGCACTGGGCTGTGCCAGAAAAATTTCATACAGGAGCAGATCTATTCGCATTACATGGCGACTTCATTGTGGTAAGAATTTTCAATTTATTCAGTATGATCTTTCGGGGCCATGACGCAGCACTGCTGACGTCCAAATTTACCAGTTTAGATTCACAGTCAGTCAGTTATTGAAAGGTTGTATATGAGTCACATTTTTATTGCGAGGTTACGCTCAATGTGAATGCTATACATACATTTACTATTGGTAGGTTTCGGAATTTATCTGTTGGGAGGTTACAAGGTGTGTGACAAAAATATGGAAACACCAAGAAACACATTGCCAACCTTCGTGTGCTGTAGGAAATTACATTGATGGAAAAAATCGCAACACTAAGAAGGAATTCTGCGACATAAACTAAAGTTGAATGATGTCTATTCACATTTCGCACCAGTTGCGCCACTATGAGGATGCAAATCAGGTTTGCTTTAAATACATTATGTAATGGTCTTCAGAGTTAGTTACCTATGAGACTGGACGTAGCGACTTGATGTTGGTCTAGAATGCCTTTAAGGTGACCAAAACGGCATTATAAACACCTGTCTGAGTTTGAACGAGGTGTTGTAACAGGGCTTCGAGAAGCTAGAGGTTCCTTCTGCGATACTGCTGAAAGATCTGGCAGGAACGCAGCCACTGTCATGATTGTTGGCAGCAGTTGCCTCTGCAATGTAATGTCGAAAGAAGACCGGGCTCCGGAATGTCACATGGTGCTATTGAGAGGGAAGACGATCGTGTCCGGCGTATGGCTGTGGTTCATCGTACTGCACCTGCAGCAGCAATTTTAGTAGCATTTGCCACCACAGTTACACATCTAATTGTTACAAATCTGTTACTTTAAGGACAGTTCCGATGCAGACGCCCTCTAAATGGCTCTGAGCACTATGCGACTTAACTTCTGAGGTCATCAGTCGCCTAGAACTTAGAACTAATTAAACCTAACTAACCTAAGGACAACACACACATCCATGCCCGAGGCAGGATTCGAACCTGCGACCGTAGCGGTCGCTCGGCTCCAGACTGTAGCGCCTAGAACCGCTTGGCCACTCCGGCCCCAGACGCCTTCTAGTGTGCATTCCACCGACCCCAGCCCAGTGGTGACTCCACCGGCGTCAAGAGAGAGCTCAATGGGGGGCCAAGTGGAGGTGTGTTGTGTTTTCTGCTGAAAGCTCGTTCTGCCTCTGTGCCAGTGATGACCGTCTGTTCGTTAGAAGGAAGCCAGTTGAAGGCTTGCCACCAACTTGTATGTTTGCTAGACCCACTGAACCTACCTACATCTGTAGTTATGGTCTGGGGTGCGATTGAGCAGGAGCATCCTGACTGCAAATTTGTCCGTCAGTCTGCTGATTCGACCTATTGTGCTACCATTCATGAGCAGAGTTCCAGTGGGTTTTCCAACAGGGTAGCGCTCCTCCAGGTACCACTGTTCTAACCCAACATGCTCTACACAGTGTCGACAGGTTGACTTGGCCTTCTAGATCACGTGATCTGTCTCTACCGAAGCCGGCCGCTGTGGCCGAGCAGTTCTTGGCGCTTCAGTCCGGACCCACGTGGCTGCTACGGTCGCAGGTTCGAATCCTGCCTCGGGCATGGATGTGTGTGATGTTCTTAAGATAGTTAGGTTTAAGTAGTTGTGTTCTAGGGGACTGATGACCTCCGATGTTAAGTCCCATAGTGCTCAGAGCCACTTTTTTTCCCTCACGCTTACAGTAGCTTGTGATCGTGTAATGTTAACCACTTAAATATGTTACCTAGGAAAGTGTATTCCCGAAATTTCATTACCATACGTTAATTATTTTTTGGTGTTGCACTCTTTTCCGTCAGTGTATTTGGCATTAAGATAGCTTCTAGTCGTCTCGTAATGTATACATACAGGTCCTGTATGGTTTTCAAGCAAATCCTCCTGCTAAATATTGTGCTAAATACTGGCACGGTCAGGTAAAGATTGTCGTAGTGGCCCCTTATTATTAGAGGGCTCGCAGAACCGATACGCAAGATGGGTTGCTAAACCCCTTTCAGCAGCGCGGAGAGAAAAATCGCCAGTGGACAAAAACAGTAACAGACTTTCAAAATAAACTCGGAACTACTTCGCCAGACAACATGTGACAGTGTTCCACCAATCGGAATTCATATGACTGATGTAGCTCTCCGCCGAACTAGCTTTGTAAGCACGCCTAGACCGTCAGACCTGCAGTGTTTAGCAACTGCTAGAACAGCTCCGGCCAGTACTTACGCCAGTCCTAGTCTTTTGTTCACTCGCCGTAGTCTTGTAGTAGCACGTTGTATTTTCTAGAGTAGTTTTGTGACTATTTTCTTCCATTCTCTTGTTTCCTTATCTGTTTTGCTCTTGAGAGGCCGTTGGTTTTCGCATCCAAAAATAAATGATCGACCCTCAAACCAAAGTTAGTCAAATTGAAAAGGAAGCTTTGGCGCTGGTTTTTGCCCTGATGAAGTTCTACGATTTCGTGTATGATCCGGCACAATCTCTTTTTCCGCAGTGGCGTTATCCTTTTGCATATGATTCCGACGATTCCCTGGTGGTCATACCACATGCGTTGCGCCGCCGTGTCCTCGACCTTCTCCACGTTGGCCACTGGGGCATCGTCCTCACCAAACAGCTGGCCCGCCGACACCATTATTGGCGCGGTGTGGATAAAGACATTGCCTACCTCGTGTCAGCCTGCACCGCGTGCAAATCACGTCGGGCAGCACCCCCGCGCCAGTACTTTTCGTGGCCGGATGCTGCCGCTCCGTGGGAACGTCTCCATTTGGATTTCTCAGGGCTGTTTCATTGCTCCCAGTGGCTCATACTGATCAACTCCAGGTCGGGATACCCTTATGTTTTCTGCATGATCAACACCACTTCTGCTGAGACTATCAAAATTCTCCGGCGCCTCTTTGCTATCGAGGGACTCGCCAAAACGATTTTTACAGATAACGGTCCACAGTTTACTTCGACCTAGTTTAAGCAATTCTGTATTGCCAGTGGAATTTCCCTCGTCCATATCGCCCCATTTCACCCTGAATCAAACGGCTAGGCGGAACGTTTTGTGCGGACATTCAAGCTCGAGCTCGATGAGCTGTTGGCTACGTATCGCCCCCCCCCCTCCCCCTACGCCGGTAAAAGTCCAGCGGAGATACTTCACGATCGACCATTCCGCTCCCCCTTTACCTGTCTTGGTTCTCGAGGCTTCTCACCCACCCGCACGTCGACGCACTACTTTAGGGTCGGGTAAGAGGGCAGGGCGCGGATCTTCTCTCATCTACGGGCGCTGGGCGCCTGCCGTTAAGCTCTGCGGCCGGCCGATGGCGTCTCTCCGGTGGGCCGACTGTTCCACCGCCCGCCGGCACCTCAAACAGCTCCGCCCGCGTCTGGTGGACCACGGCACCCCGGGGGAGCAGGCAGTGCCTATCGCCGGCAATCCTGTGTAGAGATGAGGGATCCGCTCCTGAACTGATTCATAGAGTTGAATCTTTCAAAGGAGTGAACAATCAGTGATTCAGAAAAAAAGAATGGTAGCTCCAAACGTTTCCCACGGCAGAGAGAGAGAGAGAGAGAGAGAGACAGAGAGAGAGAGAGAGAGAGAGAGAGAGAGACGGAGCATATCAGCGGCGCCTCTGCTGGTCAGAGCACAGTGCACACCACACAACACAGCCGGCGCCGGCCTCTGCCCTGCTTCTACCTTGGCTGCCTGCATTGTGCAGTGACCCATTGGATTTTGTGTTTCACATATGGCGTGTCGTCTCTGTGCTTCCTCTGCCGCGTGCAGTGTCTGGCGCACCTTAACTTAGCATCGCACTCTGTTGGCGATCGTTTCAGTCGCACGTCCTGCCCTCTGGGCAGTTGATGTGAGCAACAGGACAGAGAGCCTCCTAGCAGAGAACATAAGAACTACTTGCAACAACCTGCTCGCAAGAGAACGGACGATTTGTCTCGGAGCGGGTGACTGGTGGCCGTTCACCGCTCCCCCCACCCTCGGAACTCGCCCGTTCAACGCTCAACCCACGCTCACCCCACCGTTCGCGACCCTAGCCAGAGCGTTGAGCAAAGCAACTCAGGTGTCACTCTGGTCTCTGCGGTCTTAGCTCACGCAGTAATACAGCTCGCGGCTCGACCTGCTTGACTCAGTGCCTCTGCATCGGAGTTCGTCCCTACTGGATATTGTTCTTCGTAGTAATACCGCTATGTACAGTATATTACATTATTATGTTATGTATACATCATTTGTTTTTATTTTATTTTTATTTGTTTAAACTGATCAGATTAGGTCCGTGACAACTCCTCTTACTATAGGATTTTTATTATGGACACTCGAATTAACGCTTTAATTACGAGGGAACCGATAAACGTATCGCAAAATGTGATACACCAATATTTTTCTTGTTTCATTCTGCGTAAGGCTATATGCAGCACTTTAGTCTTACAGTCAAATTTATATATATTTTTTTCTTATTCTGGTACGGATTTTGCGATTTTAGGCGTCTTCGGAAGGAAACGTTCACTTTAAAAATATATGGCTTGTGATGTATTTGTACAAGGTTAATGAAATTTTAATACATTATAGCCAAATATATTGTTAATGTAAATCTCAAGTTACAACATTTTCCGATCACCCAAAAAACCACGATAGTGCAAAATAAATCAGTAATCAAAAACTTTGTCATATCGTGGAAATTTCAATAAACAATACAAAATTCTTACTCATTATCTGTGTTACTTCAAAATAGGATCAAATAAGATCAAAATACAGGTATAGTACTGGAATAAACCAAGTTTAAAGGGCAATGTGCCTTCCATTTATTTTCTATTGTGAACGAGTGGTGAGTCATGAAAAAGAGCTAGTTCATTTCAGGGAGTGAACAGTTCTGATCCGATCTCTGAAAAGAACAGTTTTGCCCATCTCTAATCCTGTGGCGGAATTTCCGTTTCCACCTCCCGCCCGTGCCGGCTGCGAACCCATGGACGTCGACCAGGACGCCACTACTCCTATGGACGTTTCTGGTGCTGTGCATTCTTTTTTCCCAGGGAGGAAAATAATGTCATAAGGGCCCCTCATTGTTAGAGGGCCCGCAGAACAGACACGCAAGATGGGTTGCTAACCCCCTTTCAGCAGCGCGGAGAGAAACACCGTCAGCGAACAGAAACAGTAGCAGGCTTTGAAAATAACCATGGAACTACTTCGCCAGACAACATGTGACAGTGTTCCACCAATCGGAACTCATATGACTGATGTAGTACTCCGCCGACTTGGCTTTATAAGCACGCCTAGACCGTCAGACAGGTAGGAACAGATCCGGCTTGTAGTTACGCCGGCCCTAGCCGTGTACTCACTCGCCGTAGTCTTGTAGTAGCACGTTATATTTTTCAGTTTTGGTCAGTATTTTCTTCCTTTGTCTTGTTTCCTTATCTGTTTTGCTACCACAGAGTTGTGGTTTTTTGTTGTTGTTGTTGTTGTTCTGCTCAAAAATGGTTCAAATGGCTCTGAGCACTATGGGACTCAACATCTTAGGTCATAAGTCCCCTATAACTTAGAACTACTTAAACCTAACTAACCTAAGGACATCACACACACCCATGCTCGAGGCAGGATTCGAACCTGCGACCGTAGCAGTCCCGCGGTTCCGGACTGCAGCGCCAGAACCGCTAGACAACCGCGGCCGGCTGTTGTTGTTCTGCGTTTAAAACTTAGTGTATGCCAAGAAGGCGTTTTCCTTTAATTGTAATAAAGTGTTTTCAAATTGTCTGTTAGTTCTTTCCTGCAGACGTCAGGACACTACAAAGATGGTGGAGGCGAATAGCGATTACGCACCTTTCTTCCCAAAGTAGATTACATAGGCTCAATAATACTGAGGTCTGGAGACTGTGGTGGTCAGGGGAGACGTGACATTTCATCCTCGTGTTTACTAAACCATTCCGGACGACATCAGACTGATCAGTCTGATGTTGTTTCACTTTTGACTTGAGCATAGCTGCTCTAAATTCTGACCATTGCTTTTTAAGCAATGTTATTTTACGATTTATCAAAATTTCATTCTGATGAAGACACTCTAAATAAGTGTCGAAACTTAGGTCAATGCACCTGACAGTTACTTGCAACCGGTTGGCTGTATAATCTTATGTTGAGAATTTGTGGTCCACCCCACGTTTCTATCTTCCTTTGTGGGGAAGATTCAGTCGTATGAATTCGGATAACTATTTTCGAAACCCCGAGTATGTCTAAGTCACGAAGGTCGAGGGAGTACCAGGACAGGTTTAGATGCGCGTGGAACATGTTGTGGACAGGTGTCAGAGTATGGAGGTCAACCTTTCAGCTCCTTCACCATCCGTGATCCTTCTTTCGTATGTTAGCGGTGACAGGTAATGCAAGACAATGTTTGAAGATAATGAGTGTGGCTTTAGGTGCGATGTGCAGTAATGTCTACGGCAGAAACGTGATAAAAAGCCAACAAAAATCTGTTTTTACTTGGTCAAAAATATAAATTTCTCAAGGGTACAATGTTGTTTTAAGTATGGCACAGGACGCATTAAGATAAAGCAACAGGGAATCGACGCATGTTAGCATCTTTCCCATTAACTTCCTACTGAATTTAAGGGTAGCTTTATTCGGAGACAGTTCTTTGCTCATGGCAGAATACTTGTGTGTCCATTCTTCGTTTCGAAAAAATTGCTATGTCTTATGGCAACGTGTGTACACTGTTTAATGCATTACTAAATGCGAACTGCTCGCGGGTTCCTAGATAGACTCATGGCTCGTAGTACGGGTAGGCCGCGCGGGACTAGCCGAGCGGTCT
Organism: Schistocerca cancellata; assembly: GCF_023864275.1. Lineage (NCBI taxonomy): Eukaryota > Metazoa > Arthropoda > Insecta > Orthoptera > Acrididae > Schistocerca > Schistocerca cancellata. Next base: position 206,961,842 of record NC_064627.1, read on the forward strand.
CAGGCGCTGCTGGTCCCGGCGGAAGTTCGAGTCCTCCCTCGGGCATGGGTGTGTGTGTTTGCCCTTCGGGTATTTAGGTTAAGTAGTGCGTAAGCTTGTGGACTGATGACCTTAGCAGTTAAGTCCCATAGGATTTCACACAGTTTTTTTTTGTAACTATGGCCATGTTCATCGACATTACATGTTATTTCTCTAATCAAGATTCCTTTTTCTTAACGCATAATTATCTTACAGGGCATCGTTAGAGAGGTTTTTTAACCAGCTTCTGACTCTGAATCCCGATTTTGCACTAAAACAGTTTTTGTCTAACATCTTAACATAAGTGACTTTTAACTAATAGCCAAAAATGCATCATGCATGCCCAACTTCATGTCTATATTTTACGAACCTAGCGTATGAATCATGAACAAGAAACTCGTTTCTTCATGTTATCTTATTACAAGTACTATTTTATTTGTTTTAAAGTACTTATCAACTGGATAATTTATAAACGGCATTGTCATAGATAATAACCGTGACAACTGTGGTAGAACATTACCTCTGCCTGTTGCACAAGTTAACATTTTTAGACGAATACACTTTCCGAAACCAGAAACATATTTGTCATTGTCGCCCTGAATTGTGATTTACCTATTGCTACTATGGCCTAACGTGCTCACATGAAGTACGAAGTGCAATTAAAATCTCAAAACAGAATCAGGGTTTTTTGTGATCTTGGTGATATGCCACGTAAGAAGCGAACACTACGTTCTAACACATACATTTCGCATTCATTTACGTCTTTGTATTTTATGTTTGTATTTCTCAGCTGACTGACATCGGGAAAACTGTTATAATACCACGGATAAACTTAACATCATTTGATTTTAAGCATGCCTTTTGAGTTGACAAGAAGACAGTTGCCCATTAAAATTGCATTTGCTATCACTATAAACACCTCGCTGGGACTTAACGCGTCAGAGAGCAGGACTGTATTTACCAAACCCCGTATTCACCAACGGACAAGTGTACGTGGCCTTCTCAAGAGTAACTAAATCAACTAACATTGTCTTATCCATTACAGAAAATGAAAGACCAAAAGTACACGAAAATTATACGCCAAATATTCTTTACACCAAGGTTTTATAATGCTCTATAAAGAATTTTTTTGAAATTTATGTACATGGAAATGTATATACAAGGATGTATCATAAATTCATGATTATTATTTCACGTCATTTGGTTAATTTTTAAGGATGTTTTTACTTCATTCCCACAACTACCCTTATCTCAACGACTTCACTTTTTCCAAATAAAATCACTATTTAAAACTGTAAAAAGTGTAAAAGTTCCGCACAGGTCCCCTGCTTATGTACAGTATTTTGCTGTGACTACACGTTACGTTGTTTGTGACGTTACAGGCTTCTTATGAATACTATAGGTATATTTGTATTTTACTTTATTCTGTACTGTTGATTGTAAAATTTTTCGCCTGTTGGCAATTTTCACTGTATCCTGGTTATGTATTCTGCAAATTACCCCTTATATGGCGCCGTATTTTCAAATGGTTCATTATTACTTTAATGGCGTTCGAGCCGATTAAGACCAAAAAAGCGTTTCACTTTATTTTATTCATCACTGTGTGATTTGTAATGCTATCGTTACAATATAAGAACATTTGTTTATGTGTGTTCGGAGTCTTTTGTGGTGGCATGCTTCAATGAAATCTTGTCGTTTTACAAACCGCGTCTCTTAGAATAAAACACGCAGGGTTTCTATAGCTGTCTCCGCCATCGTCGTCAGGAGTTAAAAGTCTTAACTCTTGATGACGATGCGGGGACAGCGATCGAAAGCTCGAGAATCTTACTCTAAGATTATATTGAAACATTTGTTCAGATAGTAAACGTTTTGGTCTTTTGCGTGTACCGCTACTAACGGCTTCTGGCTCTTTCACCTGGTAACTGCTGGAATCTTTGCGGTTCGCTTCTCTCTGTAGTGTTCATCATAGTTTGTTTACTGTGTGCTGAGCTATCTGTGTTGCCATTCTGGGTTGTCCGATGTGGCTTGCAAAAACAATATGTAATTTTTCATGTAACTTTTCGTATAATAGGAACCACTGCCTCATTTGTATAATTGTTGTAACGGCTACTGTGACTTTGTTTTTGTAGGATGCTTTGAAAATGGACATATTGTCCGAAATTAGTAACCACCAATAAATAAAATATGCTTCTTAATGCCACTTTCGGCGGAATTCCAACCAATTATTTCAATTCCAGGCCTGATGGATGGAATGAACTGACTAAAAGTACACATAATGTGTTTATAATAAATCTAAGACGATAGTAGTGAGGCGTAGCAGAATGGAGACTAGCAATCAATTTTACTACTACAGTGGGGACCACGAAGTAGACGAAGTGAAGGAATTCTGCTACCTTCGATGCAAAATAAGATGTAACGGACGAAGCAAGGAGGAAATAAAAAGCAGGCAGCATAAGAAAAGAGGGCAATCTTGATTAAAGGAATACTAATATCATACACTGACCTTAATCTGAGGAAGAAATTCCTAAAACATTCAAATGGCTATGGTACTTAACATCTGAGGTCATCAGTCCCCTACAACTTAGAACTACTTAAACCTAAATAACCTAAGGACATCACACACATCCATGCCCGAGGCAGGATTCGAACCTGCGACCGTAGCGGTCGCGCGGTTTCAGACTGAAGCGCCTTGAACCGCTCGGCCACTGCGGCCGACAAGAAATTCCTAGTATGTGCCTTTGTAGCACAGCGTTTAATGCAAATGAAGCATGGACTATGAGAAAAATGGAAAGGAAGAAAATTAAAGCGTTTGAGAAGTAATGCTATAGAAGAATGTTGAAAATTAGGTGGCCTGATTAGGTAAGAAATGAGGAGATTCTCCGCAATCGTCGAGGACAGGAATATGTGGAAGACATTGACAAGAATACTGGACAGAATGATAGGGCATCTCTTACCACATCGGAGAATAAATTCCGTAGTGTTAAAGAAAGCCGTAGAGGGCAAAACCAGTGGGAAAAGACCGAGATTGGAATACATTCAAGAAATTTTCGAGTAGTGGTGCAAGTGTTACTCTGAGATGAAGAGTTTGGACAGGAGAGGAATTCGTGGCGGTCCGCATCAAATCAGTCAGAGAGTGGTCATCTGCTGCCCCCCTTCCCCCCCCCCCCCCCCCCCCACCGACCACAAAAAAATGGCTGTGTATTTCTATCCGTTAAATGTGGGTTCTGTGGTCCTGGTGATGTAGAGATGATCCGGCCTCTGGGGCAATTCGCGGTGAGTTATTTGCCTAGACTTTTATTTTTCGAATACAGATGCCACCTACGAGATTAATTTTGTGGCGAGACTTCTAAATTATTCCACACGAACACCGGGGCCCAGAGTTTCTTTGCACCCGGAGCTGCATCACGACCCTGTAGTGGCCGCGGTCCCCGTGCTGACTCAGAAATCCGGCAGTAATCAGTGCGTGGGCGGATCCCCTGCCCCCCCCTACCCCCCCTACCCTCATCCGGACCCCCTTTTGGCGCCACCGCACAGCGAATTACATCGGCTGAAAAAAAAAAAGCGCTCATCGTCGGCTTTTCCTTTGTGAGGAAGCGAGGCTCAGAGGCTTTACAGCCGCTCCCAATCTGGTTGCGCGTTCTCTGTGGGCCGCTCAGTGCCACTTGCTTCCGGACGCAGGATCGAAAGGGGATTGTGCGCGGATTCCACTGGGTTCAGCACAGGCCGATGCGTGATCTGATTTACTCGCCTGCTGTCAGAAATCGTTGCAGTCTCAGAGCTTTCGTATTTCCTGTGGGTAACTTTTCTGTTATTGATATACATTTACGCTAGCCACATCATGATGTGTATTTCGTGTTCCACTGTCACTTCCCCGTCGTTGGCAAGCTTCCATATGGTCTCTGATCTCTTTAATTTCACAGTATCTTTTACACTGTTTGACAAAGAAAGTCAAGCACACAGTACATGGTTGGGTATCAATGTAACTCCGCACACTTACACACCGTCTGTGGGTAATGGATAGAGTTGTAGCTATATGTGACAGAAAGGCTACCAGAGAACGTGAGTGTTGTTCGTGTTTAGTCTTGTTACCAGGTGTGGCAGGGTGTATAAGAGGCACGAACAGCGTCATATGTTGAATGATCACTGTGAGAAAATGGTTCAAATGCCTCTAAGCACTATGGGACTTAACATCTGCGGTCATCAGTCCCCTAGACTTAGAACTACTTAAACCTAACTAACCTAAGGACGTCACACACATCCATGCCCGAGGCAGGATTCGAAACTGCGCCGTAGCAGCAGCGCCTAGAACCACTCAGCCACAGCGGTCGGCATCACTGTGAAGGATTTAGAGATGCCACGTACTCCTGTGAGAGAGAGCATCAGCAATAGACAGAGTTTTCAAGGGGCCTCGTCATGGAGTCTCAATTGGCCGTCTGGTCTTGGTTCAAATGGTTCAAATGGCTCTGAGCACTATGGGACTTAACTTCTAAGGTCTTCAGTACCCTAGAACTTAGAACTACTTAAACCTAACTAAGCTAAGGACATCACACACATCCATGCCCGAGGCAGGATTCGAACCTGCGACTGTAGCGGTCTCGCGGTTCCAGATTGTAGCGCCTAGAACCGCTCGGCCACCCAGGAAGGCCCGTCTGGTCTGTGGGACATTCGGATCTGACAGTGTCCCGGTATTGGATGCGTGGGCAAGCAGGCATACTCGTTGTCAGATTCTGCTCGACCAAGTCTAACCAGCCGGCCTCTGTGGCCGAGCGGTTCTAGGCGCTTCTGTCGCAGATTCGAATCCTGCCTCGGGCATGGATGTGTGTGATGTCCTTAGGTTAGTTAGGTTTAAGTAGTTTTAAGTCTAGGGGACTGATGACCTCAGGTGCTAAGTCCCATAGTGCTTAGAGCCTTTTGAACCATTTGAACCAAGTCTAACCACTAGAAGGGAGGGTTGCCGTGTTGAGCACCAAGCACATCGTAACCCTGTAATATTTCTGGTTTTTCAGCCATCATATTCGGCTGTAAGAAGCTCTTCTTAGAGCAGTTGAGAGGAAGTAGTGGGAAGATGACGTAATGTGGTGTGTGGTGCCGAAGACAGATGGTTTCTCGCGACTGTCATCGTGAGAAAGACCACCTAAATTGCGGTCCTCCACCGCAATTGGCTACTACATTCGAAAGCAGCGCGCCAAAATGATAATGTCTTGTATTTCATGTAAAAGCATCTCTCTATAGAAGGGTATCGTTCTATTATTTCAAAAGTGTTAGTAACTAGCAGAATAAAAGCAACTGCAAAATGAAAAGGAAGACGAAGTACTTCGGAGATCTTCGGATCGCGCCTTACTTGGATGGCGTGCGAAGTGGTTTGGCTGTAAGATCATAGCTGCTTCGGTAGTCTCGGAGGATAGACATGTTGTCTACAGTGCTCGGTATCAGTTGAGACCATTAACAATGTCTGGTGTGTAAATCGTAGCTGGTTCGGCAGCCTCGCCTTAGTCGGTATCGGTTAAGGACTTAATTGTCAGTCTCTGGTTATTTGGGTCAGTAACTGACAACAATTTCATAGTAATTACGCAAGTTTGCAGTTCATCGTTTTGTTTTTATAAGAGTGTATACAGGGTGTTACGAAAAGGTACGACCAAACTTTCAGGAAACATTCCTCACACACAAATAAAGAAAAGATGTTATGTGGACATGTGTCCAGAAACGCTTAATTTCCATGTTAGAGCTCATTTTAGTTTGTTCTTCCACCTACGCTCAATGGAGCACGTTATCATGATTTCATACGGGATACTCTACCTGTGCTGCTAGAACATGTGCCTTTACAAGTACGACACAACATGTGGTTCATGCACGATTTCAGTCGAAGTGTTCGTACGCTTCTCAACAACAGATTCGGTGACCGATGGATTGGTAGAGACGGACCAATTCCATTGCCTCCACGCTCTCCTGACCTCAACCCTCTTGACTTTCATTTATGGGGGCATTTGAAAGCTCTTGTCTACGCAACCCCGGTACCAAATGTACAGACTCTTCGTGCTCGTATTGTGGTTGGGTGTGATACAATACGCCATTCTCCAGGGCTGCATCAGCGCATCAGGGATTCCATGCGACGGAGGGTGGATGCATGTATCCTCGCTAAGGGAGGACATTTTGAACATTTCCTGTAACAAAGTGTTTGAAGTCACGCTGGTACGTTCTGTTGCTGTGTGTTTCCATTCCATGATTAATGTGATTTGAAGAGAAGTAATAAAATGAGCTCTAACATGGAAAGTAAGCGTTTCCGGACACATGTCCACATAACATATTTTCTTTCTTTGTGTGTGAGGAATGTTTCCTGAAAGTTTGGCCGTACCTTTTTGTAACACCCTGTATATTAGAAATTATTTGCAATTCATAAAATGGACTGTAATTGTGCAGTTTCTCGTATTCTGCTAATAGAAATCGGGTGGCATCCCGTTTAAACAAACTAATTGGAAATTTAATTGTGTATAAAATATCAGTTCCTCGGTAAGAGTTTATTACAGCCTCAAGACGACGGATTCACGACCTACATGCTGTTTTCTGCGCAGGGGTCAACAACCATAGAAAATGAACATTATTCAGAACTTATGCATTCCACTCAGGGCGATGGAAGCAAATAGGCACTTCGCGTGTAATGCAATCTTAGTACAAATGAGATCAGTGTCACGTCTTCTGTGGTAATACGGAGGAGGTACGAAGGAGAGAAATTTTCGAGGAAAGGGGTTTATCACTCGCACGTATATATATCTCCCTGTTTCCCCTTCTGCTTTTCAGCTTCACATCCGCGCCTACCACCTGAGAACAAGTAACGGACTTCCTCCAAAGTTCTCAGTCATTACACAGCGGTCGGAGACCAGAAGCAACGGGATTACCGTACCACACATTGGCTGCAGTTGATAGCAGAATACAAACAGCCGCTTTTAGAGTGGTGCTGTGATCGGGATCTACAGGCTGCTGATGAAACGTGTCAGTGTTCAACGATACGGCAACAAATCTGGGGCAGAGCAGAAACGGGGAAGTGAGCCTACCAGTTTCTTCCTAACATAAAAGGAGGAATAAAAATGAAGTACTTCCTTCATACCAAGGGAGCTATACACTACCTGTCGGGAAATGGTCTGTATCACAGCTACTTACTAAAAGCACGTAAGCGCACCACAGACACTTGTGAATGTGGAGCGATTGGTACCCCTGATCACATCGTCTTGGAATATGACGAGACACTACAGACCAGGACAGGAACGCATTTGAAAATGCAGTAGTTTACAGCATAATAAGGAATGAGGAACTAGGGCATACGATTAACTCGCTCACAGCTTATGAACTGCAAACCTACATGGCTGAGATACAACCAAGAGAGGCCTTGCACCATGATAACGAGATGCGCCACTGCAGGACAACCACCCACAACAAGCTTCTGAGAGCAGTAAAGAGACGAGCCTTGGGGAGGACCATTAAGGACTTTCTGAGATCCTGACAGCTATCTCCCAATGTCTACACTTTGGGTGGTACAGTAGCACAGCCCCTGTGAATCCTGAGTTGCACCTTAGCCCGTCTGGGGCTGACCATCCAGACAAATGAGAGATCCAGCTCGTTTCTAATACCAAGAGCAGTAGTGTATAATGTAGTGTAGTGCAGTGCTTTGTAGTATTATGTTGTAGCAATGTAGTCTAGATTACAAATTACAAAATTTGTGATCTACCAATGCCGCACAGGGAATACACCAGCAGCCAAATGGCCAAATGGTAGTAAGCACACTTTTTAAGTTATTTTTATTGTTATTATTATTATTTGTTTTAATGTAATTAATCTATGTAAATTTCCCCCTTTAAGTAGCATAATGCTTAGTAATTTCTACCACATTTGAAATTATGTTAAAATACTAAGGGGAGATTTACTATCTTTGGCCCGAAAAAAGCATGTTCTTTGAAAATTTTTTTCTCAGGATGTGTTATAGATTTTTTCAAAATGTTTATCGATATTTCCTCTACAAACTGGATTTTTTTTGACCGAAAATGTCTAAGAGCAAAGGCGGAAGTGCCGTCGGAACGAAACAAAATTTCGATGTAGACCTCCACGCGCGGTATGACACAGGTCAGCCGGCTCGTCTGAAATCAAAATTGAGTTGACGTTAGCAAAGTATGTAAGATTCTTTAGGAGTTGTACCTCGCTTAAGTTATTTGGAGCTTAGGAAACAAAATGGCAGCCATTTGAAAAAATAGGGTTTTTTAATCGATTTTTCGACTTCGTCGGCCAAGTAAAAATATTTATAGTTGATGCATCGGAATAAGAGTGGTACAACTCCTAGACAATTTAGTTAGCTTCGTTTGAGGTTTTGACTACATGTAAATGCTATATTATGCAACGTACGTTCTGTCTGCTATTCCGGGTCCACATAAACTAGTCCTTGTGGCCAAGCGGTTCTAGGCGCTCCAGTCTGGAACCGCGCGACCGCAACGGTTGCAGGTTCGAATCCTGTCTCGGGCATGGATGTGTGTGATGTCCTTAGGTTAGTTAGGTTTAAGTAGTTCTATGTCCTAGGGGACTGATGACCTCCGATGTTAAGTCCCATAGTGCTCAGAGCCATTTGAACCATTAAACTAGTCCTTCTTCCCCATAGAGGGCGTTCTGCTCGATCTGGGCCATCCTGCGCTGCTCCAGAGCCGCTCGTATGGCCGGTGACAAGCGGTTTTTGGCCAGTATAGTGGCGAGCTGTGGAGAAGTCTCATTCTTGCAGTGTTTTGGGCGAGCACAGCGGTGTTACTCCTGGTGTCACGATGAGTGATCTGCTATGACTTCTAGTTATGGCTGGTAGTTATTGAGAGTACTGTGAGAGGGGACATAACGACCTTACGTCACTCTACCATACGAATCGATGAATGAATCCAGGCCAGGTAGAGTGCAGCGTGATCCTGACAGGCGAAGTTTCATTTCGTTTCTGCTCTCCTTTTGAAGGCTTCACTTCAGTGTACACTGATGAGCCAATGCCCTGCCCAACACTGCACGCCGTCTAAAGACGTTGGTGGTATTCGGCGTTTTAAGGGAAGTATACAGTCACGACACAGGCCTTAAATGGATAAATGCACTGAGACAAGCGACTTTAACAAAAGGCAGACTGCTGCGGCCCAGGGCTTGGAAACCAGCAGCCTGGAAACAGAGACGCTGGCGGCCAGTGCTACGCTACTATGGTAAGCATTTACGGGAAGTGGCTGAATGGCGGTGAAGCCATGATCAGGCAACAAGGTAGTGAACTTACGTGCCTCATCACAGAAAGTGGAAATCCGTACTACTTTCACACTTCTGACATTCCAAGCATCGACGCGTAGAATGTTACCCTTTCGTTGGTAATCAAATCTCCACCTTAGCACTGTCCTCTCACAGACCTGAAAGTCGTATGACCAGTCGAAACTACCATCGTCTGGCAATAACTGTGCGTTCTTTGATTGCACTGGGAGATGGCTCTTGGGAGCTACACCGTAATATGAAATGTTGGTTCACTTTATTATATGAATCATAAAAACATTTACTTTACTTGATACAATCATTTGCACATTAGTGATCGATAATTTACAACTGTCATTGACTATTAAGGCATCACTTGATATACTAAGTAGCAAACTGCTCTATTGAAGTACAGTTTTCAGTATTTACAAAAGTATATTTTCGTCTGAGACTTGAATAACTATTTACTCCTACTCGATTATGTTGACTGCTTCAGATGATGTCACGAACTGAGTAGAGCGCTTCCATGCTCAGCTCTATATTGACCTCTGTACGAAGGTGCTGCGGTGTTTACAGAGAGGCGTGGTCTTCAGGAACGCCTCCCATTCGTCGTTGCGGACTGCAGCAAGACATCGCTAATATCTGTGGTATCGATGCGCGTTGGCGACTTTGTTGGCCCCTGTCCCTGCCCCTGAGACTTCTCCACAGCTCGCCACCATACTGGCCAAAAACCGCTTGTCACCGGCCATACGAGCGGCTCTGGAGCAGCGCAGGATGGCCCAGATCGAGCAGAACGCCCTCTATGAGGAAGAAGGACTAGTTTAATGGTTCAAATGGCTCTGAGCACTATGGGACTTAACATCGGAGGTCATCAGTCCCCTAGAACATAGAACTACTTAAACCTAACTAACCTAAGGACATCACACACATCCATGCCCGAGACAGGATTCGAACCTACAACTGTTGCGGTCGCGCGGTTCCAGACTGGAGCGCCTAGAACCGCTCGGCCACAAGGACTAGTTATGTGGACCCGGAATAGCAGACAGAACGTACGTTGCATAATATAGCATTTACATGTAGTCAAAACCTCAAACGAAGCTAACTAAATTGTCTAGTAGTTGTACCACTTTTATTCCGATGCATCAACTATAAATATTTTTACTTGGCCGACGAAGTCGAAAAATCGATTAAAAAACCCTATTTTTTTCAAATGGCTGCCATTTTGTTTCCTAAGCTCCAAATAACTTAAGCGATGTACAACTCCTAAAGAATCTTACATACTTCGCTAACGTCAACTCAATTTTGATTTCAGACGAGCCGGCTGACCTGTGACATACCGCGCGTGGAGGTCTACATCGACATTTTGTTTCGTTCCGATGGTACTTCCGCCTTTGCTCTTAGACATTTTCGGTCAAAAAAAATCCAGTTTGTAGAGGAAATATTGATAAACATTTTGAAAAAATCTATAACACATCCTGAGAAAAAAATTTTCAAAGAACATGCTTTTTTCGGGCCAAAGATAGTAAACCTCCCCTTAGTATTTTAACATAATTTCAAATGTGGTAGAAATTACTAAGCATTATGCTACTTAAAGGGTAACGTTAGGTGACTCACCCTGTATATATGTAGGGGTGAGTCACTAACTGTTGTCACCTAGAATAACTCCGAAAGAAGTATGACAGTAGCTGAGAAGTTTGTGGGACAAATGTTGCATGGGACAACAGGGGCCATAACATGGCGTTGGGTTTTTGTTGCTATGTGGGGTCGCGTCAGAGACACGAAGGTCAACTCTGTTTTTTTAAATGGGATGCTACAGTTTGGTGCTTATTTTCTAAGAGCGGCTATGGAGACGAATCCAATGATGTGTAACAGTAAGCTCTTTGACGGTCAATGAAGGTTACAAAGGTGGCGTGAACGTCCATTTACAGAAGGTGTTCGAAGTGATAACTGTTGGTTTCAATGCAGTGCTGCAATCTTCTTATCATGGATTGCGTGGTATTCCTCATCACTTCGGCACTCATCGAAGCACATGCTCTGACAATTGTTCCTCGTTTATCGTGCAAATAGTAAATATTCGCCGAATACGGCCTATCCATCTAACGTGCCATTGACATGTAAACACCATTCGACGGTTTCGGAATACAACACTAATAGGAACGGTAAGACTAGTATCGTCGAATCAAGCGAATGTCAATGATGTATTCCATCGAAGAACAAGTCGATATGATTCTTATTTACGGAGAATGCCAACGAAATTCAGTGAGAGCTAGAGACTTATACGCTGAAAGAAATCCTCAGCGTACTCAGCCTACACGTCGTACATTTAGATATGTGTATGACGAAGTGATAAAAACTGGATCTTTTACTAATCGGAAACATATCCGGCAAAGTAAAGTTACTAACGAGGAAACGGAAATTGGTACTCTTGCCACTGTGCTTCGAGATCCTTGTGTTTGGTTCGCATCAAATCGCAAGGGAATCTGGCATGAGCCAGAGTAGTGTTGTTCGTGTTCTGCATCGCCATTAATATCATCCTTACCAAATCAGTCTCCACCGAGAATTAACTGGTATCGATTGTATGCGTCGCATTGAATTCTGCCAATGGGCTGAACTTCCGATCAGAGGGATGACACAGTTATTAATTTGATTTTATTTACTGACAAGGCTGCATTCACTAACCATGGAAATGTTAATTTGCATAACATGCATTATTTGGCAACTGAAAATCCGTGGTGGTTGCGGCAAGTGGCACACCAAAAACTGTGGTCGTTGAATGTATGGTGTGGGGTTCTGGAGGACTGAATTATATGCCCCTATTTCATCGAAGGAAATCTTAATGGTATGAAGTACTCCACATTCCTGCAAGATCTGTTATTGGAAGATAGACCTTTAGGACCAAGTAACAGAATGTATCAACAGGATGGGTGTGCGGCACATTTTTCGCTGATGGCTAGAAATGAGTTGCAGAGACAATTCCCAAATCGTTGGATTGGACGCGCAGGAGATGTGTTGTGGCCGACTAGTTCGCCAGAATTGACGCCTCTGGATTTTTTCAAGTGGGGATTCGTAAAAGACATGTTATAGAGACATTCCAACTACACATATATGGGAGAGAGAGAATTGTCAGAGCATGTGCTTCGATAAGTAGCAATGTGATGAGGAATACCACTCAGTCCATGACACACCTTGTGTAAATGGACGTTCATGCCACCTTTGTGACCTTCGTTGACCTTCAGAGGCCTTACTGTTACACATCACTGGGTTCGTCTCGATAGGCGCTATCAGAAAATAAGTACCGAACTATAGCATCCCATGAAAAAAAAAAATTGACCTTTATATCTCTGACGCGACCCCACCTAGCAACAAACAATCAACGTCATATTATGGCTCCCGTTGTTTCACGCAGCTTCTGTTCCACAAACGTTTCCGCTCCCATCGATCTTTCGGAGTTACTCTTGGTGGCAGTAGGCAATAGTTAGTGACCCACCATGTATATATACAGTGGAGCGTCGATTATCCGAACGTCGGTCAACCGAACGACCGCTTAACCGAACTGTGTGCTCGCTCGCACCTGTTACTCTCCCACCCTACCGTCCATCATCCCCCTCACTCCCAAACCAAGTTCCCCACAGTAGTCGCCGCACTGGGCCACCGCAGGCGGAACATTGATTCTAATGGGGCCTTCACAAGGCGCTGCTGACCGGCCAAGCCGCCAGTCGCTGTGTTTCAACAATCAGCACACCTCTGTCGGCTTGGCACTGGCAGTAGAAGTAGCGGCAGTATCAAAGCTGTCCACAGCAACAGCTGCGCCAGCTTAGACTTGAGGCTTGCCGCTCCGCGCAGTTTGAAGGATTGCGCGCCCCCAAGAAGAGCTTCTCACGGTGCAAATGTTCTCTGTTACGACCACTTGTGTGCTGCTGCGTGAAGAAGTGAACTTGACGATACAAAATGCTTAAACGTAAACGTGTTGTCCTCTCTATGAGGGACAAGTACGAGATTATTACTATATATTGCTACTGAAGTTGCCTTTGTATGTTACTTTGTAATACTAAAAGAGATGCCTGTTTTTATGACTAAATTTACTGTACAGTACTTCTTTTTGGCAAATAAACATGTACAGTTCGATTATCCGAACAAACCACTTTTCCGAACTCCCATGACCCCCAATTACTTCGGATAATCGACGCTCTACTATACTAAGAGAGAGAGAGGGAGAGAGAGAGAGAGAGAGAGAGAGAGAGAGAGAAATCGAAAGAAATGGTAGAGGCAACACGGGCCTCTCCGCCATGCGGGCGGCGAGTTCTACTGCCGCGACACCTGCATCAGCGGCAGCAGCGTTAGCGGAGAGCTAGTGAGGCGAGCGGCTCACTTGACCGTGAGTTGTGGGGCGGTAATGCAGAGGGATGTGTGCAGGCCACACACGTCAGCATTAGCTGCGACAACAGGCCGCATCGCTCACCCTGCCCTACCCCGGCCTGCGCTGCCGTAGCGCTGTCCACGGCTGAGGCGCAGTGCCTGGGCCTAAAGCCGGCCGCTGGCCGCCATCAACTGCACAGCTCCACCGCACTCCCCGTCCGTTTGTCGCCATTACCGACAGACGCGTCCCAGCACAGCTGCGTGCGCTGTTTTGATTAGTAGCTGCGCAGTTGGCTGGTACTAGTCCAACTACGTGCTGTATACATTTACGTACATACAAAGCGTCAGTTCCTATTTCCCTCTTCTACTAGCTGTATTGCCGACTTAATAGTTGTATTGATATGCAGGGTGAAAAGTATTTAAACCGACAAACTCCGCGCGGTTGTAGGGGACATCAAAACGAATATATTTCCCCTAATGTCATTTTTTCCTATGCGGAGTATTTAAATCGGTGGAGGCCATATTACGCTCGTCAGTTGTTAGACGCCGAATTACGCTCGTCAGTTGTTAGACGCCGTATTACGCTCTTCAGTTGTAGGCAACTGCTGTCCACCAGTGTAGTAGTGCGTTGTCTCTGTTTGCTAATGGAGCGATACACCTAGAGTGAGTACACTGACATGCTTGTTGCGTACAACGTAGCGCACCACAACGGGCGAGCTGCACAGCGGGTTTATCAACAACAATATCCTAATCGCCGTATCCCGCATCATGCGACCTTTTGCTGCTGTGTTCCAACGTCTGCATGAGATCGGGTCATTTAGAAGATTACCTGGACAGGGACGGCGTCGCACGGTAAGAACGTTGCAGTTTGAAGAAGCTGTCCTGCAGCATGTGGAGCGGGATCCTTCAATCAGCACTCGTGCGATTGCACGTAATATGGGGACGAATCAGACGAATGTAAGAACAGTCCTTCGAGAACAATTGTTACGTTCATTTCACTTACAGCGTGTCCACAACCTGGAACCAGTTGATTATCCACCCAAAGCACAGTTTTCGCAGTGGTACCTGGGACACTGTGAAATGCACCCTACATTTCCATCCTCTGTGTTGTTTACCGATGAAGCAACGTTCGGTCGTGATGAAGTCTTCAACATGCACAATTCGCATGGTTGGAGTGAGGATAAACCACATGCCACAGTTACTAGCGCTCATCAAGTGCTGTTCTTCGTTAATGTGTGGGTCGGTTCTGTTCGGGACTTTTTTACTGGGCCGTATCTGCTACCTAGGCCATTAAATGGCAGGCACTATTACAATTTTCTCGCCAGAGCATTGCCAGAATTGCTGGAAAACGTCCCGCTCCCTACAAGACAACGCATGTGGTTCCAACATGACGGGTCGCCGGCACATTTCAGTCGTGTGCGTCGATTCCTGGACCGACGGTTCCCAGAAAGATGGATTGGCAGAGGTGGTCCTGTACCATGGCCTGCTCGATCCCCAGATATATCCCCTCTGGACTTTTTTGTTGGTTTAATTAATTTGTTGCCAGAGAAATCATCCTCTACTGGTTTAAATACTCCTCATAGGAAAAAATGACGTTAGGGAAAAATATTTGTTTTGATGTCCCCTACAACCTCCCAGAGTTTGTCGGTTTAAATACTTTTCACCCTGTAGGGCGTAAACCGTATCACCAAGAATTTATCAGCTTATTTTTCAGTTTTTTGGCTTTCGAACTGACCCATTCACCCTTGTCAATAATACAGTAATGTCAACTGTGACTATACTAAAGTAACAACACAACGCCTAGTCCACGAAGGAAGAGAATTTCTGTCCGGCCGGGAATGGAACCCAGGCCGTTTCGCTTGGTGGTCTGACGTGCTGACCGCACAGCTATCGAAGGATTTATCCGGCTTACGACATATGATAAAGAATGTTTTCAATATTATTGGTTTATGATTGCAGCGATGTTACTTCTTTAATACACACATTACGAAGACTTTGGATTGTTTCTGCCTTGAGAATATAAAGTTTTCCTCCTTTTTTACTTAGACATGTTTCGCTGAAGTTGCACCGTCTTCACTGAGCTTTTTATTTCGTTTCTATCAAATAACAAAAAAAAGTGTTTTGCTATCTGTCCTGATTATTGTTGGACGATAGCTAGAGATGTTACAGACCCACATCACAAGCGAAAGGCAAAAAGGAGCCGTTTGTAAACCCAGATAAGTTATGTTTTTATCACCTCCGTTGGGTGCACTGCTGTTTATTTCTCAGTAACGCTAGATCAAACTTACGTTTTACTGTCTCCTTAAGCTCGAAACAATTCAGCATTTCAATTGTAATTTTCGTATTTAGCACCCTTTCTTTCATAAGAAAATTCACTTTTCGTTTCCGAGCATGAAAAAGGTTTAATTTTGTTGTCCAGTGTAATCTATATTCGTTTGCTCAG